>NC_135479.1:203616741-204232986 GCF_052094955.1 Ictidomys tridecemlineatus
AAAAAAAAAGAAAGTGAATTTAGAATGTATCAAAATATATGAGATGAGAATAAAGCAGTGCATAAAGGAAAATGTATGGGGTTAGGTGCTTATATATTTTGAAAAAATAAATTTCTCAAATTTGTAATTCAAGCTTCTTCCAAAATAATTTGTAATTTTTAAAAACAAAAAAAGTAATAAAAAATAAACAACAGGATTCAATACAAATTGAAAATAAGGGAAACAAAAAAAAGTATAAATAAAGCCAAAAGTTGATTATATGAGAAGTTCAATTAAGTCAATTAATCTCTGGAAAGGCTAACAAAGAAACTGGAGAGAAGACATATGCTGTCAACAGTAAGAATAAAAATGGGCCATCACTACAGTTTCTATACTAATGAAAAGAACAATAATGAAACAGAGGGAATAATACCCGTGCCCATAAATTCAACAACTTAGAAAAAATTTTATACTGTTTTATACTGTAAAAGGCATAAAATACCAAAACTTGCTCAAAATGATAAAATGTCTGAAGAGTTGCATAACTAACTGAATTATATAATTTGTAATTAAAATTCTTCCAACAATGAAAACTTCTGGCCCATATAATTCTGCTGAAAGGTAAGTCATATTTCCAACATTGTAACAACTATCTGAGTTAAACTTGTAAAGAGAAACTAATTTTGACTCACAATTTAGGACGTTCTAGTCTATGATTAATGGACTTTCTTACTTTGGGCCTGTGGCAAGGTAGTGCATACATCATGGCAGAAGTATGTTGCAGAGCAAAACTGCTCATCTCCTTTCCAGGAAGTGGAAAAGAGCAAGGAAAATACTCTGGTGCCCCCACAATGTTCTTCAACATCATGCCTCAGTGAAGGTTAAAAAGGTTAAAAAATCTTCCCATCTCTGGGAGACACTTTTGATCCAAACTATAGAATTCTGCCCCTCACCTCCAAAGGTTCATGTAGGTCTCAGAATGCAAAATGTATTTAGTCAATTGCTCAAATCTCAGAATCTTAACTGTTCAGAATTGTTCAGAATTCCAAGTCCAAAAATCCCCTCTGAGACTCAGGGCAAATTCTTTTATCAGCCCCTGTAAAAATCAAGAGTGTTGCATACTTCCAAAATATAATGCTGGACGTTCAAGGCATAAATAGGGTAAACATTTAATCTTCCAAAGGCAAGCAATAAGGGCAAAGAAAGGAAAGTTTAAACCCAAACAAGACCAAACCCAGTAGGGAAAACAGGATTAAATCTTTTATCCTCATGTCTGGTATATAGGGCTCACCACAGCAGGATGGGAAATTCCAAGGTTTGGGGTAGCCACGTCCCTAGAAATCTTTGCTGGTTATAGTCCATATGGCCATTTTCTTGGGCTAGCTCCACTTGTTGCCTACCACTTCCCTCTGCAAGAGTTGTGTATAGTTGACATCTCTGTCCTTGTGGAGTCTCCATTATAGCCTCAGCTTTACTCTCACTGGAGGCTGCCTGTAAGGACTGACTCTGCGGCAGTCTGGCTGCAGCAAAGTAACGGGGGGGGGGGGGGGGGGGGCGGGGGGGGTAACGAACAACTTGTGTAGATTGATACAGCAGGAGTGGGAGCCGTTTATTGTAGGACAGGAGGGGTATATATACATTCCACACAGCTTATCTTAATTAACATAAACTAGATACAGCAGTCAACCAATAAGGAATCTCCACACTTAATGGCTCGCTGGCATTACTTCACAAACCACTCCCTCTGTAAAATGCCAGGCGCCATCCTGACTTGTTTACAGACCTTAACATGACTCCAAAACCTGTTTCCTGGAATCCCAGGTTTGCCTTTGAAATCTTAATGGAAGTCTCCATGACCCCAAACTCTTCTGGCACAAATAATCAGCATCATGTGGAAAAGGCTGAGGTCTGTCACGAGTGAGAATTGCACCCCAATAAAACCTGGTTGCAACAGTCTCTGAGCACTCTGATGGCTAAATACAGGGAAACAAATACCTATGAACATTCAGTGCTCAGGATACTCCAGTACTCCTTTCTTAAATGTAAATCTTTGTAAGAAATTTCCATTTCTATACCTTTGAAACTTTGCCTGGTGTGCCTTCAAGCCATTCATCCTATAAGCCTTGTACAAAGCACTCTCTTTGAACAGAATCTTTCACACCTTTTTCAGTCAAATTGTAAGTTTTTCAAATCTTTCTGCCTTTTTGCTCTTGATTCTCATAGTAAATTTATGCCCTAAAACAACCAGTAACATCTATGCTGCTGTATGAATATTGTTTCCTTGAAATTTCTCCACCACATAAATTAATCCACCACCCTCAAAGTAAGCATCTTACAATTTCAGAGTACAGACAGAAAAAAAAAAAAATCAAATTCTATGTGACAGTGCAATAGGAGTTGACTCTATTCCAGTCCCAATAGAATACTCATTTTCATCTGAATCATCATCAGCATGACCATTACTATAAACATTTCTATCAGCATTCTGATCTTCCGAGTCTCCAAAAGAATCACCCAGTAAGTGATAGACCCAACCTGATCTTTTATTAAAATTGGGAGCCATCTTGCCACAAAGCCATGAAAAGCTAATTTCGGCTTTACTATAAATTACTGCAAATTCTGAACCTGCTTGGAATGCCTGCCCGTGCCTTGAACTCACCCATGCCTGGCTCTCTGACCAGATAGCAGCCCTCTCTGAAACTTTAGTGGCACCTCATAAATATTGGCCTTCCCTGGACAGACAACGACCCTCTCTGAGGCTCTAATGGTCTTCATAAATTCTGATGTTGGGGCCAGCAAAAAAAAATTGTAAACTACCATTAGTGTGATGCTTGTCAGAGTTCTGTTATCTGTAACCCCCCTTTTTGTGTAACTTTCTGGGCTATAAAGCTGGGCTATAGGAAAGGTGGGGCTGCTGTCTTGTTCCTACCGTTTGGGGAGGAAAAGGCAGTCCGGCCGGTCGAAATAATAAGCTTGCTTTAATTTGATTTTAATTGGAGTCAGTGGTCTTTTCTTGCGTCCTGGTCTAACATAAGCTCTGCCTATAGCATTGTAGACTTTTAAAAAATTGGCTTCTTCCTACTATATCAAATTCCTCCTGAAAACCAATACCAAAGGCTCCAAAACATCATCAGATTTATAATAAAATCAAACACCCCACTCATGGTAAAAAAAAAAAAAAAAAAAATTCTGATAGTCAGCTTTTCATCTCTATGACAAATATTTGAGGTAAACTTATAAAGAGAATAGGTTCATTTTGTATCACAATTTTGGAGGTTTTATCCCATTGTTCATTGGCTTCTTTGCTTAGAGATTATGGTGAGGTACTGCATGATGGCAGAAGCCTGTAGTAGAGCAAGTACCACTCACCCCATGGCCAAGAAGAGAAAGACAGTAAACAAGAGACTTGGGTCCCACAATCCCCTTCAGGAGCACATTCCTAATGACCCAAAGACCTGCCACTAAGCTTTACTCCTTAATGTTTCTACCACCTCCAAATAGTGCCACACTGAGGACAGAGCTTTTACCACCTGGACATTTGGGGAGCACTTAAGATTCAAATAGAATAGCGGGTAAACTCCACCAGCCAATACCATTTACATTGGGATTTCTGCAGAAAAAAAATACAGAAAAAAAACAGCAAGAAAGGAAGGGAGAGAAGAAGAGAGAGAAAGAGAGAGAAAAAGCAGGAGGAAGAGGATTAAGAAACGTAGGAGGAAGCACTTCTCCATTTATTGTTTTTTCTTTGTCTACCCTACCCCCACTTTGGTTTTTGGTCAGTTAAACATATAAGCATTTAAAATAGTTTGGTGTTGGAATTAAAGATCACAATTTTACTGTGAAATAATTTCTTTAGTACTTTCTGAAAGTTGTGGTGAACTTTTCCCAACACCATCAGTTTAGGGAGAAATTTGGGGCACCTTATACTAGAGAGTGATAGGGTGGGTGAGGAACAGGTGCTAATTGTGCAATCTAGACCAATAATCCTCAATAAGTTTTTTCCATCAGAATTATCTAATTTTTTCTTTAAAAAACTTCCTGAGACACCATTTCGAGACATTCTGATTTACCTGATCTAGGTGGGGTGTCAGCAATGATATTTTAATAAACTTCCAGGTGAACTCAACTGTGCAGTTAGGATTGCAAACACTGACCTGGAAAGAGTTCAGTAGATAATAGCCCGACTGGTTCACCTTGAGTCTCATGAATCTAGATGTAACCAGGCAGTGTCTAAAATTGCCCTATTGATATGGTCCTCTTTGTCTAAGAGTCTGGGACCAGGTCTCCAGAATCTCAGTAAATTGAAAAGGGCTTGTCACTCTTAGGAGACTATGAAATTCATTTCTTTTTTTTTTTATTTTATAAGCGTGTTAGATGTATGCATAATAGTTGGTTTCACTTTGGTTTTGTTTCTTGAAGTTTTTGATTATTTTGATTATTTTTTTCCATGTTAGGCATATTGATTTTTATGTGTCTTGGAGAGGTTCTGCTTTGAACTTTTTTTGGGGGGTCCGATATGACTCCTGTATGCAAATGTCTCTCTTGTTTCTAATATAGGGAGATTTTTGTGTTACAGTCTTACTGAAGATATTCTTCATGTCTTTATCCTGTATCTCGCTGTTCTCTTCTATCCCACTGTCTCTAAGTTTTGTTCTTTTGATGCTGTCACAGAGTTCTTGTGTATTCTGATCTTTGTCTTCTTTATCCCTTTATTACATAGTGAGTATTCAAATTGATGTACCTTGTCTTCAAGTCCTGAAGTTCTATTTTCTATGTTACATAATGAATTAGTGATGTTTTCACAGGAAATTTTAATTTGAGTCATTATGTCTTTCATTTCCAGGAATTCTGATAAGTTTCTTTTCAGTATCTCTATTTCTTCATTGAAATGGTCTTTCATTTCCTGTGTCTGCTCTCTTAATCTGTTCCTTAGATTTTTGTTTAGTTCCTTGAACATTTTAATAGTTTTATATAGTCTTTCCCTGAAATTTCATCCACTTTTATACCTGTGAGTTCCTTTGTTAGGGGATTGTGAATTTGGGAGAGATACTTGTTTGCTTGTTTTCTCATGTTTTCAGAGGTCTTAGAATTGTGCATCTGTTGAGGTGCATTTACTTTTCTCTTTTATATGCACATCCTTTTGTGCATATTTATTTATTTATTTATTTACTTTTATTAAGCAAATCCTCTGTTTTTGATATATGAATAGATATGCAAAAGTGGAACCCGAGTTGACCATCTAGATGTTCCTCCTTGGGTCCTGGTTGGTGTTTTCTTTTCCCCTATTCTATGTGTTGAAGTATTATTAAGTCTCAGGTGGGGCTACATCATGTGTGGGATGAAATTTACTTTTACTGGACTGAGTTGTGAGTATTGCTTGGTAGCAGAAACATAACACTACCCCCTCTGTGGTAATAGTGAGATTAGCATTTAATATCAGCATCAACAATAACAAACATGAACTAGATCAGGCATTAAATAGTGGGTGTCTACTATGTCATTCACCATATCAGTAATTATAACAACATATAGGAATCATGTAACTATATAATTATATAAGATACTGGAATTACAGAGTCTAAGAGAAAATTGGATAGGAAGGTAAGAGAAAGTGAAAATGCGAACCGAGGAAAGGCAGGAGATGATGGCTATAAAAAGGAGTAAAAAGGATAAAAGTAATAGAATGACAAAAGAGAGGAAAAAGGAACAGGAAAATTTGGCTGTTAGTGGGAGAGGAGAGTGGAGAGAGGCAATAAAAGGAAGAAAATCTGAGGCACAAACAAACCTAAAATCAAAACAAACCAAAGCCATGTATAATTTTACTCCACCTACATCAAGCCAAGGCTAAATCATAAAGGGATGCAGAAAAAAGCAATCAAAATCAAAGTAAAATCATAGGAATATATCTGTATGTTTTCAAACCTATCTGCACAATGCTAATGCCACACACATGCACATGCACAATCTCACAGAATGGAAAAAAGTAAATAAAGTTTGAAAAAAAATAAGAATAAAAAGGGTAAAAAGGGGGGATACAAAAAATAATTTTTTCTGTAAACCAGGGATTGAACCCAGGGCTTTAACTATACCCAGTGATTAAAAACTCTGAATGAGAAATAAAGGGCTTGTTTCTGCTGAGGTGGTGAAAATTGTTGACAGTGATGGATTGTCCTTCTTTCTATTTATTTTTAGTCTCTGAAACCCTTGGGTCAAAGCCTGGGGTTTGTTAAATCCAAGTCTTCCTGTTCCTCACCTAACTGCCAACCACCATGTCTAAGAGGCAAATCAGGTCCTGTATCTCTCAGCTTCCTATCTCCCAGTATAGGGTGGAATCAGCTGAGGAATGAATATGTTTTGTACTCCCATAGGGGGACTGGTGCAGAGTTCTAAATTGGAAGTTATAGTAGTTGGAATTTAGTCTTGGCTGAACTTTGGAACTCTGTAGGCAGGTATCTGAGATTTTGATCCACACTCCTGTAGCTAGCTGAGGAGATGATTATCTCTGGTGGATGTCTAGGTCTCGGGGATCTCCTATAATTTCTACCTTTAGAATGCATGGTGTACATAGGTTTCGTAGTCACTGCTATGCATGTGAATTACCCAGAATCAGATCTGACATGCAGATGCTCCTATTTGGCCATTATTGGCATTTTCCCAATAGTTCTTATGAGACACCAGAAACAAAGAGAACTGTCTCTCCTTAGTATCTGGAGCCTGGATACCCTAGGCACAAATCTCTTTAGGCCTTTTTCAATCATACTGGCCCAGGTACACCATCAGTGTATTTTATAAGTTCCTGATCTACTGTCTCTACTGCTGGTCACTCAGTGCTTTTAAATGGTTCCCAATGGTTCCCTGTGGGCCTGCAGATTCTGGTTGTCTTCACTCAAAAATTTCCTTCATTAAATCTGGGTCCATTAAGATCAAGCTCCTTCTGTATTCCATGGGTTCCTCCAAGCCAATTTGTTTATCTGCCACACTTTTCTCTCTCTGCTTGTGCTCCACACCATTTAGTAGCCACAGCTGCTACACCACTGCATTCAAGCTGGTGCACCTCTAATGTATTGTTTCTTGCGTTATATTTGGAGTTTCTGACTTTCTGTGTCTGTATGGTTTCCTTTACTGTCCAGTTTTGAGTTTCAGTGAGTTCCCTTAGTTACCTACCTCACTGAGGAAATTGTCCTTCTTTCTATTTATTTTTAGTCTCTGAAACCTTTGGGTCAAAGCCTGGGGTTTGTTAAATCCAAGTCTTCCTGTTCCTCACCTAACTGTCAATCATAACTAAAATTTAGAACTAAGGAACAGCTGGGGAAGTCCAACCTTCCCCTAATCTGCCATCTTCTTCTCCATGTATTTTGTGAAACAACTATCCTGATACAAATCTGTGAACATGAATAACCAATAAGTTTGGTTCATTGTACCCACTCCATTGGGGTTCTTATGGCATTCACATTTTTCCTTCCAGGAGTCTGAAAATTTACCTTTCAATCATAATTAAATCCCTGAATTGCTAATGAGCGCCCCTGGGCTGAAACATTGTATAGTTTGCTTCATTTGGGGTTTTTGGTAAAGACTGATAGAAAACATAAGAAAACCTGCACATGGAGACCTTCAAAATCTGCTTGTATTATCCCCTTATGGTCTAGCTATGTATACTTAACTATTTTTACTATAATAAATGTAAGGGAGGAGCACAATTATGTACTAGTGATTATCAGTCCTTCTAGAGAATCTCTAAAAGTGGGGTGGTATTGGGAGTCCCAGGAAAGCATGGCCTCTGGGAAAGAAGAGACAATATGGATCTAGGGGTTTGAGGAGGAATTGAGGGGTAGTAGAAATCAGGGTGTAGTGGTAAATAGTAGAGCTGTATTTTAATTTTAATAATTGTACCACAAAATTTCATTTTATAGTATTCAAAGTACACAAAAAGAGCATGATTTCCTATTATTATTACATAAAACTTTTTTTTGAGGCTGGGGTGGTGGCCCAGTGGTAGAGCACTTACCTAGCATGTGTGAGACACTGGGTCAATTCTCAGCATCGCATATAAATAAATAAAATAAAGGCCCATTGACAACTCAAAAATATTGGAAAAAAATTCTTTTTAAAAAAATTATTTGGGGAGGCATAGAACTTGACAGGTAAGAGTTTGTAGGGGAAAAAATGAGCAGAATATAAAACTTTATGCTAAACAATTTCTAAAAATTGACAAATGCTATGTAAGCTAGTCCTTAAAACTCCCAGCAACAGAGATGGAGTTTCCACTTTAAAAAAAGGAAAAAATACAAATATCATTATGCTTTTATGTCTCTGTGTGGGGGCAGGTACTGGGGATTGGCCCCAGGGCCTCACACATGCTAGACAAGCACAACACTACCTCTGCTTTATTTCCTTAGCCTGGGTTTTTATTTTATTTTCAGTCAGTTCTCACTAAATTGCTCAGGCTAATCCTACACTTGTGATCTTACATATTTAACGTTCCAAATTGCTGGAATTAGAGGTATGCACCAGTGTAATTCATGTTGAAATGTCTTTTAAAGTTCACAATTTTAGAAGTGCTACAAAAAGTAAGGCAGAAATATTAAGATAATATTTGGGGAAAAAAACAGGCAATTTCAACCTTTTGAAAAAACAAATTTAAAAAGTCAAAAAGATAAAATAAGTTAGACTACATGTAATAAATAGAATGAAAACCAGGGTTTTTATTTCAGGTTAATAAAGTTTATTAAAAATAGTAAGAAACAAAATAATGCATAAAAATCAATAAACTAGGGCAAATAACAGCTTCACTCTGTTGAAGGAGATAAGTAGGTTTGCAGAATTAACATCACATTATCTCACTCATCCTGAAGCTAAACACGAGGTAGAGAACTAGGAATGTTAAATCAATATGGGGCCACCAGATTTCAGTTCATCAACAAATGTCATCAGAAGTTTGAGGTGTAATTTAGTGTTTTGGCATAAGGGCATGGGATTCAGGGATGGTGAATCATGACATCATCTGTGTGGCAGATGACACTCCCACAATCTCCTCAATAGTAGTATCCAAAGCCTGATCCACATCCATAACCACAGCCACAGAGGGAGCGGGAGCCATATCCATAGCCACAGCCATAGCCACAGCCCAGTCTGCGGAAGCCACAGCCATAGCCACAGCCCAGGCCTCCATAGCCATAGCCCAGGCCTCTGTAGCCATAGCCCAGGCCACCATAGCCACAGCCCAGGCCTCCATAGCCACAGCATCCATAGCCACGGCCACCATAGTAGTTTCCGTAGTAGCTGCCACACATGGTGTTGGTTGTTGAGGTTGTCCTTGGGTAGAGAAGGAGTGTGGGTAACTTGAGTCTGGACATTTCTCCCTGTAGAAGGCCTTTTATATGCCTTCAATGTGGGTGGGACCCACAACAGGCACGTTATGTCATTGGCTAATTTTATGACTGATCTCATTAGTTTGTTGTTTTGCAATCACATGATCAAGCCTCAGAGTTACTAAGGAAGCTTGTTTGTTTTATTTTTTATATTTTGAGTAGTTTTGCTCTGAAAGAATTCAATGCTAATAATGAGACAGTCGTACAAAACCCTGCATTACACCACATATTAATTTGGGCTTCAATTAATATGCAGTATTTCTAAATGTACCATTTCAGAAAACCAACTTTGATTTGCTCTTGGTGCAAAATAAAATCTATACTCTACTCATTCCACAGCTAAAAGTAATTACTTTTAAACCAAAGCATTTTGCCTATATTTTTTAAAAAATTATTTATCATCTTCACTGTTTCAGCACTCTCTCTACCTGAAAGGAATGCAGCATAGAAAATTTTAATGTTATTAACCTCTGTATAAAAATAAGAGCCAGCGTTCAAAAATTTTGTGACTAACTAGCCTAAGCCAAGTGCATCTCTACATTTTTGTTTTTATTAACACAACTTGCTTAATCTGCATATGTCTAATTCTTCTTCAGGGCAGTAAAAATAGATCCATCTATGGATTTCAAGTTTTCTTCTTCTATCACCAGAAATAATAAACATGATGATGATGATAAAATAATAAAAATGTATTCAATTTTATTAAGACTTCTAAACATTGCAATTTTTTTCTTTTGTTTTTTTGGTGCTGGAAATTTAACACAGGAATGATTTCTCACTGAGCTATATCCCAAGCCCTTTTTGTTTATTGTCAAAACATTTTTTTGATATATAGTCTCATTAGTTTGTTTAGGACCTTGTTAAATTGCTGAAGCTAATCTTGATCTTGTCATCCTCTGTCTCAACCTTCTGGGTCACTGGGATTATAGGTATGTGCCACCATGCCTGGTTCCATTGCCATTATTAATAGATAACATTTTGTAACTTCTTAGAAGTTTAAGAATATGTGCCAGTTATGTGCTTATGAGCTTTAATCTATTTGAAATACTGTTGTTTCCCAAGACTGATTTAATTAAATTCCCCTCTAATCAACAGAAGAATCTGTTGAGAGTTTGGGATGTAATCAGTCACTATTCTAAGAGGTATTTTATTTCCTTCAAATATTTGATTTTACCAATCTATTAGATGAACATAAATTCCTTTGTAAAGACATAAAATGAAAAATCAGAAGTCTACTTTTAATCAATTATATGGAACTCTCTTGAATAACCATTAAAATATTTTAAGATTTCATTATTTCCAGTCTGATTACCCAGGCTCTTAAGACACACAGCAAAATGAAGTGAAACTTGTTATTGTCTAAAACACCCACCCTTTGGGAACATGCAAGGAGGTGTGATTATACAAACATTTACAAAATCAACCTCCCAAAGTGTGACACCCCAGTGATGCTTTGTATTCTTCATATGACTTCCAAGCCGAGTCAAAGAGATAGAGTTGGCACATGAAGCCATGGAGAGGGTTCAGGACAAGGACCCCTATGCACTTTAGCTGACCCTCCTTTGATGTTACTCACAATATTTTCATCCCACTCAGTTCATCTGCCTTGACAGTAATTCTTATTAGTCAAGAAAAAAACAGCCTCTTTATATAACAGAGCGTTTTTTTCTATTAATGATTAAATTAAATACCATAATTTTCCATGAATTTTAATGTATATTTTTAACCTTTATTTTACTAATGATCATTAGTTGAAATAATATTGTAGCTATTTTTTTAAGTCTTAAAAGTCTTATTTGTTATATAAATTTGTGGACCAGCAAAAGATACGACTAGTTAATGAACAAAATAATCATCAGGCAAGTCATTTTAATACTGGGTAAAACATCTGTAGTAGTCTGTAATATAACTCAAGCTTCCCATTATAAATATTTATGAGAACTATTCTCTTAGAATTTCTTTTCAGGAATGATTCATCTCTTATGAAGAACTGATATTTGTTTTCATAATCTATGAGTCTTTAGACACCATGGAACTATTTTTTTTTAATGGTGAAATTAATTTTGTGAGCAGGTTTAGGGTTTCAGTAGAGTTGAGAATAAAGTCTAGAATTCCAATAGAGCCCTGTCTCCCCTCACTGTGGACATTGTCACCAGATCAGTGCATCTATGACAGATGAAACTTTGCTGACACATTCTTATCACCGGAGTCTGCAGTTCACGTTTAATGTTCATTCTTGGTTGTTGTACTTTCTTTAGGTTTTGACGAATGCTTAATGACATGCACCCACCATTATAGTAATGTGAAAAACAATTTCACTGCCTTAAAAATCCTCGTTCTACCTGTTAAGCTGTGTTGGCCTTCTATTTTGTAAAGAGGGTTTGTCTACTCTGATGCTCTGAAATACAATTAATGCTTCCATACAATGTAATTAATGAACGCTAAACAAACTGCAAGCAAACATTTCTCCAACTTACTCCCTTTAGTTTCCCAAAGTACTTTCTTAATAAATTATCCTTTTTAACAGACAATTTTGCAAATGTATGCCTAAGACGGCTGCTTCCACCTTCTTTTTTAACACAGTTTGTCTCAATCATCCAAACCATTAACCAACCCACTGCTCCACTGAAAGTGCCCCCGTCAATTGTTGCCTGATGGAAGTACAGTTCATTTCTCTGTATTCATAAAAATGAAGCTCTGAAACAAAATTTAGGTCAGTTGGATTTCCTCTTCTTTCTTGACAGACTCTTTCTTTTGTTATCCTTTTCATTTGACTCTCTTCTTTTACTTCCAATTTTCTCTTTTCAGGATTTAAAAAAAAAAAATCTTTCCCACCACTTGACCTCATTGTCAAAACTGTGTTCATGGCCTTCCTACATCTTCATGCTTTTTAAAAATATATTCAACTGTCTAGTTGATAATTTTATTTTTTTCTTTAATAGCCATCAGAAATTTGACATCACCAAAACAAGAGTCCATGATTCTCATGATGGCACATGTCTCTTTTTCCCACAGCACAACAAAATCACACCACAGTCTCCCCCTGGAAGTGTATTCTTCATAGATTTCCATTACATGAGGAACAAATGTCATCCAATGCTCTGTCACATCTCTCTGACAACATCTCCTACTACTTCCCTTCCAGTTTACCATGCTTCAAACATGGTGGGTCTCTAGCACCTCAGAGAAACCAAGATCTTCCCTTTGAAGACTTTTGCCTTTGTACTGAGGATCCCTCTTTCTGAAAATAGTTGCAGGAATTTCTGAATTCTAATTCACATTCTGGTATCACAGAACCATGTTTATAATCTCTGACCTCCATATTTAATATTGGCTCCTCCATATTAATGATGAAAAATTATTCAACTAATTGGTTTATATGATTTTATGAATTCTCATCACTTTCAGAAATTACTTCATTAAATTCTGAATTTCCTTGTCTTACATTGCCCGTCATCCCCCAGAATCATGAGAATAGGCACCTTAATGACTTTTTAATTTCTACATCCCATATGCTTAAAATGAAGTGTTAATAATATAGTTATAAATAATACGTAAAAAAACTGAAAAAATAAAATGTGGAGTAGTTTGTTTAAATTGAGATTGATAACAGAATAAATATCTCCTTTCTATGTGTAAGGTTAATGAAGACAGAGTTTCTAGGGTTTTTTAAAATCTAAGCAAAAGTTTGGAATTCCATGTGTGCTTTATTTATAAGGTAGTCCATGTCAAGTAAAGATTAAGAATTATCCTTGTAACGTTATATATCTTTCTGATTATATATTCCTCTGTTTCCTTTTGTTGTATTTCTTTAACTTCAAAATATTCTTGGAATTTGGAAGCTAAACATGTGGAATTAATTACATTATTAGATAAAATGCATGAATTCCTATTTTGTACTACGTGCAAAAATATGAATGAAGTTTAAGATATGCATTAACCTGCGTTCAAACAAATTCATTACCTTTGGTGAGTCAAATATTATAGTCTGTAAGATTAGGCAGCTAGAAATAAAGGTCTTGGTGTATTCAGGAAAATCTAAGATTTCATAAGAAATAGATTCACAAAAAATATTGTCATTAAGACATTAATGTCCTCAGGATTTTGATAGGCATCATAGAATTTAAATACTCTGAAACCTTTTGAAGTAATTTGAAATAAACATAAAAATACCATGAATGTGGAACATAACATATTCTTGAACAAAGGGCTATATAGTCTATATTCTAAGCAAGTAAAGCTGATTCTCAAACTGTCTCTGTGCTTATCTAGGATTTCAACCTCAAATGCAAAGCTTTTGCAAATACAAAAGGAACACATGAAATAAAAGGCTCTAACACAGAAGAAGTAGGGTTTTAACATCTATGATTCTATGTGAAATACAATTCAACAAGAAATTCTTTTTCACATAAAAATAAAACACCATATTAAACATAAAATAGACCCATCTGTATTCACTCAATTTATCCTGTCTTTATGACTCTTCCTCCACCTCCTATTGATGGTCTCCTACATCTCCCCATGCCATTTTTTGATTTCTCATCAAGATAAAATAAGTATTAAATCAACCCTACTACTACTACTAATAATAATAATAATAAATAGAATGAGTTTTTGCACTTTTTATAAGTTCTCATGAGACTGAGTTCACAAGTAAGCAAACACTGTATATTTAGAAAACAAGTTTTGTATTTAAGGCACCTGACTACATTATTAGCATCCTGACTCCACAACAGAGTCCCTGGTATATGGGTTATGAGGAATGAATTCTTGAAATTTTTCTTATGGTTAACTAGTTTGGAAATGAGTCCAGCCTATCTGGCTTTTTCACATACTGTTCAGGTTATGAAATTCAAAACCAAGGGATTGGTTCAAGTCCTCAACTAGACCTTTCATTTCTGGTACCATAGGCTGTTATGGCATTGACTGTGGCAGCCTGAGGCTCCCGAGACCTGGGTTGTGGCTATAGTTGTATTTCCAGCTGTAGGAACTACAGATGTGTCTGCTGGATTTCCTGGCTACTATCCAGATACTATTTATTAAAGGCCTCTTGTATACTTCTCATTGTTATAAAAGGATTCTTCACTAAGTGTTGTTTGGTGTTCTAAAACTAACATCCAAATTCTAAACTAGTTATGAATAGAGTCATAAATTCGTTAATTTCTATAACATCTAAAGATTTTATGGGGCAAATCCATTTTTTTCATGTTTTCATGAGTCAAATTTTAGAAAACATAATTTCAATTTTCTTTTTCATCATATGTAAATTCATTTGCAAACACATGGTGTATTTTATATATATGTGCATATCTTCATTATTTCTAGGTCTGTGAATATGTGTGTTTGCAGCTGCTTTTGTATGAGCTAAAGTCTCTTTCAGGTACATTACTTAAGGAAATACCTCATTCTGAACTCTCAATGGCTTGCAATAGGAAGCAATCTATATGGTTGAAAAAGGTACCAACAAGTATCACCCAGATCTGTATAAAATATAATCAAAATGTATATTTTACCAAGCACATAGCATTTACATTGAATTTAGAATAAAAAAATTGTGATAACACATAATGTAATTCATTTATCGTCACATATTTCCAGGAAAGAAAAGAATATTATAATAGTTTTTAAGATCTATATTTCGGAAAGAAATTAGTTAAAGGTATCCATACATGTGTAAGAACTGTGTTTAGTCCACTTGCTAAATTTTGCTTTTGTTGCCTGTATTTGGGGTGTCACATCCAGGAAATAACTGCCAAAGTCAACACCAAGAGTTCTTCATTTATATTTTTTTATAGACATGTTAGGGTTTGAGTCTTACATTTATGTCTTTAATAGGTTTTGAATTGATTTTGTGTGTGTGTGTGTGTGTGTGTGTGTGTTTTGTATAAAATAAGAATACAGTTCATGTTTTCTCTGTGGTTGTCAGGTTTTCCTAACCCAATATCAGAAACTTCCATTTCCCTATTTTGTATTTTGAGCAATGCTATTAAAGTCTATTTGATGGTCTATGTATGGGTTTATGCGGGGACTGTGCTCTGTTTCATTGTTTTCTTTGCCTATTTTAGTGTCAATTACATTTTGTTTTAATAATTGTACTTTTCTAGATTATTTTTTCTAAATATTTTGAAATTAGGAGGTATGAGACCACCATTCTCAACCCTGCTTTGACTATTCAAGGTCCTTTGTGGGTCCATGTGAATTTTTAGATTATTTTTTTCTATTTCTGTAAAAACTGCCATTGGGATTTTGGTAGAATTTTATTAGGACTTAAGATTGTTTGGGGTAGCATGGCCATTTTAATAATATTAATTCTTTTCAATCACAGAACAAGATGTCTTTCTACTTATTATTGTCTGGTTTCATTTCATTCATCAGTACTTTAGAGTTTTCAATATATAAATCTTTCACATCTTTCATTAAGTTTATTTCTACATATTTATTCTTTTGATGCTATTGTAAATAGGATTTTTTCTTAATTTTATTTTTATAAAATTTATTGGTAATTTACAGAAACAAAAGTGATCTTTGATTGTTAAATTTGTATCCTACAAATTTATTGAATTGGCTTATTCATTCTAATATTTCCTTGTTAGATCATTAGGATTTTCTATACAAAAGATAATACCATTTACAAACAGATAATTTTACTCGTTTTCTGATTTAAATGTCTTTTATTATTGTTATTGCCCAATGTTCTGGCTAGAACTTCCAGTGCTACATTAAATAGGATTGGCATAGGTTGTCCATGTCCTTTCTAATAGATCTGTACGATCTCTTTTACTTCTGTGGTATTGGTTGTAATGTCTTCAGTTTCATTACAGATTGTATTTAGTCTTATCATTTTTTTCCCCTACTATGTTTTGTTGATTTTATATTTCCCAAAACCAACTACTGGTTTTGGTGACCTATTGTCTTTTTATTCTCTTTCATTTATTTCAGTTTTAACCTTCATTAATTTTTTCCTTTTGTCAAATATGGGCTTAGTTTTTTCTTATTAGTTTACTTGTATGAGGTATAAACTCATTTTATTCCTTTGAGATCTTTCTTCTTTTTTAGCATATGTGTGTATTGCTATAAACTGGCCTCTTGAGACTTTTTCTGCTGTATCACATATGTTTAGCATGCTTCTGTTTTATGTTGTCTTAAGATATTTTATAATTTCCATTGATTTATACCTTGATTAAATGGTTATTCAAAAGTAGGTTTTAAAATTTCCATTTATTCATATTTTTTTCAAATTTTGATAATAGTATAAATAAGATGGTAATTATGTACTAAACTAATAATAAAATAATAAAGATAATGGCATAAGTTTTGGAAGTGATGGATACTAATATGATATAGACTATGATGATGTTTTCACAAATATATGCCTATAAATCTGTCAATCAAATATCCATAAAGTTGTTAAAATTATTAGAATAATAAATAAAAAACTGTACAATATTAAAAAATCAGTTGAATATCAAAAAATCTACATATAAAATGAAATACATAATTAATGTATATTAATTTTTTGTGAAAAATTGACAAGAATTCTGGAAAAAAAATAGTCAGTAACTTAGGATTCCATGTATCTTAAGGGGGAAAGAAAAACATCCGGGAGAATATTAAAGGAATTTGAAATATGGCATCACATGCTGGCACAGATCGGCAAGATTGTCACAACAACCTGAAAGGTAAGATCTTCACATGGTATTGGGAAGCAGCACCTCCACTGCTCACACTTCACGGTCACCCCTGGAGAGTAACAGATCTTGTTAAAGAGGCAAAGTAAAATTAGAAACCTAAACATTTTCATTTATAAAAGTCCGCATATGAAAGATTTGCATACCAACAAACATGATGTCTGATGGGAGAAACTTTTACCCTAAGTTTTGGGTATGTAGATCATTCTTTCTAAAGAATGGCCAAATAAAATGACTAGCTGTCAAAATCAAAAGATTATCCAAATGCGTCCAACTTTCAAAATAGTACTATAAAAAAGATGGGAAAACACTTGAACACAGTATTTGAATTTCTAAAATTCATAATATTTGAGAGCCATTGAACATATAAAGTTATAACAAATATACCAGCAAATACCAAAATCTTAAAAAGTAAAGTCTGTACTTACCATAAGAAAACTTGTAAATTAAAAAAAATAATGGCAGAAAATTTAACAGGAGATAAAAAGACTGGAAGCTATTGAGAAATTATCCTGAAGTTTGGAAAAGAGGCAAACAAAGACAAACATTATACCAAAGAAACAAAGAGTTGGGCAGAAAAAATTCTAGATGTCCAACATGAGAAAATTGTAATTTCACAAATAACATGACAGGCAAAAATAGAGGAGGGAAAATGCAAATTTTTATTAGAGGGAGGAGATAAAAAAATTTTTTTCTCCAAATATATTTTAATTTTACAATAGTTTTTAACAATTAAATAACCCTTAACAATTAATTATAATCTTTTCATAAAATATTTGGTGAGAAAAAAATCTATGGCTGATTAACCAATGCAAATAAGTTTCTTTTAAATATAAAGAAACATCTAGTCAGTGAATATGAAGCATTTCTTTTGTCATGCTAAACCTGCCAATGAGAAATTGATGCACTTTTTTTTGTTTATTTTACTCAGTTTACAAATGGACATCTTTTAAGGCAACATTAAACTGTTTTGAGATTTCTATAACAAAAGTACTTTCATGAAGATTAAGTACCTATATGAAAGAATAGGCTCAGTGATTCCTCTGTAATAAATGACAAATAAATGCTATTTATTATTATTTAAATTATAAATATAAATTATTTACATGGAATTTTGACATATTAATTCTATAAATAAAATATGATAAATACAACCAAATAATATTTTTATGAAAAGAGCAAAAACATACATATAATAGATAAAAGTTATACCTATTAAATACTAGACATTGTTCTAAGCACTTTGCATGTTTTAACACATTTATGTCTGATAACATCCCTAGAATGCAGGTTCTATCATTCTATTTACTTTTATATGAGAATACCAATACCAAAGAAATTATATAATTTGAAAAAAGCCATTAAAAGGTGGATCTGTTTCCTGATTCAGTGCAGCAATTTGGGAAGTGTTTTGTGCATATTACTAAATAAAGTAAATGCAGCTATGCTGTTGAAGTAGACGTTACTTCCTTTGGGGGAAAGAGAGATATAAATAAAGAATAGTGTAAAGTGCAAAATATCAGCATATTTCAAGTGCAATATGAGATAGTCACAATTTGATGACTTCAAAGAAGTGAATGAATCAATGTCAGTGTAAAAGAGATGTTTATCTGAAGACATTAATGATGGCTTTTAACTTCAAATTCAAAATGTCAGAGTTTCCAAGAATTCTAATCAATTTTAGGTGACATTAAGACAGAATCAAGTAGCCTGGCACAGTGGCACACAGCTGTAATCCCAGTGGCTCAAGAGGTTGAGGCAGGAGGATTAGGAGTTCAAAGCCAGCCTCAACAAAAAGGAGGCACTAAGCATCTCAATGAGGCTCTGTCTCTAAATAAAATAGAAAATAGAGCTGGGATGTATCTCAGTAGTCTAGTCCCCCTGAGTTCAATGGTTAGTTCCCCCCATCCCCGCAAAAAAAAAGACCGAATCAAATGGAGATCTTACAAAACCATAATCAATGGCAATCTTAGTCTATGTGTCTATTTCTAAAGCATTTTTGTATCCAGTGATTATGACCCATAAAGAGATCAAAATGGGTTTAAAGTCTACTATTTTCTGAGATGTATGAGTGCAGGCCCTTAAAGTTCCATCTAATATGAAATATAAAATATAAGCTTCAATAATAAAGTAATTTAGAAAACAAATGCTTTTATAAGCATAATTAGAAGAAAACATGTTTTCTGTTTGGTTTGGATCATTCTGGAGACGTTAATTTCGTCCTGGTGGCACAAACTACCTTATAACTTTGAACCTGTTGGAATGAATTGGGGCATCTCGACTTCCCTAAACTAAATATAGCACTTAAACTTTCTCATGTTTAGCAAACGATTCAGAAAGTTCAACATCAGAAAAGAAAATTGTCAGATTTACAAATAGGAGTCAAAGAAAATTGATGGGGAAGCAAATTATTGTAGATATAAACTCTGAGAACTCAGAAATCACAAGGAAGAAATATCTCAAGACAAAGAATGTAGAATATTATCAAATGATTCTAAACTTAAATGCTCTATAGGTGTTAGGACTGATGTCACATTTTTCAAAACTAAATTTTAAACTAAAGTAGGGCATGTAAAAGTTAGTGGGGAACAGGCCCAGTTTAGTTTGAACTTCTCTACCAATTGAACTGGAGAAACATATATCGTTTCCTTAAATAGAGCCAAACCAAAGATTAGAAGCAGGAATCATACATTAACATTCATGTCTTCAAAGGGATGTCATTCAGATGAAGGTTTCGATGTAAAAGCACTTGTAGATACTATTTCCAGTCAATGCTTGACTAAATTGATAAATATTGCACTGTTTTTTCTAACAATAACTCAACATAATATATATCACAGCTGAAACAGAGTGGAAAATTGAGGACTGCTAAGATTATTGCCTTCTTAATGTCTTAAATCAAGAATTTTTAGAATAACTGGAGTAGAAATAGGAAAGCATTATACATCCTAAAAAATGCAGTCATTTTCTTTAATAAGAATAGAGGGGGAAGTAAAATACTGGATGTTAAATAAAGAAAATCAAGATCATTTTAGGGGTTGAAAAAAGTTTATTAGGAAAACATTAGAATGGGTCCTGCATGAAAATCAAAATGCAAGGTCTGTCACTGTTTCATCTGGATGAGAGATAATACAGGACTTCAGAGGACAAGTTCAAAGTTCTCTTGAATTTCAGGAGTTAAATCTAAAAAAGGAAAAGTCTGAGGTACCAGATCCACAGGGCACTAGGGTGTAAGTCTTCAGCAAGATCACACCAGGAACCTACGATGCAGGATGACCTTCACCCAGGTAAGAAGCTCAGAGCCTGTGGCATTCAACATTAGTAAATCCCAGTTTCCCAGCTGTCGAAGCTGAGAGTCTCACACTGTGTCTTCAATAGTAGTATCCAAAACCAGAGCCATATCTGGAGCCACATCCATACCCACAGCCACAGAGAGAACGGGAGCCATATCCATAGCCACAGCCCAGGCCTCCATAGCCATACCCCAGGCCTCCATAGCCATAGCCCAGGCCACCATAGCCATAACCCAGGCCTCCATAGCCACAGCATCCATAGCCACGGCCACCATAGTAGTTTCCGTAGTAGCTGCCACACATGGTGTTGGTTGTTGAGGTTGTCCTTGGGTAGAGAAGGAGTGTGGGTAACTTGAGTCTGGACATTTCTCCCTGTAGAAGGCCTTTTATATGCATGCAGAGTGGGTGGGACCCACAACAGGCACTCATGCCACTGGCTAATTTTATGACTAACCTCATTATGTTGTTGTTTCTCAACTGTAAGATAAACCCTTAGATTTATACGACAAACTTGTTTTCCCTCAGAGTTGTGAGTCTCTTGACTCAATTGAAGTCTTCAATAAAAGCAGACACTTCACACACATCCAGTCCTGCCTCGAAGCAGGCTTCCAGGTTAACCACCTATATTTATCCTTTCATATAACAGAAGCTGACCTTTATTCATTACAGTCTACTTGCCACGGCCTCTGTATTTTCATTCTTTTAAAAAACACTTCACAGAAATAACACTCCTTTAGACTCATAAGTTTTCTTCTCTTGATCCAAATCAATTAACTTCCTCTAGAACTAAATTCCTTCTCTGTACTGAATCCAAATACATCTTTCATACCCATAGAGTTGATCACATATCTAAATTAAGATTTGTTAGAGCCAGGTTTGAGCAAAATGCGTTCTGCTTTCCTCTTTAAAAAACTGTACCGAAAAACACAAAAATACATGTTATCCTCTAGAATATAATTTCTGTATTCATGTTTCCCCAAATTTTATATCTAGTGTTTAGTTACTAAATCTTAAATACCTATTCTTTTGGTTTAACATCATGTGTTTGAGGTTATCAGTGAATTGGACAGAACTGTTTCTTTCTTGAAGCCTCTGCCCAGTATCCTTTTAGACAGCATGCAGAGCTCATGAGCACTTACTGTCACCATTTCAAATCAGTGCATTAACACATCCTATTAGGGAGCCAGAAAAAGGGGGAATTAGGTTTTCTATATTAAAATTTAAAACTAAATCTCTGTGTCTCTAATTGAAAGAATATAGGAAGGAAGCATTATCCACATATCCTCATAGGTTTCTGGTATTCCAGACATATTTCTGACATCCCTGTGACAGTTTTTGGGCAAAATACTATTTTAATATACCCCTCCATGTACCCTTAGGTGGACTTGGGAATTGGAATTATTGGAGGCTGGTTTATATTGGGTTAAAAGAGAAAGATAGATAGATATTGATTTAATGTTTTTATACCAAGGATGAAAGCAACTCATCCATTCATTCATCCATTCTGTATTTTGAATGTTGTTTCCATATTTGTTTCTTGGCAGGCGCATTTTTGTAAAATTGATAAATGGCTGTGACCTTTTACGATCTGCTGGATCAAGATAGTAGAACTGCATAACATCTTCACTCCCTCATACTCAAATTTGTAATAGAGAAATAACTAATAGTCTCAGCTCTCTCAGTGCAGAATCAATTTAACAATACATTTTAGTTAAAAACTAGTCGATATAGCAAAAGTTTCACTTTCTCCAGACTCAGTTCTTACAACATCACTAAAATTGGTAAAACTGAATTGCATCAGGAAATTTAAAAATTAAAAACAACTATAATTAACCTGAGCTTTCTGTACTGTATTAAAAGAGATATTGATATATTGCTTTTAGTTTAACATATTGTCCCAGTTAACAACATTTGCTGTTACGTTTTTCCTCCTTAGATTTTATTTCCAGGATGTAATTTCTTTCTCCCCCTAAATTGAGTTCTTTTTTCTAGTTACAGCAGTGTGAACATTGTCCTAAATGATATGCCATTCATTTTTTTAAACGTTGTTTTCTCACGTATTTTCTGAGTATACTCAATTCTCACCTATCTCCCTAATCAAAAACAACAAATCCTTAAAAGCAATCCTCATTTAAGTGTATTTCCATGGTAGCCTACTAACATTGTTGTATTACTCTGCTCATACTTTTTGGTCTTTGGTCCCCAGTACTCAACTGAAACGTCTTTTTTTAGGGATCATCAAATTCTAAGTCCTGCAAAATCCAGATGTTGAATCATTGTCGTCCTCAGACTCTGAGCAACATTCAGGTTCAACAAACCCTTCTTTCATTCATGAAAGACACTCCAAGCTATACCCTCATCCTACCATGGGCATTTGATTTAATTCAACCTCACCAGCTGCTCCTTTGAAGCATCCTTTATTTTTCTCTCTTCATATTTCCTCCCAAATTTAGGAGTGCCCATCTGGATGCTGACTCCTCCAATAGTCTCTAGTCTTTATGTAAACTCTGTTCAGATGGATCACTTTGGTACCCTTTTCCCAAAAGTTAATCTCAATTTTATGTCCAATGTTACTATACATAATATGAACATGCACAATATATATCACTCAATATCTGCTAATGTTAACATCTTTCACAACCATAGTACAATAATCAACCAAAAAAATTGAACTTTGCTGAATAATCCCAAATAAAATGTTATTTCACTCCTTGTATTCTTCTAGTGTCTTTTCCTTCTGTTTAGGGTAAAATTCACTGAGTTTGCGTGTCACATCCCCTTACTCTTCACTTGGGGAGAGTTCCCCAGGATTTCCTTTACTCTCATGGCCTTGAAAAGTTTAAATAGTCATAGTTTTAGAATATTCTCCAATTTGTATTTGTTTGAAGTTTTCTTGTTAAGTTGATTAAGGTTGTACATTTGAGGAAGAATATCAGAAGAGAGATGACTTATTCAGTGCTCCATAGCAGTGGACACATGACTTTAGCAAATATTTGAGAGATTCTGTAGTCAATTTTAGTCATGATTCCTAATAGAATAAACCAGTCTCTTTCTATATATTTAGGGTAAATAGAAGTAAACAGAGTCTCTGCCATGACTTTAGGTCTTAAATAAACTGAAAGTTCATGTGTGAGAAGTACATGTCAAAATGCACAATGTTGTTCTCCACACTAAAAACAAATGAAATACTTCACTATTCAATTTTCAAAAGTGAATCCTGCCACCCTGTCTTCTCTTTAATATACGCATCATTCCTCACCATTTTGAAACCACACTTTTGCTCTCACCACATCATATTTGCAAACAGGAAGGAGAATATTATTAAATAAAACTAGGATTTTTAATAGGAATAATCTCTTTGGGTTATATGATCTATGGATAGCTGGTAATTAGTTTCTATTTGGTTTTGGAAATAAACAAGTCATATTTGGTTTTGGAAATAAACAAGTCATCAAAGCATGAGAAGAAAAATCTCTTGTTAAAGGCATGTGATTCCATCACAAGCATCCCAACACACACTGATGAGTGTCTTGGATGTAGTAGTTATGAGAAATATTTTAGATGACTTCAATGCCAATTTCTTTGGAATGCGAATCCAACAGAGCATGTGGTTTTCCCCATATAATACTTAGCTGGTTTACAAAGCTCTGTGCAGATTAGAACTTAAAACTTTGGAATCTGTCCCTGCTGTACAGTGGAGCCTTCCACTCCTGACACAATGAGCTTCTACAGAATCCACTGGGGTGGCCTAGGCTATGGCTATGCGGGTATTTGGTGGGCACAGATGACCTGTTACCAGCCAGGCAGCCAGGAAGACACTGATCTTCTGACTTCCCTTAAGAACTAAAGATCGTTCTCTTAGGAGGAACTATGTTTTACTCCAACACTATTTGTGATAATGATGTCTACTCAAACACAGAGTGACTGCTGTATCTTAGACTTATCACACATTATCTGAACATGATTTATTGAAATGACCTAGAATTTTTATCAATTTAGCAAACACTTCTTTGAAGTTTTTAGTATTTTTTATTCAGGCAAACTGTCTTAGCCAGTATTATTTAGGTAAATGTCACAATTCATTTTTAATTAAGGATGATTTCTTTTGAAAACCTGTAGAAATTTCATATACATTTATTTTTCTAAGTTATCTAGTCCAAAAGAACATAGGACTCTTAATATCTCCTCAACTAGTCTATTTATAATATGTGTAGGATATTCAACCTTAAGGGTATACCTAAAACAATTCAGATGTTGGTGATAAGCAATTAAGAGAAACCTGGTTTCTCCATGAAAGCAACCAGTTAAGCCATAGGTCAGTTAGTTTACCAGAGAGAAATAGGAGATGAGACAACAAAGAACAGCTCCTATGAGCTCAGAACAAATTAAGTCTGGCCTCAAAAGTTATACCTGCCAAGGATGCTAAATTGATTTGTTAATATTAAAGCTTTATTTAGATATAATTGACAAATAAGTGCATGTATTTAAGGTATACAACATAAATTGGTGAAGTTGGTGTGTGTAGCTCATTAACATACAATCAACACAAACAGTTGACTCTGTGTGTGTGTATGTGTGTGTGTATGTGTTAAAAATACTTAAGATATAATTTTTTTAACAAACTCAGATAGTAGAATAGTGGTTACCAGGAATTGAGAATTGAGGAAAATGGGGAGACATTGCTCAAATGTACAAATGCTCACTTATAGCATCAATAATTTCTGGTGATGTAGTGATAACAAAGTGACTTTAGTTAATAATAATAATGTATTATATACTTGAAGTAAAGAGTTAAAAATTAGTTAAATCTGTGAAGCCATTTATTTCCAAACATATTTTAGAAAATCATGTCATAATCACCTAAAATTAGTGAACTTAACAGTTGAAAGTGACAGAAAGAAAGACCAAATATTTAACAGAAGAATCAAGGAAAGAAAGATTTAAGAAAATTAAAATCTCAGGATGACACTGCACATGTCATAGACTACACCTTCTGTAGACATTGTAGACATTGAAGACTTTTCAGCAGGAGAAAATAGAATTCATTAACATTTAGTTAAGCCAAGTCACTAAACAAATAAAAAAACGAGAAGCGTATCCAGAGTAGCCACAGAATACAAACTAAAAGTTCCAGTTTCAATGTTATTATGAGATATACAAGAAAAACAAAAATGTGGTTTATATATAAAAATGCCATCAGCATATAAAAAGTGAACTTTTAACAAGATTCTTATGTCAGACTTATCAGACACATAGTTCAAAGAAGTCATTATGAATATGTTCAAAGTAGTAAAAGGCAATCATGCTTTTTAAAAACAAAGTCTTCCAAAGACCTTTCTTCCAAAAGAATGATGAATAGCAATAAGGGCACATTTGTTTCTTAAGTTCCAGTAACAAATTACTACAAATAATAGGTCTTAAATAATACAAAGTTTTATCTTGCAATTTTGGAGGCTAGAAGCCTGAAATCTAGATATCAGCGGGATATATTCCCTCAGAAGCTCCAGAAAGAAATCATTCATTATTTCTTCAGGCATCCTGAAGTTACTAGCAATCTTTGATGCTCCTTCGCAATATAACTTGTGGCAATATAATTTCAGTTTCTTATTCTGTCTTTATATATGGAATTTTCTGTGAGAGTCTCTGTGTTCCTGTGTCTTCATATAGCCTTCTAAGAGAACACCACTCACTGCATTTGATCAACCCCTCTATCTGACCTCATTTTAACTTGATTGCATTTGCAAAGACCTTATTTCTAGATAAGAAAACATTTGTAAATCTTAAGGGTAAGGATTTCAATATGTTTTGGGGGGCAATACAATTCAACTCACAACCAAGGAACACAAAAGCTATATGAAAAAAATGACACCCTCAGCAAAAATGAAAATCAAAGTATGACTAATTTTAACAAAACAAATTAAAATAAATCCTAATACATAAACTCTCTTTTACTCCATCCTTTTCCTGCTGCTAAGCTTTGTGATAAACAAAAACAGACAGAAAAAAATTCAGGAAGACAGTAGAATGGTTAGAAATAAGGCTAGATGTCCACCTAGAAAACCTACCCAAAAGGATAACTCATTCTGCATATAGAATTCAGAAGGGAAAGATGGGAAGAAGGGAAGAAGGATAAGAGAAGAAGGAAAAGCAAAGAGAAGGGATTGTGGTAGATAAGCAAATAAACATCAGGGAAGGAGTTGAAAACTATGCATGGTTTGTAGGAGTAGTTGGCAAAACTCATAACTTACTTTTGGGGAGGTTGGGGGTTCTTTTGGTGTCAGAGATTGGATTCAGGGGTTCTTATACACTGGGCCATATCCCAGCCTTTGTCTTTTTTTTTTGAAGCAATTTCTCCCTAAGTTGCTTAGAACCTCACTAATTTGTGGAGCTGGCCTGGAACTTGCAATCCTCCTACCTCAGCATATGGAATCACTATAATTGCAGGCATGCACCATCACCCAGAAAAACTCATAACTTCTTAGGAAGAAACATATAAAGAGATGGGAGGAGCAGTATTTAGAAGTTGGGTATGAAGGTTAAATAAGTAAATTGAAAAATTAGGATCCACCCAAAACAAAGTTAAAACAAATTTGAAGGTATCCAACTTGTATCATCAGAAACAAAACAGAAAATGTTAAAAAAGTGAAAGTTATTGTGTTGGTGGAAGTGTTTCATTAAGTTAGAAATCATGTAAATTATACTACTACCAAAAATAAATAACAAGACACAGATTAACAGTTGGCACACAGATTTATTGCAAAACGTCTGTAAATGAAATCAATGACACCAACTGAGCATAATTCCCCCTGGATAATTAACATTAAAACAGGAAAACTCAAAATCATTATATAAAAACAAAAACAAACCCTAAACTATTTAATAAAAGACATAAAGATTATTGTCATACATTCTGACTCGAGTGAGATGATATCTTAGAGTAGTTTTGATTTGCATTTCTCTGATTGCTAGAGATGATTAGCATTTTTTCATATATTTGTTGATTGATTCTATATCCTCTTATGATAAGTGTCTGTTCAGGTATTTTGCCCATTTGTTGATTGGGTTATTTGTTTTTTCTGTGTTTAGCTTTTTTAGTTCTTTATGTATAATCTAGAGATTAGTGCTCTATCTGATGTATAAGGGGTAAAAATTTGCTCCCAGGATGTAGGCTATCTGTTCTCCTTATAGATTGTTTCTTTTGCTGAGAAGAAACTTTTTAATTTGGTTCCATCCCATTTATTGATTCTTGGTTTTAATTCTTACACTATAGGAGTCTTAATAAGGAAGTTGGGGCCTAATCCCACATGATGAAGATTAGTGTTGGCGAGGGAAAAGATACACTCATACATTGATGGTGAGCTGCAAATTGGTGCAGCCAATATGGAAAGCAGTATGGAAATTCCTTGGAAATCTGAGAATGGAACTATCATTTGACCCAGCTATTCCTCTCCTCGGATTATACCCAAAGGACTTAAAAACAGCATACTACAGGGAGCAGCCACATCAATGTTTATAGCAGCACAATTCACAATAGCTAAACTGTTGAGTCAAACTAGATGTCCCTCAGTGGATAAATGGATTAAAAAAAGGGGGGGCATATATACACAAAGGAATTTTACTCAGCATTAAAAAAGAACAAAATCATGGCAGAAGATAATGTTAAGTGAAGTTAGCCAATCTCCAAAAAACAAATGCCTAATGTTTTCTCTGTTATAAGGAGGATGACTCATTGTGCGGGAGGAGGGAGAGCATGGGAAGATTAGATGAATTCTAGATAGGGAAGAGGGGTGGGAGGGAAAAGGAGGGCACAGGGGATTAATAAGAATGGTGGAATGTGATGGACTTCATTATACAAAGTACATGTATGAAGACTTGAATTGGGTGTCAATATTCTTTATATACAAACAGAGATGTGAAAAATTGTGGTGTATATGTGTAATAAGAATTGTAATGAATTCCACTGCTGTTGTGTATTTTAAAAAAATAAAATCAGTAAAAGATTAAAAAAGATTATTATCATAAATGTCAGTCACATCCATATATATGAATAGGCTTAATTTATATTAACTGAAACACTTTCAATTTGACTCAAATTTCAAAGCAAAAGCTGCACAAATTACAAAATACATATGCATGATATTTATGCTGAAAAAAACATAAAAATCTTTAAGATATATATATATATATATATATATATATATATATATATATACATATATGAATAGGAAAGCAAAAACAAGCCAAGTAGAGAACAGAATAAAAGGAAGATTTCAATAATAAGACAAAATACTATTATGTGAAAGAAACAGAGGTACAGATTACTTGCTTGATCAAGATAAAAGAAACCATACACAGCATAACAAACAAGGAGGGAATAAAAATTGAAATTGAAGAAATATGACATATCATGGGACTACTTTGCAGACTCTATGTATTTTAAATTTATAAAGATGAAATAGATAATTTCCTATGGAAAGAAATTACCAAAATGAGCCATTAGATTTAGAAATCAATTAGATCTAATCTAAATCACTGGATTTAGAGATCAATTTCCTTGGAAGTAATGGAAAAAAATCACCAAGTATTTACAGGCCCCGATGATTTCTCAGAAGAATTTTACCGTATCTTCATAGACTAGATAATACCAATATTTATTCTGTAAATTGTTAAGAACACTGAAAATGAAGAACCACTTTCTAACCCCTATTCTGAGGGACAAATCACACATAATTGGAGATAGGCAGTTTCTCAACATGTCCCCCCTTGATTCCTGCCTCTTGAGGTTGGTGCCCTTGTGTAAGACCTTCCCTGTGAGAGTCAGCGAAACACATGACTTGCTTCTAACCTCATGAGTAGGGCAAGCATGGATAATTAGGTTACTTTAGGTGCAGTACTCTTCTTGATGGATCAAATTTTCTGCCTTCCTGGCTTTGATAAAACTAACAGCTATGTTTGGGAACCTACTGAGCACCTTCTTCTGCTGAGAGTGGCTTCCAAAAGACAGCCTGCAAGGGACTCAGTTAACTGTCAACAAGGAAATAAGCCCGTCAAGCCCACCTCTGCAAGCAAGTGAATTTCCAACAAATACATGAGCTTGAAACTGGATCCTTCCCTAACGAAGCCTGGATATGAACACAGTCCCATCCAACATCTTGAACTGGAAACTTATAAGATCTTGAAACAACTTAGTCTATTCCTGAAACTGCATTTTAACTAAATATGATTGCCTACCATTAAGGCGAAATGCATTTTTTATTTATTAAGTTGAATTAGCTTGTAAGACTTTTATTTAGTTTACATCTCCAATTTAAAAAGTATGGAGGATATGGGAAGAGCATTAATTTTAAGATATATTGATGTTTATTGAAAGTTGAGAAAATTGTTTTTATTACTATGTACTCTATTCTAGGCAATGCATAAAATAGCATATAAATAACACTTGTTTCAGTGTTGAGAATTACCCAGAACTAAATGCATTATTACCTCAAAAGGAGAAGAGAAAAGTGAGTTTACCAAAACACAACAACAAAAACAAAACAAACCTAACTTAGGTGATCTTTGAAATTATAAAGAAACCCATCTAGAAAGAGGAAGAAAGATTATCTACCAAAGAATGTTAATTCTTCTCTTTCTCACAAGCCTAAATGAAAAACTGCAAGTAATTTTGGATACCAAATGACGGACAAGATATCTCTTATAGGTTAAGCAAGTTTATTAGGACAACAGAGAACAACCTCTATTTTGAAGGTCATCAAGGCAGTTGCTCTGACACCAAGGTCTGATGAGAGCACAACTGTGAGGTCTCATGAGAATTTCATGAGACATTGACCCACTTCTGGAGGTAAACTCAGGGAAATGGTAGTTTCCATATAGGCCAACATCTGACTCCCTAGGCAGAATCATCATCATCCAAGTGTGAGACTCGAACATGTGGAGTTTGGAGTCAATGAATCCTGATGTCACAGGTGGAGAGGGTGAGCATCTCGCATGATGTCCTCCTTAGTAGTATCCAAAGCCAGAGCCGCAGCCAGAGCCACATCCATAGCCACAGCCACAGAGAGAGCGGGAGCCGTATCCATAGCCACAGCCATAGCCACAGCCCAGTCTGCGGATGCCACAGCCATAGCCATAGCCCAGCCCTCCATAGCCACAGCCCAGGCCTCCATAACCATAACCTAGGCCTCCATAGCCATAGCCCAGACCGCCACAGCTTCCATAGCCACAGCCGCCATAGCCACAGCCGCCATAGTAGTTTCCACAGTAGCTACCACACATCGTGTAGGCTGTTGAGTAGAGAGGTTGTCCTTGGGTAGAGAAGGAATATAGGTGACTTGAGTCTGTACAATTCTACCTGAAGAGGACCTTTTATATGCCCTCAGTATGGGCAGAACACACCACACACCTCACACCATTGGCTTCTTTGCAGAAGCAATCTGAAAAATTTATTGACTCATTTTTAAAACCTGGCATCGAGGCATTAAGAAAATTTCCTGTTGTTTAGCCACAAATGATCCACTTGTTGGTCATAAATGTCATTCAATTTCTCATATTCAAAACCCTACCCACACAAGATATTTAAATTATCTTTGTTATAACCAGCTTTTAAAGCAAGAAACAGCATTTTTAATAGGTAAACGCTGACTTGATCCAGGCACAGCTAATAATTTCACTGCGTTTTTGCTGACATCCAGTAAGCGATGATAATTACCCTTAAGCTTGAGCATCTTCCTCTGTGCCCTGGTGTTCCAAACCCATTTTCCCCCATTGGAGATTCTCTTCATTTTACATGACAAATATTTTATTACTAAAGTCCATAAAGGATCACTCAGTCTCAGTCCAATAGTTTGAAATTTTGAAGCACCAGACTAGAGAAAACTATTCTTTCTCATTTGCATCAATATTTTCTTTTATAACTGTTTTAAAAGCACCAAATATTTTCCCCTTGGCTTCAAGTTCATATCCTGAAGCCATAAGCAGAAAATGGAAATGTTGAGATTTCACTTTTTTTTTAATATAGAACTCCATTTTCATGAAAAAGCTTCCTTTAAATTTTAAGACATTTTTTATACTTGTGTTCCGACTCAAAGATGAGTACAGGCATTTTCTTTACGTGTAACAATAAAAATGTTACAAATGCCTTTCATTAAACCTAGTAGATTTTTACCAACAAGGAGTTCTCAATAAGTTCTCAGAGTATAAGAGAAATATTACTGTTAGCAAGTACTTTTGTTTACTTATGCAATATTAACTCAGAAATGAATTCAATGGTTAAAGAAACTCACCCTCCGAACCGATGTTCTTAGCACAACGACTTCATATAAACCAGTAGAGCATAATAGAGCTATACATTTGGAATAAGCTCTGTGGTTTAAATTTTAATTTTATCACTTATAGCTGTGTAACCACCATCATTGTGTGCTCCAGATACCCCATCTGTAGATGAGACTGTAAAAATACCCTACCTCATAAGGCAATTTTAAGAATCAAATTAGTCCATGTCAAACACTTAGAACAGGATCTAGCATGCAGTGGATACCAGGATAAAGTTTGTTATTATAATATTTTTCATACCATATCTTTTTTCATGGATATAGCTTTAGTGGAGTGTTGATGAGTTTAACAAACACAGACACAGTGCAATCTTCCTTTAGGACATAGCGCCATCACAGCCAAAAGGAGAAGAAACCCTGCAATAAGGCTAAGTCTCCAACAGCAGAAAAAGGCACACTCCTTTTCAATGAGTTCCCCAACAGATATAGCATAAGCAGGAAGATATGCAATGATTAAATCCAAGTCCACCCATGGAGACCTAAATGCAGACTCACTGATTTTCCTCCCACAACCAGACTCTTCTAGCTCCAGAGCCAAAGGATAAAGCACTGAATGTTGGGTAGTGGATCCACTGGTTATGACAGTTGGAAATGGCAATGTGCACTGCCGTAATCAGATGTCAGCAGAGGACAGGGGGAGGTGGACCCTCCCCATCAACACCATACCACTGTACATTGAAGTTTGCCTCAGGAGAAAGAGAGGTTGGTGGAATCTTTAATGTAATTGTGCTTTCACAAAAGCTAGAAAGTCTCAGTTTTGCTGAGTTTACCTGGAAAAGATAAGAAGAGATCATTGGTTAATTGATATAGAAGTTGATGTGATGCTGATAAAATATACTTTTGCATTTTTAATGTTGTATCTTGTAAAGACGTTACTTGAGTCATGTATATAAGGTGAAATGAATCATATTTATAAGGATATTGGGCAATGTTGATCTCATATTTTAAGTAAAACCCAACCTCGCACAGAATGTCTTTCTCACCTGCAGCTGACCAGAGGAATTTGAAACTCTTAATAAGCTCAAAACAATTTGAATCATTTGATCATTTGTTGTTTGAATAGTTTCTGTGACTTCATAGAATCTCATCATGGAATATAAATTTAAAATTTCAGTGAGGAAGGACTTTAAAACTGGGTCAAGCTGGGCATAATGGTACATGCCTGTAATCTCAGTGACTCAGGAGGCTGAGGCAAGAGGATCAAGTGTTCAAAGCCAGCCTCAGCAAAAGCAAGGCATTAAGCAACTCAGTGAGACCCTGTCTCTAAATAAAATACAAAATAGGGTTGGAGATGTGGCTCAGTAATTAAGTTTCCCCGAGTTCAATCCCTAGCACCTCCCCACCAAAAACAGAAAAAAAAATTAGGTCAAAAACTGCATTTAATTTATATAATGTGATAATGAAAATCTTGACTTAACCATAGAGGAATTTTGACTACAAGTATTCACTATGCTAATAAAATAAGAGATTTTTGAGAGTTTTGCTATTGGTGCTATTTATGGTTTATGTAAAACAATTTCTAGTGAGGCAACATTGCATGTAATTCACCATACCTACTACTGAAAAAATGTAAAAGATAACGTGAAGATAGCGATCAGAAAAATTCCCTCCCTCTTCCACAATTGAACTATCCACACTTGACACCATGACCTATGCCTGTGTGTTCCTCAGCTTCGCATCACTATGACTTAAATACCTGATAAAAACAACTTAGAGGAGGAAAGATTTACTGGGGTCTCATGGTTTCAGAGGTTTTGCCTATAGTCAGCCTACTCCATTGCCCTGGACTTGAGATGATTGGTGAGCATCAGGGCAACAGCATATGGCATAGGAAAGCTGCTTAGCCCATGGCGGCCAGGAAGCAGAGATAAGATCAGAGCAAGCAGTCCGGGACAAAATATAATCCAAAGAACATACCCCCATGGAACTCTGTCCCTCAGCCTCTTGCCACCTGCCAACTGTTACCAATTCAAATCATTAATCCTTCAAGTGAACTAATCCACTGATTATGCTACAGCTCTTATAATCGAATTACTTTTCCTCTGAACAGTCCTGCATTTCCTGACACATGAGTTTTTTAGGGAGCATCTCATGTCACAACATCTCATGATGTTGCCACCCATCATGCTTTGGAAGATATGGGTCATAAGGATTCTACTGAAAAATTTTAGAGCTCCTAGTCCACCGGATTTCTTCAACTGTAAAACATAGATAATGTTTCTCATCTTGTTCATCTTACCCTGTCACTTCAAAATGACAAGCTCCTAAATCTAGGCTATCAAGAAAGATCTGCAGACACTAACTTTCTGTGATTGTAATTTGCAAATAGATAAAGAATATCTGTTAACAGAATATCTATAACAGAATTTTCTATTTGATCTCTAAATTCTTTCAAATGAATTTAATCCATTTGCATATATGTGATTTTATTTTATAATTTTGCATATAAGATGGAAGCCTATGTGTGATTATGATCCCAAGGCACTGACACTATTTATTCCACCATTTTCTCTAAATTTCTACTTCTTTTTTGTACATTACATGCTGTTAGAAGCTGAGCTACCATCTAGCTATAATTGATTACTTCCTCCTCCTCATGTAATTTTGCCACCTTCTCTTTAATTGACAAGCAAAAGAATTCAAGCCTGATATCATTCATATTCACCCTGTCCAGCTGAATGCAACATGAATGTCTTTTCAGTGTATTTATCATTTTGATTATGAAGTCCATTTTATATATTCATTCATTCATTCATTTACCCATGAACCAGTTCTTAAGTAAACCAGCATGCTGTTGCATTTTGTAAGTAGATATTAAAAATTTCAAAATTGCTTCCATTGCAATGTTACTGGAATTTTCATACACTTATCATCTATAAAGATCTAATGTTTGTATAATATTTAAATGTGAAAATAGAATATTCCATTCTGTTCTCAATTTTTCTAAGTAAAGATTTTTAATGTTTTTCCCTACTTGAATAGAAACAAAACCTCTCAATTAATTTGTAAAAATGATCTTTGGATATCAAAGAAGATGTACATTCATCAGCCAAATTTTAAAAATATATTACACAATTAAATAATTGTGTAATTAAATTCAATAATTAAAAATTAGTATCATGATTCAGTGAAGGTAACAAACAATATATTTTCTCAATACCTATAATGAATTGCATTTAGAACTAGAACCTCAAACTTATGTGTTATAAATATTTAAATAAAATGTATTAAAATATTTAAGCTTATGTATTATAAGTTCTTTCTATCATAAATTCACATTTTATATTTCATGATTATTCATAATTAATGATAAATAATACGTGTAAAAATTCAAAAATAAATTGATAATTTAAATTCAGAATGCAAACTCAATATATTCACCAGAATGAATTTGTTAGCCAAAAGGTTCAAAAACCACTGCTCACATCAAGGTTTCTCAAGGAACAATCTGGGACACCAAAGACTTTTTCAAGGACTCTGGAAGGTGAAAATAATTTTCATAAGTTATTTTTCTTTTTAATTCTCATATATTCATGAATGTACACTGGAGATTTTCAGATAAATATAATGTATGATTTGCAATATTACGGCACTTTGAAAGTAAAAGCAGATATCTAAAGCTTCCCTTCATTAAGCCAGACCTTAAAAGTAACGAGGAAAATGTAAAATATGCCAGAAGTCTTAATAATCTTTTTGTTTAAAAACATTTTTTTTCTAAAAAATGTGATATGTATGTCAACATGCAATAGAATTATGATGATAACTTTGATGAATTAATAAATAATTTAATCAGTTTAAACTTTTAACAGCTAAATATCAGTATACAAAATATAAAATTTTAATAGCTTTTGGGATCCTTAGTAATTTTTATTACCAAAAAGTTTCAGAATCACTACTCTTACACAACCCACCCTATAAAAAACTATAAGTAGATCATTCTTGAGTATTCATAAAATGATCATTATTTAAATACAGAGTAACTACTGGCTTTTTAGTTCTGTGTTGAGTTTTCTTGTTTCAGTTGTTTTTGTCAATTTCATTTTAATTAAAAAATAAGAATTTATATACCTGTGGGGTAAAATATAATGTGTATACCATTGTAAAATGCAGCCAGGCTACTTAACATATCTATTATTTCTACACTTTATTGTATCTTTGGAATGAGAGGACTTAAAGTTTATTCTTTGGGCTGGGGATGTGGCTCAAGCGGTAGCACGCTCGCCTGGCATGCATGCAGCCCGGGATCAATCCTCAGAACCACTGAAAACTAAAAAATAAATATTAAAAAACATTCTCATTCTCTCTCTCTCTCTCTCTCTCTCTCTCTCTCTCTCTCTCTCTTTAAAATAAATAAATAAATGAAAATAAAATTTATTTTTTTCAAAATATATACATTATCATTAAGTTTAGTCACCATGTTGTGTAATAGAACACTGAAGCAAGTAATTTGCCCATTGGTTTTAAGAAGTATACTTTAAATATTAGGTGCATATTCTAACCTGTGTTTTAAAGTGTAATTGTAACTTAGCTATCATTATGTCAAACATAAGAACTACAGTGAATAATATCACTTTAGAATTCACTTGCTGAAGCAATCAATCTCTACAGAATGATTGACTTTAAACAAGGCGAAAAATCTGGCCTGTGGCTTTCCTTTTGCTTATCTTTACTGCAATTATTCTCAGGGTTATATTTAACTTTTAAGTAGAAACAGTCAAAATTTACACTCCTAGTAAATTTTCTTATATCCTTTTTATGGTGATGAATTGTTTAGAAGTTAGATGACTAGCAAGTGACAGAAATAGTATACATATTAAAAATCTTTCCCTTTCACTTAAAGAAAATCTAGAATTAATTCATCTATAGCTGACTGTAGTCTTAAGGGATCCAAGTGCTTTCTAGAACATTGCTTCACCATTCATGAAACATAAACTTGATCACAGATTGTGTTATTACGGAGATAAGGATATGACCATCAGCCCTTAATAACAACATGTGTATGAATACTGTGTTTTTACAGATAATGCTACTATTCACTTGAACAATTTAAATGACAGTTCACACAATAAAAGTGCCATTTCTTGTTAACATATGCTAGACGGTCTGTTTTTATCTGTTTGCCTAAAGCCCTGGTCAGGTTTCTTGCTTCAGATCTGTGTCTTCAGATAGGCATATGTGGTTTGTCTGCCTCCCAACTCCTGCTGCTCCTCACAGTTCAGTAGCACATGGTTTGTATACACAATGTCCACAAAGGCTCTTGTGTTGAAGACTTGGTCCCCAATACAACAGTCTTCAGAGGTGGAGCTTCTGAAAGGTGATTTTATCATGAGAGCTCTGACCCCATCAACGGGTCAATCTACTCATGGATTTATAATTCACTGGCATTATTGGGAGGTGGTGTAAACTGCAAAAGTTCGGCCCTAGCTGGAGGACGTAGGTCACAGGAAGTATATCATTTATTTCCCTGGCCCCTCGCCACCTCCTTCCTTCCTGCCATAAGGTCAGCAGCTTAGTTCTGTTACTCTCTTCTGTGACACCAAGAATCACAATATTTATTTTCTTCTTGAAGTTAATTTTTCTCAAGTATTTTGTCACAACCTCAGAAAACTGACATACACAAATGGCAAAGAAAGACAACATATACCCTGAATGTGATACCTGTACTTGGAGAGTCTATGATCATGTTAGTGATGAGGTGGGCCAAAGAAAGCCCCCTGCTTCTCCTCTTGGCAAAATGTGAATGCTGCAGCAAGCTGAATCACTGGTTTCCATATATATGTGTATGTGTATGTATATATATATATATATATATATATATATATATATATATATACATGTATATTTATTCTATCAAATTCTCATCTGAAGAAAACAAAACTGATTTTATCACTTTCTCTTGTTTTCTTCCCCAAACCAATATAATGAAGGATAAGAATCTTCATCCCTAAGGTGACAGTCAATAACAAGGTCTCTGAACTACTGCATGGATCAGATGCCAACACAAGCAAGTGGAAGCAATACAGGGTTTTCAAAAGATATACATATAATTTGAAAAACTTTCAACAGCCTAAGTTAAGAGATACATTTATTCCACATTTGAGGAAGTCCTATTTCATTGTATTAACAATTGATTCAAAACATTCTCTTTCCATTTTTTCTCTGGGATGGTGTATTTTTCTCAAAGACCCTTATTTACTGACACATTCTCAAGCAATGAATTCTCTTATAAAATACTATTCCATGCACTATCATTGGTAAGGAATCAGATCATAGTACTGTAGCTAGAAGTGTTGCTGACTAATGTTTTGAAATCAATCAATGATTATGAATAATGGTGAAAAACATCTTCCTGAAATTTTATTTTACTTTAGCAGAATGTGAGAAAGTAAGGACATAAGTTTGCTCCACATTCTTGATGTAAAAATTATTCTAATTTACCCAGAGGGTATTGGTTGCTTCTTTCTGTATCCTCTATGGGATATTCAGAATGGAATATGGCTTTAATATCAGAGAAAAGAAGGAACTATCTCTCAGTCCCTTGCCTAACTACCCTGCAATTGTGAATAGACTGAGGTCAAGGGAATTGTGTGGAGTATTGTTTGAAGAATTGTTTGACTACTCAATTAACATTGATTAAAATTCTTTATTTTCTGTATTTAATTTATTTGTAAAAACATAAAAATTGTATGTATAAATGGGATTGAGTACCATGTGATATTTCAATAAAGAATGCATTATGAAATATTTAAATTAGGTTAAACATCTATCTCAAACAATTATTATATTTTTATTTTGAAAGCATTTATGTTAAAATTCACTTAAAATCAACTTTTAAAATAGAATAAAGTTATTTAATTCATACCCAATTAATTCATTAATGCAGCCCTGTTTATCCCATTTGTCAAATGATCCCATTTAATATTACTGTGTAACCAGCTTTCAGTCAATTAGACAAATTGTTCAGTTTGCCTCCTTCAGTTTTCCTGAAACCATTCTCTTTTTCTTCTCCATTTACTTTCCAGCCAATGTCAGTAAGAAGCACTTCAAACAAAGAATCTAAATGTCTATCTTATGCTCTAACCTGATTCATGGCCTCTCTTAGGAGAGAATCCGATCTCTTTGCTTCATGAGAAGAATTCTGGTTGCGACAGACACCCACTTCATCCAGTTGTGCTCCGAACAATGTACTTTTGGCCTCCCTGTGCCCTTCTCAGCTGCCTTATGTGAACACTTCACTCAATGTCCAGTAGAATATTTTGCACTGGCTTCCAGTACCAGGGGAGATGCCAACTTCCTGGAGGATAGCAAAGTTCATCACAATGTCAATCACCAGCAGCAGAAATCCAAGTGCTTCTGCCTACTGCAACTCGATGTGAAAAACCCAACCTAGTCACACGCTGGGTGGAATGATGCTTTTCTTCACACAGAGCAAGGTCAGTTCCAACAGTGTGCATTCACACCTCATGGATTCTACTGAGAGACTTTTATAGACATGCCAAAATTGCCAATCCCTGTGTTTTATGACTGTAATTTCTGGGTTTCTTTCTTTCTTTCTTTCTTTTTTTGGAACAAGGGATTGAACTCAGGGGCACTCAATCACTGAGCCACATCCCCAGCTCTAATTTTTTTTTGTATTTTATTTAGAAATAGGGTCTCAATAAGTTTTTTTAGCACCTTGCAGTTGCTGAGGCTGGCCTCTTACTCCATTATCCTCTTGTCTCAGCCTTTCGGACTGCTGGGATTACAGCTGTGTGTCACCATACCTGGCTAGGAGTCATCTCTTTTAAAAAGAGCAATTATTTATCTTAGGCTACTTGGGTAGGAGATAATAGTTTAATTTTTACATTCATCATCTCCAATGGATGTAACTATCTGTAAAGTTGCTTTATAAAGGGATTTTTCTCTCTTATTACTACTTTAGAGTTATTGCTATGCATATAATTTTTCTAATATCCAACATGTGAGATTAATTTTATTTCAATAATCAATAAAAGCTCCTGTATTGACAATATTTCATTCTTTTTGGGTTAAATTTGTTATTATATGTGTTACATACAAGTACATAAGAGTATTACTGTAGCAGAAATTTTGCCTACATGGTAAAAAATGCTAAAATTCAGAAGGAAAAAAACAACAGTTACTTCTAAATGAAACTTGCCTTAGATGAATCTGTAATCACTGCAGTTATTCACCCTTGGTCATATCAAAATGTTACTCCAATTGCTAAATTCTGCTAAATTTTTGAATAATATATAAAATATCATTTCTATACCTCTATTTCACAGTCTCCTATTGTTTATAACACAATATTGGGCTGTTTGTCTGGTTCATTAAACACTAAACTTGAATATTTAGGACAGTGTATCTTTGTGTTTGTATTTGGATTTTCCACTTCATATTGCACTGAATGATCCTCTTTTATTCTCTAGCATAAACACTTAAACCATATATCCTGTCTGATGTTAGCAAACAAAGTGGGTCCAAAAACATTTTTGTTTTTGTGAATCTTTAGAAGATACCACCCCATTAATATCTGAGCCTATCAGGCATAAAAATTAGATGCCTGCTTTTTTAGGTAATAGTGGCTTTGAGTTTTATACTTCCAGATATAAAAGACATCATTCAAAGAGATAAAGATCTTCTTTTTGCATTGAATACAACTTACTTTCAGAAAAAATTAAAAAAAGAATAATATAATTTCAATATCAGCCCAGTTAAGCCTTATTTTGATCTAGAATTGTGTCATTTTAACCTTTGCTTGAAATCATGAACATATCAGCAAATAATTGATAAGGGCTTGCAACTTTGAAATGTCAGAACGTTCCATGTTGTAGATATTATTTTGTAATAACAATGTATGTGATGAGAAAATTACTTGAAAATTGCATGTTCATATTAATTAATTTTAAAAACTAAGTTATAATTTTAAAAACTAAGTTATAAAATTAAGAAAAGTTATTTTTTGCTGTCAAGTGTAAGAAGTCAAGTCTAAGACTTAACTGTTTTAAGTTAAATATCCCCCTTGCATAATAAAAATTTTCAAACATTTTTCTATAAAAATCATAGTGTATCTTATAAAATAGAGACTAAATAATACTAAGAACACATGCTATTGGTAGAATTTGGGTTGTTCAGCACCTAGGACAGTTCCTGGAAGAAGTAAGCAGTTGTGTATTAATTTTACTTTTAATAACAATTGGTAAATAAATTAAATGGAAAGAAATTAATGAATAAGACTGAAAACTATTTGTTAATAATATCTTATGTTACTTTCATACTTTTAAAATTATGAGCATATGGTGGTGGTAGAGTGCTTTCCTTTTATGTGGGAGGCACTCGGTTCAATCCTCAGCACCGCATAAAATTAAAATAAAGATGGTATGTTCACCTACAACTAAAAAAAATTTTAAATTATGAGCATATGAGAAAACAGGGCTATTAAAATGCTTGTACATTTATATATCCCAGAACCTCAATGCTCAAATGATATACTTTTGTCCAGATATTGCTGTTTAAATTTAAATTCTTGCCATTATAAGCTCAATTCAGAAGATAAATTCATTATCAGTGGGAAGTAGAGCATTTTTATCCCATCATTGGTTACCCTACATACCAAGGCCCAATTTCAGTATACCATAAAGGAATTAGATGGTGCATTTAAACCTGTCAAACAAAATTACTTCTCTATACATAGTTGAATAAACTTCATCAACCTTCTCATAAATTCCTTATGATGTTACCTTTCTTGAAAGTATTGGCACAGTACCTTTTATGAAATTGCAATTTCATAAATAAAATGAAACATCATTTTCATCCTCCATAATTTCCATTTTCTATCATTTCTCTGATTTCTGGATAAAACTTAGAAATCATAGAAAAAATACTGCTATATTTAAAACAGAGTCATAAAAGAAAACATTGATGCCAGAGGAAAGTAAACCTTTCTTTCTTTCTTTCTTTTTTCTTTCTTTCTTTCTTTCTTTCTTTTTTTTTTTTGTCAACAGCCTCATGAAGCTGAGTGATACCTTATAATTTTTAGTAAAAAACTCTCTCTCATGTGAAAGTAAGAAGAATTCTTAGAGGAAATACATGTAATTTTAGCTGCAGAGGGGAAATGAAGAAATTCAAGTTTAAAATGTTCAAAGCTTTTCAATGTCTGCACCCATCCCTTTGGATGGTAATTGTGTTTGTGAAGATATATTACTAGTCATCTGAAATACTGTACAGGTCCCTAAATGTTTTGAAGAGACTGATCAAAAACCGTGATGGCTCATCACCATCACCACATATGAAGTCTTCTGAAAAGTCAAGATTCTGATAAATTTTATCTGTCACTAATGTAGACACCTGTCATTTATTGAGCAAATTTCAAGGTCTTAATACAAAATTATAAAAACTATTTAGTCCTTATCATGAGTCTCCTGGTCTGCTGAGCAATTTATCTCATCAAAAATGACTGCATTTACATTTCCAATCAGCTGCAGATCAGGTAGAGGTATTCTGGAAAAGGCATGGAGTTTGTTTGTATATAGGCTGACATGCCTCAGTTTTCTTATGCTCTCTTATTCTCTAGGAAGCTTGGCCAGCATTCTTGTGGTAGCCCTTATAGGATTCCAAGATCATGAGTACAAAAGTTGAAGGTTTCCTAAGGTCTACCCCACAGGTTAGCACTTCCACTCAAAATTTGGGCCATAATCACAAATGAGATAGTCCCTGAAAATCAAAATTCCTAATGCCTAAAATTACAAGACATCATAATCCCAAAATATATTTCCAAAACAAAAACCTTTAAAATTCTTTAAAAACATTTGTTTACATTCTTAAAAGAAATTTCTATTTGAAAACATCAAGACTTTACAGAACACTTTGTAGTCTACTTTACACAATAAAATAGTCAATAATAGCACATGTTTTTTGCAATTGCATCCTGCTAAGAGCCACAGCCAAATAACATGATGCATGGCATTTTTGGTTGAAAGGTGACACCAGCTAGCCGTTGAGATGATATGATTATGTTAAGATTTACATTAATATGGATTTTGGACTCCTGCTGTTCACCTCAGCCTGCTGCGTGACTCCTGGAGAGTTCACATTGGTTGGGGAAGTGAAGTAGGAGGGAATTCCAGGGGAGGAACTTGCTCTGGGGTTCCAGGAGAACTTGGGGGAAAATGCTGCGTGTGTTCTTCCCGGGCACATACCGGGCATTGGTGGCAGTTTCAAAAAATAAAGTTTGTTCCTGCTTGAGTGGCTTGTGATTTTGTGCCCAGCCAGACTGCGGCAGCATCCAACAGTTGAAGTATACAATTATTATGTGCAGAAGCATCATATTCATAAAGAAATAAGTCAAAAAGCAAAATGTATAAACACACACACCAGTGTGGTTGGTAATTGCATTTCCCAGATTTTTAACTGGGCTTCTGAAATACTATGCAGGTGTAACCTAAGTCTTTTGAAGAGATGGATTAAAAACTATCACTACATATGAAATCTCCTGGAGAGCCAAGTTCTTGAGAAATTTTATCTTTCACAAATGTAGATACCTTATCACTAATTGAAGAAGTTTCAACAATTTTTTTGCATATACACATGATGCTTGTATTTTGATAATGTGATAATATGCTATATGGAGTCAGATTTGAAAAAGAATGCACAAGATTAGTTTGAACTTTCAAGAGTCTTTGCACATTTTTTTTACATCCAGTTTGAGAAATCATGAGGAGAGGAAATACATTTTTTTTCTAAATGCTGACAATTTTAAATAGTAGGGAAAAATTAAAATGAAAAATAAGAAAAAAAGATAAAAAAAAGACTAAAAATATATTTTGACATGAAAAAGCATATTATACGAATACATTATGAGTGGTTGCAGAGATGATATTTTAATATCTTCCATAACAAGAAATAGTTGTTTTTTACTTTTTTTCTTTTAGAGTATGACTCTCATAGAAGAATATATTTATATTCATTGTCTACATCACACTGTTGGTTTTGAAATACTTCTATGACTTGAAATACACAGACAGCAAATATTCCCTAATAAATTTTTCCAACTTCTGTGCCATAATTTTGTTCTTTTGGGGATGCATGGAAATCCATCCCATATGCGTTTAAGTGGAGAGAATAAACTGGACAGAAACACTGTGGGTGATGAACATTAACATCATTGGGTGTCTGCTTATCCTTTCACAAACAGAATTATTTTCAAACCAGTGACTTTGCTGGCTTCTTCTGGAATGATGGCTTTAATTCTCTAGAAGGCTCTGGAATTCCATGATCAGGAAGGAACGTCAATGCAGACACATGGTTAATCTTTAAACTGAAGTTTTTTGTTGTTGCTGTTGCCTCATGTTGCATGACCAATTCCTTCCTCAGAGTTTGGCCTTATGTTCCTCTTATGTATCATTTTCTTGCTTTTAAAGTGAGAATTTCAGTTTTTGTCGTTTGGGTGTTCATGATTTTAACATTTGGAATTTTAGTCATTTGGGATTAACACATCTGGTTTTGTCATTTGAGATATTTTAGACTTCAGGTATATGATATTTGGGGATTTCATCATTTGGGATCCTGGCATTCAGAACCATAATGTGCTTTTCAGATGATTATAAGAACCATTTCACCATACTCTGTTGGCTAAAAAGAAAAGTCTCAAGGCAAGCAAATATCGAAATACTGGAGAGCCCCCTTATTGTTAGGAGAGGCTGTGAAATCATATTGTGAGGTACATAAATACAAAGAAGAATGAAGAGTTTCTACCCTGTTAGTAAGCACTCCAAAACAGTGGTATTATTTATTTTCTATATAATTTATGGGGTGAACATAAGTACTTGGGGAGGAATTTGTTTTATAAGCAATGTGAAATAATCTTCTCTGATGAACTTCCTATAGTGAAAAATACAGGAATAAACAAAATTGATTTTTCAATTTGATGACTGTCTACTTCAAGAAGAAAATTATTTCTGGTTTTCTGATGTTTGGATGCATCAAACTATTCAACAATATGACTCATAATTTAACTGTTGTCTCACACTATTAAATTTTGGAATGGTTGGTATGTATCAATACCTTACTACAACCCAATAAAGGAATTAGAAGGTGCTCCATAATTTGATTGAATGAAACCCATGAAATACTGTTAGTTAATAGATACATATAGAAATTATATCTCTTTGCACTTTGCACTTTACTCATAAATGTTTAAAGATGTAAGAATACTATATAAATAAAAACTATTAAATTACAAATAACTCTAGGGATTTTTATAGTTGAATCATATGGTAATGCAATTTATATTTTTTGAAAAGCCTTCAGACTGATTTCCGCACCAGCTGTGCACTCTTACATTCTCACTAACAATGTATGAGAGCTCCTTTATCCCCACATTCTCTCCAGCATTCATTGTAGTTTACATTCTGGAAGATTGCTATTCCAACTGGAATGAGATGGAATCTCAATGCAACTTTGACTGCATTTTCTTGATGGACAAAGATATTGCACGTATTTTCATATAGTTGTTGGCCATTATTTTCTTCTTTTGAGAAGTATATTTAGTTAATTTGCTTATCTATTGAATAGGTGATTTATATTGGGAGTATTAAGCTTTTTTATTTATGGATTTTCAATAATAATGCTCCATCAGAGGAATCACTGGTAAAGATTTTCTCCAATTCTATAGGTTCATTTTTCACTACTTTGTTTCCATTGCTGTGCAGAAGTTTATAATTTGATAATATCTATTAATTTTTGATAGGAATTCGATAAGTCATTACCTATGTTTGTATATTGGAACATTTGCCCTAAATCTTATTCTAGCAATTGCAAAATTTCTGGCTTTATACTTAGGTCTTTAGTCTATTTTGAGGTGTCTTTTGTACAGGGTGAGAAATACAGATCTAATTTCATTATGCCACATATGAATATCCAGTTTTCCAAGCACCATTTATTACAGAAGCTGTCATTTCTTCAACATATGTTTTGAGCACATTTGTCAAGAGTCCAATGATAAAAGCTGTATGGATTTGATTTTACATCTTCAATTTTATTCCATGATCTACATGCTCATATTTATGCCAGTACCATGATGTTTCTGTTTCTATAGGTGTATAGTATAAATAGAAATTGGGTATAGTAATGCATCCATCATTGTTAATGCATGATCCAGCTATATGATTTATCAGTTTCTACCCAAGAGGATTAAAGTCAGTATACTTTAGAGATAAATGCAAATCCATGTTATGCATATCCTTTATTGCAGCATAATTCTCAATGTTAGTTATGGAATCATCCAAGGTGTCCAATAACAAATAAATAGATAAAGAAAAGGTAGAATATATACACAATGGAGTTTGATTTAACCATAAACAACATTTTGGTTTGGATATGAGTGTCCCACAAAAACTCATGTCTGAGAAAATTCTTCATGACATTTGTCATGATTTCTCATATAAGAGACCAATAGTATATGTAACAAAAACAAAAAATGGACAACTGAGATTATATCAAACCAAAAATCTTTTGCACTTTAAGCACAATGATAAACAAAGTAAAATGGCAACCTTCAATATGGGAGAAGATATTTTCAAACATATATCTAATAAGGATAAATATCCAAAATACAAAGAATTGCTATAACTCAATAGGAGGAAAAAAACAATTAAAATGGATAAAAGATCTGAGTAGACATTTTGTAATATAAAAACGGTCAATAGGCATATAAAAATATTCAACATCTTAATCATAAAAGAAATACAGATCAAAACTACAATGCTGCATCACCTCACACCTGTTAGTATGACTGTTATTAGAAGAACAAAATGTAAGCGTTGATAAGAAAGTGGAGAAATTGAAAACTTTGTACACTTTCCCAAATCAATATTTTAGAATTTCGAGTATTAATTGGTATTAGTAACTATTTCAGATCCTAAAATCAATGGGGAAAAAGCCAATGAGGAATACTGAATGTGAATTTAATTAACAATACCTACATTGGTAACATACCCACCTGATACCATATGCCTCCTAATATTATACAATAAAAAATACAGAGAACAACCATAACATATTATTTTTGTTGTGTTAGCTTTGCTATTAAAACACACCTGAGATAGATCAAGTTACAAAGAAAATAGGTTTCTTTTGGGCTTATGGTTTTAGAGGTTTCATTCCATCATCAATGGACCCCATTGCTCTGGGCTTGTGGTGAGCCAGCACACCATAATGGAAGAGTACGGTAAAGTAAAAGTCTCCCCTCATGACTGGGAAAACCAAAAGAGAAAGAGGAAGGATCTGGAGCCCCACTATTCCCTTCTAGGATACAACCTCAGTGACCTGAAGACTTCTGCAGGACCTCACCTTCTAAAGTTTCCATGACCTCTCAATAGTGCTAAGCGAGGGACTGAGCCTTTACCATGTTGGCTTTGGGAGTCATTCCAGATCCAAACTATAGCACTAAAAAACAACTAAGAAGAACCAGATTCACATAAGTCCTCTGTATCTATCTATAGGTGATTACGAGGAACAAGGAATCTATGAAAAGAAAAAATGAGGAAGAAATCAAAACTTTAAGAATAGCACAAGGCAATAATATAGCAATTCAAAAAATGCATAAAAAATGATTAGAGAAGGACACTTGTATCCTTTAAAAGAATTAAAAGACATGTTTAAATGTAACGTGAGCCCTAATGTGAATAAAAATGGCCATAAAATACATTTATGAAGCAAGAGAAGAAAATTGAACATGAATTAAATATCAGAGGATGCCATGGATTTTTAAAAATTGCATTAGTTTGATAATGGTGTTGTGGATTTATATATATATATTTCTTCTGCAATAAAGTACTTATAAGAAAAATGCTGGCTTTCTAGGATTTTTATAAAGATATTCAGCAGAACTAACAATAAATACAGAAAATGAACAGGGAGACAGAAGAAAGGAAACTGATGGCAGAATATTGACAGATATTAATCCCTGTGGATGTACTTATGAAGATTCAAAATACAATTTAATGGTCTTTTATATATGCATGAAAATTTACTTATCAAAGTAAACAGTGAACAGGGAAAAGCTCACCTGACTTGGGTAAGCTTTTGATGGAAGTCATGTTTTCTCTTTGGAGGAGAACCTTACTTCATATATGCATGAGTAATGATATAATTTTTAAAATCAACATTCTAGAACTTAGCTAATGATTAAACCTGGAAAAACTTCTCCAATCTTTTAATACTAGCACAGAGTGAGAAAGAATTTTAGATAAGACCAAGAAAAACACACTAATGGCACCAGATTTGTTTATTGGAAGGCTGATTCAACAGCCTAGAAGTCTTGTGTACAAAGGTTTCATATTTTTAATGAAACCAAGATTTGGGAAGTGCAGTGATACAAACTAGTAGAAAATATGTGATCAACAGGTTCTGTGATGTGTCCCATCTACTATCAGGGATATATTTGAAAGGACCTGAACAGATGGTGGTGTTCAAACTGATGAAACAGTTTCTACTCCCCAACCAAATCTTCCACTCCTAAAAACGTGACCTATTATGTAACTACTATGAACAACTGGGCTCTGGCTCTAGTGGTCTGGGTTATGCCTCTTTTTGTGGATTGGGCTACAGCTGTGGTGTCCTGAGCTAGGAATATGGTTATAGCTAAGGCAAGTGTGGCCCTGGCTGCTGCCACCTGCCTTGCTGTGGGAGATACTGGTCCTAAAGATTATACTGAGAAATTTCCAGAGTCAACTCTTTGGACTCCATTTGAGCCACTTAATCTGCACTCATGATTCCTCATATGGATATTTCCTTTGTCTAGTCTAAAATACTAAAGTATATATATATATATATATATATATATATATATATATATATATATATATATATATAAGTCTGCTTCTGTAAGCCTCATTTATTTATTTATTTTTATTTAATTGCTTTAATTTTTTAAGTACATGACAGTGGAATGCATTACAATTCTTGTTACACATATAGAGCACAATTTTTCATATCTTTGTATATAAAGTATGTTCACACTAATTCATGCCTTTATACATGTACTTTGTTTTTTTGCAATACAATTCTTATTACACATATATATCATGATTTTTCATATCTCTGTTTGTATATAAAGTATATTGACACCCAATTCTTGTCTTCATACATGTACTCGGGATAATGATGTCCATCTCATTCCACCATCCTTGATAATACCCTGCCTCCTCCCTTTCCCTCCCATCCCTCTTCCCTATCTAGAATTCATCTATTCCTCCCATGCTTCCCCTGCCTACCCAACTATGAGCCAGCCTCCTTATATAAGAGAAAACATTCAGCATTTGTTTTTTGGGGGGAGATTGGCTAACTGCACTTAGCATTATCTTCTCCAGCACCATCCATTTACTTGCAAATGCCATGATTTTATTCTCTTTTATTGCTGATGTAAGCCTCATTTAGAGTAGCTAAAATTATCAGAAATCATTTACAATTTTTTAGAAAAGTTTTGTCTTTGTTATTGAACTGCCATTAAAATTTTTCAACAACTTTTATATGAGCAAATTTAAAATTTATTTTAATATACATTTATCTCTAAAAATATGGATTTGTTGCAAATAAATTTATTTATCCTCATTATTTGTATGCATGATCGTATGTGTGCATGTGTGTGTATGCTTTAGTGAACTGGTAAGTACAATGGGGAAGAAGAAAATATGAAAGAAAAGGTTTTGTAGCATTCTGAGATCACAGTCCTTTAAAAAGACAAGGGTGTGATATCAGACCCTTGTTTTTTTTGTTTTTTTTTTTCTCTTTGTGATTCTTCAGTCAATGCTCTGCATTGACCTGCACAGTGTTGACCCCTCACCCTGCATTTTCACATTTCTGATTTAGCAGTTCTCCTGTCAGCAACAAGGATGTTAATTTCAGTGTGCTGTCTCGGTATGTGGGTAAACCACTTTTGGGTGGTTGAGGGGAAGTCCTGACTTGTGGTTTGTGCAGAATTCTTCACTGTAAATACCCCCACAATTTCTGATTTAAAGCTATCAATGTAACACCACCAAGTGCAAAGAGACTCTCATCTGGTAAACACTGTGCACAGACTGCTTAAAGGATTTATCTGCCTTAGACTCTAGTGTAGCTAAGTCTTCCAAGAAAAGTTAGTGATTATCATGACAATCCAGGCAAAAAAAATAGATTAATAATTGTTTACATCAAGAATTATGTAATTCCCACTTAATGTACTGTTTTTTAAAATTTGTAATCCCAGGTTATTCTTTGAAGTCATAAAAAGTAACCTTTCAGTTCACTTAAACTTTCATTAATGCCTTCACTCCAACAGTGAACAAACACTTTCTGTGAAGAGATTGTAGTCTGGCAAGTCTACTTTTGAGTGAATAGTTTCTTTTTTGATTATTTGTAAGAAGTTTTACTACTCAGAACAGAAAATTAATCTACATATATTTATAGTAGAAATGTCAGTATTATCAAAGGTTTTGCAAAAGTCCAATACATGTGGACAAGATTAAAAGAAATTTTTTTTTATCAATAACTTTAGAAACTTGCAATATATATATTACATATATAAAATCATAAAGTATGATAAATAATTTAATATATTAATATTATTACATTAACACATATTGTAATATTCTCTTTTATCCTCATCCATTTAGAAGTAACTCTGAAAAATCCTCCTTCCAAAATTTTGATCTATGAAAAATCATTGATTTCATATAAAATGTTAATAAAAGACAATAATACATGACCCTAAAATATTACTACTTTGTAATAGATAATAAATATTTATTGAATGAAGTATATTTAAATAAGAACTCTTTTGTTCTCTGGTAAGGAAATTAGACTTAGCTGATATGAACTATCTTTATAAACTTTATTTTATTTGGGGGCTGGAGTTTGAACCCAAGGGGGATTTACCACTGAGTTACATCCTCAGCACCCCTGCCCTCCCCCTTTTTATGTGTGTGGTGTTGAGGATAGAAACGAGGGCTTCCTGCATCCAAAGCAAACACTCTATTATTGAGCCACATCTCCAGCCCCTATCATTATAAACTTTGAATAGGTCAAAATTGCATTTTAAAACACAATAGAAATGCACCAACTGAAAGATGCATTGTGAATGATATTTTAACGATGAAGCAAATTTAACTGAAATACTTAGTGTGGGAAGCCATTCATGAAATGCATGAGAACCTTATCTGGGCATGAGAGCCAGGAACAGATAGGCCTGGCATTGGGAAACTTCCCATGCTTTCCTGCACGTGATTTTTCCCTCTCACAGTAGCACTGGAGATACTGGAGATGGACATAACCCCTTAGGAAATGAACAGTCCACCTTTAACCCTTTTTGGAAAAGAACATTCTATAAAATCTCTTTGATGTCTCCTGATAGGCCTGGGCTCCATTTTGTCAGAAGCTCAATCCATTGGATGAGTATGGCTGTCCTGTCCCGACTTTTGAAACTCCTTTCTGTGTTCTGTGGTTTTCTCATAGTTCTATTTTTCTTAGCTTTTATTTCTCAGCCAGCCCATTCCAATAGGGGACCCCCAATCCCACCTCCCATGCAGGATGTGGGAGAGAACTTTGCTGTGCTTTCTGTTCACACAGTGTCTAGCCTTTGACACTAGATCCATAAAGGATCAGAAAAGATCAAATGCACATCTTAAGGAAAAGATGGAGCATAGTCTCACCTAAGTAAAGATTTACCTTCACAAAGGACCAGTCTTCTCAGATGAGCATTGAGAATGATCAAGACCAGTCCAAGCATTGCATGGGCCCCTCAGACTGTCAAACACTTTAAACAGACGTGTCTCTGTGGGACCAACAGAACAACAGTAAAATAGAAGATAATTTTAGAAAATCAAGCATAGGAGCAGTGGCTATACCCACAATCAAACTAAATCATATTTGCAGTCCAAAAATTGGCTGTAAATATATGTAGTTAAAAGAAAAGAGCATATAGTTTGAGGTTCATGAGTTACTAACGTCTCAGTTTTCCCACCAAATAATAGGCAAATTCATTATGACCCTGTTATGGTAAGGATGGGGAATGAATCTCCAAAATCCCATGTGTTAAAAACAAGATCTTCAAAATATAAGGTTCAGAGGTGGAAATTTTGGGCAATGATTGGATCATGAAGGCTCTGACCTCCTCAGTGGATTAATCTATTTGCTGGATTAATTCATTGGTAGATAGCTGGACTGAAGTTAGTCATGGTAGCACATAACTATGATCCCAGTGACTCCAGGAGGCTAAGGCAGGAGAATCAAAAGCTTGAGGCTAATCTCGGCAATTTAGCAGGACCCCATCTCAAAATTTTAAAAATGAATAAATAAGAAAAGACTGTGACTGTATCTCAGTGATAAAATGCACCTGGGATCAATCCCCAGGTAAATTTAAAAAAAAATAAAATAAACATGAATGGATTCCTGGTTGGTAACGATTGGCAGGTACAGCATGTCTGAGAGGTGGGTCATAGATGTGCCCTTGGGACTCTACATGCCCTTGGCCCCTTCCTTACTCCCTGCTTTCCTGCTGCTAAGTGGTGGAGCAGATTTCCTACACATGACTTCTACCATGATGCTCTGCCTCACACTGCACCAGGAGGTATGCCATCCATGGACCATGGATTGAGACCTCTGAAACCATGAGCCCAAAATAACATAAACTTTTCTTCCTCCAAGTTGTCCTTGTCAGGTATTGTCTTTAGAGTGATGAGTGTTAGCTAACATTCTCCAGGATCAGTGTCTTGAGAATGATTCAGACTACTCCACTGCACATATACTTCTACTTTCCTATAAAAACAACTCTTGTTTCATTCTTAGTTTTCTTTGCATGAGTCCTTGAACAGGTCTTGGCGAGTTTACTATTTTACATGTGGCTTCTCTTGTTTATTATTTATATATTGGTGATACTGGAGATTGAACCCAGGGCTTCATGTATGCTAGCCATACTTTCTACAAGTGACCTACATGCTCAGACCATTATTTATCTCTTAATTTATAAAACTACTCTATTAATATTTATAGACTTAAATATTTCACATACAATATAACCAATTTATAGTTAGAGATTCTGACCACGCTTTACATTTAATTTGTTATGGGAATATAAAACCTCGCTATCTTAATTCAAATATTTTGGAGGTACCTATTTATCATCTCAACATTGGATGTCTCCAATTAAAATATTTTAATTTAATATAGGTTCCATGCAATAACTGGATCTATTCAAATTGTTTTGCAACATTTCTACAACTTATAGGACATAATGTTATAAATGAGAAAACAGATCATCTTGGTAAACACAGTCACACTAATATGAGTAGTAGAATCCATTGTCTTAAATGTCTCTAGTTATCCTTAATAAATTTCACCTAACTGAGGGAATGTCATTTATTTAAATGATGGAGTATTAAAAACTATGTAATTTTAATGAATTTCATTAATTCATTGGGGAGCATGAGAGAAATAAGAGCTATGCACCCCTATATACATACCTATCAGCAAAGTTTCACTGTCTCAACAATGACATTGTATGTAATGGCACTACCTTAAGGGATCAGCATGTATGAGTGATGGGGAATGGGAGCTTGGAAGTTCTTTTCTGTCTCTCAACTGTTCTGTAACTATTATAAATAAGTAGATAATGATCACTTTATTCAGACAGTGTGATAAACTTAAAAGATCAGACTGAGCAAAAATATCTTTAAATAAAATAAATGATAATTACTTTTTAAACACAAGTGGGAAATGCATTAATACATTACATGCAAAGCTGCCATAATTCACCTGTATGTTAGCTGCTGGCATTTTATTTGAGTGATTAGTCAAAATTTGAGAACAGCACTGCTCACAGTTTCTGCAGCCAGCAACAGAGTATTTAAAAGCCCCTGCGCTGTGCACATCTTGATGTTCCTTTGAGGAAGCAGGAAGCAGATTCCTGCTCCTTGAGTGAATATTCAATTTCTGACACCACAACTGATCCCCAAACTTTATGACACCAGGTCCCTGACTGTGGGCTTCTCATTTGCAGGACAGTGTCTGGTCCAGTGGGTTCTATTACAGTTCTATTTCTTCCTGAAAGACTCCAGTCGTGTCTTTTAACTCCACCTTCAAGCTCACATCTTAGAATAAGCTACATTCCATGCTTTTATAATTATATCAATATGGATTATACTGTCGTGTCCAACTAAAAAGAACCAATAAAATAAAATAAAAAGAAATGCTAATATCTTCCCTGACTACTGGAGAAAAGATTCAGATCCAGCATTCCCCATTTTGACAAACCTAAGCAGAATGCCTTACAATTTATAGAAAAGTATTACATTTATTTTGCATTAGCATTATTCTCCTTCACATATGTTCATTTCATATATTGAATATGGAAAAATAAAATTCATCTTTAATAAACTGTGTTTATTTTCCCCTGTAAATTGTGCCTCATTATATTTATGTTAATTTATCTACATTATTTTTGCTTTTTCTGTTTGTGTGTATGATATGTGAGGGAGAAGAATATTGTTAGAAAAATAAAAACAGACAAAAACAGAGGTAGAGATACATACTAAGGAATATTACTCTCTTTGGTTATCTCCTGAGATTGTGATGTACTTAAAATTTCAATGAAGTGAACATCAGTTATTATTACCTCAGGTCATTTGTAATCTAACTTCTACATGATAAAAATTATTCCTATTTATGATCAGACTATTAATTATGTTCACATTTCAAATTTTTAAATGACACCTTTGCCTGTTAAAATAGTTCTTTTTCCTACCACCATCTATAACAATTTTTGCCTTTGTCTATTTTCAGATTTCCCACATCTTAGATTCCTTATCATGGTGCTTCTGAAGAGAGGTAACTTACTCCTCATACCTCCCAGGATTATGTCAACTTTCTACTTATCATTACCTGACGTGCACAGTACCATTGGAAGTCCTTGTCTGGTGGCCACTAACTTCTGAAAGTTTTACATTAAAATCCTCCAGAAAGAATTTGCTGTTTATCAGATGATATAGTTCAGCTCTAAAATATACCTCAAAAGACATATTTAAGATTTGACCCTCATGGTAGAACTATTAGTCAATGATGAATCCCTTGAGAGATGAAACTCAGTAGGAGAACCTCAGGTCATAAGGTCACAACCCCAAAAGGATCATCTAACCCCAGTCCCTTCCTTTCCTTTTTCTTTTTTTTTTCTTTTTCTTCCTGTCACAAAATAAGAATTTTTGCCCCCACCAAATGCTCCTACCATATTGTGATGCCTTACCACAGACCCAAAGCACGGGGCAATTGATCCTAGAATCAATGCACACACAATATAAGCAAAAATAAACCTGTTCTCTTTATAAGTTGATTGTCTCAATTATTTCACTATAGTGATGGAAAGCTGACTAACACACCAGCACACATTAGCAATGGTCTTCAGTGTCCTGAGTCATTGACTATCCTTGAATCTCATGATTCCATACCTTTCCTTGGAAGTTCTCCAAACGAATATGCCCACTTATTCCCATTTATTTCTAAAGAAATCCACATGACATTTGAAATAATGAGACAAAAGAATGCTACACAATATACCATTCCAGCAGAAGAATCAGTTGACTTTTAATTTGATTTTCAAGAAATTACATCATACCCAAAAGTTCTCTGCTCTTCATCATATTTAAAAAGTCAACATTAATAATAGGATTCAGACTGACCAATAGAAATTGCAAGCATTATTTGGGCATGAGATAATTAATATTAATTTTAAACCAACCAACCAACAAATAAAAAATCATTTTGCTAGTGGGATTTGTAGGGTCAGAGGAAGCTTGGGTTCAGCATCAATAGAATTAGAGTAGAAGCTTCTTCCTTCCTTATGAAATCTTCAATATATATACAGGGCTGGTACATAATTTATATTGATCTCTGTTCATCAAACACACTGAGTTTTGCTCTTATACAATTTGTGATTGTAAATTGTATTTTAACAAATTTCATTAATATTTTTAAACCAAACAAAACAGATGTATTTCCATGATTGGTTGTATCCACTCCCACAAATACTTCATTCAGTGTGAAGGATTGCATTATTTATGAACCTTACTATCCATACTACTTTTAACACAAATGCCCCCATAAGTACTTGAAAGTCTTCCAAAATAGCATATAAGAACCCTGGTAAAAATTAAATACACGAATAAGTCCATGAGGGTACAGGACGGAGCACCCAACTTAATCTTAGTGTTTTATAGATACATATATAACATATTTATATTAGGTGAGAAAGAGAAGCTTAGCAAATGTGTAGCTTCTTATTAAAAAAAATGACCATTTACTCTCTGGAAGAAAGAAAAAAATATTCTGAAGCAACAGCTTAGAATAAATACCAGGCACATTTACATTTGTCAGTAACTTGTCACCAGATTACTAATTAACAGAAACTACAGCTATCTCATCCTTAAAGAGCAAAACTCACAATGTATCTTTAGTAAGATTATCTCACTAAAACAAAACAAAATGAAAAAAAATAATAACAGCCATGGAGTAATGGAAAAAATAAAACCAACCAACCAACAACAAACAACAACAACAACAACAAAAAACCACACAGGGCACTTGTTTCATGATTTACATTATACCATGTAATCAGGACATAGGTATTCAATTAACTAAATATAGAATGAGACACAGCATGCAAAATAAGACAAGAATTTCATTTTAAAGGCTCATAAATTGATCATGCAATGCTGATGTACAAAGATATTATCTCAGTTATGAGGCTTGTTTTTAAAATAATTCAAGGTACCGGTGACGTTGTCTGAGGCACATGAGTGAAATAATATGACAGGCTCTGCCTGTAGTTTTCTCCTGCCCACACTGAGGAGGTATAAAAGGCAGGTGGCAGACAGTGGCATCCAGACTCAAGACATCTACATCCTGATCCTGAACTGAACACTCCACTCCTGACAGCATGAGCTGCTACTATGGCAACTACTATGGTGGGCTGGGCTACGGCTATGGTGGCCTAGGCTGTGGCTATGGCTGTGGCTATGGTGGCTATGGCTATGGTGGCCTAGGCTGTGGCTATGGTGGCTATGGTGACTATGGTTATGGATGCTGCCGCCCACTGTGCTACAGAAGATACTATTCCTATGGCTTCTACTGAGGCATTTCCTCAGCTGCTGAGCCTATTGGCTGTCAGGTCCTGTCTCACTGGAATCATTGTCAACTTTCTTCACATGAGAAATGTTTGAATATCTTCATAAATACCAACTATATACCAAACTAATTGAAAAAAAAATGAATGGAATCAGCATGCTTTTATTGATTCCTCATTACCTCTTGAATTATGTGATTGTTGGAGAAGTTTTTCCTTTGATAATTATCCTTATAACACTATGTAAAATGTGATTGAATCTGATTCACAATGGCTGTATAAAAAGATACATATCTTAAATAAATTGTTTTTCACTGCAACAATGGCTTTGCTAGAGTTGTTCTAAATTGTCTCCATCAGTGTAACATGTATATTTATGTGTTTACAAGTGATTAGTTTTGTGTGTGTGCTTATGTTTACCCAAGTGGGGGAGGGAGAGTGTTTGTACACATGCAAGAGAGACAAAGAAAGCAGATCAGAGGTCTTCTGTGGCCAACAAGGGTTTTAAAATCAATGGGATAAAATCATAAATTCTTTCTAACATCATAAAAAAACTGTTTTGTTTGTCTTTTCACCTTTTCTACAATTATTCATTGCTTATAAGTTTTTAAAATATCTATTTTATGCAAACATGTTTGTATTTCATCAGAAACACACTCTTCACTGTTCTTTTCTGCTCATTAATGAAAAGGGGAAAATAATATTTCTTTGTAACAGATCATGCAAAGTGTGTTTTACATTTATGTTTGACTATCTTTTACCTTTTTAACTTGCTAATGGCTCCCATTCAAGTTCTTTAAATGGCTGTTTTCTACAATGACAATTTTATTTTGTATCAGACCATTTAAAATTTTATATATTTGTTTTCTTTGTGTTACTTGCACAAAATGGTTTACATTATCTCAGCTACAGACATACCTCTGTAAAATGTTTCTCAATTTTTGTTAAAAAAAAAAAGCATTTTTTCTAAACAATGAGTTCAGGAAGCATCATATTGAAAATGTCTGCACTAATAATCATGTTCTGGATTACCTTCATGGCAACCAAATAGTGTTTCAAAATGTATCAATTCATTCTTCCACTTAGAAATAGTACATGTATTATGCATTGTAAGATAAGTTTATCAAAACCATGAGTTATTTTCTCCAGTATTGAATTAGCATTAGTTTATCTTCTTTTTCATCTCAAAGTCTGATGTTTATCAAAGGTATATGCCTACATGAACTAATTTTCTCCAGAATCAAATTGTTTCCACTCTTAAAGTAGCTATGTTTCATTTGGGAAACAAACTGACAGCACTGAATGCAATGAAATGCTGATGGAGAAGTAAGAATAAGAAAACTGATACTCTTAAGATGTAAAAAATGTTTAATCGTGGGGTAAAATTTTAAAGTTCTCCATTCTAGGAATCAGGCAAGAGGCTCATATGACAGAGTAATCAGCAGAATTCTGAGTCCATTACCAATTCTTCAGGGCTAGGAAAACATACTTGGTATTTTAGTGAAATTTTTCATTGCTGGCCCCCAAAGACTTGACAAGAATTATTTTAGAGGTTGAAAAGTTTATTTAAGGATCATGGTTTCATTGATCTCATTCATTGACTTCAGCTGACTTCATTGCTCTGAGCACGAGGGGGGCAGGACATTATGGTGGAAGAGAGTGCTTTAAAAAATGTGACAAGGACATGGCCACCATAAATCAGAGACAGAAGGACAGATCTACTCACCAAAAACCAAATATATACCCCAAGGCATGTAACCCAAAGATCCTACTCCTCCAATTGCACTCCACTACTTACAGTTACCACCCCGTTAATCTCTATTAGGGGATTAACGCACTGATTAGGTTAAAACTCTCATAGCCCTTCAGACACTGTGGCCCACACCTGTAATCCCAGCAACATGGGAGGCTGAAGCAAGAGGATCACAAGTTTGAGGCCAGCTTCAGCACCTTCTTGCACTGTCTCCCACATGAGCTTTTGGGGGACATTATGACACCACATTTGGAAACATAAAAAAGACACAATCTGATAAGAAAGCATTCAGAGAATAATGACTTTAAATGAGCCAGGTTTCTCCATGAGACATTTTAGAAATTCATAAAAGTTGTAAAGATCGGTTTCCTGATATAAAACATAATCATTTAAAAATGAGATGAAAAAATATCATTGTGTTCATATCAAGGTGAAAAGAAAATAGTCACTAGAATTCAGAAGAATCATCTAGAATAGAAAGAGACTAAAGATCATTCCCCATAGGCTAGACCAAACATATAAAGGCACCCTAACCAAAATTCAGAGCATAACATCATGATTATCCTTATTTGAATTTGACCAATCTGATCTTTTCTAATAACCCAATGGGAAAGCAGTGACAAAACACAAGCATCTAATGTGAAATATAATATGTTCTGGATCTTCTAAAACTTTAATAGAAAATACTGAGTTTATGGACTCCTATGGAGATATGAAAAAGAGGCAACAGTTATCAAAAAGTGTCAAAATGTGTTCTACTGTTATGAATAAATAATTAGAACAAATTTTAAAAAAAGAAACCAAATCTTCCTTCACATACTGGATATTGCACTAAAACTGGAGAAATGTACAAAAGAATCAAACTAAAATTCTAGTTCTATTTTTTAAAAAACAAATGATCCATGTGGTCAATAATTTAACAAATTTAGTTTCAGAAAATAAGTGTAATAGGCATAATACTAAATATATTATGCCTGATCAAGAAACAATTTGTTGCCCAATTTAAAAAGTAAGAAAACTTGTTCACTTTTTTTTTTAAAGCACACATTTAATACAATGTCTTTTTGCCACTTCTAGCATGTCATGATATGAACAAGAGGCTCTGAATAAGAAGAAGTTCAGAGACAATAATTGGCACATGGACTATGACAAATAAATATCCATTGGTAGCTGAAACAGGCTAGCAGATCTCTGTGAATCTCAGAAGTCTTAAATGATCTGAATGAGAACCTTGGGGAAAAGCAAGTTTCTGAAACATTGATGTACCTGTGACTATTTTCAGTGTGCAGTGACAGCAAGGAGCAGAACTGGTAGGATTTGTGAGCCAGAGGACCTTTAGGCTCAGCAACCAGAAGTGGAAGCTCCTTGCTTCTTTAGCAATTCCTCTAATGCCTACATTAAGAGTGGTGGGACATAATTTAGATTTATCTCTCTCTCAGGTGTCAAGCTGTTCTATAGTAATAATAATAATAATAATAATAATAATAATAATAATAATAATAATGTTTCATTGATTTTATGTGAATTGAATTTTAAAAAATTAAATTAACTATTAATAACCAAACAAAAACATATCTTTCCATGTCTAAGTATCCTTGTTTCCACCAATACTTCATCAGCAGCTAAAATTTGAGAAAGTAAAAGGGAGTGCATGGCTCATTTGGTCCTTCTGATCTATCCATGCACTTTGAAGATACAGGTCATTCCTACAGTGGCAAGGCATTTGAAAGAGTGAATGCTATTTTTTTTTGGTATTTTTAAAAATTTATTCTTTTTAATTATATATGACAGTAGAGTGTATTTTTATTTGTTCTATTTAGTTCTCCATGATAGCAGAATGCATTTTGATTTATTGTAAACAAACGGAACACCACTTTTCATTCCTCTTTCTGTACACAATGTAGAGTCACACCACACATGCAGTCATACATGTACCTAGGGCAATGATGTTCATCTCATTCTACCATCGCTCCTGCCCCCATGTCCCCTCCCCTTTTCTCCCTCCCCTTTGCCCCCATTCCCCCATTCTTCCCACAACTGCACCCTGCCCCATTGTGGATCAGCCTCCACTTATCAGAGAGAACATTTGGCCTGGGTCAAATGGCGGTTCCATTCAAAGTTTTCTGAGGAATCTCCATACTGCTTTCCAGAGTGGTTGCGCCAATTTCCAGTCCAACCAGTGATGTATGAGAGGACCTTTTCCCCTACATCTTCCCCAACATTTACTGTTGTTTGTATTCTTTTAAATTTTTTTGTTCTAATTAGTTATATATGACAGTAGAATGTACTTTGATATATCATACATAAATGAAGTGTAACGTCTCATTCTTTTGGTTGTACATGATATAGAATTGCACCAGTTTTGTAGTTATATAATGCACGTAGGATAATAATGTTCAATTCATTCTACTGTCCTTTTTACCTCCATACCCACTCCTCTCCCTTTCCTCACCTCTACCTAATTCAAAATAAGTATTCTTTTCTAGCATCCCCTACCTTATTTTGAATTATCATCCACATATCAGAGGGAACATTCTACCTTTGGTTTTTTGTTTTGTTTTGGGTTTTTTTTTTTTTGAGTGGGGGGGTTGGCTTATTTCACTTAGCATGATATTGTCCAGTTCCATCCATGTACAGGCAAATGACATCATTTCATTTTTACTTATGGCTGAGTAATCTTCCATTGTATAACTGTAGCACATTTTCTTCATCCATTTATTTGTTGAAATCAGCTAGGTTGGTTCCATAGCTTAGCCCTTGTGAACTGAGCTGCTATAATCAATGATGTGGCTGTGTCACTGCAGTATGATGTTTTTAAGTCCTTTGGGTATAAACTGAGGAGAGAAAGAGCTACCTCAAATGCGGTTCCATTCAGAAGTTTTTGAGAAATCTCCATACTACTTTCTATAATTGTTGCACCAATTTGTAGTCCCACCAGCAATGTATGAGTGTACTTTTCCCCCTACATCCTTGCCAACATTTATTGTTGCTTATGTTCTTGATAATTGCCTTTCTGACTGGAGTGAGATGAAACCTTAAGATTTAAGGTTCTGATTTGCATTTCTCTAATTGCTAGAGATGTTGAACACTTTTTCATATAGTTGTCAATCGTACTTTTTCTTCTGTGAAAAGAATGAAAAGAAATTGTACAGTTCCTTAGACTATATATTGATTGTGTAATTTGGTTATTTTGGTGTTAAGATTTTTGAATTCTTTACATATCCTAGAGATTAATGCTTTATCTGAGGTTCATGCAATAAAGATTTTTCTCCCATTCAGTAAGCTCTTCTTTAACATTCTTGTTTTCTTTGCAATGAAGAAGTTTTTTTAGTTTGGTATCATTCTATTTATTGATTCTTGATTTTACTTCTTGCACTTTTGGAGTCTTGTTTAGGAATGGTTCTTAAGCCAATATGATGGAGATGCGGACCCACTTTTAATTCTAGTGGATACCCAGGTCCTTGATCCACTTTGCATTGAATTTTGTGCAAGGTGAGAGAGAGGGTATGATTTCAATTTATTACGTATGTATTTCCAATTTTCCCAGCACCATTTGCTACAGAGGCTATCTTTTCTCCAAAGTATGTTTATGGCACCATTGTCTAGTATGAGATAGCATGTATTTATGTGGATTCATCTCTGTGTCTTCTCTTCTATACCATTGGTTTTCATGTCTATTTTGGTGCCAATACTATGCCATTTTTGTTACTATTTCTCTGTAGTTTAATTTAAGGTCTAGTATTGTGATGCCTCCTGCTTCATTTTTCTTGCAAAGGATTGCTTTTGGCTATTTTAGGTCTCTTATTTTTCCAAATGAATTTCATACTGCTTTTTCAATTTGTATGAAAAATGTCATCAGAATCTTAATAGGAATTACATTAAAAATGTATAGCATTTTTGGTAGCACAGCCATTTCAACAATATTAATGCTGCATATCCAAGAACATGGAAGATCTGTCTATCTTCTAAGGTCTTCTTAAATTTCTGTCTTTAGAGTTCTTTAGTTTTTATTATAGAAGTCTTTCACAGCTTATGTTAGATTGATTCCCAAATATTTCATATTTTGAAGCTATAGTGAATAGCATAGGTTTTCTAATTTCTCTTTCAGTTGATTCATCACTGATGTATATGAACACAACTGATTTATTGATATTAATTTTATATCCTGCTAATTTGCTGAGTTCTAGAGATTTTCTAGTGGAGCATTTTGGGTCTTATAAATACAGAGTCGTGTCATCAGTAAATAGACATTGTTGCAGTTTTCTTTTTTATTTGTATCCCTTTAATTTCTTTCTTCCATTTAATTGTTCTGGCTAGTGTTTCCAGGACTATGTTGAATAGAAGTGGTGAAAGAGGGCATCCCTGTCTTGTTCCTGGTTTTGGAAGGAATGCTTTCAATTTTTTTCCATTTAGAATAATGTTTGCCTTGGGTTTAGTATATATTGCTTTTACAATGTTGAAGTATGTCCCCAATATCCCCAATAGTTTTTCTAATGTTTTGAACATGAATGGATGCTATATTTTGTCAAATGTTTCTTCTCCATCTACTGTGATAAACATGTGATATATGTCTTTAAGTCTATTGATGACATGAATTATGTTTATTGATACCCATATATTTAACCAACCTTGCTTCCCTGTAATGAACCGCACTTGATCATGAAACACTATCTTTTTAATATGTTTCTGTATGCAGTTTGTAAGTATTTTATTAAGAATCCTTCACCTATGATCATTAGGGATATTGGTTTGAAACTTTATTTTATGATGTATCTTTCTCCAGTTTTGGCATTGGTGTGATTCCAGCTTCATAAGATGATTTTGGAAGCATGTCCTCCTTTTCTATTTCATGCAATAATTTGATAAATATTGGGTTTTTTTTTTTTTGGTTCTTCTTTGTAGGTCTGGTATAACCTGGCTGAAAATCTATCTGGTCCTGGGCTTTTTTTTCTTGGTAGACTTTTGATGTCATATTAAATTTCATTGCTTGAAATTGATCTAATTAATTTTTCTATATCTTCCTGATTCAGTTTGGGCAGGTCTTTTGTCTCTAGAAATTTGTTGATGTCATCAAAATTTGCTATTTTATTAGCATATAAATTTGCAAAATAGTTTATGATTATCAACTACATTTCAGTAGTGTCCATTGTGCTATTTACTTTTTCACTGTGAACTTTTGAAATTTGAGTTTTCTCTGTCATTCTCTTCATTAGTTTTGCTAAGGGTTTATCAATTCTATTTATGATTCAAAGAACAAACTTTTATTTTGTCAATTTTTGGATTATTTCTTTTGTTTTATTTTCACTGATTTCATCTCTAGTTTTAATTTGTTTCCTGTCTTCTACTGCTTTGGGTGTTGATTTGTTCTTCTTTTGAAAGCAAGAATGTGATAGCTTTAATAGTAAGGGGTGAGGATAGAGCACCCAACTTACCTTAGGGGGCTTTACACCTGTCATTATAACCTTCGTTATGGATGAAAAAAAACTATGAAACAAATGTTGAACTATAAACAACAATTTAATTAGAAGAAAAATGAGAAAAGGAAGGAAGACAGGAATGAAGAAAGGAAAATCTCATCTTCCATTAAAGGATGGAAACAACAAAAAATATATAAAAATGAAATACCTACTTTCATAATTTATATGGTACTATATAATCATATCATAAGTATTCAATTAATTATATGTAGAATGATACATGGCATTAAAAATGCAGCAAGAATTTCATTGTAAAGGCCCATAAACAGATCATGGAATCCTGACACAGGAAGAAAATCATCTCAGTTATGAGGCTTGTTTTTGCAATAATTCAAGATATTTATGACATTGTCTGTGGTGTATTAGTGAGATAATATGACTATGCAATGCCTGTGGTTTTCCCCACCCAACACCAAGGGTTTATAAAAGGCTGCTGGCAGTGACATCCAGACTGAAGACACCTACATCCTGATCCTGAACTGAACACTCCACTCCTGACAGCATGAGCTGCTACTATGGCAACTACTATGATGGGCTGGGCTATGGCTATGGTGGCCTAGGCTGTGGCTATGGCTGTGGCTATGGTGGCTATGGCTATGGTGGCTATGGTTATGGATGCTGCCGCCCACTCTGCTACAGAAGATACTATTCCTATGGCTTCTACTGAGGCATTTCCTTGGCTGCTGAGCCTATTGGCTGTCACATCCTGTCTCACTGGAATCATCTCCAATTTTCTTCACATGAGAAATGCTTGAATATCTTCAACACTACAAACTATATACCAAATTATCTGAAATAAATGACTGAGATTAGCAACCAGTTTCAGTTCACCTTATTTCTTCATGGTGTAGTAGTTTGAAGAAATGTTTTTTTTCTTTGATCATTATAACACTATGTAAAATGTGATGAAATTTGAATGTCATATTCTATTTAGAAAGTCCATATTATTAAATAAACTATTTCATAAGAAATGTGACTCTGTTGCAACTGTTTTTATTTCCCCATCATTATAAAATGCAATTTGTGTATTTGGATGTGATTTGTGATGTGAGTGGTGTTTTTATAGAAATGGGAGAGAAAGAAGGAGTATGCCATAATTATTTTGGAGTTGTATGTGGTCCAATAATTAACAGTACAAAAATAATTATGTCTAAGTGATCATAAAAATCTGTTTTTATACATGTCTTTCATTTCTCCTAAAATAATCCTTTGTTTATAAGTTTTTTAAATGGTATTTAATACAATGATGGATGTGTATAACATAAGATCATTTGAAACTTTTTGCATTTAATGTTTTGAGTCATTTGCACTACTGGTTGGATTTTATCATCTACAGCTCTGCCTTTGTGAAAAGTACCTCAAATTAATCGTGTGTGTGTCTGTGTGTGTGTGTGTGTGTGTGCTTGTGAGTACAGTTAAGGATAGATATATGTATGTAAATAAGTCTATATAAATATCTCTATCAATATTTATCTCTGTATTTATTTCTATACCCATATCTTTAACTGTATCTCCATGTCCTCTCTAAACAATGACTAAGGAATCATTTTCAAAATGTGTACATTAATAGAGATATTATGGATTATCATTATGGCAACTAGATAGTTTTTCAACACATATAAATCTATTCTCTTTATAAGATATTAGCTACTGTATATCAAGATAAATTTATCAAAAACAGGAGCTATTTTCTAAGTATCAAATTAGCATTAGGTTATTTTCTTTTTCACCCCAAAATCTGGTCTTCATCAAATATATATGACTTCACAGTATAATTATTCTCCAGAATCAAATCCTTTTTACTTCTTAAGTTAGTTATGCTTCACTTGGAAAACAGACTGACAGCATTAAGTACAAGAAAACGCTGATGGAAGAAGTAATAAAAAAAAAAAGGGGTGAATATTCTGAAAATGGAGAAAATGGGATGAAAATGAAAGTTCTAGAAACCAGTCGAGGTGGTACTGGGACAAAGCTTAACCAGCTAAATTCTGAGTCTACTTTTAATATTTCAGGGCTCGTAAACCATAGTTGGAGACATACAAAGACACAATCTGACAAGAATGCAGTGGGAGAATACTGACTAAAATAGAGCCAGGTTTCTCCTTGACATATTTTAGAAACTATAAGTCACAGGGGTCCCTTTCCTAAGCAAAATCATTTCAAATGAGATCTAAAAAATATAGAGAACTGTATTCATAACAACATGATGAGAAAATCATCACTAGAATTAAAAAAGAATATCCTTAACAGAGGAGACAAATGAGCATTCACCACAGACTAGACCAATTGAGGTAAGTGGATCTTAAAATTTAGAGCCTTACTTTTTGCATTAATCCTTGTTTAAATTGGGCCAGTCAGACCATTTCTTTTTTTTTCTCTTTTTTTTATTGGTCATTCAAAACATTACATAGTTCTTAATATATCATATTTCACAGTTTGATTCAAGTGGGTTATGAACTCCCAATTTTACCCCTTATACAGATTGCTGTATCACATCAGTTACCCTTCCATTGATTGACATATTGCCATTCTAGTGACTGATGTATTCTGCTGTCAGTCCTATTCTCTACTATCCCTCCTCCCCTCCCCTCCCCTCCCCTTTTCTCTCTCTACTCCCTCTACCATAAATCATTTCTTCCACTTGTATTATCTTGTCTTACCCCTCCTTTCTTTATCTTTTTCTTTTTTTTTTGAGAGATAGAGAGAGAGAAAATTTTTTAATATTTACTTTTTAGTTTTCGGCATACACAGGATTTTTATTTGTATATGGTGCTGAGGATTGAACCCAGCACCCCACGCATGCCAGGAGACCGTGCTAGCGCTTGAGCCACATCCCCAGCCCTGACCATTTCTAATAGTCCAAGGGGAATGACTACAGGTTGAACTTATGGACTCCCTCAGGAATATTCAAAAAAGGCAACAGATAACATCAACCACATATCAAAATTTGTAGTAAAATAGGAGAAATGAATCCAAGAATCAAATTAAATTTCTAGTTCTCTTTTTAAAAAAAAAATAAATGATATGAAAAATTATTAAACAATTTAGCTTCAGAAAAGCAATGTAATAATAAATACATTAATCCTGCTTAACAAGTTAAACTTATTATAGAATCCCCCCAAAAAAGTCAAGATACTTTCTATCTTTCTGTTGTTGTTGTTGTTTATTTGTATTTGCAACACACAACATAATGGCTTAAAAATTTTCAGCACATGGTCTATGACAAAAGAATGTCAATAGGTAGCTAAAAAAGGCTACCAGACACCCATGCATTTCTCTCCAAAGTTACATATGTTCTGAACAAGAATCCTGGACAAAAGCAGGCTTTCATCATGCCTAGGTACCTGTGACTATTTTAGTATTCACTAACAGTAAGGAGCAGAAATGGCAGGATATCTCCAGTCAGCATACATTTGGGATCAGCTACTATAGAATCAAATGGAAGCTCCTTCCTTCTTTACCAATTCCTCCAATTAGTGCATAAAGTATATTGGGACAAAAATTAGATTTATCTCTGTCTCAGGTGTTGAGTTATCCTCTTCTAATAGGTCTTGTTGATTTTATGTGAATGAAATTTTAATGAGTTTAATTAACTATTAATAACCAAACAACAAAAAATAACTTTGCAAGTCTGAATATACTTGTTTCCACCAATTCTATATCATCAAATCAAAATTGAGAAAGCAAAGAAGGAGTGCATGGCTCATTTGGTCCCTCTGATCGATCCACGCACATTTTTGAGGAGTGGGGTACCAGGGATTGAATTAAGGTCACTCCACCACTGAACCACAACCCCAGCCCTGAACAATGCCGTTCCTGCACCTGCAAGGCATTGGAAAGAGTGAATGTGATAGTTACTATAAAAAAGTAAGAGCTGAGGGTGGAACACTCAACTTTATCTTACACTGTTTTCATTTGCGTCTATAAAATTCATTTGGGATGAAAAAGGGAACCATGGAGCAAACGTGTTTTATAACTGGAAAATGAACATGTTTTTTATGGAAAGTTTAAAATATAAGTTAAGGATAATTCCAAAATTGAAAAGAAAGAGAAGAGAGGAAAAGAAAGAGTGAAGGAAGGAAGACTTTCTTATACTTAAGAATGGAAACAATACACAACAAAAATTAAAGTGAAATACGTATTTTCATAGCTTACATGTCCTATGTAATCATATCATGGGTGTTCAATTTACAATATGTAGAATGATATTTGGCATTCAAAACAGAACAGGAATCTCATCTTAAAGATCCATGAACGCTTCAGGGAATCCTGACATAGGAACAAAATCATCTCAGTTATGAGGCTTGTTTTGCAATAAATAGATATTCATGACCTTGTAGAGGCACATGAGTGAGATAATATGACCATGCACTGCCTGTGGTTTTCCCCACGCAGCACCCACGGTATATAAAAGGCAGGTGGCAGACAGTGACATCCAGACTCAAGACACCTGCATCCTGATCCTGAACTAAAAGTTCCACTTCTGACAACATGAGCTGCTACTATGGCAACTACTATAGTGGGCTGGGCTATGGCTATGGTGGCCTAGGCTGTGGCTATGGCTGTGGCTATGGTAGCTATGGCTATGGTGGCTATGGTGGCTATGGTGGCTATGGTTATGGATGCTGCCGCCCACTCTGCTACAGAAGATACTATTCCTATGGCTTCTACTGAGGCTTTTCCTCAGCTCCTGAGCCTATTGGCTGTCACATCCTGTCTTACTTGAATCATCTCCAACTTTCTTCACATGAAAAATGTTAAATGTCTTCAACATACCAACTGTCCACCAAACTGTCTGATAAAAATGAATGAAATCAGCTACCTGTTTTGATTCATTCTTATCTCTTGGACTGAATGATAGTTTGGAGAAATTTTTTTTAATAATTATAACACTGCAAAAAATGTGGTTGAATTTGATTGTCAACTTCTATGCAAACATCCATATTATTAAATAAACTGTATTTCATTGGAAATATTGTTACAATTGTTTTCATTTGTCCCCATCAGTGAAGCATGTCCATTTGTATATTTGGATGTGATTAATCATGTGTGGGGGTTTTATAGAAATGGGAGAGAAAGAGTATGCCTGAACTCTTCTGTGGTCATTATGAATCCCAAAATTAATAGTATAAATAAGTCTTTTCTAAGAGATCATACAGAATTTCTTTTTATATATGTCTTTTTATCACTCCTAAAATTACCCTTCTTTGTAAAGTTTTCTGAACGGCCTTTTTCTATACAATAGTGTATGTACACAACATGAGATCATTTTAACATCTTTCTGTTTGATGTTTCATTTCACTTGTACCACCAGTGGTTGTAATATATCATCTATACATCTGTCTTTGTGAAAGTATCTCAAATTAATTGTTTATGTGTTTGCATTGAGAGATAAATATGTATGAGATATATAAATTTCTCTATATAGATATGTATATGTACATATGTAGACATCTATATCTATCTCTGTATTGATATTGATATCTATGTTTGTATCTGTATCTATATCTCCTCCCTAAAAGATGACTGAAAACTTTATCATATTGAAAATATGTGCACTAATAATGGCATTATGGATTATCACCATGACAACTAAATTGTACTTCAAAACATATAAACTTATTTTTGTATTTAGGAAAAATTAGCAAGTACGTATAGCAAGATAATTTATCAAAACCATGAGCTACTTTCCAAGTATCAAAACAGCTTTAGGGTATTTTATTTTTCATCTCAAAATGTGGTCTTATCCAATGTACACAGCTACATAGGCTAATTTACTTTATAATCAAATTCTTTGGTTATGTTTCACTTGGGAAACAGACTGACAGCATTAAATGGAACGGCTGGTGGGTGGGTAAAGTAAGAAATAATGGGGTGAATATTCTGAGGAGAGAGAAATTTGGTGAAAATGAGAAGTTGGCAGGCCTAGGAGCCAGGTAAGATGGTGCCGTGACAGAGAGTAGCAGAATCAAAGTCCACTCGTAATTTTTCAAGCCTGGTAAACCATATTTTCAGACATACAAAGACACAATCTGACAGAATGTGCTGGAAAAATACTGACTAGAGCCAGGTTTCTCCTTGAGATATTTTAGAAATTGGAAGTCACAGGGCTCCATTTCCTAAGACACAAAACTGAATCATTTCAAATGAGATTGAAAGATAATAAAAACTGTGTTTGTACCAAGACAATGATAATATCATCACTAGAAGATTAACAGAAGATTAAAATGTTTAACAGAAGGATACAAAAGGCATCATTTATAGACAAGACCAAAAGAAGTAAGTGGACCCTAACCAAAATTCAGAGCCTAATTTTACATCAGTCCTTGTTTGAATTGGGCCAGTCACACATTTTCTAATAGTCCAAGAGCAATACCAGTAACAGCAACACTAGTTTATAAAGTAAAATATAGTATCGCTCTGGATCCTCTAAAATTTTCATAGAAAATGTTGAACTTATGGACTCTGTTGGAAATGTGCAAAAGAGGCAAGAGATAACATCAGCCATAACTGGAACTTGTACCAAAACTGGAAAAATGAACCAATCATCAAATTAAAATTGAAGTTCTTTTTCTAAAAAGCAAATTAATAATATAGTAATTTATATAACAAAATTTCCTTTAGAAAAAGATTGTAATATGCCTATTACTAAATGCATCAATCCTGCTTAAGAAACTTGATTTAGTGGTCAGTTTCAAAAAATAAAATATTTGCTATCTTTTTTTGGCAACACACAATACAATGACTTAAAATTTATTGGCATATGGTTTATGAAAAATAAATATCAATTGGTAGGTGAAAGACACAAGCAGATCTATGTGAATTTCTCTCAGAAGTCTCAAGGATCTACACGAGAAGCTTGGAAAAAGCAGGTTTTCATCATGTGTATGTTCCTGTGACTCTTTTCAGTGCTCAGTGACAGCAAGGAGAACAACTGGTGAGAGTTGTGAGTCAGAGGACTTTGAGATCAAAAAAATTAAAATCAGACTGAAGTCTCCTTACCAGTTCCTTCAATGTCTGCATTAAGACTGGTGGAACATAATTTAGATTTGTCTCTGACTAGCTAAGGTGTTGATCTATCTTCTTATAATAGGTTTAGTTTATTTGTTATTAATTGAATTTTAATAAATTTGTAAATTACTGATAACGAAACAAAAAAAAATTGTTCCATGACTGATTATCCTTGTTTATACCAATATTTAACCATCAGCTAAAATTTGAGGAAGCAAAGAAAGAGCTCATGGTTCATTTGGTTCCTCTGTTCTATCCATGCACTTTTACAGAAACATGACATTCCCACATCTGCATGGCATTTTAAAGAGTAAATGTGACAACTATTATAAAATATGAAGAATTGAGATTATAGCATCCAACTTACCTTAGGGTGCTTTAGCATTTGTAACATTCGTGGTGGATGAAAAAGGGAATCATGGAGAAAATGTGGTTTCTAAATAAAACATGAACATGTGTTTTTTGAAAGTTGGAAATATAAATTAAGAATAAGTTCACAAGAAAAAAATGAAAAGAAAGTAGGAAGGAAGGAAGGAAGGAAGGAAGGAAGGAAGGAAGGAAGGAAGGAAGGAAGGAAGGAAATTCTTCTATTAAGAATGGATGAAACAAAACAATAATCCGAGTGAAATACCTACTTTCATAATTTACACAGTATTACATAATAATATCATAGGTACACAATTAACAATACACAAAAAGAGACAAGTATTCAAAATAGACTAAGAATTTCATTTTAAAGGCCCATAAATGAATTGCAGAATCCTGACGTAGGAGCAAAATTATCTCAGTTATGAGGCTTGTTTTGCAATAAGTAAAGATATTCATGATGTTGTCTGAGGCAAATGAGTGAGATAATGTGACCATGCACTGCCTGTGGTTTTCCCCACCCAGCACCCATGGCATATAAAAGGCAGGTGGCAGACAGTGATATCCAGAATCAAGACACCTACATCCTGATCCTGAACTGAACACTCCACTCCTAACAACATGAGCTGCTACTATGGCAACTACTATGGTGGACTGGGCTGTGGCTATGGTGGCCTAGGCTGTGGCTATGGCTGTGGCTATGGTGGCCTAGGCTATGGCTATGGTGGCTATGGTGGTTATGGTGGCTATGGTTATGGATGCTGCCGCCCACTCTGCGACAGAAGATGCTGGTCCTATGGCTTCTACTGAGGCATTTCCTCAGCTGCTGAGCCTACTGGCTGTCACATCCTGTCTTACTGGAATCATCTCCAACTTTCTTCACATGAAAAATATTAAATGTCTTCAAAAATACCAACTCCAAACTCTCAGAAAAATGAATGAAATCAGCACACCTGTTTTAATTCATCCTTAACTTTTGATTGTGTAATTGTTAAAGAAACGTTTTCATTTAATAATTACCTTTATAACACTATGAAAATTGTGATCAGATTTGAATCTCAATATGTAAACAATACATATTATAAAATAAATTGTATTTCACTGGAAACATTGCTGTCTTACAATTCTATTGAAATGTGTCCATTTATGTGTGTGTGTGTGTGTGTGTATTGGTACATGTGCTTGTGAGTAGTCTTATGTGTTGTTCATAGAAATGGTAGAGAGAGAGACAGAGAGAGAGAGAGAGAGAGACAAAGAGTGAAGGAGAATCTTAGAGTTACTTTGTGGTCATTAGGAGTTTAAATTAATGTACAAATAATAAGTCTTTCAGGAATCATACAAATTCTATTTTATTTATCTTTTCATGTCTTCTAAAATTACCCTTTGATTGTAAGCTTTTTAAAATGGATATAATATATGATAGTTTTTATACAACATGAGATCATTTAAAAATCTTTGTATTTACAGATTGGTGTCATTTGCACATCAGTGGTGAGAATATATCATCTATAGCTCAGCCTCAGTGAAAGTATCTCAAATTAAATGTGTGTATACAATGGCACATAGATGTTTAGATGGGTGTATTTATATGTATAGATATGTGTATGTACACATGTATACATTAGTATATATGAACATCTATCTCTTTTGATATCTTGATATCTGTATCTGTATCTGTAACTACAGCTCCTCCCTAAAAAATAACTGCAGACTTTATCATATTGAAAATGTGTATAATAAAATGACATAATGTATTATCATCATGGCAACTCGATAGTATTTCAAAATAAATAATTTCAAAATAAATAATAATTTCTTCTCTTTAGGAAAAATTGGGTACCATGAATAGTAAGATAAAGTAATCAAACCATGAGCTGTTTCCTCAGTATCAAATTAGCAGTAGTTTATTTTCATTTTTATTCCACAATGAGTGAGTCTTCATCAAATGAACATGACTCCATATGCTAATTTTCTCAGAATCAAATTCTTTGCACACTTAAAGCCATTATGTTTCACTTGGGAAACAAACTGACAGAATTAAGTGCAAGGAAATGCTAGTGGGGAAACAAGGAATAAGGGGAGAACATTCTAAGGATGGAGAATATGAGTGAAGGGGTGAAACTGGCCATTCTAGGAGCCAGACAGGATGGTGTGGTGATACAGAGTGACCAGCACAATTTTGAGTCCATTAATTTTTCAGGACTGACAAACCATAGTTGGAAACATACAAAGACGGAGTCTAACAAGAATGTGCTTGAAGAATACTGACCTTAACAGAGCCAGGTTTGTCCTTGCGATATTGTAGAAATTGGAAGTCACGAGGGGCCATTTCCTAAGACACAAAGCAGAGTCATTTCAAATGAGATTAAAAAACAATAAAAACCGTGTTCCTATCAAGGTGATGAGAAAATCATCACTAATTAAGAAGAACCATTTTTATCGGAGGAGACAAAAGAGCATCCACTGCAGTCTAGACCAAAAGAGGTAAATGGACCCTAACCAATATCCAGAGCTTAATTTTGCATTAATCCTTGTTTTAATTGGATCACTCAGACATTTTCTAACAGTTCAAGAACAGTGGCAACAATACAATTCTCTAAGGTGAAATATAATATTGTTCTGAATCTTCTAGGATTTTAATAGACAAGTTTGAACTCATGGACTCCCATGGAAATATGCACAAAAGCAACAGATAATAAAAGCCACATATTGGAACTTGTAATAAACTTGTATAAATGTACCAGGAATTAAATTAAAATTCTAGTTTGCTTTTAAAAAGGCAAATGAATGAAACAGTAAATTATTTCACAAATTTAGCTTCAGTGAAGCAATATAATATAACTAATACTAAATATACTAAACCTGCTGAATAAACATGATTTATAGTCCAATTTTAAAAGGAAGAAAACTTGAATTCTTGTCTTGTTTTTTGTAACACACAATACAAAATAATACTGAAAGTATTATTGGCACATTGTCAATGAAAAATAAACGTCAATGGGTAGCTGAAAGAAGCCAGCAGACCTATGAATTTCTCTCAGAAGTCACAAGTGATTTGAATGAGAACCTGAGGATGAGGGAAAGCAAGTTTTTGTCATATCTATGCACCTGTGCAAATTTTCAGGGTGCAGTGATAGCAAGGAGCAGAACTAGTGGAATTTGTGAGTCAGAGGACTTTTGGGTTCAGCAAATATAAAATCAGAGTGGAAGCTCCTTCCTTCTTACCAATTCTCCAACTGATAAAGATGGTTCTTCTTAATTCTAGTGATGATTTTCTCATCACCTTGATAGGAACACCATTTTTATTATTTTTTAATCTCATTTGAAAGGATTCTGCTTTGTGTCTTAGGAAATGGCCCCCTGTAACTTCCAAGAATGATGGAACATGATTTAGACGTTTCTATGTCTCAGATGTTGAGCTATCCTCTTATAACAGGTCTAATTTATTTTATGTAAATTGAACTTTATAGAATAATTAACTATTGATATTCAAGCAAAAACATCTTTACAAGAGTGAGTATCTTGTTTCCACCAATACTTCATCATAAACTAAAAACTGAGGAAGCAAATACGGAGTACATGGCTCATTGGGGCCCTCTGTTCTGTCCATGTACTTTTTTAAAGATATTTTTAGATTGTAGATGGACTTTCATTTTATTAATTTATTTATATGTGATGCTGAGAATCAAACCCAGTGCATCAAACATGCTAAGCAAGCTCTCTACCACGGAGTCACATCTCCAGCCCTATCCATGCACTTTTTAAAAGACATGCCAATCCTGTTCCTCCATGGTATTTCAAAGAATGAATGTGACAAAACACTAAGAGTTGAGGGTGGAGCACCAAATTTTACTTTTCAGTGCTTTACTCTTATATCTGTTATCATCATTTGGGATGAAAAAGGGAACCATGGAGCAAATGTGGTTTATAACTGGAATATTAACATGTGTTTTCTAGAAAGCTTGAGATATAAATTTAAAAAATTTCAAAGAAGAAGAGAAAAGAAAGAGAAGAGAGGAATCAAAGGAAGGAAGGAAGGAAGGAAGGTAGGCAGGGAGGAAGGAAGGAAGGAAAACCTCATCTTCTATTCAAGAATGGAAACAAAACAAAAATCAAATTGAAATACCTGTTTTCATAACTTACATGGTCCTCTATAATCATATCATAGGTATTCAATTAACTATATATAGAACAACATTTGGAATTCAAAATAGAACAGGAATTTCATCTTAAAAAGTCCATGAATAGATCATGGAATCTTGACATAGGAACAAAATTATTTCAGTTATGAGGTTTGTTTTTGCAATAAATCAAGATACCCATGACGTTGTCTGAGGCACATGAGTGAGATAATGTGACCATGCACTGTCTGTGGTCTTCCCCACGAGCACCCATGGCATATAAAAGGCAGGTGGCAGACAGTGACATCCAGACTCAAGACACCTACATCCTGATCCTGAACTGAACACTCCACTCCTGACAGCATGAGCTGCTACTATGGCAACTACTATGGTGGGCTGGGCTATGGCTATGGTGGCCTAGGCTGTGGATATGGCTGTGGCTATGGTGGCTATGGCTGTGGCTATGGCTGTGGCTATGGCTATGGTGGCTATGGTGGCTATGGTGGCTATGGTTATGGATGCTGCCGCCCACTCTGCTACAGAAGATACTATTCCTATGGCTTCTACTGAGGCATTTCCTCAGCTCCTGAGCCTATTGGGTGTCACATCCTTTCATACAGAAATCATCTCCAACTTTCTTCATGTGAAAAATGTTAAATGCTTTCAACATACCTATTATACTCCAAAGCATCTGAGAAAAATGAATGAAATGAAATCAACTACCTGATTCATCCTTATCTCTTGATTTGTGTGATTGGAGAAATGTTTATTCTTGATAATTACACAGTGTGTGTAATTTGATGAAATTTTTCAACTTCTATGTTAAATGTCCTTATATTAAATAAAGTGTTGCATTGGAAATATTACATTGATACAATTATTTTTATTTGTCTCCCTCAGTGAAACATGTCTATTTGTGCATTTGGATGTGATTAATCAGGTGCAGGGGTTTAATGAAAATATGAGAGAGGAAAAAAAGTATGACATATCTTTTCTGTGGTCAGTAGGGATCCAAAAATTAATATTGCATGGGTATTACTTCTAAAAGATCATACACAATCTGTTTATATATATATGTGTCTCTTCATATCTTCTAAAATCACCCTTTGTAAGTTTTTTAGATGGTTTTTTTATATACAATAATGTGAGTATATGAGATCATTTTAAAATCTTTCTTTTAAAGTTTTGTGTTGTTTATCTTGCCAGTGGTTACATTATATCATCTATAGCTCTGCCTCTGTGAAAGTGTCTCAAAGTAATTGTTTGCACTTTTTACAGTGGTGAATAAAAGTGTATCTATATCTATATATCTATCTATATGTAAGTCTATATATAGATATAGATATGCATAGATATATGTATGTACACATGTATGTATACCTATCTATGTGTATCTATATCTATAGCAATATCTATATATGTATCTGTATTTTTATCTTCTTCCCTCAAAATGACTCAGACTTCATGCTATTGAAAATGTATGCATTGAAATCATATTATTGATTGTCATCATGGCAACTAAATAGTATTTCAAAATATATGAATTTATTTTCTATTTTTAAAAAACTGGTTTTATTCATAGAAAGATAAACTAATCAAAACCATGAGTCACATTTAAGTATCAAATTAGCAGGAGGTTATTTTCTTTATCATCCCAAACTCTAGTCCTCATTAAATGTACAAGCCTACATAGGCTAATTTTCCCTGTATTTAAATTCTTTGCACTCTTAAATTGGTTATGTTTCACTTGGAAAACAAATTGACAGTATTAAGTGCAAGGAAATGCTAGTGAGAGAAATAAGGAATAAGAGGAGAACATTCTGACGAAGGAGAAAATGGGTGAAGGGGTGAAATTGGCAGTTCTAGGAGCCAGGCAGGATGATGCTGTCACACAGAGTAACCAGCAGAGTTTTGAGTCCACTTTTAATTTTTCCTGGCTGGCAAACCATAGTCAAAGATACACAAAGACAGAATCTGACAAGAATGTGCTTGGAGAGTTCTGACTTTAACAGAGCCAGGTTTCTTCTGGAGATATTTTAAAAATTGAAAATCACAGGGGTCCATTTCCTAAGACACAAACAGAATCATTTCAAATGAGGTAAAAAATATAATACAACTGTGCTCATGTCTAGGTGATGAGAAAATCATCACAATGAAGAACTATCCTTAACAGAAAAGACAAATGAGCATCTACTACAGACTAGACCAAAAGAGGTAAATAGACCCTGACCAAAATTTAGAGCCTATTTTTTTCATTAATTCTCGTTTGAATTGGGTCAGTCAGACATTTTCTAATAGTCCACTAGCAGCACCAACAGCACTAGTCTCTACAGTGAAACATAATATTGTTCTGAACCTTCTACAGTTTGAATAGACAAGGTTGAACTTATGGACTCCCTTGGAAATATGCAAAACAGGCAAAAGATGACATCATCCACATATCAGAATTTGTAATTGAATTGGGGAAATGAATCTAGAATCAAATTAATATACAAGTTTACTTTTAAAAGAAGCAAATGAATGACATGGTAAATTATTTAACAAATTCAGCTTCACAGAAGTAATGTAATTTCCCTAATACTAAATGTATTAAATCTGCTCAAAAAACATATTTATTGTTCAATTTCAAAAGAAAGAAAACCTGCTTTTCTTTTCTTTTACAACATACAATACAATGACTTAAAAGTTTTTGGCACATGTTCTACAACAAATGAATTTCAATTGGCAGCTGGAAGAGGCTGGCAGAACTGTGTGAAACTCCCTCAGAAGTCTCAATTGAATGAGAAGCATGTGGAAAGGCAGGTTTTGTCATGACAATGAATCTATGATTACTTTCAGTGTTTGGTGATATCAATGAGCAGAACTGACAGGACTTGAGACATCAGAGGACATTTGGGTTCAACAACTGTAAAACAGGAGAAGGCGTTCCTCCTTCCTGACCAATTCTTCCAATGTCTACATTTTGAGGGGTGGAACATAATTTAGATCTATTTTAAACTCTAACTCATAGAGTTGTCCTGTTATAGTGGGTATAATTCATTATATGAAAATTAGTTTTTAATAAATTTTATTTAATATTTCTATCAAAAAAAAATCTTTCAATGATTGAGTAACCTGTTTCTACCAATACTCATCATCAGGAAAAACTGAGGAAACAAAGAAGGATTGCATGGATTATTTGGGCCCTCTGACCTATCCATACACATTTTAAGTGCCATGTCATTCTTTCATGTCCAAGATACTTATAAGAGCAAATGTGACAGCAATTAAAAAATTAAAGCCTTTGGGGCTAGGGATGTGGCTCAAGCAGTAGTGTGCTCTCCTGGCATGCATGTGACCCAGGGTTCAATCCTCAGCACCACATACAAACAAAGATGTTGTGTTCACCAAAAACTAAAAAAATAAATATTAAAAAAAATTCTCTCTCTCTCTCTCTCTCTTAAATTAAAAAAAAAAAAAAAGCCTTACACATTGGCACAGGTCTGCAATCCCTGGGGCTCAGCAGTCTGTGGTAGGGGGATCCCAAGTTCAAAGCCAGTTGCAGCATCTTAGAGAGGCTCTAAGCAACATGGAAGGACCCTGTCACAAAGTAAAAAATAAAAATGACTAGGGATGTGGCTCTGTGGCTAAGCACTCCTCATTTCTTTACTCAGTACCCCATCCCAAATAAGAGTCAAAGATTGGGGACCCAACTTTACCTTGGGGTGATTTACACTTGCAGCTATAAACTTTATTTGGGATAAGGAAGTGGAAAATTGAACAAATATAATTTCCAACTGTCAAATGGTCATTTATTTTCTGGAATGTTTGAAATGCATGTCAAGATTAATTTCACGAGAAGAGAAGAATAGGAAAGAAAGAAATGGAGAGAGAAAGAAAAAAGGAAGGAAGGGAAAAAGGCTTTCCTTCTTTTGAAACACGGCAACAACACAAAAAAAACCTGAAATACTTATTTTTATGATTTACATCATGCAATCAAATCATACATATTCTATTAATTAAATATAAAAGAGACACTGCATTCAAAATACAATAAGAATTTCATTAAAATAAATAAATGAATCGATACCTTACATAAGAGCAAAATCATCTCAGTTATGAGGCTTGTTTTTGCAATAAGTAAAGATACATATGACATTGTTTGAAGCACAATAGTGAGATAATATGATTATGTCCTGCCTGTGGTTTTCCCCACCTGGCACCCATGGTATATAAATGGCAGGTGGTATATAAATGACAGTGACATCTAGACTCAAGATACCTATATCCTTATCCTGTACTGAACTTTCCACTCCTGAAAAACAGCATGAGCTGCTACTATGGCAACTACTATGGTGGGCTGGGCTATGGCTATGGTGGCCTAGGCTGTGGCTATGGTGGCTATGGCTGTGGCTATGGTGGCTATGGTGGCTATGGTGGCTATAGTGGCTATGGTGGCTATGGTTATAGATGCTGCCGCCCACTCTGCTACAGAAGATGCTGGTCCAATGGCTTCTACTGAGATATTTCCTCAGCTACTGAGCCAATTGGCTCTAATCTCCTGTCTCACTAGAATCAATTCCACGTTTCTTCATATGAGGAATGTTTGAATGTCTTCAACAATACCAACTCCATGCCAAACTATCTGAGATAATTGAATGAAATCAGCATGACTGTTTTAATTCATCATTACCTCTTAGATTGAAGATAGTTTGGAGAAATATTTTTCCTTTAATAATATCATTAAAACACTTTGTAAATGTGATCAAATTGGACTCTTGATTTTTCTGTAAAAAAAACATTTTATGAAATAAACTATATTTCACTGGAAATATGGGTGTGTTACAATTCTCTTAAATTGTCTCCATTGGTGTAATATGTGTATTTCTGTAATTGCATGTGTTCAATAGGAGTATAAAATTTAATGATGTAAAAATATTAATTCTTTTTAGAGATCAGACAACATCTGTTTTTATATATCTTGTCATATCTCCTAAAATTACCCTTTGTACTTTTTTGAAATTGCTATCTTCTACAAAATTTTTTTTTAATTTCACACCAACCTATTTTAACCATATCTGGATTTATATGCTTTATGTTGTTAGTACCATCAGTGATCAGATTAGATCATCTATAGCTCTGCCTCTGTGAAAAGAATCTCAAAATATCTTTATGTGTGTGTAGTGTACAGCAACATATCTCCTCGCTAAATAATGACCACAGGCTTATTCATATTGATAATGTCTGCAGTAATAATTGTGTTCTGTATTACCATGAGTGCAACCAAATAGCATTTGAACATATATCAATTTACTCTTGTCTTTAAAAACTACATGCATTAGGCATAGAAAGGTACATTTAATAAAAATATAAGCCATTTTCTTAGTATCTAAATAGCATTAATTTGTTTTCCTTTTCACCCCACAGTGTGCTCTTTATTCAGTGTATGCTACACTGAATACATAAGCTAATTTTCTCCAGAATCAAATTCTTTCCACTCTTATTAAAGTGGTTACTTTTCATTTGAGAAACTCAAACTGACAACATTAAATGCAATAAAAGTGCTGATGGGAAAAGTAAGGAATATGGAAACCAATATTTTGAAGATGAAAAATGTTTTAAAAACATTTTTAAGTTGGGTAAAATTCTACCATTCTCCATTCTTGGAGCCAGGAAAGAGGCTTCTCTGACAAAGCATAATCAACAGAAATCTGAGTCCATTTTCAACTTTTTAGAGCTGGCAATCATAGTTGGAGATGAAAAAAGACACAATTTGACAAGCATGTGCTAGGAGAATGCTGACTTCAAAAGATCCAGCTTTCTCCTTGAGATATTTGGAAATTTTGAAGTCATAGGGGTCCATTTCCTAAAACATGAAGCAGAATCACTTCAAAAGGAAACTTTTTAAAAAAATAGTGTTCATATCAAGGTGATGAGAAAACCATTGTTGGAATTAAGGGGAAAATATCCTTAAAAGAAAGAGAAAAAAGAGCAAATCCTCTTTTCTATAGGGAAAAGAGGTAAACAGACCCAAACCAAAATTTAGAGCATAATTGTGTGTTAGGTCTTGTTTGAATGAGATCAACCATATATTTTCTAACAGTCCAAGAGCAACAACAACAAAACTCTCTAAGGTGAAATAAATATTGTTCTGGACCTTCTAAAATTTTAATACAAAATGTTGAGCTATGGACTCCTGTGGAGATATGCAAAAGAGGCAACTGGTAACAAAAGCAAGCATATTAGAGCCACATATTGGAGCTTGTACTAAAATTGGAGGAATGAACCAAACAATCAAATTTAAATATTAGTTCTTTTCAATAAGCAAATAAATAATGTTAAAGAGTTAAATACATTTACCTTCAGAAACAAATATATGTGTAATACTAAATTTAGTATATCTGACCAAAAATATGATTTATTGTCCAGTTTCAAAAGGAAGAGACTTTGTTTTCTTTTGCAACACTTGCATTTTCTCCATGGTCCTCTTGCCACTTGTAGCATGTCATGATATGGACAAAACCCCCTAGTAATCAGAAAAAAAAACACAGAGACGATCATAAATGTCCCACAATAAAATGATTATTAAATTACTGGCACAAAGTTTATGACAAATGTCAGTTGGTAAGGGAAAGAGGCTGGCATATCCATGTGAATCTCTATCAGAAATATCAAATCATTTGTATGAGGACCTTGGGCAAAAGCAGGTTTTTATCATGTCTATGTACCTGTGAATATTTTCAGTGTTTAGTGACAGTAAGTAGCAGAACTGGCAGGATTTGTGATCAGAGGATGTTTTACAGTAACTAAAATCAGAGTGAAGCTTCGGTCTTCCTTACCAGTTCCTCTAATGCCTACATTTAGTGTTGTGGAGCATAGTTTATATTGTCTCTGACAGTCTAAGGTGTTGAGCTATTCTCTTAAAATAGTTCTAATGTCTTTTAGGTAGATAGAATATCATTGAACATTAATATCAAACAAAAAAAACCATCTTTCCATGATTGAGTATCCTTGTTTACACTCATACTTCATCAGCAGCTAAAAATTGAGGAAGCAAAGAAAAAGTACATGCCTCATTTTGTCCATCTGACCTATCCATACACTTTTGAGACATGTCCTTTCTGTAACTGCATGGCACTTATAAAATGAAGTACCTATTTTTTTTTAAAAAAGTGTAGGGTAGGACACCCAACTTTAATTTAGAGCATTTTACACTTGATCCATGATGTTTATTTGGAATGATGAAGGAAATCATGGAGTAAAAAATATTTCTAAGTGGAAAATGTTAATTTATTTGCTGGATTGTTTGAAATACATTAACACAAATTTCACAAGAAGAATAAAATGCGACATGAAAGGAAGGAAGGAAGGAAGGAAGAAAGGAAGGAAGGAGGAAAACAGAGTGGGAGGGAGGGAGAAAAGATGGGAGGGAGAGAGGATGTGAGGGAGAAAGGGAGGAAGAAAGGAAGGAAGAAAGGAAAATCTTTTTCTTCCATTGAAGAATTGAAACAACCCAAAATAAAAAGGAAATACCTACTTCCATAATTTACCTGGAACTATATAATCATATTGTAGGCATTAAACTCACTAAATGTAGAACAATACATGGTCTTCAAAATAGAGTTAGAATTTCATTTTAAAGGCCCATAAACAGATTACAGAATCCTGACATAGGAACAAAATTATCTCAGTTATGAGGCTTGTTTTTGAAATAAGTCAAAATACCCATGACATTGTCTGAAGCACATGATTGAGATAATATGATGGGGCACTGTTTGTGGTTTTCCCCACCAGCACCCCTGGTATATAAAAGGCAGGTAGCAGACAGTGACATTCAGATTCAAGACATCCACGTCCTGATCCTGAACTGAACACTCCACTCCTGACAGCATGAGCTGCTACTATGGCAACTACTGTGGTGGGCTGGGCTATGGCTATGGTGGCCTAGGCTGTGGCTATGGCTGTGGCTATGGTGGCCTAGGCTGTGGCTATGACTGTGGCTATGGTGGCTATGGCTGTGGCTACAGTGGCCTAGGCTGTGGTTATGGTGGCTATGGTGGCTATGGTTATGGATGCTGCCGCCCACTCTGCTACAGAAGATACTATTCCTATGGCTTCTACTGAGGCATTTCCTCAGCTCCTGAGCCTACTGGCTGTCAAGTCTTTTCTTACAGGAATCATCTCCAATGTTCTTCACATGAAAAATGTTAAATGCCTTCAACAATACCAATTATACACCAAAGTATCTGAGAAAAATGAAATGAAATCAACTACCTGATTCATCCTTATCTCTTGAATTTTGTGATTGTAGAAATGTTTACTCTTGATAATTTTACAGTACATGTAATGTGATCATATTTGTCAAGTTCTGAATAAAATTTCCTCATATTAAATAAAGTATTGCATAGGAAATATTACTTCAATACAATTGTTTTTATTTGTCTCCATCAGTGAAGCATGTCCATTTATGTATTTTGAGGTGATTAATCATGTGCAAGGCTTTTAATGGAAATATGAGAGAGAGAAGGAGTATGGCAGATTTTTCCTGTGGTCAGTAGGGATCCAAAACTTAATGTTGTATGAGTATTAATTCTGAAAGATCACACACAACCTGTTTTTATATATATCTTTTCATATCTACTAAAATTACCCTTTGTAATTGTTGTTCAGATTTCTTATATACAATAATGTTTGTATATAACATGAAATCACTTTAAAATTTGTCTATTTAAAGTTTTGTGTTGTTTGTCCTACCAGTGGTTGTATTATATCATCTATAGTTCACCCTCTGTGAAAGTGTCTCAAAGTAATTTTTTTGTGCTTTTTCAGTAATGGATAAAATTGTATATATATATATATATATATATATATATATATATATATGCAAACCCATCTATATCTATCTGTATTAATTTATATCTGTATATGTATCTATATCTTCTCCCCACAAAATGACTCAGACTTTATCATATGGAAAATTTGGGCACTGAAATTGCATTATTGATTGTCATCATGGCAACTAAATAGTATTTCAAAATTTATGTATTTATTTTCTATTTAAAAAATAAGTCCTTTTCATAGCAAGATAAACTTATCAAAACAACGAGTTTCATTTTAAGTATCAAATTAGCAGTAAATTATTTTCTTTTTCATCCTAAATTCTGGTGATCATCAAATGTAGTTGCCTACATAGGGTAATTTTCCCTCTATTCAAATTCTTTGCACAATTGGTTATGTTTCACTTAGAAAACAAACTGACAGCAGTAAGTGCAAGGAAATGCTAATGGGGAAAATAAAGAATAAGGAGAAAACATTCTAAAGAAGGAGAAAATGGGTGAAGGGGTGAAATTGGCAGGTCTAGGAGCCAGGCAGGATGATGCTGTCACACAGAGTAACCAGCAGAGTTTTGAGTCCACTTTTAATTTTTCAGGAGTAGCAAACCATAGTTGGAGATATACAAAGACACAATCTGACAAGAATGTGCTTGGAGAGTACTGACTTTAACAGAGCCAGGTTTCTCCTGGAGATATTTTAGAAATTGAAAATCACAGGGGTCCATTTCCTAAGACACAAACAGAATCATTTCAAATGAGGTAAAAAATATAATACAACTGTGCTCATGTCTAGGTGATGAGAAAATCATCACAATTAAGAACTATCCTTAACAGAAAAGACAAATGAGCATCTACTACAGACTAGACCAAGAGAGGTAAATGGACCTTAACCAAAATTCAGAGTCTATTTTTTCATTAATTCTCATTTGAATTGGGTCAGTCAGACATTTTCTAATAGTCCGCTAGCAGCACCAACAGTGCTAGTCTCTACAGTGAAACATAATATTGTTCTGAACCTTCTAGGATTTGAATAGACAAGGTTGAACTTATGGACTCCCTTGGAAATATGCAAAACAGGCAAAAGATGACATCATCCACATATCAGAATTTGTAATTGAATTGGGGAAATGAATCTAGAATCAAATTAATATACAAGTTTACTTTTTAAAAATGCAAATAAATGATATCTGCTCAAGAAACATATTTATTGTCCAATTTCAAAAGAAAGAAACTTGCTTTTCTTTTCTTTTACAACACACAATACGACGACTTAAAAATTATTGGCACATGTTCTACAACAAACGAATGTCAATTGGCAGCTGGAAGAGGCTGGCAGAACTATGTGAAACTCCCTCAGAAGTCTCAACTGAATGAGACGCATGTGGAAAAGCAGGTTTTTGTTATGACTAGGCATCTATGATTATTTTCAGTGTTTGGTGACATCAATGAGCAGAACTGACAGGACTTGAGACATCAGAGGACATTTGGGTTCAACAACTGTAAAACAGGGGTAGAAGTTCCTCGTTCCTGACCAATTCTTCCAATGTCTACATTTTGAGGGTTGAAACATAATTTAGATTTATTTTGGACTCTAACTCATAGAGTTGTCCGGTTATAGTAGGTATAATTTATAATATGAAAATTATATTTTAATAAATTTTATTGAATATTACTGTCAAACAAAAAACATCTTTCTATGATTGAGTAACCTTGTTTCCACCAATACCTCATCATCAGGAAAAACTGAGAAAACAAAGAAGGATCACATCATTTATTTGGTCCCTCTGCCTTATCCGTACACCTATTAAGTGACATGACATTTGTTCATTTGCTAGATACTTGTAAGACCAAATGTGACAGCTATTAAAAATAATAAAGCCTTGTACATTGCCTCTGGGGCTCAGGATTCTGTGGTAGGGGGATTCCAAGTTCAAAATCAGTGGCAGCAACTTAGAGAGGCCCTAAGCACCATAGAAAGACCCTGTCACAATGTAAAAAATAAAAATGACTAGGGAAGTTGCTCAGTGGTTAAGCACTCCTCATTTCATTACTTAGTACCCCACCGCAAATAAGAGTCAAAGATTGAGGACCCAACTATACTTTGGGGTGATTTACACTTGCATCTATGAACTTTATTTGGGATAAGGAAGAGGAAAATTGAACAAACTTAATTTCCAACTGTCAAATGGTCATTTATTTTCTGGAATGTTTGAAATGTATGTCAAGATTAATTTCACAAGAAGAGAAGAATAGAAAAGAAAGAAATGGAGAGAGAAAGAAAGAAAGAAGGAAGGAAAGAAAAGCTTTCCTTCTTTTGAATCATGAGAACAACACAAAATATAATAAAAATTAAATACTTATTTTCATGATTTATATCAAATATAATCAAATAATTCAAATTCTATTAATTAAATAGAAAGGGAAACATTGCATTCAAAATAGAAAAAGTATTTCATTTAAATATATATATGGATCACAGAATCCTTACGTAAGATCAAAATTATCTCAGTTATGAGGCTTGTTTTGCAATAAGTCAAAATATTCCTGACATTGTTTGAAGCATAATAGTGAGATAATATGACCATGCAATGCCTGTGGTTTTCGCCATCCAACATCAAAGTGTATAAAAGACAGGTGGCAGACGGTGACATCCAGACACAAGACACCTACATCCTGATCCTGAATTGAACATTCCACACCTGACAGCATGAGCTGCTACTATGGCAACTACTATGATGGGCTGGGCTATGGCTATGGTGGCCTAGGCTGTGGCTATGGTGGCTATGGCTGTGGCTACGGTGGCTATGGTGGCTATGGTGGTTATGGTTATGGATGCTGCCATCCACTCTGCTATAGAAGATGCTGGTCCTATGGCTTCTACTGAAATATTTCCATAGCTACTGAGCCTATTGGCTCTAACCTCCTGTCTCACTAGAATCAATTCCACGTTTCTTCATATGAGGAATGTTTGAATGTCTTCAACAATACCAACTCTATGCCAAACTATCTGAGATAATTGAATGAAATCAGCATGACTGTTTTAATTCATCATTACCTCTTAGATTGAAGATAGTTTGGAGAAATATTTTTCCTTTGATTATATTATTATAACACTACATAAATGTGATCAAACTGGACTCTTGTTTTTGTGTAAAAAACATATTATGAAATAAACTATATTTCACTGTAAATATGGGTATGTTACAATTCTATTAAATTATCTCAATTGGTATGACAGGTGTATTTCTGTAATTGCGTGTGTAGTCATATGTGTGGTGTGTTTTGTTAGAGATGGAGGGGGAGGGCAATATAAAAATGCCAGAACACTTTTGCGGTCATTAGAGTTCTAAAATTTAATGATGTAAAATATTAATTCTTTCTCAGAGATCAGACAACATCTGTTTTTATATGTCTTTTCATGTCTCCTAAAATTACCCTTTGTACATTTTTGAAATTTTTATATTCTACATTTTTTTTATTTCACACCAGCCTATTTTAACCATGTCTTTATTTATATATATGCCTATGTTTTTAGTACCCTCAGTGATCAGATTAGATCATCTATAGCTCTGCCTCTGTGAAAAAGAATCTCAAAGTATCTATGTGTGTGTAGTGTACAGCACTATATCTTCTCCCTAAATAATGACTACAGGCTTTTTCATATGCATAATGTCTCCAGTAATAATTGTGTTCTGCATTATCATGATGGAGACCAAATAGAATTTGAACACATAACAGTTTACTCTTGTCTTTAGAAAAAATACATGCATTAGGGATAGCAAGATAAGTTTATCAAAAACATGAGCTATTTTCTCAGCATCAAAATAGCATTAATTTGTTTTTCTTTTCACCCCACAGTCTGGTCTTCATCCAGTGTAAATATCTACATATGCTAATCTTCTACATAATCAAATTATTTCCACTCTTATTAAAGTAGTTACTTTTCACATGGAAAACTCAAACTGACAACATTAAATGCAATGAAGTGCTGATGGGAAAAGTAAGGAATGTGGAAACCAATATTTTCAAGATGGAAAATGTTTTGAAATGTTGGGTGAAATTCTACCATTCTCCATTCTTGGAGCCAGGGAAGAGGCTTTGTTGACACAGCATAACCAACAGAAATCTGAGTCTATTTTCAACATATTAGGGCTGGCAATCATAGTTGAAGATGAAAAAAGATACAATTTGACAAGCATGTGCTGGGAGAATGCTGACTTCAAAAGATCCAGCTTTCTCCTTGAGATATTTGGAAATTTTGAAGTCACAGGGGTCTATTTCCTAAGACATGAAGCAGAATCACTTCAAAGGGATATTTTTTTTTTTTAAAAAAGTGTTCATATCAAGGTGAGGAGAAAATCATTGCTGGAATTAAGGGGAAAAAATATCCTTAAAAGAAGGAGAAAAAAGAGCAATTCCTCTTTCCTATAGGGAAAAGAGGTAAATAGATCCTAACCAAAATTTAGACTCTAATTTTGGTTAGGATCTATTTAATGCAATCAACCATATATTTTCTAACAGTCCAAGAGCAACAACAACAAAACTCTCTAAGGTGAAACAAATATTGTTCTGGACCTTCTAAAATTTTAATACAAAAGGTTGAGCTTATGGACTCCTGTGGAAATATGCAAAAGAGACAACAGATAACAAAAGCAAGCATATTAGAGCCACATATTGGAGCTTGTACTAAAATTGGAGGAATGAACCAAACAATCAAATTTAAATTCTAGTTGTCTTCAATAAGCAAATAAATAATGTGTTAAAAAATTAAATACATTTACCTTCAGAAACAAATATATGCATAATACTAAATTTAGTATATCTGACCAAAAATATGATATATTGTCCAATTTCAAAAGGAAGAAACTTTGTTTTCTTTTGCAACACTTACATTTTCTCCATGGTCTTCTTGCCACTTGTAGCATGTCATGATACGGACAAAAAAAAAAAAACAAAAACCCTAGTAATCAGAAAAAAAACACAGAGACAAACATAAATGTCCCATAATACAATGATTATTAAATTACTGGCACAAAGTTTATGACAAATGTCAATTGGTAAGGGAAAGAGGTTCGCAGACCCATGTGAATCTCTATCAGAAATATCAAATCATCTGAATGAGGACCATGGGCAAAAGCAGGTTTTCATCATGTCTATGCACCTGTGAATATTTTCAGTGTTTAGTGACAGTAAGTAGCAGAACTGGCAGGATTTGTGAGTCAGAGGATATTTTACAGTAACTTTAAAATCAGAGTGAAGCTTCAGTCTTCCTTACCAGTTCCTCCAATGCCTACTTTTAGAGTGGTGGAACATAGTTTATGTTTGTCTCTGACTGTCTTAGGTGTTGATCTGTTCTCTTAAAATAGTTCTAATGTCTTTTAGTAAATTTAATTTCATTGAACATTAATATCAAACAAAAAACATCTTTCCATGATTGAGTACCCTTGTTCCCACTCATACTTCATCAGCTGCTAAAAATTGAGGAAGCAAAGAAAACCACATGCCTCATTTTGTCTATATGACCTATCCATACACTTTTGAGACATGTCATTCCTGTACTGCTCAACACTTGTAAAATGAAATACCTGTTAAAAAAAATGTAGGGTAGAAGACCCAACTTTAACTTAGAGCATTTTACACTTGATCCATGATATTTATTTGGAATGATAAAGAAAATCATGGAGTAAATAATATTTCTAAGCGGAAAATGGTAATTTATTTGCTGGACAGTTTGAAATATGTTAACACAAATTTCACAATAAGAAAAGAATAGAAAAATAAGAAAGAAGAAATGAGGAAGGAAGAAAGGAGGAAGACAGAGAGCGTGGGAGGGAGGGAAAAATATAGGAGGAAAAGAGGAACGGAGGGAGGAAGGAAGAAAGGAAGGAAGAAAGGAAAACCTTTTTCTTCCATTGACGAATAGAAACAATCCAAAACAAAAATAAAAAGGAAATGCCTACTTCCATAATTTACATGGTACTATATAATCATAGTGTGGGTATTCAATTCACTAAATTTAGAATGGTATATGGTACTAAAAATAGAGCAAGAATGTCATTTTAAAGGTCCATAAACAGATCACAGAATCCTTATGTAGGAACAAAATTATCTTAGTTATAAGCTTGTTTTTGCAATAAGTTAAGATACCCATGACGTTGTCTGAGGCACATGAGTGAGATAATGTGACCATGCACTGTCTGTGGTTTTCCCCACCCAGCACCCCATGGCATATAAAAGGCAGGTGGCAGACAGTGACATCCAGACTCAAGACACCTACATCCTGATCCTGAACTAAACACTCCACTCCTGACAGCATGAGCTGCTACTATGGCAACTACTATGGTGGGCTGGGCTATGGCTATGGTGGCCTAGGCTGTGGCTGTGGCTATGGCTGTGGCTATGGTGGCTATGGCTATGGTGGCCTCTATGGCTATGGTGGCTATGGTGGCTATGGTTATGGATGCTGCCGCCCACTTTGCTGCAGAAGATACTATTCCTATGGCTTCTACTGAGGCATTTCCTCAGCTGCTGAGCCTACTGGCTGTCACGTCCTGTCTTACAGGAATCATCTCTAACTTTCTTCACATGAAAAATGTTAAATGTCTTCAGAAATACCAACTATACACCAAAGTGTCTTAGAAAAATGAATGAAATCAGCACGCCTATTTTAATTCATCCTTAACTCTTTGATTGTGTATTAGAGAAACGTTTTCATTTAATAATTATCTTTATAACTCTATGTAAATTCTGATCAAATTTCACTCTCAATATGTAAACAATACATATTATAAAATAAATTGTATTTCACTGGAAACATTGCTGTCTTACAATTCTATTGAAATGTGTCCATTTGTGTGTGTGAGTGTGTATTGGTACATGTGCTTGTGATTAGTCTTATGTGTTGTTCATAGAAATGCTAGAGAGAGAGAGACAGAGACTAAAAGAGAATGTTAGAGTTACTTTGTGATCATTAGGAATTTAAATTAATATACAAATATTCAGTCTTTCATGAATCATAAAAATTATGTTTTATTTTTGTCTTTTCATATCCTCTAAAATTACCCTTTCATTGTAAGCTTTTTAAAATGGGTATAATATACAATAATGTTTTTATACAACATGAGATCATTTAAAAATCTTTGTATTTACAGATTGGTGTCATTTGCACCATCAGTGGTGAGATGATATCATCTATAGCTCAGCCTTCGTGAAAGAATCTCAAATTAAATGTGGGTATACAATGACACATAGATGTTTAGATGTGTGTATTTATATGTATAGATATGTGTATGTACACATGTATACATTAGTATATATAAAAATCTATCTCTTTTGATATCTTGATATCTGTATCTGTAATTACAGCTCCTCCCTAAAACATAACTGCAGACTTTATCATATTGAAAATGTGTATAATAAAATGTCATAATGTATTATCATCATGGCAACTCAATAGTATTTCAAAATAAATAATTTCAAAATAAATAATAATTTCTTCTCTTTAGGAAAAATTGGGTACCATGAATACTAAGATAAATTTATCAAACCATGAGCTGTTTTCTCAGTATCAAATTGGCAGTAGTTTATTTTCATTTTTATTCCAAAGTTGAGTGAGTCTTCATCAAATGAACATGACTCCATATGCTAATTTTCTCAGAATCAAATTCTTTGCACACTTAAAGCCATTATGTTTCACTTGGGAAACAAACTGAAGGCATTAAGTGCAAGGAAATGCTAGTGGGGAAAATAAGGAATAAGGGGAGAACATTCTGAAGATGGAGAATATGAGTGAAGGGGTAAAATTGGCCATTCTAGGAGCCAGGCAGGATGGTGTGGTGACACAGAGTGACCAGCACAATTTTGAGTCCATTAATTTTTCAGGACTGACAAACCATAGTTGGAAACATACAAAGACACCGTCTGACAAGAATGTGCTTGGAGAATACTGAACTTAACAGAGCCAGGTTTGTCCTTGTGATATAGTAGAAATTGGAAGTCACAGGGGGCCATTTCCTAAGACACAAAGCAGAATCATTTCAAATGAGATTAAAAAATAATAAAAAATGGTGTTCCTATCAAGGTGATGAGAAAATCATCACTAGAATTAAGAAGAACCATCTTTATCAGAGGAGACAAAAGAACATCCACTGCAGTCTAGACCAAAAGAGGTAAATGGACCCTAACCAATATCCAGAGCTTAATTTTGCATTAATCCTTGTTTTAATTGGGTCACTCAGACATTTTCTAACAGCTCAAGAACAGTGGCAACAATACAATTCTCTAAGGTGAAGTATAATATTGTTCTGAATCTTCTAGGATTTTAATAGACAAAATTGAACTCATGGACTCCCATGGAAATATGCACAAAAAAACAACAGATAACAAAAACCACATATTGAAGCTTGTACTAAACTTGTAGAAATGAACCAAGAATTAAATTAAAATTCTAGTTTTCTTTTAAAAAGGCAAATGAATGAAACAGTAAATTATTTCACAAATTTAGCTTCAGTGAAGCAATATAATATAACTAACACTAAATATACTAAACCTGCTGAAAAAACATGATTTATAGTCCAATTTTAAAAGGAAGAAAACTTGCAGTCTTGTCTTGTTTTTTGTAACACACAATAAAAAATAATACTGAAAGTATTATTGGCAAATTGTCAATGAAAAATAAATGTCAATGGGTAGCTGAAAGAAGCCAGCAGACCTATGAATTTCTCTCAGAAGTCACAAGTGATTTGAATGAGAACCTAAGGGTGATGGAAAGCAAATTTTTGACATATCTATGCACCTGTGAATAATTTCAGGGTGCAGTGACAGTAAGGAGCAGAACTGGCAGAATTTGTGAGTCAAAGGACTTTTGAATTCAGCAAATATAAAATCAGAGTGGAAGCCCTTCCTTCCTTCCAATGTCTGCAGTAAGAATGATGGAACATAATTTAGATTTTTCTATGTCTCAGATGTTGATCTATTCTCTTATAACAGGTCTAATTTATTTTATGTAAATTGAACTTTATAGAATAATTAACTATTGATATTCAAGCAAAAACATGTTTAAAAAAAGTGAGTATCCTGTTTCCACCAATACTTCATCATAAGCTCAAAATTGAGGAAGCAAATAATGAGTGCATGGTGCATTGGGTCCCTGTGTTCTGTCCATGAACTTTATTTTAAAGATATTTTTTAGATTGTCGATGGACTTTCATTTTATTAAATTATCTATATGTGGTGCTGAGAATCGAACCCAGTGCATCAAACATGCTAGGCAAGCTCTCTACCACTGAGCCACAACTCCAGCCCTATCCATGCACTTTTTAAAAGACATGCCAATCCTGTACCTCCATGGTATTTCAAAGAATGAATGTGACACTTATTACAAAACACTAAGAGTTGAGGGTGGAGCACCAAATTTTACTTTTCAGTGCTTTACTCTTGTATCTATTATCATCATTTGGGATGAAAAAGGGAACCATGGAGCAAATGTGGTTTATAACTGGAAAATTAACATGTGTTTTCTGAAAAGCTTGAAATATAAATTAAGGATAATTCCAAAGAAGAAGAGAAAAGTAGAGAGAGGAAGCGAAGGAAGGAAGAAAGGAAGGTAGGCAGGGAGGAAGGAAGGAAGGAAGGAAAATCTCATCTTTTATTTAAGAATGGAAACAAGACAAAACAAAAATCAAATTGAAATACCTGTTTTCATAACTTACATGGTCCTATATAATCATATCATAAGTATTCAATTAACTATACGTAGAACAATACTTGGCATTCAAAATAGAACAGGAATTTCATCTTAAAAAGTCCATGAATAGATCATAGAATCCTGACATAGGAACAAAATTATCTCAGTTATGAGGTTTGTTTTTGCAATAAATCAAGATACCCATGACGTTGTCTGAGGCACATGAGTGAGATAATGTGACCATGCACTGCCTGTGGTTTTCCCCACCCAGCACCCATGGCATATAAAAGGCAGGTGGTAGACAGTGACATCCAGTCTCAAGACACCTACATCCTGATCCTGAACTGAACACTCCACTCCTGACAGCATGAGCTGCTACTATGGCAACTACTATGGTGGGCTGGGCTATGGCTATGGTGGCCTAGGCTGTGGCTATGGCTGTGGCTATGGTGGCTGTGGCTGTGGCTATGGTGGCTATGGCTGTGGCTATGGTGGCTATGGTGGCTATGGTTATGGATGCTGCCGCCCACTCTGCTACAGAAGATACTGGTCCTATGGCTTCTACTGAAGAATTTCTTTAGCTGCTGAGCCTATTGGCTGTCACCCTCTATCTCATTGGAATCATCTCCAACTTTCTTCACATTCGAAATTTTTTAATATCTTCAACAATACCAACTATATACCAATCTGAGAAAAATGAATAAAATCAGCATGCCTATTTTGATTCATCCTTATCTCTTGGATTGTGTGATAATTTGGAGACAATATTTCCTTTGATAATTATCTTTAAAACACTATGTAAAATGTGGTGAATTTTGACTCTCAACTTGTAAAAAATTCATAGTATTAAATAAACACTTTCACTGGAAAAAGTGCTCTGTTATGATTCTATCAATTTCCTTCCATTTATGTGCCTTGTCTACTTGTGCATTTGCATGTGTTTATCCATTGTCTGTTTATAGCAATATACTAGTGAAAAAGTACAAACTAGAGCTCTTTTGTGATAATTAATGTTGTCAAAATTAAAGAGGTAAAAATACAAATTCTTTCCAAAAGGTCAGACAAAATACATTCTTTTTTTTAACTATTTTTTAGTTATAGGTGAACACAATATTTTTATTTTATTTTTATGTGGTGCTGAAGGATCAAACTTAGTGCCTCATGCATCGTAGATGTGCACTCTACTTCTGAGCCACAACTCAATCCAAAATCCATTTATTTATTTGTCCCTTTATCTGTCTTAAAATTTCCCTTTCCTTGTATGTTTCTAATGGCACTTTTCTACAATAGTGTTTGTATTTCACATCAGATCATTTTAAAAAATCTTTGTATTTTATACTTTGTGTCATTTAAATCACCAGTGATTTAGATCATATCAGCTCTACCTCTTCCTCTATGAAATGTTTCTCAAATTAAATATGTATGTGTGTTGTGTGTGTAGAGAGATCTATAGATACTGATAGATATAGAATAGATCTATATCTTTATCTGTGTCCGTATCTATCTCTCTCCCTAAACAATGACTTCAGGCTTTAGCATATTGAATACGTCTGCACTAATCATGGCATTTTGGATTACCATCATGGCAACCAAACTGCATTTCAAAATATATGTTTAATCTGCAATTTAGAAAAATTCATGTATTATGCATAGCAAGATAAATTCACGAAAACCATGAATTATTTTCTCAGAATCAAACTAGTTTTAGTTTATTTTCTTTTTCACCTTGAAGTCTTGTCATTATGGAATGTAGTTGCCTGCATATGCTAATTTTCTCCAGAATCAAATTCTTTCCACTCTTAAAGTAGTTATGTATTTTCTTTTGGGAAACTCAAACTGACAGCATTAGGTGCAATGAAATGCTGATGGGGAAAGTAAAGAATAAAGGTACCAATACTCTGGAAAAAGATGGTGAACAGCTGAAATTAGCAGTTCTTAGACCCAGGCAAGAGGCTACTGTGATAAAAAGTAGCCAGCAGTATTCTGGGTCTATTTTTCTTTTATTTTCTTTTCTCTTTCTTTTTTCTTTTTTTTTTTTAATAGGGCTAGCAAACCGTAGTTGGAGACACAGGAGATCCCAAGCTGCTAAAAATATTCTGAAAAGACACTGAGCTTCATAGAAGTGTTTTAGAAACTCTGAAGTGGCATGGCTCCATTTTCTAAGACATCAAGCAGAAGTTTTTTAAAAATTAGATGGAAATTTTGTCCTTACCAAGGTGGTGAGATAACAGTCACTAGATCTCAAGAAGTCTCCTTAACTGAAAGAGAAATAAAACATAACCTCTGTAGGCTCCACAAAAAGAGGTAAACAGTCCCTACCTAAAATTCCAGCAACCGAGTTTTATGTTAGTTTGTATCTGAATTAAGACCTTCAGATCATTTCTAACAGCCCAAGAGCAATAAAAACACCTTGAAAATTTAAAGGTATACTATAATATTGTTCTGTATCTTCTCTTTAGCCTGTGGAAGCGTATGGAATTGTGCAAAAGAAACAACCAATAACAAAAGCTACCGCACCATAAGCCACATGTTGGAGCTTGAAGACAAAAGACATTTTAAACTAAACATGATTGAAAAACACAAGAAACATCAAAGAACATATAAAATGAGCATTAAAATAGTAGAAATATAACTAAATTCAAATTCCAGTTCTTAAAAAGAGTAAATGAATAATGTACTCATTTAATAAATTTTTCTTCAGGAAAAAAATAATCTCAATCATTAAACTTAAACCCAGGTTTGTAAAAACAATTCTACTGACTTAAAGACAGAAATATAGAAAGGTGAATTTTGAAGATTACAAAATATTTATCATGCTTCATGAACTGGTGAAACATCCATGCAACTGAAATTCTGCAGAGGAAAGAGTAAAGTATGAGACATTTAGTTGGAGAAAACAGTATCACTTTCTCAAATTGTTGAACAGCATCAACCTACCAATTCTAAGTGCTATGCTCTGTCAAGAGGGATAATTCCAATTAAAATCACATGTCAGCATAACTCAATAGCAGAAAATTAAATGCAAAGCCAAGACCCTAAACTGGAGTAAAGAAACAGATCATCTACAAAGAAAAGCAATAAAGCTGACTGTAACCTCCTCCACTGAAGCAAACAATGCTAAAGTAAACTACAATGACATTTTAACAATGTATTATATATAACTATCAATCTAGAATATCACAGTTGAAAATGTACAGATAACAAAATGAAATAAAGAAATATTAATAAAACATGATTTTTTGACAAATAAAATTAAAATAAATGTTTCCATACTATAGTGAGAAAATTGATTCTAATGAGAATGAATTATAAGAAAAAAAATTCAGTTTGGGGGCAGAAGGAAATTGGTCTGGTTAAAAGCATGGGAATTCAATAAATAAATTAATTGAAAAAATACAGATAAATATTAATCATACACAAAAACTGACTATTTCTTTTAGGGATTAGATATGCACAATTGGCTTATTAGGACAGAGTAACAGTAATATATATTGTAATCTACTGTAATGAGTCAATGGATTTGGAAAAGTCAGAAAATACAGAAGTTTAGTGAGTTGTGAAAGAGAAACTCTGAACTTGTTTGCTTCTAGGTATATACCCAACCAACATTCCTGTTTTGATAGATCAGTCTGAGAAAGCAAACTTTTTCTGTAAATAGCTACATAGTTAATATTTTAAGGACTTTTCTTATCTGCATCTCCATTGCTCAGCTCTACCATTGCACCGTGAAAGGAGCACAGACCATATATAAAGGAATAAATAAGAATGTTTTCCAGTAAAATTTTATTTGCCAAAAGAGCCTTGAGGAAGAATTTGTGTACCCCTGGGTTAGAACATTATTCAATGGAAATTTTTCTTTTTCACCCATTTTTAGGAGAGTAGTACACATCCTTTCCCTTTGGAGTATGATTGTCAAAATGTCATTTGTTCTTTCCTTACTTTGTACAGGGGACATCTTTGCCTTTGTCTTTGAGTTCAGGAATGTTATTTTCATTGGTAAAATATTTATAGGTATGTCTTAAATATAGGTTTGTGCATGAACCTCTGGTTTTCTGGTTACCCTCTTTCCGTTTTTACCTAGAAGATGCCCCAGGACATACTGAACAAGGAAGATAAGAAGCTCATGAAAAAAGTTTGAAGTCATCCTGACACTTGAGCTAAACCCAAATAATATTAGGCAAATCCCATGCTGACTCACAACCATATATGTAAGGCATATGCTAATTTTATATGAAACTGAAGTTTCTTTTATAGGTGCAAATTTATTCTGGCAAGAACTGTCTTAGATACAAGCGTAAGAATAGCAAGAAAAATGTAAAAGTAGCATAAGTTCATAGTAGCATATTTTTAATACTCAAAAATGGAAATATAAATCACTTTCAATAATAGGAAGAATAAATTGCAGTATATTTGTACATTGATATTTTCTATGGCAGTTAAGTATTAACAGAAATAAAATTTTGTGAATATCATTAAAAATGTGTTGCAAAAGAAACCAAATGAAAATATCTGATTCATGCAAATCCATTTGTATAAGGTAAAAAAAATAGCAAAATAAACCCATGGTTTCAAAAAGTAGGAGATGTTAATATGTAAAGCTGATGCTGAATGAAAAGGGGTTCATTTGGGAGATTGTCATCTGGGATACTTTGTTATCTTTGAAAATCTAATTAAAGAAGTATTTTCTCTTTGAAATTTCATCATTTGTTCCATTTGATGATCCAATATTGATACGTTATTGTTAATTGAAATCCATAGTTTACATTATGCTCTAAATTGTATAGGTTTTGACAACTGTATTGTGACATGTATCCATGGTATAAAAGCCTCATAGTTAATAGTTTTGTTGTCCTGAAAATATTTCCTACTGAGCTTATTTGTTCCTCTATCCTGACCCCTACATGCTTGGCAATCAATAATCATTTCACTGGTTGCATAGTTCTGCCTTACTTGGGATCACGTGGCTTGTGTCTTTTGCAGATGGGCTTCTTTAAATCAACAATAGACATTAGATTTCCTCCATGTCTTCTCACCACTTGATAATTCATTTATTTTTAGTGCTGAATAAATTTTCATTATTTAGAGGTACTATGATTTATTTATCCAGAAACCTACTAGAGAATATCTTGCTCAGGTCCAAATTGTGGCAATTATGTATATTATTGCCACACACATACACATGAAAGTTTATATGTGGACATAATATTTAAATTTCTTTTGGTTAAGGAAGGCTACTATGGAATTGTAAAGTAAAAGCATTTTCAATTTAATGAGAAACCAACATGTTGTTTTCCAAAGTGGTTATATCAGTTTGGACTCCCAGCAATGAATGACAGTTCATGCTGTGCCATATCTTTGTTTGTGTTTGGTGTTCTCAGTATTTTGGATATTATCCTAATAGGAATGTAGCAGTATCTTGTAGCTTAAATTTTCAATTCCTTAATGACATATGATATGGAGCATTTTTAATATGCTTCTTACCATTTAGATATCTCCTCTGATGGTGTATTTCTTTAGATCTTTTGCTCATTTTCAATTGAGTTATTTATTGGATTATTGGTTTCCTTATTTTTGTAGAAACACCTTATATTAAAGTCCCATACTATGACTTCAGGGATCCAGACATTTGTAGCAAAGTAATCTTGTTTACAAAGATTTTGTTTCATCATATTATTCAAGTCAAGTTTGACTATGTGGTGAATTGTACCCTGGACTTCTTCCATCCCCTATTAAGTGTTTTAATAGAGGAATTGTGCAGAAGGCTACAGACACTTTGGGGCATTATTTCCCTGTTTCTCATCTGAATCATCCTCTCCTGTGTTTCTACAGCATGTTCCATATTTTTTTTAATAGAAATCATTGTGGTGATCTGAATTATGGCTATGGTGGGCTGGACTATGGCTGGGTAGGACTTGATCTGGGTCTATTGCTGTGACAATATGGACTACTATAGAGTCTTATGGAGTATTGAGGAATATAGCTTGGATTATTTGATTCCTTCTCTGTAATTCACTGGCTTGGCTCTGTTTCCAGGATTCTTTTCAAATCCTAATTATTTTTTATTTTTTCATCAAATTACAGCCAACCTGGTATCAGCTGACAGGAGCAGTGGGTAGGTGGGGGCTGTAGAAAATTTGAATTTTTCATATTTTACATTAGTTGATTAAAATTGTTTGAAATAGGTTGTGATTTACAGAACATTTTTATTAAATTATACTCCATTTCAATTATTCATGTAGTTTAATTTGACAGGATTCAAGGGCAGAAATGTAAACACTATTTTAAAACAGCATCATCATTGTTACTTTTATTTTGCTTTCATTCACTAGATATCTTTGAGTTCTGAGTGATCAGAACTGAAGACACTGCCCGATTTGCCTCCCAATCGAGACGTTAATATACAACTGTGCATTCACATACACCTATAACAAGTGCCTCATCAACACCTTCATACAAGAACCTTATCTTCATAAACTGAAACTGTAACTAATAATTACCTTAATTACTTTATAACAGATTCCACAATGTAAGCCTCATTTTCCATGATGCTATTTTGGTATCTCTGTTCTTCGACTATCCGGACTACACATTTGAATTGAACCAAGTATTGATTTGCCTTTGTGTCACCCTATATTGGTCCACTTCAAATATTTTTTTCCATTAGGACTACTTTTTCAACCACGAGGAATTCCTGTGTTTTTATAGCATGTTCTGTGTTTGTTTACAGAAATTCTTATGATTTTTGTATTTGTATTTATCTCACTTATTTCATTTAATATATAATATCTTCCAGATTTATCCATGTTGTCAGAAGCATTTTCTTCTGTCTTAAAGCTGAATAATATTCCAGTGAGTGTGAAATATTTTCTTTGTCCTTCTTTCTGTGTCAGATACTGGTCCAATGGATTCCAGTAAGAACTTCTGGACCCACTCAGCCAGGAGAAGTCTTCCTTCTATATTTCCCACAATTCTCCCACAATTCCCCCTATAGTAATTTATTTTTCCCTTTCTCAACAATGAAATGTTTATCAACAGTATTTCACCTTCAGATTGACTCCTTTAGATGCACCATGTTTCAACTTGATCGACCAAAGTTACATGTAACCCTTACCTTTTATAAAAATGATTACATCTGATATGTTATTACTTTACCATTCACTGTAACTTAACAGCATCAATGTGAAAACTTTGTTGCTTTTCCAAAAAATGTTGCCCTTTCTTGAAAAATGCTTTGCACATATATTCATTTTACTTTGTCATTTTATGTGCATGCTCTGTTGTCTATATATATTTCATTTTCTTCTATGATTGTTCATGGGTAATAACAGGAGATTTTCCATATATACATCTAGAGGTTCTGGATGGTTAGAAAACAACAGTGTTTAAACTGTGTATCAGGTAATGGTGTTGACTTAGCAGCAGGGTAGACAGACACATTCTGTTTCTTATTCAATCATTCTAAGAAAAATGAGGATGTTTGATTTATATGGATCATTGTATCTGGCCAAGCCTCCTCCAGTTGTCCATTGATAAATAAAATTACCCTGAGTACAAGCTAAACATACTAACAGCAACTCAGCAATGTACAGGTGAAAACAGATTATTTGAAGAATTTTCTGCACACACCCTTCATAGCTAGGGTTTGCTCAATGCAGCTTCTCATTGTATTATTTGCTTCCTAACAACACAACTTCCTGCTTCCACTGACTCTAAGCTAAGCCACAAATGCTACATAAAATGTTGTAGTTGATTTTAAAGAAAATATCAAGCCAAGCTTTCTACATTTTTTGGTTTAGATTGTCCACAGGTACAAACATCACTGTGTCTACACAAAACACCCTCATTCTTCACTGAAAGGAGAGGAAGATGAAGAGTGGCCCCATGCTGTCTGATGCTGTTAGAAAGCATCTACAGCAATCCCTGGACAACCATAAGACAGAAGGGAACCCTGAGAATGAAGCTGCAGTGTGCTCGAAGGAGCTCAGTCCTAGAATTGGAAAGTCAGCATGATGCTTCTACAATGCCTACATCAGGGACAGTGACATTTACAGCATTATAGTAAACTGTAGATGTACTTAAATGTTAATAGTTGGAGGGATCTTAGTAAAAAGGTCATAGAAATTCTTTGTGCTGCTCTTAATCAGTTCTCATTGAAATATCACAATATAAATTATATCAAATATTTCAAATAATCAACAAAGATTGATATCTGTTCCCTAGTTATTTTCTAAAAAGCTTGTATAAAATGCTTCCATGTGACTGTCTCTCTTATTATCTCCATCTAAACCAGATATGTTCTTATTTCCAGATGGTAAGCTTTTAACTAATGCATTGTCTACAAAAATGCACCATTTCCATTTATACATACCCTTGGCAGTTTCTTTGCACCATGCTCCTGTGGGATTGCATTTGGTCCCTTCCACCTCACATTCTTAGGACGGCTGCTCTACAGTTCAAAATGGGAAGGAAAATTCTGTCAAACCTACTGGTTGCTGACTCTGTAGTTTTGCTAATTGTGTATAAACATGCAAAGAATCCTCGTCACCATCTCTACACATCTATTCATATTTGAAATGTCAAAATTACCAAAGGTATTGTAAAAGAACAACCTGTGGCCATGCTGAAAGCAAATTCACATAAATTATTCTTAGGAAACTGCAATATTTATAAAGCCAGGTAATATAAGTCATTTTAACTCAATATACATTAAAATACTTATATTTTATATTGTACCATGAAGTTACCTTAGGATTATCTTTCTAAAACTCTTTCCTCAACAATTTCAACAATTAAATCCTATGAAGATAATTGAATCTCATGAATAGCTCTAAAATATTACTAGATTGTAGTAGATAATATTAGTGAATGGATTTTATTTATATATATTTGAGAGCTATTTTGGCCTCTATGATGAGTCAATACAACCAATATAAACTATCCTTAAAAAGGTTAAATAAAATAGAAAAAAATGCAGTTAATAATGTTAAAATACATCAATACCTCAAGAGTATATTTCTCTATGCCATTATATTGTGTTTCTTCAACTGTTCATCTGAAGCAAACTTCACTCAAACAGTTTGTTGGGCTCTTTTTGTTCACACCATGTATATAGCTTTTGACACTGGACCCAGAAAGGATCAGAAAAGGTTATCTCCATTATATCAATATCTGAATGCTCAAAAATTCATCTTAAGCACAACTCTGGAGCAGAGTCTCACGAAGTCAAGATTTGCTTTCACAAAGCATAGACTTCTCAGATAGAAGCTGAGAAAGATCAAGATCAGTCCAAGCATTACTTGGGCCTTTCTATCAAACACTTTGAACAGACATGTCACTGCAGGGCAACTGTAAAATAGAAGATAATTCCAGAAAATCAAGCATTGAAACAGTGTCTCTACCCCACAACCAAACTCAATTCAATTTACAATCAGAATTGGCTCTGTGAGGTTCATAAATCGGTGAAATTTTATTTTTTATTTTTTTTTTCAGTTATCTCAATATTGATATTCCTGGGAATTAATTTAGACTAGTCTAATTTTGTGTGTATCTCTATTTCTGTATAAAACCCATTCATTCCATTCCTATTCTTTTTAGTTTTATTGTAAATATTTGAATAGGTCTTAGACTTTCTGCTTTGCATGGGGTTTATCTTTTTATGAACTCTTTTTCTTCGTGTAAGTCTCAAACATCTTTTATAAAATGAAACTACTTTATTATCAGATACTTCCTTTTTTATTTGTTATGGGTCATAAAACCACATTATCCTAATGAAATAGTTTAAAAGTGTACAAGCATCATCTTATCATTAGAGATACCTGAAGAGATATGGAAAACAATAATTCTACAAAAAAATCCCCCAAAGAAAAGTGGAGAGACAATGCAGCTCAGGATTAGAGAGGAGAAATTAGCCAAGCACTAACCTTCCAGTAATTCCTTTCCAGATAACAACAGGAAGGAGGTGAATATTGAATATTACACTTTGGACTTTGACCTTCCCCCATTGCAAATTAGTCCTAAAAGGACACAGTACTTACTGAACAAAAGACCCTGAAGAAAAAGAGGTGAATATTAAAATTTATTGGGAGACAATAAATTCCAAAAAAAGAAATACCCATCCCTCACAATCTGGACTCCTATCTCTCCCGAGTAACAATGAGTTGCAATAATTTTACAATTGCCCTCCTGCGTTAAAAGTTTTAATCTACATAACCAGCCCTTGACTATCCAAACAGCACACCCACAAGTTCCAATGATGAAACCACTCTAATTGTACCCTATAAAACCAAAGTTATTATTCTGTAATAGATGGCCATTTAAATAAATAAATAAATAAATATAGTTGTAGTTGACACAATAACTTTATTTTATATGCTTATTTATATGTGGTGCCGAGGATCAAACCCAGCACCTCACACATGCTAGGCAAGCGCTCTACCGCTGAGCCACAACCCCAGCCCGATAGCTGGCCATTTTTGCATCCAGAAAATGATTCCCCCAAGGTGCCTGAGTCCACAAAGAACAATAAACAAGTTCCCTGAATTTGTTGAGGTCTACATCCGTCATTTTGCGTTTACAATATCCAATTAAAATAATTCAGTTTAGTAGAGTACTCTGGTGTGGGGAAACATCAATATTTTCAAAAACTTTTTGACATTTCTACATCTTAGAGCACATAAGGCTATGAATTAGAAAATGTCACACTGGAAAGCATATGCACGCTAATAATATTAAAGTAATATTATTATGATTGGCACATAGTAGACCCTCAATGAACAATTCCTAAATAATTGAATGCCATTTGCTTAAATGATGAATCCTATAAAATTATACCACTTGAATGAATTTCATTAATTTGATTAGGAGCATGAATGAAATCAGAGCTTCGCACCTGAATACACAGACACATTCCCATTATCTCATTGTCCAAATGACAGCATTGTGTATGCTGCTGCTACTTTAGGAAGTCTACCTTCATGAGCAGTGGAGAGTTAGGGTCTGACAGTTCTTTTTTATCCCTCCATCCTCCTACAACTATGAAAGTATGATGTAGATAATGATCACTTTGTTTGGTCAATATAATAACTGAAAAGGATGTGAGCAGAACTAAAACAAATTAAGCAAATCATAATTACTTCTTAACAAAAGTGAAAAATATCTTCCTATATTACATTAAGAAGTGCAGTAATTCAAGGGCTGGGGTGGTGGCTCAGCGATAGAGCGCATGCCTAGCACGTGCAAGGCCCTGGGTCCAATCCTCAGCACCACATAAAATAGATAAATAAATAAAGTAAGGGTATTAGAAAAAAAAAAGAAGTGCAATAATTCACCCATCTGTCAGCCATGACATTTCACTCTATTGATAGTCTAGAATGTGAGAACAGCAGTGTTTATGGCATCTGCAGCCTGCAGTGGAGTACTAAAAGTGCTTGCTCTGCACAGGTATTGACATCCCATCAGAAAAAGCTGATTCTTTCTCCTCGACTGAGCATCTCAATTTCTGACATCACAGGCTATAATGGCAACCTCTGTAATGCCTGGTTCTTGAGCGTGGGCTGCACTGGTCCACAGTGCTATGGGTTCCATTATGGTCTACCTGAGCACCTTAACCTGCAGGACTCCTCCACGTGTATTTCCAATTCCACCTCCATACTCTTATCAGAAATGCCATCATCTTTCTGGACTACTAAATAAATTCAGATCCGGGATTTTGATTAACCAAAGTCAAAGGGATGTCTTGTAATTTGTGCAAAAGTTGTACATGTTATTTGATATTAGCCTCTTCTACTTCATGTAATGTCATCACTTAGTTTCTGCAGATGATTGGTTTCAGAACTCTTGAGGATACCAGAATCCATGTACATTCAATTCTTTTATTTAAAAGAATGAAGGTTTTAAATAAAAACTATGTATAACCTTCTGTGTAATTTAAATGGTCTCTAGATAAATCCTAATACCTGACATAAAGTAAATTCTTTTTAAATTGTCAATATACTATATTCTTTAGGGAGTAATCACAAGAAAAATAATGTCTGAACTTGTTAAGTATAGATGCATTATTTTTCCAAATAATTTTGACAATAGAATCTAGAGACAAGGAATCCAGAGTCAGAGGGCTGACCTTATATTTATTTCATGTATTTCACCTGAGAAATGAAGTTCATATTTTAAGAAAATGTGAAGTCCTACAAACTGTGTTTAAATATATTTATATTAATTTTGCTCCATTCATTTTGTTTTACTTATATATGTATGTATGTGTGCAGTGAGGAAGAGTGATAGAGAAACATACACAGAAAGATAGAGACAGATACTAAAGAACAATATTGTCTTTAAATGTTTCCTGATATTTTGACATATCTAAACATCCAAGGATCTGAATATGAGTTGTTTTTATCTAAGGTATATTTACTTATGTAATCAGCTTCCCTGGGAACAGACTATCAATTAACATTCATATATCAAATATTTAAATGACATTTCTGTTAGGCAAAACAGCCCCTTTCTATCACTACATATAACAATTCTGCCTTTGTTTATTTATTGACTCCCTAAATTTAGGCTTAGTGTTGTGCCTCAAAAGAGATGATTTGCTCTGAACACCTCACATGATTCTATCTGCATACTTTGTGTCATCAGATCACAGGCACAATACAGATAGTATCTCCTGTCCTGTGGCTGCTGGCTACCTAATGTCTGATATTAAAATCTCCCAGGATCTAAGCTCACCAGCTCTACACATCCAGCTTCAATGGGCTGAGCATTTTTACCAAACCTTGTTTAGCCATCACAGCATTTTACACCAACACATTAATGAAATGCTGATGTCTAATATAGGCACCAAACATTTTCTGGACACTTGAAAAAAATCTCTTAATTATTTGGACAAATATGTAATATGTATGAAATGAAACATAGTATACCTACTCAAGAAATACATTGTATTTTCCAATTTCAAAAGAAAAAAAACTTGTTTTATTTTTTTTTTCTTTTCCAACTAGAACTTTCTCCAATGTCCATTTGTCACTTGGATCATATCCTGGTATGGACAAGAGACATAGTAATAAGAAGAGATCAAGAGATAGCGATAAATATCACACAATACAATGTCTTAAAAATGATTGACACATGTTTATAACTATATATATATATCAATTGAAAGAGACAAGCAGACCTATGTGAATTTCTTTCAGAAGTCTCAAATGAAATAAATTAGACCCATAGGGAAAAACAGGATTTTCATCATGTCTCTGTACCTATGACTAGCTTCAGTGTAGCAAAGAGTAGAACTGGTATATTGTGAAGCTGGAGTCATTTGGGTCTGGCAAATGTAAAATCAGAGTGGAATTTCCTTCTTTTTTTGTGAAAACATACAATATCTACATTTAAAGTGGAAGAAAATAATTTAGATCTATCTCTGTTTGGCTGTCTAACTCATTGAGCAGCTTTTTTTATAATAGGTCTAATTTACATTAGGTAAATTGTATTTTAATAAGTGTCAGTATATATTGTTAGCAAAACAAAAAAAAATTCTTTTCATGATGAGTATCTTTGTTCCTACCACTACTTCATCAGCAACCAAAACAGAGGAAGCAAAGAAGAGGTGCATGACTCATATAGTCCCTCGGATGGATCCATAGGCATGTCATTCCTGAAACTGCATGGCATTTATAGGAGGAAAAGTGACAGCTATAAAAAAAATAAAAAAGAAAAGAAATTGAGGATGGAGCACTCAACTTTACCTTACAGTATTTTACACTTGCACCAAAAAATTTCACTTGGGATGAGAAAGTGAACCATGGAACAAATATAGTTTCTAATTATAAAAAAGTAATTAATTTTCTGGTAAGTTTGAAACATAAGGTAAGACCAATCTCTCAAGAAGGAAGGAAAGAAGTGTTTTAGTCAGCTTTTTTGCTACCATGAGTAAAAGATAACAAGAAAAATTTTAGAGGAGAAAGAGTTTATTTGGGGGTTTCAGTCTATAAAAGTTGGCTCCATTCCTCAATATTTGAGGTGAGGCAGAGAACATCATGGCAAGAGAGTAGAGTGGAGGAAAGCAGTTCATATGATAATCACGAAGCAGAGAGAGAGAATGCACTGAGCTCACAAAATATATAACTCAACCGCACGCAGCCAATGACCCACCTCCCCCAGCCACATTGTACCTGCCTTGAGTTACCACTCCATTAATTTCTATCAAGGGATTAAGTTGGTTGGGCTAAGGCTCTCATAACCCAGTCATTTCATCCCTAAGCCTTCTTGCATTGTGTCACACATGAGCTGTGAGGGGACACCTGACACCCACATTATAACAGGAAGAAAAGAAGAAAGGAAGAAAGAAAATAAGGGTGGGGGGAAGAAAACCTTTCTTTCTTTTGAAGAATGGAAACAAAACAAAAATGAAATACCTGCTGTCATAACTCACATGGGATATGCAATCAGATCATAAGTACTCAATTGACTAAGTGTAGAGTGATACTCGTCATTCTAAATAGAATAAAAATTTAATTTCAAAAGCTCATAAATGGATCATTGAATCCTGACATAGGAGCAAAATTATCTCAGTTATGAGTGCTATGTTTTGCAATAATTCAAGACATTCGTAACATTGCCTGGGGCACATCAGATAAATAATATGACCATGCACTGCCTGTGGTTTCCCCCACCCAACACCAGGGAGGTATAAAAGGCAGGTGGCAGACAGTAACATCCAGACTCAAGATACCTACATCCTGATCCTGAACTGAACACTCCACTCCTGGCAACATGAGCTGCTACTATGGCAACTACTGTGGTGGGCTGGGCTATGGCTATGGTGGCCTAGGCTGTGGCTATGGCTGTGGCTATGGTGGCTATGGCTATGGTGGCCTAGGCTATGGCTATGGTGGCCTAGGCTATGGCTATGGTGGCTATGGTGGCTATGGTTATGGATGCTGCCGCCCACTCTGCTACAGAAGATACTATTCCTATGGCTTCTACTGAGGCATTTCCTCAGCTGCTGAGCCTATTGGCTGTCATGTTCTGTCTTATGGAATCATCTCCAACTTTCTTCACATGGAAAATGTTAAATGCCTTCAACATACGAACTGTCCACCAAAGTGTCTGATAAAAATGAATGAAATCAGCTACCTGTTTTGATTCATTCTTATCTCTTGGATTGAATGATAGTTTGGAGAAATGTTTTATTGTTTTTTTTTATAATTAAAACACTGCATAAAATGCGGTTGAATTTAACTGTCAACTTCTTTGTAAACACCCATATTATTAAATAAACTGTATCTCATTGGAAATATTGTTACAATTGTTTTCATTTGTCCCCATCAATAAAGCATGTCCATTTGTATATTTGGATGTGATTAAACATGTGTGGGGGTTTTATAAAAATTGGAGAGAAAGAGTATGCCTGAACTCTTCTGTGGTCATTAGAAATCCCAAAATTAATGGTATAAATAAGTCTTTTCTAAGAGATCATACAAAATCTCTTTTTATATATGTATTTTTATCACTCCTAAAATTACCCTTCTTGTAAAGTTTTATGAACGGCCTTTTTCTATACAATAGTGTATGTACACAACATGAGATCATTTTAACATCTTTCTGTTTGATGTTTCATTTCACTTGTACCACCAGTGGTTATAATATATCATCTATACCTCTGACTCTGTGAAAGTATCTCAAATTAATTGTTTATGTGTTTGCATTAGGAGATAAATATGTATAGGAATACATAAATCTCTAAATAGATATGCTTATGTACATATGTAGACATCTATATCTATCTCTATATTGATATTGATATCTATGTTTGTATCTGTATCTATATCTCCTCCCTAAAAGATGACTGAAAACTTTATCATATTGAAAATATGTGCACTAATAATGGCATTATGGACTATCATTATGACAACTAAATAGTATTTCAAAACATGTAAACTTATTTTTGTATTTAGGAAAAATTAGCAAGTACGTATAGCAAGATAATTTATCAAAACCATGAGCTACTTTCCAAGTATAAAATTAGCAATAGGGTATTTTATTTTTAATCTCAAAATCCGGTCTTTTCCAATGCATGCACCTACGTAGGCTAATTTACTTTGTAATTGAATTCTTTGCACTCTTAAAGTGTTTATGTTTCACTCGGGAAACAAACTGACAGCGTTAAATGGAACGGCTGATGGGGAAAGTAAGAAATAATGGGGTGAATATTCTGAGGACAGAGAAATTTGGTGAAGGTGAGAAGTTGGCAGGCCTAGGAGCCAGGCAAGATGGTGCCGTGACAGAGAGTAGCAGAATCAAAGTCCACTTGTAATTTTTCAAGCCCGGCAAACCATATTTTGAGACATACAAAGACACAATCTGACAGAATTGCTGGGAAAATACTGACTAGAGCCAGGTTTCTCCTTGAGATATTTTAGAAATTGGAAGTCACAGGGCTCCATTTCCTAAGACACAAAACCGAATCATTTCAAATGAGATTGGAATATAATAAAAACTGTGTTTGTATCAAGACAATGATAAAATCATCACTAGAAGATTAACAGAAGATTAAAATGTTTAACAGAAGGATACAAAAGGCATCATTTATAGACAAGACCAAAAGAAGTAAGTGGACCCTAACCAAAATTCAGAGCCTAATTTTACATCAGTCCTTGTTTGAATTGGGCCAGTCACACATTTTCTAATAGTCCAAGAGCAATACCAGTAACAGCAACACTAGTTTAAAAAGTAAAATATAGTATCGCTCTGGATCCTCTAAAATTTTCATAGAAAATGTTTAATTTATGGACTCTGGAAATATGCAAAAGACCGAAGAAATAACATCAGCCACAACTGGAACTTGTACCAAAACTGGAAAAATGAACCAATCATCAAATTAAAACTGTAGTTCTTTTTCTAAAAAGAAAATTAATAATATAGTAAATTATTTAACAAATTTTCCTTTAGAAAATGAATGTAATATGCCTATTACTAAATGTATCAATCCTGCTTAAGAAACTTGATTTAGTGGTCAGTTTTAAAAAATAAAATATTTGCTATCTTTTTTTTTGGCAACACACAATACAATGACTTAAAATTCATTGGCATATGGTTTATGAAAAATAAATATCAATTAGTAGGTGAAAGACACAAGCAGATCTACGTGAATTTCTCTCAAAAGTCTCAAATGATCTGCCCGAGAACCTTGGAAAAAGCAGGTTTTCATCATGTGTATGTTCCTGTGACTCTTTTCAGTGCTCAGTGACAGCAAGGAGAACAACTGGTAAGAGTTGTGAGGTCAGAGGACTTTTGGGTTCGGTAAAAATAAAATCTGACTGGAGTCTCCTTCTTTTCTAACCAATTCCTCTAATGTCTGCATTAAGAGTGGTGGAACACAATTTAGATTTGTCTCTGACTACCTAAGGTGTTGATCGATCTTCTTATAATAGGTTCAGTTTATTGTTATTAATTAAATTTTAATAAATTTAAAAATTATTTATGAGGAAACAAAAAAAATTGATCCATGACTGATTTTCCTTGTTTACACCAATATTTAAACATAAGACAAAATATAAGGAAGCTCCTCTAAAAGAAGGAGCTCCTGTCTCATTTGGTCCCTCTGTACTATCCATGCACTATTACAGAAACTGACATTCCTGCATCTGCATGGCATTTTAAAGAGTAAATGTGACAGCTATTATAAAACATAAAGAATTGAGAATATAGCATGCAACTTACCTTAGGGTGCTTTAGCATTTGTAACATTCCTGGTGGGTGAAAAAGGGAATCATGGAGAAAAATGTGGTTTCTAACTAAAACATGGACATGTGTTTTTTGAAAATTGGAAATATAAATTAAGAATAAGTAAATATAAATTAAGAAAAAAATGAAAAGAGTGTGGGAAGGAAGGAAGGAAATTCTTCTATTAAGAATGTATGAAACAAAACAATAATCTAAGTGAAATACCTACTTTCATAATTTACACAGTACTACATAATCATATCATAAGTACTCAATTAACTATAAACAAAAAGAGACAAGGCATTCAAAGTAGAACAAGAATTTCATTTTAAAGGCCCATAAATGAATTGCAGAATCCTGATGTAGGAGCAAAAATTATCTCAGTTATGAGGCTTCTTTTGCAATAAGTCAACATATTCATGATGTTGTCTGAGGCACATGAGTGAGATAATGTGACAATGCACTGTCTGTGGTTTTCCCCACCCAGCACCCCATGGCATATAAAAGGCAGGTGGCAGACAGTGACATACAGACTCAAGACACCTACATCCTGATCCTGAACTGAACACTCCACTCCTGACAGCATGAGCTGCTACTATGGCAACTACTATGGTGGGCTGGGCTATAGCTATGGTGGCCTAGGCTGTGGCTGTGGCTATGGCTGTGGCTATGGTGGCTATGGCTATGGTGGCCTCTATGGCTATGGTGGCTATGGTTATGGATGCTGCCGCCCACTTTGCTGCAGAAGATACTATTCCTATGGCTTCTACTGAGGCATTTCCTCAGCTGCTGAGCCTACTGGCTGTCACGTCCTGTCTTACAGGAATCATCTCTAACTTTCTTCACATGAAAAATGTTAAATGTCTTCAAAAATACCAACTATACACCAAAGTGTCTTAGAAAAATGAATGAAATCAGCACGCCTATTTTAATTCATCCTTAACTCTTTGATTGTATATTAGAGAAACGTTTTCATTTAATAATTATCTTTATAACTCTATGTAAATTCTGATCAAATTTCACTCTCAATATGTAAACAATACATATTATAAAATAAATTGTATTTCACTGGAAACATTGCTGTCTTACAATTCTATTGAAATGTGTCCATTTGTGTGTGTGAGTGTGTATTGGTACATGTGCTTGTGATTAGTCTTATGTGTTGTTCATAGAAATGCTAGAGAGAGAGAGACAGAGACTAAAAGAGAATGTTAGAGTTACTTTGTGATCATTAGGAATTTAAATTAATATACAAATATTCAGTCTTTCATGAATCATAAAAATTATGTTTTATTTTTGTCTTTTCATATCCTCTAAAATTACCCTTTCATTGTAAGCTTTTAAAATGGGTATAATATACAATAATGTTTTTATACAATATGAGATCATTTAAAAATCTTTGTATTTACAGATTGGTGTCATTTGCACCATCAGTGGTGAGATTATATCATCTATAGCTCAGCCTCAGTGAAAGAATCTCAAATTAAATGTGTGTATACAATGAAACATAGATGTTTAGATGGGTATATTTTATGTACAGATATGTGTATGTACACATGTATACATTAGTATATATAAACATCTATCTCTTTTGATATCTTGATATCTGTATCTGTATCTGTAATTACAGCTCCTCCCTAAAAAATAACTGCAGACTTTATCATACTGAAAATGTGTATAATAAAATGACATAATGTATTATCATCATGGCAACTCGATAGTATTTCAAAATAAATAATTTCAAAATAAATAATAATTTCTTCTCTTTAGGAAAAATTGGGTACCATGAATACTAAGATAAATTTATCAAACCATGAGCTGTTTTCTCAGTATCAAATTGGCAGTAGTTTATTTTCATTTTTATTCCAAAGTTGAGTGAGTCTTCATCAAATGAACATGACTCCATATGCTAATTTTCTCAGAATCAAATTTTTGCACACTTAAAGCCATTATGTTTCATTTGGGAAACAAACTTAACAAACAAATTAAGTGCAAGGAAATACTAGTGGGGAAAATAAGGAATAAGGGGAGAACATTCTGAAGATGGAGAAAATAAGTGAAGGGGTGAAACTGGCCATTCTAGGAGCCAGGCAGGATGGTGTGGTGACACAGAGTGACCAGCACAATTTTGAGTCCATTAATTTTTCAAGACTGACAAACCATAGTTGGAAACATACAAAGACACAGTCTGACAAGTTGTGCTTGGAGAATACTGAACTTAACAGAGCCAGGTTTGTCCTTGCGATATTGTAGAAATTGGAAGTCACAGGGGACCATTTCCTAAGACACAAAGCAGAATCATTTCAAATGAGATTAAAAAACAATTAAAAAACGGTGTTCCTATCAAGGTGATGAGAAAATCATCACTAGAATTAAGAAGAACCATCTTTATCAGAGGAGACAAAAGAACATCCACTGCAGTCTAGACCAAAAGAGGTAAATGGACCCTAACCAATATTCAGAGCTTAATTTTGCATTAATCCTTGTTTTAATTGGGTCACTCAGACATTTTCTAACAGCTCAAGAACAGTGGCAACAATACAATTCTCTAAGGTGAAGTATAATATTGTTCTGAATCTTCTAGGATTTTAATAGACAAGTTTGAACTCATGGACTCCCATGGAAATATGCACAAAAAAACAACAGATAACAAAAACCACATATTGAAGCTTGTACTAAACTTGTAGAAATGAACCAAGAATTAAATTAAAATTCTAGTTTGCTTTTAAAAAGGCAAATGAATGAAACAGTAAATTATTTCACAAATTTACCTTCAGAGATGCCATGTAATGTAACTAATACTAAATATACTAAACCTGCTGAAGAAACATGATTTATAGTCCAATTTTAAAAGGAAGAAAACTTGCAGTCTTGTCTTGTTTTTTGTAACACACAATAAAAAATAATACTGAAAGTATTATTGGCACATTGTCAATGAAAAATAAACGTCAATGGGTAGCTGAAAGAAGCCAGCAGACCTATGAATTTCTCTCAGAAGTCACAAATGATTTGAATGAGAACCTAAGGGTGATGGAAAGCAAGTTTTTGATATATCTATGCACCTGTGAGTATTTTCAGGGTGCAGTGACAGTAAGGAGCAGAACTGGGAGAATTTGTGAGTCAAAGGTCTTTTGAATTCAGCAAATATAAAATCAGAGTGGAAGCCCTTCCTTCCTTCCAATGTCTGCAGTAAGAATGATGGAACATAATTTAGATTTTTCTGTGTCTCAGATGTTGATCTATTCTCTTATAACAGGTCTAATTTATTTTATGTAAATCGAACTTTATAGAATAATTAACTATTGATATTCAAGCAAAAGCATCTTTACAAAATTGGGTATCCTGTTTCCACCAGTACTTCATCATAAGCTCAAAATTGAGGAAGCAAATAAGGAGTGCATGGCTCATTGGTTCCCTGTGTTTTGTCCATGCACTTTATTTTAAAGATATTTTTTAGATTCTCAATGGACTTTCATTTTATTAATTTATTTATATGTGGTGCTGAGAATCAAACCCAGTGCATCAAACATGCTAGGCAAGCTCTCTACCACTGAGCCACAACTCCAGCCCTATCCATGCACTTTTTAAAAGACATGCCAATCCTGTACCTCCATGGTATTTCAAAGAATGAATGTGACACTTATTACAAAACACTAAGAGTTGAGGGTGGAGCACCAAATTTTACTTTTCAGTGCTTTACTCTTGTATCTATTATCATCATTTGGGACGAAAAAGAGAACCATGGAGCAAATGTGGTTTATAACTGGAAAATTAACATGTTTGTTTTCTGGAAAGCTTGAAATATAAATTAAGGATAATTCCAAAGAAGAAGAGAAAAGTAGAGAGAGGAAGCTAAGGAAGGAAGAAAGGAAGGTAGGCAGGGAGGAAGGAAGGAAGGAAAATCTCATCTTTTATTTAAGAATGGAAACAAAACAAAATAAAAATCAATTGAAATACCTGTTTTCATAACTTACATTGTCCTATATAATCATATCATAAGTATTCAATTAACTATATGTAGAACAATACTTGGCATTCAAAATAGAACAGGAATTTCATCTTAAAAAGTCCGTGAATATATCATGGAATCCTGACATAGGAACAAAATTATCTCAGTTATGAGGCTTGTTTTTTGCAATAAATCAAGATACCCATGACGTTATCTGAGGCACATGAGTGAGATAATGTGACCATGCACTGTCTGTGGTTTTCCCCACCCAGCACCCATGGCATATAAAAGGGAGGTGGTAGACAGTGACATCCAGACTCAAGACACCTACATCCTGATCCTGAACTGAACACTCCACTCCTGACAGCATGAGCTGCTACTATGGCAACTACTATGGTGGGCTGGGCTACGGCTATGGTGGCCTAGGCTGTGGCTATGGCTGTGGCTATGGTGGCTATGGCTGTGGCTATGGTGGCTATGGTTATGGATGCTGCCGCCCACTCTGCTATAGAAGATGCTGGTCCTATGGATTCTACTGAGGAGTATCCTCACCTGCTGAGCATAGAGGTTTAACCTCCTGTCTTGCTGGAATCATCTCCAACTTTGTTACATGAGAAATATTTGAATGTCTTCAGCAATAACAACTTGATTCCAAATTCTCTAAGAAAAATGAATGAGATTTAGCTACCAGTTTTGATGCACCTTATTTCTTCCATGGTGTGATAGTTTTAAAGAAATGTCTTTTTTAAATAATTATAACACTATGAAAATTGTGATTGAATTTGACTGTCAACTTCTGATTAAAAGTTCATATTATTGAATAAACTTTATTTCATGAGATATATTTTCGTGTTGCAATTATTTTTACTTGTCTCCATCAGTGTAGCATGTATATTTGTGTGTTTGCATGTGATTAATCATGTGTGTGTCTGCTCGTTTACCCAAGGGGAGAAAGACAGAATGTGTGCAATGCTCGAGAGACAGAGCAAGCAGGTCTGAGGTCTTCTATGGTCAGAAGAGTCTTAAAATCAATGAGGTAAAATCAGAAATTCTTTCTAACATAATACAAAATCTGTTTGTGTATGTCTTTTTGGCTTTCCTACAATTACTCTTTGATTATATTTTTTAAATGAGGTATATTTTACAAATAAGTTTGTATTTTTATCAGATTATTTTAAATTCTCTATATTTGTATAGTTTGTGTTGTTTACATTCCAAGGGATCAGATGATATTGGCTACAGCCCTACCTCTGTGAAATGTTTCTCAAATTAAAAGAAATATGTGAATGTGTGTGTGCACGCACAGGCAGGAGCACGCACAGAGATAGATATGTATAGATGTTTATCTCCTGCCAAAACAATGACTGCATGATTCATCATATAGAAAATGTCAGCACTAATGATCATCTTCTAGATTACCATCATGGTGATCAAATAGAATTTCAAATATTTATCAATTTATTCTTCTCTTTAAAAAAAATACATGTATTATGCATAGCAAGATGAAATTTATCAAAAGTAGGAGATATTTTCTTTATGTTATATTAACATTTGGGTGCTCTCTTTTACCCAGAAGTCTCATCTTTATCAAATGTATATGCCTACAAATGATAATTTTCTCAAAAATCAAATTGTTGCCACCCTTAAAGTCATTATGTTTCACTTGGGAAACAAACTGACAGCATTCAATACAATGAAATGCTGATAGAGAAGTAAGGAATAAGGAAACTGATTTCTTAAGATGGCAAAGTGATAAAAATAAATAAATAAATAAATAAAAATAGGGGTGAAATTCTACAGTCCTCAAGTGTAGGAGCCAGGAGAGAGGTTGGTATGACAAGAGTACTCAGCAGAGTTCTAAATCCTTTTGATTTTTTTTTGATTGAAAAAACATAGGTGGAGACATGAAAAGATACAGAATCCTTTTAAGAATGTGTGGAGAGATAACTGAGTTTAACAGAGCCAGGCTTCTCCCTGAGCTATTTTAGAAATTTAGGAGTTAAAGAGTCGATTTCTTGAGACACAAAGCAGAATCATTTGAATATGATATTGAAAATTGTGTTCATATAAGGTTAATGAGAAAATAATCCTTTAAATTATGAAGAGTCATCCGTAATAGGTAACACAAAAATTCATGACCTATAGGCTATACTAAAATATGTAAATGTACTCTAACCAAAGTTCAAGAGCCTAATTTCATGATAGTTCTCGTTTGAATTTGGACAATGAGGACTTTTCTAATAGGCAACACAGCTCTCTATTGTTAAATATGATGTTGTTCTGGGTCTTGTAAAATTTTAATAGAAAATGTTGAGCTTACGAAAACCTATAGAAATATGTAAAGGAAACAATAGAAAACAAAAGCTAACTCAAACATCAGTCACATATTGAAGTTTGTGTTAACTTTAGAGAAATGTATCAAAGAATCTAACATAAAGTGTGGATATTTTCTAAAAATACAAATGAATAATGTGGTAAAAATTTAAGAATTGGCTTCAGAAAAACAATGTAATATGCATAATACTCAATATATCATACCTGCTCAAGAAACATGATTTTTGTCCCATTTCAAAAGAAAGAAAAGGTTTTATTTTTTTTTTGTCACACTAGAATCTTCTCCAATACCCTTCTGTCACTTCTAAAATGTCATGATATGAGCAATAAACATTGTAATAGGAAGAAACACAGAGATAATCATAAATTTCAGGCAATACAATGCTTTAAACATGATTGACACGTGTTTATAAAAAATGATTGACACATGTTTATAAAAATAAATGCCAATTGATAGTTGAAAGAGGCTAGCCGACATATGTGAATTCTCTCGGAATTCTCCAATGACTTGGACTTTTTCACATCTATGCACTTATGACTACCTTCAGTGTTCAGTGACAGCGAGGAGCACAAGTGATAGGATTTGTGAATCAGAGGACATTTAGATTCAGCTATTGTAAAATGAAGAGTGGAAGCTCCTTTCTTCCTTACCAATCCCTCCAATGCCTATGTTGATGTGGTGGAACAAAATTTAGATTTACCTCTCTGCTTGACTGTAACTCATTCAGCTATCCTCTTAGAATAGGTCAAATTTACTGTGTAAATTATGTTTTAACAGAATATATTATTCTGTTAATATATTATATATATTAATATAATATATAATTATATAATATAATCAGTAATATATTAACCAAAAAAAATAAAATCTTTCCATGACTGAGTATGAGTATCTTTGTTCCCATCATTGCCTCATGGATGAGCTAAACACTGTGGAAGCAAATAACTGATTCCTGGATAGTTGGTTACTCTGGATAGTTTGTACCTTCCACACACTGTTTAAGAGACATGTCGTCCCTGAAACTGCAAGGCATTTGTAAGATAAAATGTGACACCTGTTAAAAAAGCCATGAGCCCAAGATGAAGCACAAAATCTTACCTTAGAGTGTTTGACATTCACATCTAGAATCTTCATTTGGGATGGTGAGGGAACCATGGAGCAAATATAGTTTCTAACTGTTAATGATTCATATATTTTCTGAAAAGTCTGAAATATAGATAAGATTATTTCATAAGAAGAAAAGAGAAAGAATCAAAGAAGAAAGCAGAGGAAGGAAGGAAGGAAGGAAGGAAGGAAGGAAGGAAGGAAGGAAGGAAGGAAGGAAGGAGAAAGAGAGAGAGAGAAAGAAAGAAAGAAAGAAAGAAAGAAAGAAAGAAAGAAAGAAAGAAAGAAAGAAAGAAAGAAAGAAAGGAAGGAAGGAAGGAAGAAAGAAAGAAAGAAAGAAAGAAAAAAAGAAAGAAAGAAAGAAAGGAAGGAAGGAAGGAAGGAAGGAAGGAAGGAAGAAGAGAGGGAGGGAGGGAAGGAAGGAAGGAAGGAAGGAAGGAAGGAAGGAAGGAAGGAACTTTCTAGGGAATAATGGAAAGAACACAAAACAAAAATACAAATGAAATGCCTGTTTTATTATTTACATTATATTATGTCATCAGATATATTAGTTCAATTAACTGTAGAATAATTTGTTCGATTAATATAGAATGAGACACAGCATTTAATATACAACCTGAATTTCATTTTAAAGGCACATAAATTGATCATGGAAACTGACAAAGAACAAAATTATCTCAGTTATGAGGCTTGTTTTTACTGTAATTCAAGATGTTCATGATGTTGTTTGATGCACATGAGTGAGATCATCTGACTGTGCCTGCCTGTGGTTTTCCCCACCCAGCACCCATGGTATATAAAAGGCAGGTGGCAGACAGTGACATCCAGACTCAAGACACCTTCATCCTGATCCTGAACTGAACACTCCACTCCTGACAGCATGAGCTGCTACTATGGAAACTACTATGGTGGGCTGGGCTATGGCTATGGTGGCCTAGGCTGTGGCTATGGCTGTGGCTATGGTGGCTGTGGCTATGGTGGCTATGGCTGTGGCTATGGTGGCTATGGTGGCTATGGTTATGGATGCTGCCGCCCACTCTGCTACAGAAGATGCTGGTCCTATGGCTTCTACTGAGAAATATCCTTAGCTGTTGAGCTTACTGGCTCTAACCTCCTGACTCTCTGGAAACATCTCCAACTTTCTTCAAATGAAAATGTTTGAATGTCTTCAACAACATCAACTATATACTCAACTATCTAAGAAAAGCAAATGAAATCAGCATGCCTGTGTTGGTTCATTATTACCTCTTGGATTGTGATAGTTTGGAGAAAATATTTTCCTTTGATAATTATCCTTAAAACACTATGTAAAATCTGATTGAATTTGATTCACAACTACTGTATAAAAAGGTACATATACTAAATAAATTGTTATTCACTGAAATCATGGCTTTGCTACATTTCTTCTAAATTGTCTCCATCAATATAGCAGGTATAATTGTGTATTTGCATGTGATTAGTCATGTGTGTGTTTTTGTTTACCCAAGTTGGGGAGAGAGAGTGTGTGTGCCCATGGAAGACAAAGCAAGCAGATCAGAGGTTTTCTATGGCCAACAGGGTCTTAAAATTAATAGGGTAAAATCATAAATTCTTTCTCATATCATACAAAATCTGTTTTTCTATGTTTTTTTCATCTTTTATATACTCACTTTTTGCTTATATGTTTTTAAAATAGGTATTTTCTACAAATAAGTTAGTATTTTATCAGATTATTTAAAATTCTCTATATTTGTATGCTTTGTATTGTTTACATTCTGAGGAGTCAGATGATATCAGCTGCAGATCTGCTTCTTTGAAATGTTTTTCAAATTAAAAGAAATGTGTGTGTGTGCATGTGCATGTGCGTAAACAGAGCTGGATACATGCAGATGTATATCTCCTGCCTGAACAATGACTGCAGGCTTCATCATATTGAAAATGTCAGCACTAATGATTATCTTCTAGATTACCATCATAGCAATCAAATAGCATTTCAACGAATATCAATTTATTCATCTCATTAGAGAAATATGTATATTATGCATAGCAAGAAGAAATTTATCAAGAGTAGGAGATACTTTTTTATGTTGTATAACATTTGGGTGCTTTCTTTTTTACCCATAAGTCTCATCTTTATCAAATATATATGCCTACAAGTGATAATTTTCTCAAAAATCAAATTGTTGCCACCCTTAAAGTCATTATGTTTTACTTGGGAAACAAACTGACAGCATTCAATGCAATGAAATGCTGATAGAGAAGTAAGGAATAAGGAAATTGATTTCTTAAGATGGCAAAAATGTTGAAACGAAGGGTGAAATTTTACAGTCCTCAAGTGTAGGAGCCAGGAGAGAGGCTGGTATGACACAGAGCACCCAGCAGAATTCTAAGTCCATTTTTAATTTTTCTTGATTGGAAAAACATAGGTGGAGACATAAAAGACACAATCCTTGTAAGGATGTGTGCACAGATGACTGAGTTTAATAGAGCCAGGTTTCTATTTTTGAGCTATTTTAGAAATTTAGGAGTTAAAGAATCAATTTCTTGAGACACAAAGTAGAACCATTTGACTGGGATACTGAAAATTATGTTCACATCAAGTTAATAAGAAAATGATCATTTAAATTAAGAGGAGCCATCTGTAATAGTTAATACAAAAACTTATCTCCTATAGGCTATACCAAAATAGGTAAATGGACCTTAACCAAAATTCAAAGAGCCTAATATCATGATAATCCTTATCTGAATTTGGGCAATGTGATCTTTTCTAATAGACCAAAGGAAACAAAATGGCAACACAGCTCTCTATGGTGAAATATACTATTGTTCTGGGTCCTCTAAAATTTTAATAGAAAATGTTGAGCTTATGAAATCCTATAGGAATATGTAAAGGAAACAACAGAAAACAAAAGCTAATCCAAACATCAGTCACATATTTAAGTTTGTGTAAAATTTAGAGAAATGTATCAAAGAATCTAACTCAAGATCTAGTTATTTTCTAAAAGTGCAAATGAATAATGTGGTAAAAATTTAAGAATTAGCTTCAGAAAAACAATGTGATATGCATAATACTCAATATATCATGCCTGCTCAAGAAACATTATTTTTTTGTTCCATTTCAAAGGAAAGAAAATTTGTTTTATTTTTTTTTCTTTTGTAACACTAGGATTCTCTCCAATGACCTTTTGCCACTTCTAAAATGACATGATATGGACAACAAAACTTGCAATTTGAAGAAATACAGGGATAATAATAAATTTCACACAATACAATGTTTTAAATATGGTTGACACATGTTTATAACAATAAATGCCAATTGGTAGCTGAAAGAGGCTAGTAGACCTAAGTGAATTTCTCTCAGAATTCTCCAATGATCTGAATGAGAAGCATGGTAAAACACAGGTTTTTGAAATGTCTATACCTTCAGTATTTAGTGACAACAAAGTCTAGAACTGTCAGGATTTGTGAGTCAGAGGACATTTGTGTTCAGTAACAGCAAATTCAGAGCAGAAGCTCCTTCCTCCTTACCAATCCCTCCCATGTCTACGTTTAGAATAATGAAACATAATTTAGATTTATCTCTCTGCTTGACTCTAATTCATTGAGCTGTTCTTTTATAAAAAGTCTAATTTACTTTGTGTAAATTACATTTAAAAAATGTCAGTAATATGTTAACAAAAAAAAATATTTTCATGACTATCTTTGTTCCCAGAATCACTCCATGTATGAGCCAAATATTGTGGAAACAAACAACTGGTTTCTGGACAGTTTGGTCGCTCTGAGTAGTTTGTATCATCCACACACTTTTAAGAGACATGTCATCCCTGAACCTGCAAGGCACTTGTAGGACAAAATGTGACACCTGTTAAGAAAGCTATGAGCCCAATATGGAGCACACAACCTTACCTTAGAGTGTTTGACATCTGCATCTACAATGATCATTTGGGATGATGAAGGGAACCATGGAGCAAATATCATTTCTGTTAATGATCATGTATTTTCTGGAAAGTCTGAAATATGGATAAGAATAATTTACTAAGAAGAAAAGAAGAAAAGGAAAGAAAACATTTTTTTCTATTGAAGAATGGAAACAACACACAACAAAAATAAAATGAATTTCCTGTTTTCATGATTTAGAGGATACTATATAATCAGATATATGTGTTCAATTAACTAAATATGGAATGGGATGCAGAATTCAAAATAGAACAAGAATCTCATTTTAAAGGCCAATAAATGGATCACAGAATCCTGATGTAGGAACAAAATTATCTCAGTTATGAGGCTTGGTTTTGCAATAATTCAAGATATTCATGACATTGTCTTGGTCACATTAGTGAGACAATATGACCAAGCATTACTTGTGGTTTTCCCCACCCAGCACTGAGGAGGTATAAAAGGCAGGTGGCAGACAGTGACATCCAGACTCAAGATACCTACATCCTGATCCTGAACTGAACACTCCACTCCTGACAGCATGAGCTGCTACTATGGCAACTACTATGGTGGGCTGGGCTACGGCTATGGTGGCCTAGGCTGGGGCTATGGCTGTGGCTATGGTGGCTATGGCTATGGTGGCCTAGGCTGTGGTTATGGTGGCTGTGGTGGCTATGGTTATGGATGCTGCCGCCCACTCTGCTACAGTAGATACTATTCCTATGGCTTCTACTGAGGCATTTCCTCAGCTCCTGAGCCTATTGGCTTTAACCTCCTGTCTCCCTGGAATTACCTTCAACATTCTTCACAGGAGAAATGTTTGAATGTCTTCAACTCTATCAACTATGTTTCAAACTATTTGAGAAAATAAACAAAATCAATTACCTATTTTGATATATCATTATCTTTTGGACTGTGTGATTATTTGGAGAAAAGCATTCTCATGATAATTATCATTATCACACTATTTAAAATGTGATCAGGTTTGTCTGTGTATAAAAATACATAATATGAAATAAACTGTATTTCACTGGAAATGTTGATGTGGTACAGTTCTATTAAGTTATCTCTGTGGATGTGGCCTGTGTATTTGTGTATTTCCATGTGATTAGTCACGTGTATATGGTTGTTTATAGATATGGGGGAGAGAGACAATGTTCTTCTGTGGTAAATAAGGATCTAAAAATTAATGGGGCAAATATATTAAATTTTTCTAACATATTTTATAAAACAGTTCCTTATGCATGTCTTTTTATCTCTTCTACAATTACTCTTTGCTTAAAAGTTCTTAAAATGGCTATTTTTATGGTAATATTTTTATTTCACATGAGATAATTTAAAATTTTTTGTATTTTAATGCTTTATGTTGTTAGCATACACATCAATCAGATGGTATCAGCTCCAGCTCTTCCTCTGTGAAATGTTTATAAAATAAAACATAAGTGTTTGTGTGAGTGTGCATATACATATATGAGTATACCTATATACATTCTGCCAAGGAAATTACTGTAGGCTTTATCATATTAAAAATGTCTACACTAATAATGAGTTTCTGTATTACCATTATGGCAATAAAATTGCATTTCAAATTATATCAATTTATACTGCTATTTAGAAAGAATACACATATTATGTATAGCAACATGAATTTATCAAAACCCGGAGCTATTTCTGTTTATTAAATTAACATTGGGCAATTTTATTTTTTACCTGGAAGTCTAGTCTTTGCGAAATGTAGATGCCTGCTATGCTAAATCTCCAGAATCAAATTGTTTCCACTCCTAAAAAAAAGTCATGTTTCACTTGGGAAACTGAAACTGACAGCTTTGGTGCGCTGATATGCTGATAAAAAGTAAGGAATAAAGGACCTATGGTCTGAAGACAGAGAGTGTGGTGAAGAGTGAAATTTGACATTCCTAGGAGTCAGGCAAGTGGTTGCTGTGACAACAGATAGCCCAAGAATATAATTTTTAATTTTTCAGGGCTGGCAAACCATAGTTGGAGCCGTAAGAGGACACATCTGGATGCGAATGTGCTGAACAACACTCAGCTTCACAGAGGTGCTTTAGAAACTCTGAAGTGGCCTGGCTCAGTTTTTTGACATCACACAGAACTTCTTGATAATTAGATAGAAATTTTGTCCTCATCTAGGTCATGAGGATATAGTCACTAAAACTCAAGCACCGCTCTAAAGAAGTGTCCTTAGTTGAAAGAAACAGAAGAGCATTCTCTATTGGCTCCACCAAAACAGGTGAACAGACCCTAGCCCAAATTCCTGCAGACTTTTATTATGTTAGTCTGTACTTGAATTTGGACCTTCAGAACCATTTAAAATCCCAAGATGAATAAAAACAACCCCAAAATTCCACAGTGAAATACAATATTGTTCTAAATATTTTGAGATTTGTATATAATATGTTGTTGAGCCTATGGACATTTGCAAAAGACAATATATAAAACATGATAAAATAGTAGAAATGTACCAAAGAATTGAATTCCAACTCTAGTTCTTATAAAGAGAAAATTAATAATGTAGTTCAGAATTTAATAAATTTAACAAGAAAAAAATTGAATGATTAAACCTAAACACGGGCTTTCAAAAACACTTTGACTGATATACAAATTGGAATGAAAAATAGTGAAAAGATTATTAAGGGGTACCATACCTCATGACTGGTAAAACGTACATGAAACTGGAATTCCACGAGGGAGAAAAAAATGAGTGCATTTATGAATGGAAAATTGTCTATATTTTTTTCAAAACTGTTGAATAGCATCAAGTCACAAATTCTAAATGTTGTGCTCTGTCAAGCGTGAGAAATTCAATTAAAATTTCAAGTAGGCATAACTCAATAGCTGAAATCTTAATTTAACTAATTTTTAAAAAAGATTATCTATAAAGAGTAGGAATAAGGCTGCCATTAATGCCTCAACAGGAACAGAGGGAGCTGGATGGGAATGTGGTATTTTTTTAAGTGTGGATTATAAATGACTATCAATCTAGATTCTCATGTAATCAACATGTACAGATAATGAAATAAAATAAGTAAATATATTAGTAGAATCTCATCTTCAAAATAAAGAAAATAGAAGTTCCTAGACAAAGTAATTTTATTGTTTTTTAAATACACACAATAAAAAATATAGACTTACTTATGCAGAAGGAAAGTGATTCAGGCGAATATGGACATTCACAAAAATGTGAAGTTACTTAAAAAAATGTAAATATTTGTGCAGAAATACCAATGGTAGTTTCTTCAAATATTTCTATATGTAGAATAAAAGAAACATAATAAGTATGACGCAGATTACTAGAGTACAAAGAACAGATAGGTCTAAGACCCAGGATCAGTAGGAAAGAAGAGTGTCACTAACTCCAATCGATAGTGATGAGTGGACTCTGGCAAAGGAAGGGAGGTGGGTGTTTCCTGTAAAATTTTACTTACTACAGAAATAGTGGGAGTTTGTGCGTACCCCTCGGTTGGAATTTCACTCAACAGAAGTTATTCTTTCACCCCTCAGCTTTAGGATGGGAACATCTGTCCCATCCCCCCTGCAATAGGGTTACCCATATCACTTGTTTGGACCTTACCATGGACAGAGTGCATGTCCGTACCCCATGCCTTTGTACTCAGTGTGGTATTTGCACTGGTTTATTGGAGTGTTGGCAAACATGCTCAGAGTGGAGGTTTGGGCATATATATCTGGGATTTCTCTGACACACTCTTTCTTTCTGGAGAAAATGTTCCAGCAAGCTGCCAATCCAAGAAAAAGAAAAGTCACTTGGCAAAGGCTTGAAGCCAATCTACAGCCCAGATTATGTTGGACAAATCCCAGCCAACCCTGAAGTACATGAGCAAGACATAAACGCTAATGCTATACGGCATGATTTGAGGGATCATTTTTATAATCAAATTATTTTAGCTGATACTTAAAAATTGTACATATTAATGGGATGGCATGATGTTTTGATACGTGCATAAACTGTAGGATATTTAAATACGATTAGACATATCAAACACACATGATTTATTGTAAAATCTTTTAAAATCTTTTCTTCCTATTTTTAAAATGCCATCATATTTCTCTTATTTATAGTCACTCTCCTATTAAATAGCATACCCGAATTTCTTGTTCCTGTCTAATCATAACTTAGTACCTGTTGGTCCAAATTTCCCCCGTTTTCCTTCACCTAGACTCTGATAACTAACAACCTCTGTGAAATCAACATTTAAATGCAAGATTATTATAGCAACAACAGTTTTAGATACTACATACTTGATAAGTATGCCAAGAAATATTCAAAAGATCTTTCATAGTTACACTGTTCAAAATTGTTAAACATCAAAAGTACAAATAATCATTAAGAATAAAATTGCTAAATTATGCTGTGCTTGTACATAGCAAATTTATTTATAAATTTATAAATTAATCAATAAATTTGCTAATTATGCTTTGTGTATATTGCAGTTAAGAATTAACACAAAATAAATTTAAACAAAATAACATAAAAATAAATTTCTGAGTCTTAAGAATAAAATGTGAAGCTAAAGAAGTCTACGAGTGTGAATCTATTAGTAAGAGGTTCAAACCCATCAAGAGAAATCCCTGATGTTGTAAGTTGGGAAAGATTATTCCTTTATGTTGGTACTGAATAGAAAAGATTATAATGGAAATGTCTGAGACGTTAACATTGTGTGATTCGGGGATACATCTTCTGATTAAAGACGGTTTTCTCTGTGAAAACTCCTCCAGTTCTGATCTTAAGACTTACCAACACTTTGTATGTTGTACAGTATCCATAATAGGGCTTGGTTCTGTTTTTTTGTTTTTGTTTTTGTTTTTAGGACCAAACAATATATATTATATGTTGCCTGTCCCCTAAAAGAATTCTGTACTAAACATGGCATGTTTTCTCCTGAGAACAGACGAGAAATTTGGCAAAACTCGGACATCGAATGCCTCTGTACAAATGTACAGCCTATTTTCTGATCAGTTCCAGAAATACTGAACAATTAAGCAGAATGTATACAGAATTCCCAAAAATTCTCTCACCCTCCCTCCTCCAGTTTCATCTATTATTAACATTATTTCCATACATTTGCCAAGTTGATAAGCCAATATTGATACATTATTAACATTTGTAGTTCACATTGTGTTGTACATCTCTGGGTGTGACTAGTGTATGATAACATACGTGCAGTACTAAAGTAGCATACAAAATAGTTTCATGGTTCTAAAATCATCCCTGCTTTGCCTATTTATCGTTTTTTGCTGCCTATCAAACTCCTGGTAACCATTAATAATTGTCCCCATTATACTATCTTTTTCAGATATTTTATCAGAATCGTGGTACATAGTATATGGCCTTTTCAGACAGACTTCTTTAGTGTAGCAAACAAGCATTTAGATTTCTTCCTTGACTCTTCATTTATGACTTTTCTTTTTAGTGCTGCATAATGTTCCATTTTCAATATATATCACTATTTATCCATTCACTGATGGAAAGCATTTAGAAAGGTTCAATTTCTGGCAATAATGCATAGCTGCAGGGCTGGTAGAGTGCTTGCTTCACATGTGTGAGGCACTGGGTTCAGTCCTCAGTACCATATAAAAACGAATAAGAGATATTTTGTCCATATGCAACTAAAAATAATAATAATAATAATAATCCATAGCTGCTATAAACATCCAAGCACAGATATTTGTATGAACATAAACCTTTAACCTCTCTGATTAACTATCAAGAATTGCAAAAGCAAAGGTTGCAAAGCAAAGATTGGTTTGATTTTGCAAGGGACTTCGGCACTGTCTTCCAACGTGACTGAACTTGTTTATATTTCCATCAACATTAAACAAGAGCTCATGTGGTTCTACATCCTTGCCAACTTTTTTTGTTTGTTTGTTTCTGATTTGACCAGGCTAACAGATATGTATCGCAACACTTGACTGAATCAGTCAGGGTCACTCCAGGTGAATTGAGCTGGGCTACTGAATAACCACACAGAGACAGAAAAGTTCAGAGGCAGCTCCTCGACCTCAGCTCTCACAAGGGAGGCCAGAGAGGCAGGCAAAAGATCAAGAGAGCACACTTGAAATCCTGCTTATTGGGGGCAAAGACATTCAAGAAAGTTCAACCCAACTAAGGCAAAGGATTGGGTTTCAGGAGGTTGGTTGGTGATAGGGTCAGCAGATTGACTGACATCTTGAGAAGCCACACCCATCTCAGGTGCTTTGTGGGGATCATAGGCAGAGCAAGCAAAAAGGACACAGCCCAGTCAGAGGAGCCATGTCAGTCCAGTCCCCTCATGTGCTCAGGTGAGCATAGCTCATACACACAGCCCATGGCTGGCTCACAACAGATACATAGTACTTCACTGTCGTTTTAATTTATAACTTTCTGCAGATGCTGCGGTACATGCCTGTAGTCCCAGCAGCATTGGAAGCTGAGGCAGGAGGATTGAGAGTTCAAAGCCAGCCTCACCAACTTAATTCATAGTTTTCCTAGTGAAATGTGCTTATTTGCTATCTACAGATTTTTTTTTTTTTTGGATAAGATGCCTGTTCAGATTTGTACCCATATTTTATTCAATTTGTTTGTACCTTGTTTTGAAGAAATGCCTCATTTTAAAGCTTCATGATTTAACTGTAGGGAGCCAAACAGTATCAAATTAACCTCATTTATGAAGAATTCATTTTATCATCTGAACCAAGAGATTCTAAAGATTCCAAATGAAAATAAGCAAAGAATTTGTGGTAAATACTGCCTTTATTTTCTTCCATCTATTTCCAAGGCTTTTATAAACAAGGTCCTGTGCAGTTGGTTGCAGGCTGTGTTGGCTTTGTTTCCCTATTTCTCCACTGAGTCACCTACACCTGACACCATGTGCTTCCACTGAAATTGCTAAGATGACCAGGGTTGTAGCTGTGGCTGGCTGAACTATGGCTAGGATATTACTGGGTGCAGCTGCTGCCTCGCTTGTTGGCTGTGGACATCCCAGTCCTATGAATTCAACAGCTTGGTTGAGTCCCAGCAGCTTGGTTTACTAGACTCTGGTTTTTGGCTGTTTCCAGGGTTCTTTTCAAATTCTAATTCTTTTCCATCTATCTTCCAACAGTGGCCAACCCACTCTGAGTTGTCAGGAGTGATGGGGTTAAGGCTAAGGAAGGCTCAAAGTGGTCACATTTCATCATGGTTGATAGAAATCACTTGAAGTATGTTGTGAGTTTTAGAAACTTTATCTCAAATTATACTTCCTTTTTAATTCTCTAAATATTTTAAATCAAAAGTTTTCACAGGCAGAAAGTACAAACTTCATTTTAAAACACCATCATCATTGTCAGTTTTCCTTGGTTTTCATGGACTCTCTTCATCTACATTAGTTCTGAGTTATCATGATTGAAGACACTGCCTGATTCGCACCCCCAATGTCTTACTAATAATTCAGTTCTCCATTCACATATGCCTATAGCCAGTGCCATTATTAACACCTTCATCATACTAAAACCTCATCTTCAAAACTGAAACTGTAACTCATAATTACCTTAATTACTTAATAATATGTTCCATGAATTGAGCTTCATTTTCCATGATGCTATTTTGGTATCTCTGTTCTTAGCCTGTTCCTGACTGCATATTGGTATTGAACCATGTGTTGTTTTGCTTCTGTAGAGACTTATTTTGGTCCACTTCAAGTAGTTCTCCACTGAGGATACCTTTCTAACCATCAAGAATAAGTCCATTTGACTTATTTACTCTTAATATAGCTAAATATTCTTTTAGAGAATATTTTAGCTATATTAAGTTTGTCTACTGTTTGAAAATATTTTTAATCAGAATAATCATTAACTTAATACTTGAAGAAGTCATGACTATATTGTTAGTAACTTTGCAAAATAATTTTGTTTTTTTTAATCAAACACAGTATATATTTCAACTGCTATAGTTTTGTGATATAAGTGTGGAAAACAGTTATATTAAGAAACAGAGAAAACAAATAGAAAACAAGCAATAAAATGGCAAATGCAATCTCTAAAATATCAATAATTGTGTTAAGTATAAATGATATAAATATATCAATTAAAAGACAAAGAAAACATGGTCCAACAATATGCTATCTACAATAATTCAGTTTCAAAAAAATGAGTTGGTAGGTTTAAAGTAAAAATGATGGAAAACTGTATACTTTGCAAATAGTATCTGCAAATTTTAAGTGCAAATGGACATTTGTGGATAATGGATGTCCTATGGGATAATGCACTTACATTATTCTTTTGTATGAATATGCCTCAATTTATTTGATTGGAAGTTTGATATTTGTGATTTATAAATTCTAGTTATTATGAATAATGATGCCATAAATATTATTTCACATATTTTCAGTAAGTATATTTGTACCATTTCCTTTATATACTAAGAAGTTCAGTCCATGGGCCTTGGTACTTATATCAAAATCAATGTTCCAAAGAGACTGAAAAAATCTATACCATCCTATAACAATACATAAGTTGTTCACTCACTTAAAACTTACAATTTTAAAATTATTCATTTTGTGATTAATTTGCCTTATTGTAAATTTATTTTGCATTTTTATGATAAAGTGAGGTTAAACACCTTTTCATAGGAATTGCCTCTTTATGTATTTTGATGACTTTTAATTGGTTGCCTCTCTTTTACTTATTTAATATAATTCTTCAAGAATCCTGGAATTTGACATGTGCTGTAGAAATCTTCTCATTATATTTTCTTGACATTTTTACAAATAAGTTCTTCATTTAATTTAGTTAAATTAATTACTTTCTCTTTATTGTTAGATTTTAATATTTTGTTCAATTTGTACTCTATGTCCATGAATAAAATTTCCTATTTTTTCTTCTAAAAGTTTACTAGTTTATCTTTTATAATTATAATCCATTTTAAATAATTTGGGGGGAGTGGGGACCAGGGATTGAATTTGGGGGCACTCAACCACTAAGCCCAATCCCTAGACCTGTTTTGTATTTTATTTAGGGACAGGGTCTCACTGAATTGCTGAAACTGTCTTTGAACTAATGATCCTCCTGCCTCAGCTTCCTGAGCTGCTGGCATTATATGTATGCCCCACTGGGCCCGCTTTTACAATGATTTTATATGGTGCAATATAGCAAGAATATTTTTATTCACATGAAATACTAATCAACTACACACTATTCACTGTAAAGACAATCATGTACCCACAGATTTATATATCACACGTCTCTTTTTCTTTTCCTTTCTTTTGTTTTTGATTTTTGTTTGTTTTTTGTTTTTGTTTTGGTTTTTTGGTGATATTGTCATCCCTCTGTATCCTTGAGGTATTAGCTCTAAGACCACCTACAAATACCAAAATCCAGAAATCTACATATGCTCAAATTCCCTATATAAACTGATGTAATATTTGCATATATCTTAGGCACATCTTCCCTTGTATCTTAAATCACCTCTAGAATACTTATAGTACTATACAATATAAATGCTATGTAAATAGTTGTTATATTGTATTATTTAGGAAATAATGACAAGAACAAACATGTCTAGACATGTTACAGATGCAATTTTTTCCCCCAAAATTTTCAATTCAAATTCAGTTGAACTCTTGTAGGTAGGTATTGCACCACAGGGCCAACGTATTTGTGCAATTAAAATCTCTAAATTTCCCTTTGAATATTGCTTTTGTTCTGCCCCCCAAATTTGAATGTACTGAATCTTCAGTACCACTTTTGTATTCTTTTTTTTTTTTGTACTTTTCATTATGGATTTGTATTTGATCCTCAAATCTATCACTTGATTTGAAACATTATGTGCTTGTCTTGTTGATATTTACTATTGATTTCTAAAATTCATTTTCTTTGATAAGGAAACATAAGTTCTTTAAGTCCTCCATAATACTCCAAGTGTTGGATATAGGTCAGCCGTGATCAAATTCATAAGTGCTCCATGTGCTACTGAAAACTATTTTTGGAGATTGGGTTTGATGCTTTATTTTCTTCATTTGGTAAACTTTATTAATTAAACTGTTCCAATCTTCCATGTCCTTGCTTTTCAAAAAAAATGTTGTGACCTTTTTATTTCAGTTATTAAGATACATGTCTTGCTTTATTCAATTACAATAGAGGAAAGTACTTTTGCTTTAATGTTATAGCTATGTTATTTATACAATATTGAATAAAAGTTATTTGTTTTCCCAATGGATTGGTCCCTTAATGGTTATAATATTTTCTTCTTTATTTCTAGCAATTTTCATTGCCTACTATGTCTGATATCAATATTGCTACAAAGCTTTTATTCTGCCTAGTGTTTGCAACATAAATTTTTTCTATCCTTTTCATGTTAAGATATCTTGCTACAAAATATTGGAGTTCTGTCTAATTTAAGCAGCACATAGTAAGGTATAGTACTTTTTTTCAGGTTTGCAATTTCTGTATTTTCATTGAAGTACTTATTCTACTTACATTACTAATGTATTTCAGCTTTAACCTACCATTCTTCTCTTTGTTTTATGTTAATTAGAATAGTTTTTATTCCATTACCTGATTTCTTGGCTTACCTAAATTTTGAAAAGTACTTTATAGTCCACTATTTCCCTCTTGAATTTAAAATTATCTATTCTTTTATTATTCTTCACTAGACAATACAACATATATTTTTACCTATTATATTCTAAAATAAATTAGCATTTGTATCACTTACATAGAGCTACAGCCAAAATTACACTGCCTTCCTATTCTTCATATTATTATTTCAAGCTTGCTGTTTCTACATATATTTTATACCCTTGGAGTTGATGAAATGGTGCTGCTGCTGATGATGATTTCATAGACAAGATCCATTTTCATTTCCTCATATAAATACAAATACCCACTCTTGCCTTGTTTCTCACTTTTAGTTTTTTTTTGTGTTTCCAACTGAAATCATTTTTTTCTTACTTCCAAAACAATTCCCTTTACTGTTTTTTTTATGTGTAATTTGGTTAGTGAAAAATTCCTTCTGTGATTTTCCCCCCTCTAGAATTATAATTATTTCTTTTAACATGTAAATATTTTCCTGGGAAGCTATTTCTCAACTACTTTAAATATAACATGCAAAATACTATTTAAAAAATAAATGAGCTCTATTATGTAACACAATTAAAATATAGGCATTGATCTGTGCATAATTTTATAAATAGCTTCTACCTTATAATAGTGGGTGCATATAAATTTGTGTTAAGTGTATCACTTTCATACTTGGAAGAAAAACAGCATTCTGGGCATTTCAGGAAAAAAAGATTCAATTAGGAGAAATAGTAACTTATTCAACCTCTGGAAGTTCTGGAGGAAAAAGATCACAAAATATGTCTTCTACTGCTCAGAATTACTCTAATATTTCAGTGAGTCAAGAATTTTCAAGAATCACAGGAATGCAATCCTATTTTATGTAAAAGTTCTCACATTCCAAAATCATATATGATTCTGCTGCTCTTATCTGAAAACATGGCTTTCTCATCTTTTTAACTGATCCTGTTGAATTTTGACCAAGAACCTGTCATTAAAATATTTTATCTTGAAAAGGCTTCTAGGAAGAGCTCTGTGAAATATAGTTTCCAGTTTCTATGATAAATAAGAGAATAACATGGAGTTGTGTGGAGACCAAGGTGAGTTCTGCTGTAACTTGCTCCATAAAGTACTGATCACTAGTTTTCTGGCTCAGCTTAACCTTGAGCTACTTTATTTTATAAAGCAGGAGTTTACCATGAGTTATTATTTTAAGTCCAAGTGCCATGGTAGAATGACTCTACACCTTGCTTGTACAAGTAAACAACCATCATCTGCCAAGCAAAACCATGAGTAAGAAACTGAAAACACATTAATTATGCTAATAAAAATGACCACCTGAGAACTTGTTGAATTTAAACGTGTATTCATGGGGCATATCTAACTTATATAAGAAAAACCAGACTATGAGCTTATCAAACATACCAGACCACCAAGAGAAGCAGACCACCTATCATGACTCTTTGCATTGGTATCTGCGCTCTCTCTCTCTCTCTCTCTCTCTCTCTCTCTCCCCCCCCTTTATTCTCAGTTCAGCCTCCTGAACTCCCTATGGTCACCTTAACTCTTTCTTAGATACATTTGTGCAAAAGTGTGATGTGTGGCTTGAGTATGAGAGAGATTAGTGGTTAAGACTGGAATGAAAGAACCTGTGATTGCCAGGCTTATGACCATCAGGCTACCCATGAGCATTCAGTGAATTGCCACTACTGAGAGTTTAGAGCCTGCGAATTTATTGTTATTCAATAAATTCTGACATTGTGGAGAGACACAAATATTTTTGGTCTTTGTTAATGATATAACTCACTCAGTAAAAGTTACTTTCAGGAAATCTAGTACTGTAGATTTCACTCAGTTACACAGGCAATGTATTCTTTTTTTTCTTCTTTCTTTCTTTATTTTTTTTTTCTTTCTTTTTTTTTAAGATCACCATCTCTTGCTACATTTGGTCAGTTCTATTTAGAATCTCTGAATTTAGAGAGAAGTTTTTGCCTCTTTATGACCTAAGAATTTATAAGAACATTACTTACATTTGGCCCATAAGACATTTAATTCTACCTCTAAAGACACAGGAATACACTATAAAGAAAATGGTAGAATTTAATTGTTAACTGCATGACTGAATTGATAAACTTATCTTGACACAAAGATGACACAAGTCTAAATATGAATGATGATAACCATTTATATGGATTTATGGAAGAAAGAACCTATGAATGAATGGACAATCTATCATGAGTCATTGTTAGAAATTTGTATCTAGGGAAGAAGGATTTGCATTTAAAAAATTTAAAATGTAGAGAAGATGATAATCTGTCGTGACATCATTAACATTTTCCATCTATAAACATATACTCCCAACTCAAGAAATATATAATTCTATATTACATTGTGCTTAGTTGGATAAAAATAATTTCCAGAATGAGATGTCACTTAACAGTTTCCCAACAACATGGATCCCAGGCTCTACACCAAAATAAATTAAACACATATAAAATACAACTAATTTGGCTGTGGGAATCTTGACAGAATTGCAGATTTTACTTATTTAAGAATACTTCTTTCTGTTCCCCCCAAAATAAAGAAATTTCTAATGAAAATTAGTCTGAAATACTAACCAAACTTCCTTCACTGGGGGTTTTTAAATGCCCATGGCAGATAGTGACTTTTGAACTCAGCAAACTAGTTCTCAGCATCTCAACCAAACCCACCACTCTTACCACAGTGTGCTGCAAGAGCAAAAATTGTGCTGGTCTAGCTCTGGCTCTGTCTGAGGCTATTTCCTGTGTCAATATGCCACAGCCACTCATCTTTCTCTAGCAGATATCAAATTCTGCCAAGAAACTTCTAGAGTCATTTGAATTATGGTAATGCTACATTTATATTTTGTTTTATTATGCTTTTTACTAAATATCTTCTATTTTGTCTTACAAAAATGAAAACATCACCCTAGACTACTTGAAAACAAAGCAAAACAAAAAGCGACAATTGTTCTTCAATCAGTGTATTGCAAATAACAAAATCCCTTGGAGTATTTCATAATTTATACCTGCCCCGGCATTTGATATCACATTATCAATACACTTCATTGTTTATGTAACATCCTTAAGTCATTTTTCAATAAATTCTCCATGTTAAATAGTGCTGTTTTGCATTTATTCTCATCTCTTTCTATCGTGCATGTGTGTGTGTGTGTGTGTGTGTGCCAGATGAGTTTAAATATAAGTATGAAACAGTAAGAAATAAGGGAAGAGAAAAATCTGCACATATTTTTTCCTACAGGAATGACGTGTTTAAACAATGAACAAACAATGACTGTACTGTGTTTTCTTTTTTCCTATCCATACACAAATCTGTGCATTCAGATAATCTCTAGCCATTAATAATATCCACATATAATTACATATAAGTCTGGGTTCATCCCAATATGATTATTAACTTGATTGCCATGGGTACATTCTATGGGTCTCTGTTTTGACTGTTGCTGGTCTATACCAGATGGAAGGTATCAGATGGAATCTAAGCTTATGACACTAAACTCCTTTAATTATAGTTTTTGGCCTCTCTTAGAAGGGCCATATGCAGACAGAAGTGTTGTCCAAACCACATTCCATGTAGCTCCTCACAGTCCAGAGGCAAATTACTAACCATGGGTCACTTTAATCACGAGAAATATTTCTTGGCTTATACTTGACAAATATCACCTTATGGGATTACCAAAACTAGCCATTAGCATAAGCTGATGTAGCAAGGGAAAGGATTTTATTCATTGTTTCCCCTGGAAAACTCAGTAATAAAACAAATAATAAGATGACCCAGTATTTTATAATGAAGAGCTATTTATAAATGGTCACCAATATCTAAAATGATATTCAACTGTACTAGATCTCAGGGAAATACACAGCGAAATCAACACACCTGCCAGAATCACTAAGGAAAGTACATGATCTGTTGTTGAGAATGGGATTGTGGAGTCATCAAAGGCACCCTTTACTTTGGAAAACAGTTTTGTAGATTATCTACAAAAGCTGAATAATTTTATACTCTATAAGCCTGCAATTTTATTTCTAGTATACACCCAACAAAATTGCATCTGTGTCGAAATAAAATGTTCTTCCAAGTAATGCATTCCCTCCTCCCTGAACTCTGAGAGGATTATATCCCTAGTCTCCTTTCTGTTGTTCTCAAGCTATGGAATCTGTGGGACTGGCCTCATAGTAGACAGAGGGTACAAAGACAAAGTGTATTTCTCTATCCATTGACTTGCTTCTGACAATAAAAATGATGCATATGTGAGTAGAGCCTTGAAATCACTTGTACTGTTTTTTAACACATGGAGGAGGAGATAGATTGAGGTTCTGGTCTAAGTTAGAAAAAAAAAACTTTGCATAGAACCAGCTTATGACTTTGTACCAAGCTTAGCCTATTCTGGTAAAACCACAGATAATGTATAAACCTATGAGGATAAAGCAAATGAAAACCATGCTAAAACCATCTTTTGTATTTATTTGTTATGAAATATTGTGAGACTATCAGATAGACACAAATAGAAATTTACCAAGAAAATGTAGAAAGTACATGTAGTGTTTAAAATTAGAAACAACTGAATACTCCATTGACAAATGGGTAAATAAATTGTTCTATATCATACAAGAGAACACTATTCAGCAATGAAAATGAACTCCTTTTTTATAAAGGGGAATTATGAATCTCAAATTCACAATACTAATTGATTAAAAACAGGTAAAATAGTACATGCTATATAAAAGCAAATATAAGGTGCACAGGCAGTAAAACACAAATACATGGTAAGAACAGGTAGGACAAATAATTCTTGGGATGGTGGTAAAGAGAATGTGGAAAGACTTTGAATCCTGCTAATGTTCCATTTATTGATCTTATTAAATGCTTTTAAGCAGTATGATAATTTTGTGAAAATTAATCTACTGCTACTCTTAGGAAATTGTATATATTTTGGATTTCAATAAAATTATACTTTAAAATGTATAAAGGGCCTTTACTTTGTTCTTTCATTGGAAGTAATTCTCAGAAAACCTAAATCAGAGATACATGATCCCTAAGAAAATGGACAAAGGTACTTATAATATCAAATAGTCTTTCCTTTCATGTGCCCACAAACTAATTGTATGCCACATGAGTTTTTTTAGAGAAGTGCAACTTAAAATGTAATTTTCCTTAGCAAAATAATAAACATCTAGAATATGGCTTTCATATTATATGTTATGCCTTATAGACTACATACTAGTGATTGACAAATATTGAATGAGGAAGGTATCTTGAAAATGAGACAGAAGTTATTTTTTAAATGTACATACTAAATTTTCATTCATCTTGATATAATATTAGCTAATCTATTATTACATGATGAATCAAAACATCAACAATTATTATGTGAAACAGGCCAAAACAATCTGGATTCTAAAAAGCCCCTGTATGGATGGAAATATTCAATTCAAGTTCAGGAATTCTCTGTTCTTCAATCAAACCTTTGATTCCTAACACCACGTGTTCCTATGAACACTGATACAGTGGTCTGGGCTGTGGCTATGGTAGACAAGGATATGGCTGCTGCTGCCCATTATTGCTGTGGCACATACTGATTCATGACGCTACCAAGAAACTTGAAGAAAGGGAGTTTATTTAGCTTGTAATTTTGGAGACATAGATGGAAGACCCCATTTATTTAGCCTCTGGTGAAGTCAATAGATTGTGGTACATTATGGTGAGCTTGTATGTAGAAGCAAGCATTTGCATATCAAACAGAAGCCAGAGAGAGAGAGAGAGAGAGAGAGAGAGAGAGAGAGAGAGAGAGAGAGAGAGAGAGACACTGGGGTCCCATAATCTCATCTGAGAAGAAGCCTACAATAACCCAAGGATATTTTACTAGGATCCACCTCTCAAATGTTTCACCTCCCTCTAATTACAATTGATCCTAGAGGGAAACTCAAACCTTTCCCAGTCAAGGTTCCAAGTGTATTGTTACAATTGAAAAACATATCACAGATTGTCTTCAAATTTATAAAACTTAACGTTTTACAATTTTATTATAATTTTAGGTTTAATTGAATATCTCATATATGAAAAGATTTTGCTTCATTTTTATATAAACTTTCATTAACAACATTGCTTTTATTTTTCATTTAAATTTCTTTCTATCTACTAGTATTGTCCACAATTTGTGTATGTCTATGATCTTTTTGATTGATTTAATTAAGATACATCTTACTTTTACTAAACAAACCTTTAAAAAACTTTTAAAGTATTTGAATATAGAAAATATTTTATTCAATGATATGATTACAGATCATTCTCACAAGATGTTTTCCAACCAGTATATTCAAAATTGAAAATGTGTATTCAATGTTTGACAATTTTTGAGATAAATATATCAAAATGTTTGTTTATTTCAAAATTATAATTCAAGAATGTATTAAAAGAATTTTAATTTTCCTAGATAGAGTTATTATTTCTGAAATGAGCTTGCAAAATTTCAATGTCCTCATATTTTGAGAGTGGTTATAGAGGTATTAGAAGAATCTATAGTAAGTCAAGTGACATATGACATGAACTTCTACTTCACATTACTTTGAAAACAATTTGTAAAGAATATGTAAAAGTATGCAAGAATCATCATTACAAAATGTAATCAACATCCAGACTGAAAAATAGTGTTGATATTACCCTGAAACCCCTTTCTATGTCATCAAGTCCAAGGTTGCCAATATCCTGCTTTCTAAATCAGTTTTGCTTATTTTTAAATCTTATGTAGTAAAAGCACAGAGTATAGACCTGCTTATTTTGCTTAGTTTGATATTCCTGAGAGTCAAACACAATAAAGTAGAATTTTTTCCTTCCTCATTTCTGTAGTGTTCCATGGTATGACTATAACAAATAACCAAGTAACAACAGTTCTGTGGGTTTTTTTTCTTATTTATTACATTGCTTCTAGAAAATGTGTGTTTGTTTCTGTTGAGCTGGTAAGTAGATCCAAAATTGTTGGTATAGCATTACCTACATGTTTGTCTTCAATTGACACAAAGAGTTTCCAAAGGATTTATTCCACTTCACATCCTGCCTTTAATGATATTTCCAATTCCTCCTCATTGTTGCTAAAAATAACTGTATTCAGAGTTTAAAAATTTTTAATCATTCTAGTGGCTGCTCCCTTAGTTCCCATTTAGATGCAGTGACTTTATGAAGTGATTACTCACAGGTTCATATGTCATTTAGTTGACTCACATACCCACTTACATTCACCCATGCAATAAATATTTTCTCTAATTCTGTGGCTTGCCTGTCTTCTATAAATTTTGATGAGCAGGTACTCTTAATTCACTATTTTTCAAGTGTTTATAACATTTATTCTGTCCTATTTAAGCATTTTTTATCTATTCAAAGAAATTGAATATAACCTATCTTTACACAATTTTTTAAAATTTTCACCTAGAAATGTGCAACCATTTAAAGTTTTTTTTCTTTTTTTATATAGTGTTTGATATTGCTGAAATATATGAATAATATTTTCAGCACCATTTATTAAAACTTTTATCATTGGCAAGGTTCTGACCTCACTCAAATATCTATCTCTGAGATAATCTATGGCAGACCCTCTTAGCATCTAACTTGGGAAATATACATGACACAAAAGATAGAAAGAGGAGAGAATGGTGCATATCAGGAAAGAAAATCCAGTAGTTTAGCTGTCTCTCAAACCACATCATGATCCTATTTTTTACAGCACAATCTTTTCCTTATACCTCAGTCTATGAAGAAAAGGGAACGAACACACCAGCTAGGAAATTTAACATATTCACCATAAAGAATACAGAGTGTAATAATGCTGAGAGAAAAATCCAGACTAGGACTGGGTTAGTAGCTCAGTGGTAGAGCGCTTGCCTTGCATGCGTAAGGCACTGGGTTTGATCCTCAGCACCAAATAAAAATAAATAAAATAAATATATTGTGTGCATCTACAACTAAAAAAATATTAATAAACAAAACGAAAGGAAAGTCCAGACCATGCATATATGGGAAATCACCTCTCTAGTAAGCATCTCTGACTCATATAGATGACTGACAGGCAGGTCTAGTACTGGGCCAATGGTTTACATGTTTTCTCTGCCATGATCATGCAATTCCCAGGGAGCCATTGCATGGGAAAGGAAGATTCAGATCCAGAGAGCAGAGAGTTAGGAAGATCTCATAATTCAATGTGAACTGAGTTATAGTCAGTAATCCAGTCCCTGACAGAGCATTAAGATAAGAGTATGGTGTATGAATTTAATAAATTGTATATTCATCCAGGAGTTTCATTTTAAATATTTAAAGGAAAATAAATACGTGGTAAATTGCATAGTTCAGTGGTAAAATCACCTAGAAAAGGTACGAATACTAAAATAATAAGAAATTGACGCTGGGGAAATATAACAGTGGCCCTCTTCATATTTTGAATATAGACCCTGTTGCTCTGCAGCAGTGACTTATTTTTTAAATTGACATCTTTCTTTCTTTTTCTCTCTCACTCCTCTTCCCTAATCTTTCCCCCTAGTGAAGGATTCTAAGCTATGAAGTTTTTTTTTTATGTCTAATAAACTACACATTCTAAAATTCTAAAGTGTCAATTAAGAGAAACATGAGAGTGAATCCTGTTTGTGCATGGTTCCCCTTATCATGGAAGGCATATAAAAGGCCATGTGTAGATGGTAACATTCATGCTAAGGAAATTGTGAATTTCTCCTCAATTGAAACTTTCATACTAAATACCATGTGCTACTTGGGCAACTGATATGGTGGCCTGGGCTATGGCTATGATAGCTTGGGCTGTGGCTATGGAAGTCTGGACTGTAATGATGGTGGCCTGGACTATGGCTGTGGAGGTCTGGCCTGCGGCTTTGGTGGCTTGGGCTGTGGTTAAGAAGGTCTGGGCCATAGCTATGGTGGCTTGGGCCATGGCTGTGGCTGTGACTGTGGTGGGTACAGATATGGTTGCTGCCATCTATCTTGCTGGATTCTATGATTCTACTGAGAAACTTCTGGAGCCACTCAATCAGGAGAACTCTTCCTCCTACACTTTCAGACTGTTCTTTCACAAGTTCCCCTATAACCAAATTATTTCTCTTCCTCAAGAGTAAAAACAATGTATCCTAAGCTCTTTCACTTTCAGACTGAATACTTCAGAATTAGCATGATTCAGCCAGATTGACCAAAGTCTCATGAAACACCAAATATAAATATTTATAATTGATATTGTAATACTTCTCCATTCATTGTAGCCTATAGCTTTTAATTTACAGTATTTTTCAATAAACTCTCTTTATCCTTTCAAAACACTGCATTTATATTCATTTTCTCTGTCATTTGTGTGTTTCCTTGAAGGGCACATGGAAGAAACAGAAATCATTGCAGAAAGACTTCCTCTTAGAGCATTCAGATGGTCAGTTGAGAGTTTAGAGTGGAGTTGTTTGTAAAATTTACAGGGAACACTTGTCAGCAGCAGTACAAACCACAAGGTTCAAATAGGTTCCCTCCCACACTGAACCTACTGAGCTCCAAGAAAGTGAAGAAATGTGATTTATAAAAGTCTTTCTTCTAGATCTTCATAATATATATATATATAATAGTTTATTCTAAACTATAATCACCCATATATATAGTCACAATTATTTGAGAATAATTTATTTAGTTAAAACTAGATTAATGAATAATTTTGCTTTTAAAATACATTGAAAATACTAATACCAATTCTCTGTTGTGCATATAAAAAACAAATTACTTGATAAATGCTCTGTACAATCCCCTTTCAGAGCCTAGGAAACCATAAAATAAAACATAATTCCAATATTGAGGCAAAAATATTTTGGAAGTGTCCCATTCCTAGAACTGCCATGTCCAAATGCCTATAAGGGACTGTGGCACTTACAGGAATGAGATACATGGAGGATTAAGCAAGACGTTAGGCCTAATAGAAGTTAGATGTCAGAGACAGTAGAAGGCTTGTCTAAGGAAGCTTGTGGAGCTGTATACCAAGTTTGCAAAATCTCAGGTTAGTTTAATTATCTGGAAATTCAGACAGTTCAATTCATAAAATTAATGGAAAAAGAAACAATCATACAAATATCTCAACACATGACAATAATATAGAAAGAGAGGCAAAGATGGAGATAGAAATAGTGATAGAAACGAGAGATGGTATAATGTACAGCTACTGAAACACTAGATTTTATGAAATTGGAGAGCAGAAGACACGTAAATTCTTTTGCAGGTCTTACACTTTTCTCTTCAAAATATTTCAACATAAATTATACAAAATATTTAAAAGGGAAAATACAAAAGCTAATATGTACTAGCCAGTTCTGTCTAAATTGCTGATATAAAATGCTTTCACATGACTCTGCCAGTCTTATTATTTACATCTGACTTGGCTAGGTCATCATCTTTATACATTATAGTTTTAAATGATGAATTACATACCAAAATAGCACTATTGCCATATGTATGTACATATAAATGAATATATATATATATACATAAAATTGTAATTTTTACATAGCACTGTACTTCTGTTTGATTGCAATTAGTTTCTTCCACATCACATTATTGTGATTTTGTGATTGCTCCACTATAGTTCAGAGAAAATGAGAGGAGCAAACTAGCCATGCCTCCTGACTGCTGATGCCTGCTGTCAATCTTGTGCAAAAAGTCCACAACAGAGAGCCCTTGCCACCTTCTCTGCACATGGGAATTAGGGCTTCCTTATTTTATCACTGATTCTTTTTGTATTTGTGGGCCCAACTTTTCCTTAGAAATCATGTCACCTTTTCTCACTAACTCCAAATCTGCTTCAACCCCTGCTCATACAGGAAACAGTGGGAAAATGGAAATTAATCTGAGGAAATAACATTCAAGTAACATAGACATAAAGAAAAAGAAAATTCAAATAGCAGATAGCAATTAAAGACAATAATTCTGTCATTTAAAATTTCATGCAAAGGAAACTCTATATTCAGATGTCTTCACTGCAGAATTCTTTAGAAAACTGAATAAGAAAGTACTACCAATCATACCAGTACTCATCAACATAATTGGAAAAGGGCAAAACATACTAAAAAAATAAAATAAAATTTTAACAAGGAAATTACAAGACAGGGAGTACATTTTGTTAATATAGTTATAAAACCTTAAACTATGTATTATCAACCAAGCCTTAAAAGCTACATTCCAATTTTGTAAAATTCCAGATTGGCTTAATGCATAGACATTCAGTCAGTGCAATCATAGCATTAGTAAAAAAGGAAAAAAATATGTGAACTTCTCAATAGATTAAAACAAAACATGAGAAAGTCAGTATCCATTTGTCAACTTTTTGACATATAAAAATCATACATATTAATGAAGTACATATTAATGAAGTATATTGTGATATGTCAATGGATACATAAAACATGCAATAATCAAATCAGGGTCATTATCATTCCCTTCACTCTGTTGTTTTTTTTATATTTGGAAACTTCAAGCTTCTTTCGTGGAAAGTCTAAACTGGGAGTTGGAAAAGGCTTTGTTTAAAATTTTCTTTGGGCTCAATGTAATACTTCATACATTAGTTTTCTGGGCATGGAGTCAGGAGGAAAGAAGAAGATGTGTGGGTGAGGATTAATATTGTTATCAATTCATAATATATATAATATTATATATTGTATATAATGTTGTTATCATTGTTATCAATTCATAATATATATAATAGTTTGTTTTAAACTATAATCAACCTTTGCTCTATGGAAAACCAGAATTTGTTCCTTCTGTGTTGTTGAACCCTATTTCTATTCTACCTCCATTTCCCCATTTCCTCTCTTCCTCCCCACTCTCCTTTTCAGCCTCTAGTAATCAATAGTCTACATTCAGATACACACCCACCTCTTTTATTAAAACTTCTATATGTGAGAAAACATGCAGTATTTGTCTTTCTTGGTCTGGCTTCTTTCACATCACCTAATGTCTCCCATTTCCATCCACTTTGTTGGAAACGACAGAACTTTATTATTTTTATGGCTGAATAATCTTCCATCATGTTTGTATATGTACCATATTTTTAATCCACTCATATCTCAATGGCTCTCTAGGTTGATTACCTATCTTAAATATTGTGAATAATGCTGCAATAAACTTGGGAATGCAAGTATTACTTTGGTATGCTGATCTCATTTCCTCTGGATACATATCCAACAATGAGATAGCTGGATTATGTGTGAGGTCTATTTTTAGTTGTTTGAAGAATATCCATTCTTATTCTCCATAAAGGCTGAAATAATTTACATTCCATCCATTCTCTCAACAACCTCACCAGTATTTGGTTAGTTGTGGGTTTTTTTGTTTTTGTTTTTCTTCTTGTTGTTTTTTGTTTGTTTTAATAGCAGTTACTATAGCTGGGGTACAATGATATCATTGTGGTTTTGATTTTCAATTTTCAAATGGCCAATGATATTGAGAATCTTTTCATGTCTCTGTTGTCCATTGTATTTCTCTTTTTTAGCAATGTCTGTTTGAACCATCTGCCTATTTTTAATTGGATTATTATTTTTTATTCAGTTTTTCTAGTTCCTTACATGTGCTAGATGTTAATCCTTTGACAGGTGAATAATTTCCATGTATTTTTTTCCATTCTGTAGGATTCTTCATTTTGTTGATTATTTTCTTTTAAGGGAATACATTCTTTGTTTGATATAATTCTAGTTATCTGTTCTTGCTTCTCTTTATTAATTTGGGCTCATTTTTGATTTTTTAAAATCAGTTAAGTAGAACTAGAAAATAATCTCCTCACTTCAATAAGTGGTACCTATATAAAATCTATAGTTTTTACATCACACTTACGTTAAAGATCAAGGATGTTCTTAGTCAAGAAAAAGATAAGCATGACTACAAGTCAACTGTCATTCATTTTGTACCACAAGTCCTAGTCAACAAAAACATAAATAAATGCAAACATCAATATATAGCACGAATAATAGGAATGAAATACAGACATGACAGTATTAATAATTATATTATCTATGTGGTAAATAGGTAGTCCTGGTTCAAAAATAAGTACTTAGACCATCAGAAAGAAGAGAGATTTTATAAGCAGATTCAGACATATGTGTCAATCATATTTATACTACAAAGCTATCAATCCAGTACTGAAGATGAAAATATTGGTTCAACAACAATTAAAGTTGGATTACTTCGATAAACATATAAGAAAGACTTCACTAATAACCACCTCAAGATAAATGCAGCAATGAATTTGTTAATGTGAAGTGAGAGATGATATCTTCTATAGGATATAAAGAGTACTAGTTTTGAAAGAATATATTATGAAATTGGATTTCCTCAAAATTAAGGATTTTTTTTTGAAAAACTAAAAAGCCACTAATGGGAAGAAGATATCTAGAATATACATCTAAAAATGGTTTGGAGCAAAAATAAATAAATACATCTACAAATCACTGGAAAAAAGAAAGAAAACACAGATTCAAAATGACCAGAAACTTGCACAAGGGTTTTACAACAAATGAAACAAGCTACAGTCAACCTTTTTAAAGTAAGGAAATGCAAATTATAGCCACAAAGAAGCAGGATTGCATATCTCTTAGAATCACTAATGTTAGAAACTGAAAACACCAAGAAATTTTGAGAAGTATCAGAGCCTCGATCTTGCCAACATTCCTTTGGGGTTTGTCATTGTTATAATACCAGTGGCAACTGTGTTTTTAGGTCAGCACCGAAAAATGCTAAGTATACACACAGTAAAACTCAGAAATGTATCCTAAAGAAATGTTCCCTTTGTGAAGTCCAGTTTTCTTTTTCCTTCCACATAAACATTAATTCACAAACAAACTCTAACACTGCCTTTTGAGAAATTGAAGCTATTTTCAGAAAACAAGTCAACATATACAGAATAGGAAAATAGATTATATGCTTTATGTTATATCAGGTAATTTGGACACATTGTTTTAATTAAATAAATGTGGACAAAATAGACAATAAATATAGACAAACAGCTAGACATAATGGTGCAGGCCTGTAATCCCAGCTGAGACAGGAAGATCAAAAGTTCAAGGCCAGCCTCAGCAATTTGGTGAAGCCCTAAACAACTTAGTGATTCCCTGTCCAAAATTTAAAAATTAAAAGTGCCAGAGACATGACACAGTGATAAATTGCCCCTGGGTAAAATTTCTAGTAACCCCTCTCACTGACTAAAAAAAAATAATAATAATAGGAAAACAAATGACTATAAAAACACATGTAGAAGTCTTTCTGACATAAAACCAAAGTGAACTTGATAATGGGGATGTCACTTTGTCTGGTGAAGCAGAGACTCAAGATGACATCCAGTGCTTCCAATGTCTTCAAAATCACAATCACGTCCTTCTTCCTGGTGGAAGCTTGCTTGTAACTCACTTCTGGAAATGTAATACTTGGGCTCGAATTCTTCATGCTACTTGAGAATAGGGATAGAAAGATAAACTGAGAATGGAACTGAAGTTAATCACACAGAGTAATTGTTTTTCAAAATAAATGAGGAATGTCTTATAGAATCATGTCATTTAAATTTGAAATGCTTGGTATTATAGCAAAGTAATTTTACTTATGAAAGACTCTTTTTTCCTAACTAAACAAAAAATTCAGTAAATTTTTCTTATGGGAACTATTTAAATTATGTGACAGCCATCACTGTGGTTTACCCCACCCATTCCTGACTGTGTATAAAAGGTTCTGTGCCTAAGGAAGATGACATTTCAAGCAAGAAGAATAATTCTCTATTCTTCTATTGAACTCCCACTCCTGATACCATGTGCTACTACAACAACTACTATGGCAGCCTGGGCTGTGGCTATGCTGGTCTGGGCTATGGATATGGTGGCCTGGGCTATGGCTGCGGCTATGGCTGGGGCAGATACAGATATGGCTGTTGTCGCCCATCTTATTGGTCATATGGATTCTACTGAGAAACTTCCAGAACCACTCAGTCAGTACATCTCTTCCTCCTATGCTTCCTCACTATCTTTCCAAGATTCCTCTAATAGATTAATTTATTTCTCTTTCCCAAGCATAAAATTATTACCTTAGACGATTTCACCTTCCAAAGGAGCATTTCATATTCAGTTTGCTTCAACCTGAACAACCAAAGTTGCATGTAACACCTCCCCATTTGTAAAAATGTTCATATTTGATATTGCTGTTTTGTCACTTATTTAGCCTACCAGATTATATGTGAAAAAAATGTTTCCTTTTCAATAAATTTTGTCTTTCACTGCAAAATTTTCTGTGTTTATATTCATTATTTTTCTCTGATTTGTGTTTGCATGATGGAGTGAACACAGTTCACTTAAGAACTTGTGGACTAAACCAGGATCTTTATTGACGTACATTGCCACATCTAGAGAGTCTGGATAGTCAGAGGTTAATATTATGTCAGATTGTATTGTGCACCAGTTTAAGAGAGAATACTCCACTCAGCAGGAGTGTAAGGTGCAGGGCTCAGGTTTTACTGTCCTTTGTTCAACTCTCTAAGAAGAGTGATCATGTATGATGTAAGTAGATCACTCTATTTGGCCAGATCATCTTCATATAAAATTATAGTGCTGAGCAAGATTAGTTTTACAATATTTTTAACAATATTGTTATCAATTCACACATGCACATACAGAAATCACACTTTGTGAGGGATGTTCTATGTGTGCCCTCTACTGAGCAAGTCTTCTCACAATTTGAATTCTTATTGCACTCTCCATGATCCTCACCCACACATCTTCTTCCTTCCTCCTGACTCCATGTCCAGCAAACTAATATATGAAGTGTTACACTGAACCCAAAGAAAATTTTAAGCAAAGCCTTTTCCAACTCCCAGTTTAGACTTTCCGTGAACACAAATTTTTTTCTATCTGCACCTATGTTCTTATCCAAAGGAGAGGAGGATGAAAAGTGTCTCATTCCTTCCACTGCTATGCAAAAATAATCTGGATCAGCCAGATTATTTACATGTCTGTAATCCCAAAAACTGCAGAGGATGAGACAGGAGGATCACAAGTTGGAGGTCAACCTCAGCAACTTAGCAAGATCTTTAGCAATTTAATGAGACTTCAACTCAAAATTAAAATAAGTAAATAAATAAAAACAAAAAAGGACTGGTGATATAGCTTATTTATATAGAGACAATCCCCAGTACCTGTGTGTGTATGATATATATATATATATATATATATATATATATATATATATATATTCTGCATCTAGTTCAGGCAATCATAGACAACAGGTGACTTCAATGAATGAGGCATAATTGTGTTTGGAGGAGCCGAAATCCTACAATTAGTACATCAAAAACATAAACATACCTGTATGCTACCTGCCTTGTGGACAGCGACATTTATAGCATTGTGATACAGACATATGTAAGTCAGGTGGTAAAGGTGGTAGAAGAAAAAAAGAAAGAAAGGAGAGAGAGAGAGACAAGGAGACAAAGATGGGAAGCAGAGCAATGTTTTAAATGCAGGTGTACTGAAACATTGACATTGAGGAATGTGAGGACAGAACAGAAAATCACTGTACTGGTCTTGGATTTTTCTCTTTGAAATATGCAACCATTTTAACCAAAAATAGCCAAAGACTTTTTTGAGGCTGAGACAGGAGGATCATGAGTTCAAAGCCAGCCTCAGCAATGGCGAGGCACTAAGCAACTTAGTGAGACCCTGTCTCTAAATAAAATACAAAATAGGGCTGGGGATGTGGCTCAGTGGTGGAGCTCCCCTGAGTTCAATCCCTGGTACATCCCACTCTCCCTCAAAAAAAAAGTCAAAGTCTAATGTCTGTTCACTAGTTTTTTTCTAAACTTCTCATAAAAAATCATTCAATGTGATTCTGAGTCTCTTCTATTGTATGAATCTGACCTTGCTACATGTTTATCCTCTTGTACTAAGGTTTTATAAACAATCTGTTGCCTACTAAAGCTGTACTATTTCCATATGTATACCATTGGCAATTTCCTGGTGACATTGCTCCTGTGTGATTATACTTCACTCCTTCCCCATCACATTCTTCTGATTGCTTCCCTACAGTTCAAGGAAGAGGACAGAAAAAAAACAACCTGCTATGCATCCTCTTTGCTGACCCAGTGGTTCAGTCTATCAATGTTGTGGAAATGTTCTCCAGAACCAGCCTTGGTCACCTTCTCTGTGCACCTGGGCCGGAGCTTCCCTCCTACAACCCTGATTCTTGTGGTTCTAGATTTAAATTTTCCTTTGGAATCACAATGCTTTCTGTTGCCACTGATTCCAGATTTCCTTTCCCCTCTCTTCACACGAGGAACAAAAATGGAATTTCACCTGAGGAAATATCTTTTTAATATCCAGAAGTCAGGAAATGGAAATATCCTGATATCTGTTCAAGAAAAGGAACCTGTCCTTAAAAATTTTACATAAAGGGAGTTCCCAGTATAGATGCGGCACTAAGAAATTTCTTAAGCCACTTGAAAAAAAAGCACTCCCAATCACAAAAATGCAATTCCACAGAAAGGGAAAGTGACTAAACTAATAAGAAAATCAAAATTTAGTAAGGACATTTCAAAAAACGGAAGGTGTTTTGTGAATACAGCTATAAAAATCTGAAATAATATACCATCAATCCAAATCTCTTGAACAATACCCCAAGATTGCAAAATCCCAGATTGGTGTAACATCTGGAAACTCAGTCAGTCCAACTTACTATATTAACAACAACAACAAAAAAGTTTCAGGACTATCTCAATAGAGTAAGATAAAATATAATATTTCATAGTTATTCATGAATTTTAAAAAAATTTGTAATGAAGGACTAGGAAATAACTTCCCTGATTTGAAAAATGGTATTTGCATAAAATCTGCAGCTTCTGTATCATATTTAGTGCTAAAATACAAGAAAATTACTCCCTGAGTTAGAAACAAGTATGGTTATTATCACAACATTCATTCAACTTTGTACCACAGGTCTTAGCTCACTATCTAATAATTAGCTCACAAATTAATAATTAATTAATTAAAGAAAAGGAGACAAGAAAAGAGAATACAGACTTGCCATTATTAACAAATCCCAAATCATGAAAAAGTGCTCTTTTTTCATGAGTAAGTACATCAACCAACAGAAAGAGGAGGAATTCTACAGATAGGTTCAATTATATAGAGAAACCAGACTTATACTACTAAAATAATTACTGTATAAGACAAGATAAAAAGATTAACTTAACAATAAATACTGCTAGATTCGATAGCCATATAAAGAAGTAAATCTGGACTTAATATCTTGCACCAAGATTGACAATAAACAGTATTAGATTAATTGGATAAAAACATTAAAAAATCAATTTTGACACATCATGCACCAAAATATAAGATTTTCTTATTAATGGAAGTGGACGACAATTTCTTAAATAGGTATAAAGAGCCATGCCCATAAAAACTGATAAATAGGATTTCCTTAAGAGTTCTAGTTTTTCACAGAGTTTAAAACTTCACAACACGGAAAGGCTATTTATAATACAAGTATTTGTACCAAAATTAGATAAAAATGCCTACAAAGCATTAGAGAAAGATACAAAACACAATTAAAAGTGGACAAAAACTTCAACAATCATTTCACAGCAAACAGAAACAGAAGGTGGCCAGGCTCATTAGAGCAAGAAAATGCAAATTATAATCACAATGAAATAGCACTACATACCCATCAGAATGGCTAAAATTAGTGACTGAAAATATCAAGTAATTTTGAGAAGGCTCAGACCTGGACCTTGCCAGAATTTCTAGGGGCATGTGATTGACATAAGTCCTATGAAACTTACATCAGCACCTAAAAATGCTAAAAATGAACGCACCCCAAAACTCAGAAAATCCATTCTAAAGAAATGATCACTTGGTCCGGTCCAGTTTTCTTGTCCCTTTCTGGTACTCACAAATCCACATATGTAAACATAAAATTCTTAGCTGCCTCTTGAGATATTGGAGGCATTTGTGGAAAATGGCAAAGACAAACCAACTAAAAAGATCATGGAGAAACTACTGTATGCCTGATGTCACATTAAAATAATCAGGATCCAATATTTTAAATTACAAATATGTTAACACAACAAAATAAGGGAAAAAATCTCTTTAAAAAACATGACTTGAAGAAGGTTATTCTGAAAAAAAAAAAAAACAGAGTAAGCTTGGTAATTAGGCCTTCACTTTCTGCTTGAAGGGAAGGTACCATAGGACTTCCCATGCTTCAAATGTTTTTGAAATATCATGCAAGTTTGTCTTGATGGAATTTCATGCAGAAAGTCCTTCAGAAAGTCACATGGGAAATTGTAGTTCATAGGCTTGGATATCTAATGTTATTTGGTATAAAAAAGAGGATTATAAACCGATAATCAACCTAAATATCATTATACACAGAGTATTTCCTATGCAATGGAAGAAAAAATGATTTTATTTTATTGAATAAAAGTCACGCAACTTAACTCTGGGACACTCAATATAATAGCAAAGCAATCTTACATGTGAGGAACTCTCCGAAGTCAACCAAAGACTCAGCAAATTCTTCTAGTGGATATTATGCTAAATTATGGAGCCAGCAATGCCTGTGGTTTGCCTTACCTACCTCTGGGTTTGTATAAAAGGCTCCATGGCTCGAGGAGAAGACATTTCAACCAAGAAGAATAATTCTCTATTCCTCGACTGAAATCCTATTCCTGACACCATGTGCTACTACAGCAACTACTACGGAAACCTGGGCTATGGCTGTGGTGGCCTAGGCTGTGGCTATGGTGGCCTGGGCTATGGCTGGGGTGGATATGGATTTGACTGCTGCCGTCCATCTTGCTGTGGCAGATACTGGTCCTATGGATTCTATTGAGATACTTCTGGAGCCACTTATCCAGTAGAAGTCTTCCTTGTATAGTTTCTGAATATCCTTCATTTGTTCTTCTTAAATGTTATTTGTTTCCTAACAGTGAAAAATTTTATCCTAATCATCAGTTTAAATACTTCAGTTTCAGCATGCTTCAAGTTGACAGCAAAGTCCCATAGAATGCTTCAAAATTCATAATTATTATTGATACTGTATTACTTCTCATTAATTGTAGCTTAACATGATCTGAATAATTGATGTGAATAACTTTTGTGTCTTTTTCAATAAACTTTTCTGTCATTACAAAAGATTTTCATTCATATTTATTTTCCTCTGTCATTTATGTGTTATATTATGTAGTGTATTTCACTTGAGAGTAGTTGAATGAAACTGGCATCTTCGCACAAATACATGCACACATTTAGAGTATCTGGATGGTGAGATGATTGTATAAAATGGTATCATGGTTCACATAATGGGGTAACTGCATTCACCAGAAGTGTAAAATGCAAGGCTCACATAAATCTATCTTCCATTCAGCCTTTCCATCACTGTGTGAAAATTGAGACTATGATGGATATAGATCACTGTATTTGATCAATAGTCCTTCAGTTAAAACTAGATTAATGAATTCAATTGCTTATCAGTACTTGCTAAAGGTTAAGTAGTGTACATACATAAACAGATGTCTTGTGGGATGCTTTGCTCGTATCTCTTCACAGCCAGACTTCATATGGTGCAACTTCTTTCTGCACCACTCATCTTGCCTACCAAGAATCTTGCTCTCTCTAGCTGACTGAATGGGAAATCACACGTAAAATATTTCCTTTGATCTTGGAGAAAACATTAAGCAGGGCCTCCTCTAACTGCTGAATTAGACTTCCATGAGTACAAATGTATCTCTATCCACACAATGAGCCTCTGCTTTGTTCTAGAGCAAAGGAACATGAAAAATGGCTCCTTGCTCTCTGCTCCTGCTGGGATACATCCACAGCAAGCCCAGCACATCCTGAAGGTAAAGGATTACCTCCAACAAATAAGGCAGCATCTTGTTTAGAGCAGCCTTGGTACTATATCTTTGTTGTCAAATTTCTACCTCAGGGACTGTGACATTTATGGGATTGGGATACATGGACACATAAGTCACATATGTTAATTACAAAGAAGAGGCAGGAAGGGGTTCATATAGAGATATGATAGAAATAGACACAGAGATGAGAAATAAAAGTAAAATGCAATTGTAGATGTACTGAAATGTTAAACTGAGTAAAGCCAGTGAACAAGGCAACTTTATTTTTTACTAGTCTTAAAGTTCACTTTTTGACATATTTCAACATAAAGTATGCGAAGATTTTAAAGATGAAAGCAAATGTCTGATCTCGAGCAAATATCCAAACTTCTCATGTAAAATACTTTATGTGACTCTGAGTCTCATTGTCTCCATCCAATCTGTTTATGTTCTCATCCTTATATATTAAGGATTTAAATACTCTATTGCCTAAAAGCAGCTCTATTCACATTTATCCACACCCATGGTAGTTTCCTGTGACACTGCAGTCCTTTGTGATTACAATTGTCCTTCCTCATCACATTCTTCTCATTACTAATGTAAAGTTCAAGAAAAAAGAGGAGAAAGTCTCCATGCCTCCTGGTTGCTGATTGACAGCTGGGTCTGTCCATATTGCAAAGAAAGTTTTCCAGAAAAGAGTGCTTGTCACCATCTCTTCATACCTGGATCAGAATTTTCCTCTTACAACAGATTCTTGTATTTGTGGGGCCAGTTTCAAATTTTTCTCTTTTTTTTTCACTGATTTTTAAATTTTCTCTCCCAACTCATATAAGGAACATCAGGAAATCTGAATTTCAGCTGAGGAAATTCATTTATGTCACAAAGACAAGAAGAAATAGGAAGTTCAAATAGTCTGACACCCATTAATGAAAACAAATCAGAATTGAATATATTAATGCAAATAAATTCTTTATTTATTTGTATTCTTTATTTATTTGTATTATCCATTACAAAAATATTCTTCCACAAAATAGGAATAAGGCAAAGCTTACTAAGAAAATCAAAACCTAACAAGGAACTTATATGAAAGGGAATATGTACTATGAACATACCTTCAAATATCTGAAACAATATATCATCAAACTGAGTCCCAAGAGCTCTATTCCAAGATTGAAAAATTCTAGATTGGTTTAATATCTTAAAAGTCAGTCAGTACAATTCATCACATTAATGAAAAAAGAATGGAAGCTATATGAATATCTCAAAAGATTAAGATAAAGCATGATAAAATTGAACTCCCATTCATGAATTTTAAAATATCCCAGTAAAGTACGACTAGAAAATAGCTTCCTCAATTTGATAAATGGCATCTTCACGACCTCTACAGTTTGTATATCACACTTAGTTCTTAAGTATGAAATAATTTTTTTCCCCAGGCTCAGGAATAAGACAAGGATGACTTGTCTTCATAATCTTCATTTAGCTGTACAACAGTTCTTAGTGACTGAAATCAACTGCTGGAACAAAGCTGGAGAAAAAAATGCAGACTTGATATTACTAATGGCATAATTGTGTACTAGTGAAGTAGAGTGGGTTCTGTTTCAAGAATAAGCACATAGACGAAAGGAGAGCAGAGGAGTTCAATAAATAGACTCAAACATATAGGGTAACCATATTTATTGCTAAGATACCACTGCAGAGCAGAAGACAGAAGGACTGACTTAACAATGAGTAATGTTAGTTAATTTAATAACCATGTAAAGAAAATAAATCTTGACTTAGACCTTTCACCAAAATAAGATGCAGGAATATCTTTATTAATTTAAAGTAGGTGATAGTTTCTGAAGCAACATATAAAGGGCACTGGCCAGAAAAGGAAATTCTAACCAATTAGACTTTATCAAAATAAAAAAAAACCCTTATTTTTAAATGTTAATAATTGATACACAAAAATTATATGTTTATGGGGAATCACATCATGTTTCCTAATTATACAATGTGTAATGAAAAATCCATTCAACTTTTCAAAAGTTTATTATTTATTTGTGATGAAATCTTTCAAAATCCTTGAAGCAGAAATTATTTCTCTTAAGTGTAACATAATACTCATTATTAAGAAAGTAAATAAGGCCAATGAAAAGGAGATACCTACAGTATATATCTAGATAAGCATTTTGACAAAAAATAAATATAAATTCCATCCTCTTAGAGAAACAAAATGTGCTTTTAAAATGACCAAAAATTTGCACAAACATTTTACAACAACGAATGATAAAAGATAACCAATCTTGTTAGAGCAACATAGTACTAGTTACACCCACAGAAGGGCTAGAGTTAGAGACTATGAATACCAAACAATTTTGAGAACACTCAGACCTGGGCCTTGCTAACATTCCTGGGGGGCATAGGATTGGCACAAGCTTAGTGGACAAAATATGTCAGCACCTAAAAATACTAAAACTGAATGCACTCCAAAACCCAGAAATTCTACTTTAAAGGAAGGAACACTTGGTTTTGGTCCAGTTTTCCCACAATTTTCATGTCCTTATAAAATTCACATATTAGATTCTTACACAACCTCTTGAGAAACTGAAGTTATTTTGGCAAACAAACAATCCCACACACCAAATGTTAGAGGAGATACTGTACGACTGATGTAATATCAAGGCATCAAGACATATCAAGTATGGGTTAACAAGACAAAAAACAACAACAAAAGCAAAAAAAAAATGTAGGGAAAGAAAAATCTCTAAAACCCATGATTTGATGGAGGTCATTGTGACACAAAACAGAAACAACCTTAGAAATGACACCTTCATTCTGTCGATTGAAACAGGCACATGAAGCCCTGCAGTGTTTCTAATATCTTTTCAGTCTCATTTAAGTCTCTCTTATTGGTAAAATCTTGTCTGAAATCTTTTGTTGTTGTTGTTGTTGTTGTAAATTACATCGGGACATATAGTCACTTTGCTTGTACACCTAGTGTTACTTAGAAATGGAAACATAATGGTAAGCTAATAATCAACCTTAAACTAATCACATGAGAAGAGAGATTCTCTTTTTAAAAGAGAATTAAAACATTTTATTAAATCATGCCATTTAATTTTTGGACACTTGAGAGAAAAGCAATCCTACTTATGAGAAAATTTCCTTTCCTAGGTAAATAAAAGATTCAGATAATTTTCTCACAAAAGTTATGCTAAATTAAGACACCAGCATTTCCTGGGGTTTGCCTTACCACCCAGCTATGTAGAAAGCCCCATGCCTGTGGATGTTGACATTTAAATTAAGAATTCTTTGTTCTTCAACTGCACCTTCTGCTCCTGACACCATCTGCTAGGACTACAACTATGATGGCAGCCTGGGATATGGCCGTAGCTATGGCTGGAGTGGGTATGGATATGGCTGCTGGTGTCCATCTTTCTGTGATAGATACTGATCTGCGTAGTAGATCCTGTGGATTCTACTGAGAAACTTTTGGAGACATTCAGCCAGTAGGACTCTTCCTCCTACACTTCCTGATTGTCCTTCCATTAGTAATCCTCCTTATTAGTAATTTACCTCCCTTTCCCAGTAGTGAAGGTCTTATCCTAGACTGTTTCACCTTCTGATGGAATACTTTAGATTCAATCCACTTCACTCTGATCAACCCAAGTCACATTTAATTAATACCTCTCCATTCACAAAAGTGTTTTTGATTGTTATAATAACAATCACAACTCATGGTGGCTTCACAATTTGGATGGGAAACAAGTTTGTCAATAAATGTTGTCTTTTATTGCAAAATGTTTGCATTTACATTCATTACTCTCTCTCACTTACGTGTGAATGTTGGGGTCCTTGTTTCATTTGAGTGTCCAGGGGAGAAACCAGTACATTTTTTGTAATATTTTCTTTTGAGACATGGTCTTAATAAGTTGCTTAGAAAGATGCCTCCCTAAGTTGCTAAAGCTGACTTTGAACTTTCAATCCTCTTGCCTCAGCCTCCAAATCCACTTGCATTACAGCCATGCACCATCATATCCAGCCAAAACCATAATCTCTACAGATGTGCATGGACACCTCTATAGAGTTTGGGATGTCAGCTAGTGAACTGTGTCAAGAGTTATTGTTCATCGGGTAAAAGGAAAACTGTGTTCCACAGCAGTATAAAGTGCCACCATCACATCTATGTGCCCCCATTCAACTTTTCCATCCATACTATTCATTTGGATCACTTTATTTGATCAAACTTCCTCTAGTTTAACAGTTAAAAGTGTCAGTATCACTCACAAGTATGAAAACAGACTGTTTCAGGGATGCTCTGTCATCCTTCTCCACAGGCAGGCCTTACACAAAATGCTCCATATTTTGCTCATCTTTTCTCACCAACACTTTCTGCACCATCCACCTGCCTGTGCTGAATAGAAAAACATGCAAACTTTGCATTTCACCCTATAGAAAATCTTAAGCAGTGTCTTCTATAATGGCTGGTTTAGACTTTCCATGGGCACAACTCTTGCTCCATCTGTACAAAGCACCTCTGTTTTCATATGAGAGCAGAAGATTATTAGAAGTGGCCCCATGCCCTCTCCTGCTAGTAGAAAAGCTCTTTAATAACCCCTGGGAAATCCTTAGGCTTCTTTAAAAGCATATAAAGATTACTCCAGGGATTGAGCTAGGACTGTGTTTGCAGGGACTCAATTCTAGAATTGGAATGTTAAAGGGGTGTCTGTACTCTACCCATATCAGAAACAACGGCAATCACAACTTGTGAGACGTGGCAGTGTAAGTCAGATAGATGGTGGAGATATTAGAAGGCCAGGTTCTTGACAGGGGCGTGCATGAAAAATGAAATCATGACAATGGAGGACTATGATTAGAGAGAACAGAAATTATTTTTATTGGTCTTAAGATTTTTCCTTTTAAAATATTTCCATATAGACTCAATATCTTAAAACAAATCACAAAAGCTAATGTCTGGTTACGATTCTGTCTGAACTGCTCATGTAAAATGCCTCCTATGACCCAGAGCTACATTTGATCTGGCTACTGTGTGTGTGTGTGTGTGTGTGTGTGTGTGTGTGTGTGGTGTCCAGGATTGAACCCAGGGCCCTGTGCATGTGTGGAAAGCACTCTACCAACTGAGTTATATCCCCAGCCTTGATGTAGTTACATTCTTGCTCTCATATACTGTGGTTTTAAATGATGAGTTGCCTACAAACACAGCACTCTTCTCATATAAACACTTGGTTGGTGGTGTTCTGATGCCCCTATGCTATGCTCCTGGTGACTATGCCATGTTCCTTCCACATCACATTCTTCTGATTGCTTCAGTGCAGCTCAGAGAGAGAGAGAGAGAGAGAGAGAGAGAGAGAGAGAGAGAGAGAGAGAAATACTGGCCATGACTCAGGGTTGCTGATCCTATGGCTCAGATTGTCAAGCTTTAACAAGGCCAGAGGGAAGACCCCTGGTGACATCTGTACACTCCTGGAGCAAGGCTCTGTTCCTGCACCACTCGCCCTTGTATCCATAGTCAGGTTTCCTACTTTGCTTTAAAATCAAAACAAATATTTTCTTTTGTTGAATCCAAGTCCACATCATTCCTTACCTAGATAGGAACAATGGGAAAGTGGGATTTTATTGGAAGAAATATTATTAATTAAACAAAAAAAGTAAAAAAATCCAAATCATACTGTATAAGAAAATAAACATGCAAAGGAAAGTGCAGGTGTATATGCCTTCACTAATGAATTATTTAAAATACTGGAGGAAAAAAGTATGAGCATTTATTAATACAAATATTGTTCTGCAGAATAAGAGAAAGACCAAACCTACAAACTAAAGCAAAGCCCAGGTAGGATGTTATAAGAGAATAAATATATTTTGTGAACATGGCTATAAAATCTGAAACAATACATACATTATCAAGTCAAGTCCCAAGGGCTATCTTCCAAGATTGTAAAACCTAGGTTAGTTTAATACCTGAACAGCCAGTTAATGCAATTCATCACATTAACAAAAGTGAATGTCATGTGAATATCTTAACTGATTAAGAAAACCATGATAAAATTTAATACCCATCAGTGAATTTTAAAATATTCAGCAGAGTAGGACTATAATAAAAAAATTCCTCAACTTGTCAAGTGTCATCTGAATAAAATCTACTGCTTATATATTAGACTTAATGCTGAAATACAGAATAACTCTCTATAAGGCCAGGAAAAAGACAAAGATGACAACTGTCACAACATTCTTTCAACTTTGTATCAAAAGTATTAACTAGAAAAATAATAATAAATGCATTCCGACATAAATGGAACAAACATTGGGGGAAATATAAACTTGCCATTATTAATAAATGTCATAATTATGTATACGGAAAAGATGGGTGGTACTTGTTCAAAAATAAGCATGCAGGCCAATGGAATAAGAAGAGACTCTAAGTGCATCAAACAGACAGAGTAGCCAGACTTATACGCTAACTTATCATTACCGTGCATAAGATGAAAGAATTGATGTAACACTAGTGTTTGATTAATTTGGTAGCTGTATAGAAAAAAACAAATCTTGACTCTTACCTTGCAACAAAATGAGATGTAAGAATGCCTTTATTACTTAAAACAGGAGATGGTTTCTTTAGAAGTATATAAAGTATACTAACCATAGAAAAAAAACTTTGATAAATGGGATTTCCTCAAAATTAAGAATTTAGAATAGGGGAAATATCACCTACCATAAGAAGACATTTACACTATACTTATATAAAAAACTAAAATTTTGGAACAAAAACATGAATAAAAAACAAAAACAAAATGAATCACAAACCTTAAAGACATAAAACACAATTAAAAGTGAACAAAAACTTGCACAAAAATGGATAGCAAATGAAAACAAAAGATAACCAGCCTCATTAGAAGAAGGAAAAGCAAATTATAACCACTGTGAATTAGAACTAGGTACCCATAAAAATGGCTACAAGACATAGAAAATACCAAGTAATTTTGAGAATGCTTAGAAACTGGACCTTCCAAACATCCTGGTTGACATGTAATTTGACACCACCCCATTTGGAACCTGTAAGGTAGCACCTAAAAATGTCAAATACAAATGCACCCTAAAACTCAGATATCCCACACTATAGGAATCACCCCTGTTTTCCAGCATGGTCTTCTTGTTCTTTCCACATACAAGTTTACATGTATAAACTCTCCATTCTTATGCTGTCTTTTGAGAACTTGAAGTTATTTTTAGAAAAGAGACAAACAAACAAGACAAACTTGGACAAAATACTGTTTTATTTATACTGTACCTAGTGTCAGGACATATCAGTTCAATTTATAAATATTGCTAAACAGGGAGAATATATAAAATGATTATAAGAAACTCTTTAAACGTCCATGCCTGGATGGAGGTCATTCTGTAAAGCCTGTTAAGGAGGCTTTCACTTTGTGTAGTAATGCAAAGATTCAAGAGGAACTCCAGTGCTCCTGACACCCCTGACGCCTCTGTCGTCGGGTCTCTCACTGGTAGAATTTCATGCAGAATCTTGTTTTGCAAGTCAGCTCAAGAAACACAGTTCTTAAACTTAAATACCTGTGGATGCCTGATAGTGGGAAGAAAACAATAAACTGATAATCTACCTTCCATTAATCACACACAGAATATTTGGTTTTCAAAATAGAGGGAAAATGTCTTACAAAATCTTGTGATTGAACTAACATTGGGAGGCTGGATATGATAGCAAAACAGTATTGCTTATGAGGAATTCTCCTTTCTTACGACAACAAAAGGACCAGTCAATCTTTCTTATGGAAGTTATTCTAAATTATGAGGATGGCAATGTCTGTAGTTACCCAACCCACCTCTGATTGTGTATAAAAGGCTTTGTGCCTGCAGGTGATGACATTTAAACCAAGATATTTCCTGCTTCTCAGCTGCACCTTCCTCTCCTGACATCATGAACTACTATGGAAGCTACTATAGTGGCCAGTGGTATGGGTTTGGAGGCCCAGGCTGTGGCTAAGGTGGCTGTGGTGGTCTGGGCTGTGACTGTGGCTATGGTTGGGTCAGGTATGGATATAACTGCTGCCACCCATCTTGCTGTAACAGATACTCGTCCTATGGATTCTACTGAGAGAGTTTGGGAAAAACTTACCTCCCCATCCCAACACTCCTTTGTTATATGTTAATTTCCTTTGTTATAATCCTATATTATTCTATTTTTATTTTATTTTAACTCAACAATTATTAACTGAAAATTTTCTTTATTTTCAAGGTAACTTTCCCGTTGATAAGACTCCTACTGTCATTCATACCAATTTACATCTATTACATGTGCAATGTGAGATGCTGCATGATTGTCCACATGAAGTCCTTGTATTAACTTCCTTGGCTTAATAAATGCATCATAGCATCTGTTTCTGACTGATTTCACATGCCTTCACGGCTTATGCTTCACTCCCCACCGTATCTGTTGAGCCTTATGATTAGTGAAACCTCCTTTTCTTCATACACTGGAATGCCTGCAGCTGTAGGATATTTCTGCCTCCCAGCCTTGCATAATCATTCAAGCTGTGCTGCCAAGTGACTCAGATGCTTCATGCTATCCTTCTTTAGTTCAAAGGCAAAATATTTGAAAGGTGCCCCTTAATCTAGAGGCTACATGCTGAGTGGCTGTCTGTCCTTCATATCTGTGAAGCTGTCCAAAAACACACACCTGGCTATCATCTCTGAAAAGCAGGTCTAAGCAAGCTGGAACATTGCTATCTTACGTTTATCATTGGCAGCTAAATTTTATATTGCCATTTTCTCTTTGAAACACATAAAAATTGCATGTTCTTCCCACTAATTTTTGGATTTTTCCTAAATCTACTACCAGAAGTTCTTTTCCAAGTGGAATTTAATCTAATAGGCTATCAATAAAGTAGTCTCCACTTTGATTAAATCACTGGATAGTTTCAATTTGATTTTTAAGAATTAAATATTTGGCCAAAAGGTTATATTTGACCTCACATATTGACATGAGTATATTTGAAATACACCTCTAGATTGACATGAATATTGTTGGATTAATTTTCACAGATCATCAAATGTTTTAAGCAGTACTTGGGAATTGCTACCCTATCACCTATCCAATTACAAAGGAAAAATTTCCTAATTGGCATAACACCAGAAAATTGTTTATCTTGCACTATGGGGAAAAAACATGATTTATCATCTCAGTGAAAAAAGATAAATCACCTACTTAATTACTATCCTGAGATGATGAGGAGATTCATTTATCCTTGCATGATTTCCATAGGCCCATGCAAACAATGCATAACTTATTGATGTTATCAGTTTGGGGATCCATTAATAGAGCTCATTCTCCTTCCAAAGACACAATGAAGCCCACAAAGCTACATATTTCCACCCTCCCAGCTGTTCATTAAATGTGTTTCATGATTTTAAGTTTTGCTGTCAAAAGTCAATAAATCTGATTTTTAATCATAATAGCCTAGATTGTATGATTGTACATATCCTACCACATTGCTGATGACATCTTGTTATATATATCTATTATTTTCTCTCTCTCTCTCTCTCTCTCTCTCTCTCTATATATATATATATATATATATATATATATATATATATAAAGTATTTTAGGTGATTTGCATCTTTTAACTTCAATTTCTTATTTATATTAGAAAATTAGAAGTAAATTACCAACTTTCAGTTTTATCTCTAAGATATAAAGAGCTGGGAAGACATTAACTCAATTTTCATATGGAAAACCACTGATTCTCAAAATAGGCCTGGGTCTACCACTCCATTGGCAGACACCTGCCAGAGCTCTGGCACAGGACCACCTCTTCCATCCAGCAAACCACCACCTGAGCTCAGGCCTGGCCCAGATCCACCTACACTGACATACGTGAGGCCCAGGCCTAGGATAGGTCCAAGTTCGCCACCCTCCCCCTACCTGGGAGCACAAGTCTAACCAACTTCCATCTTGAGACACTGCAGACATCTCCATAGCCTTCCCCATGCAGTAGCACCTAACTTTTGACCACAGATAGGTCCATAGAAACAACTTCATCTCAGAGTTGGCATGCAAAAGACAGTGTAAGGCCCACCCCTTTGAACCCCATCTCTGTAAGACATTGCATTCGTCTTGGGGAACTTCCACTATTATCTCAAGTTACCTCAGCTATTGCAGCCACCACCTTTAGATGCAGTAGCATACATTGAGGGACACCAGCAGGGTCTGGAAGCCCAACATCAGGTGAGGTACAGACAATCTGCACAGGTATTACAAGAATATAGGGTAGGAACTGTAATGTCTCAGACCCACACTGCAAGAAAGGAAGACACATAGACAACATGAAAAATCAAGGGAGGAAAGTGCCCCAAACAAACCAGGACACTACAATATCAGAAACTATGGGCAGAGAAGATGATGAAATGTCAGAGAAGGAGTTCAGAAGGTTCATATTAAAATGATCTGTGAATTAAAGAATGACCTAAATGAGCAAATACAGATGAAAATTGATGACTTCAACAAAACAAATACAGGTAGCAAAAGATTACTTCAAGAAACGGATAGAGACTCTGAAAAAAAAACGTCAAAAATCCTTGAAGCGAAGAAAACAATAAACCAAATTAAAAACTCAATAGAAAGCATAACCAACAGACTAGATCACTTGGAGGAAAGAACAGTCAGGTAATGAAGACTAAGTATAAAATATGGAAAATAAAGTTGATTACATGGTGAAAATAGTAAGAAGCTGTGAACAGAACATCCAAGAATTATGAGACAGCATCAAAAGAACAAATCTAAGAGGTATTGGGATAGAGGAAGGCACAGAATTTCAAACCAAAGGAGTGCACAATCTCTTCAATGAGATACTACTATCAGAAAATTTCCCAAGCATGAAGAATGAATTGGAAAACCAAATACAAGAGGCTTACAGGATACCAAATGTACAAAATTATAACAGATCTACACCAGGGCACATTATAATGAAAATGCCTAGCATACAGAATAACAATAGAATCTTAAAAGGAATCAGATTACATGTAGGGGAAGACCAATTTGTATCTCAGCAGGTTTTTCAACTCAGACCATCAAAGCCAGAAGATCATGAAACAACATATTCCAAGCCTGAAAGAAAATGGTTGACAACCAAGAATTTTATAACCAGCATAAGTGAGCTTTAGATTTGATGATGAAATAAAAACCTTCTATGATAAACAAAAGTTAAAAAAAATTACAACTAAAAAGCCTGCACTACAGAAAATACTCAGCAAAATATTCCACAAAGAGGAAATAAAAAACAATGATGAAAATCTGCAGAGGGAAGGATTACACTAAAAAAAAAAATATTCAAAGGAAAAACCAAGTCAAGTTAAAAACCAAAAATAAACAAAAATGGCTGGGAATACAAATCATGTCTCAATAATATCTCTGAATGTTAATGGCCTAAACTCACTGATCAAAAGATATAGACTAGCTGATTGGATTAAAAAAACAAACATGCACCCAACAATATGCTGCCTCCAAGAGACTCATCTCATAGTAAAAGACATCCACAGACCGAAGGTGAAAGGTTGGGAAGAATCAGATCACTCACATGGACTGCAAAAGCAAGCAGGGATTTCCATCCTCATATCAAATAAAATAGACTTCAAGCTAAAGTTAATCAAAAGGAATAAAGAAGTACACTACATACTGCTCAAGGGAACCATACACCAACAAGACATAACCATTATACATATATATGCCCCAAACAATGGAGCATCTACATTCATCAAATAACACTTCTCAAGTTTGAGAGTCAAATGGACCACAACACAATAATTTTGGGTGACTTTAACACACATATTTCACCCATGGATAGATCTTCCAAACAAAAACTGAACAAAGAAGCTATAGAACTCAAAAACACAATCAATAACTTAAACTTAACTGACATATATAGAACATTTCATCCTTCAACAAGAGAATACACTTTCTTCTCAGCAGCACATGGATCCTTCTCTAAAATAGACCATATATTATGCCATAAAGCAACTCTTAGCAAATATAAAAAGTAGAGATACTACTCTGCATTCTATCATGTTGAGCACTATCAGATCATAATGAATGAAATTAGAAATCAAGGATAAAATAGGAAATAAAAGCTACTCCAACACCTGAAGGTTATATAAGATGCTACTGAATGAACAATGGGTTGCAGAAGATATCAAGGAGTAGATAAAAACATACTTAGAGGTGAATGAGAACACAGATAAAACATATTGAAATCTCTGAGACACTATGAAGGCAGTTTTAAGAGGAAATTTTATTGAAAGGAGTTCATTCCTTAAAGAAGAAAAAGTCAACATATAAATGACTTAACATTACATGTCAAAGCCCTAGAAAATGAAGAACTAATCTACTCCAAAAGCAGTAGAAGACAGGAAATAATTAAAATCAGAGCTGAAATCTATGAAATTGAAACAAAAAAAAAATAATTGAGGGGCTGGGTTGCGGTTCAGCAGTAGAGCGCTCACTTCCTCACGTGTACGAAGCCTCCACATAAAAATAAATAAATAAAATAAAGGTATTTAAAATTTAAAAAAAAGAATTGAAAAAATGACAAAACAAAAAGTTGGTTCTTTGAAAAAATAAATAAAATTGACAGACCCTTACCCATGCTAACAAAGAGAAGAAGAGAGAAAATGCAAATTATTGATATATGTGATGAAAAAGAAAATATCACAGAAAACACTACAGAAATACATAAAATAATTAGAAATTATCTTGAAAACTTGTACTCCAATAAAATAGAAAATATCAAAAGCATCAATAAATTTCTAGAGTCATATGATTTGCTCAAATTGATTCAGGATAATACACACAATTTAAACACATCAATATCAAGCGACAAAATAGAAGACACCATCAGAAGCCTACCAACCAAGAAAAGCCCAGGACTGGATGGATAGATACACAGTCCAGTTCTACAAGACCTTTAAAGAAGAACTAATGCCAATATTCTTCAATTTATCTCAGGAATTAGAAAAAGAAGCATCACTTCCAAACTCATTCTATGAGGCCAATATCACCCTGATTCCAAAACCAGGCAAAGACACATGAAAGAAAGAAAACTTCAGACCAATATCTCTAGTGAACATAGATGCAAAAATTCTCAATAAAATTCTGGCAAATCAAATACAAAAATATAGCACACCATGATCAAGTAGTGTTCATTCCAGGGTTGAAAGTTTGGTTCAAAATACGGAAATGAATAATTGTAATTCATCACATCAATAGCCTTAAAAATAAGAACCAGATGATCATCTCAACAGATGCAAAAAAAAAAAAAAAAAAAAAGCATTCGACAAAATACAGCACTGCTTAATGATCAAAACACTAGAAAAACTAAGGATAACAGAAACATATCTCAACAGTGTAAAAGCTATTTTATGCTAAGCCACAGGCCAACATTATTGTAAATGGACAGAAATTGAAAGCATTCCCATTAAGAACTGGAACCAGACAGTGATGTCCTCTTTCACCACTTCTATTTTACATAGTTCTTGAAACACTGGCCCATAAAAAGAAATTAAAGGGATACAGATAGGTAAAGAAGAACTCAAATTAGCACTATTTACCAACAAAATGATTCTAAAAATTCAAAATGACCCAAAAAAATTCCACTAGAAAATTTCTAGAACTAGTAAATGAATTCAGCAAAGCAGCAGAATACAAAATCAACATCCATAAATCAAAAGCATTTCTGTAGATCAGTGATGAATTCTCTGAAAGAGAAATGACAAAAACTACCCCATTTACAATAGCATCAAAAAAATAAAATACTTGGGAATCAACAAAAGAGGTGAAAGACCTCTACAATGAAAACTACAGAATTTTAAAGAAAGAAATTAAAGAAGACCTTAGAAGAAGGAAAGATCTACCTTTTTCTTGGTTAGGCAGAATTAATATTATTAAAATGACCATACAACCAAAAGCACTATATATATTTAATGCAATTCCAATTAAAATTCCAATGACATTCCTCATGGAAATAGAAAAAGCAATCATGAAATTCATCTGGAAAAATAAGAGACACAGAATAGCTAAAGCAATCCTTAGCAAGAAGAGTGAAGCAGGTGGCATCACCACATCAGACCTTAAACTATACGACAGAGCAATAGTAACAATAACATTGGCACCAAAATAGACTTGTAAACCAATGATACAGAATAGAGGACACAAAGACTAACCCACATAGTTATAGTTATCTTATATTTGACAAAGGTGCCAAACACCTACATTGGAGAAAAGATAGCTTCTTCAAAAAATGATGGTAAGAAAATTTGAAGTTCATATACAACAAGATAAAATTAAATCCCTATCTCTCACCATGCACAAAACTCAACTCAAAGTGGATCAAGAACCTAGGAATTAAACCAGAGACACTGAATCTATCAGAAGAAAGAATAGGCCCAAATCCATCATGTAGGATTAGGCCCCAACTTCCTCAATATGAATCCTATAACACAAGAATTAATGTCAAGAATCAATAAATGGTATGGATTCAAAATAAGAAGCCTCTTCTCAGCAAAATAAATGATCAGTGACTACTAATTGAGAACAATTCTCACCACATGCACATGAGATAGAGCACTAATCTCTAGACATATAAAGAGCTCAAAAATCTTAACACCAAAAAAGCAAATAACCCAATCAATAAATGGGCCAAGGAACTGAACAGACACTTCTCAGAGGAAGATATACAATCAATCAACAAACAGATGAAAACAATGTTCAGCATTTCTAGCAATTAGAGAAATGCAAATCAAAACTGCCTGTCAGAATGGCAGCTATTAAGAATACAAACATCAATAAGTATTGGCGAGAATGTGGGGGAAAAGGCATACTCATATATTGTTGGTGGGACTGCAAATTGGTTCAACAAGTATGGAAAGCAGTATGGAGAATCCTTGGAAAACTGGGAATAGAACAACCATTTGACCCAGCTATCTCACTTCTTGGTCTATACCCAAAGGACTTAAAAACAGAATACTATAGGGACACAGCCACATCAATGTTTATAGCAACACAATTCACAATAGCTAAACTATGGAACCAACCTATATGTCCTTCAGTAGATGAATGGATAAAAAAAGGTGGTATATATACATAATGGAATATTACTCAGCATTAAAAGATAATAAAATCATAGCATTTGCAGGTAAATGGAAGAACCTGGAAAATATAATGCTAAGTGAAATTAGCCAATCCCAGATAATCAAATGCCGAATGATTTCTCTGATTTAAGGATGCTGATTCATAATATGCTGTGGGGTCGGGGGAGGATTAAATGAACTATAAATAAGGCAATGGGGAAAAGGGGAGGGAGAGGAAGAGAGGCAGCATAGGGGTAGGAAAGACGGTGGAATGCAATGGTCATCATTACCCTAAATAAATGTAAGAAGACATGTATGTGACTCTAGTTGGTGTACAACCAGAGATATGAAAAATTGTGCTCTATGTGTGTAATATGAATTGTAATGCATTCTGCTGTCATATATAACAAATTAAAATTTAATAAAGATGATAAATACATAAAATATCAAATAATCCATTGTGGTATACAGAATGCTAACTTAAGAGCTCTTTCTGGATTAAAAGTGAATGTCTAGAATCATATAAGATTAAAATACTGTCACTATGTGAATTTACTCTTTTGAATAAACAGACCATAAAAAAAAAGTAAACTACTGATTTTTCTTGGGCCCATTAGAGAACTGTAGGGCAAGGTACTAACCAAAATCCAGAGAAACAGGCACATTAGAGAGTCATTACAAAGATCTACAAATCTGGAGCAGAAGCCACAGTAGTCATAAACTGGGAGAAACTTAAATGTAATTTTAAATTTATACTTAAATGTAACTTTGTTGTTGTTATTTTGTTTTACTTCTTTACCATATATCTAGTTAAAAAAAAAACACACAGAAAATAGATTTTGATGTTTTTCTAGAATTTCCTTATCAAGTATAATTTGCACTTCAATACAATTGAATTTGTTCATTAATTATACTAATAGCTACTACACATACTTATTTGTTTGAAGCTTTCTCCTGAGCAATGTATTTACTACACGAATAATTAGAAACCGATTATTTTGGTAATTCTTGTTAAGATGGGTCGTTTTTTTCTCCTACATATATACATCTTAAATTTTATTAGGAAGATTTGTTTATTAAAATTCAACTTTTGATACCAACATTTGTTTGGAAATGGCTTTGGCTTTTAAAACTTGATAGAATCAGAACTTCACGATTTTGGTGGATTGCTGGAGTATAAGCTTACAAAGAGGGAGAGACTTCTGCAGCCACAGTTTGAAGACGCCTGCAAATGAGTTGAATCTCCAGCAATCACACCAGATTCTCATGGCAAGACCCACAAAAGATGGCCACAGAGCAGAAGGAGGAGGGGGTAAATCAAGATGAAATGTGCAGAAAATATTCTCCACAACAGACCCCTTTATTTTTCCTGTCTTATCTAAGTTGGGCAAATGGGAACCCAATGAGAAGAAGGAATACAAAAGGGAGAACACAAGAAGAATTTAAACTCTCTGGCACCTACAGCTATAGGAGACATAAAGAACAGCCCAATTCCTAGTCAAATGGACATGCATCCTCTGACCCCTGAGGGCCTTTGCATCTCCATTTGTTATAGAATATGTCTAACTTCCAACAACAACAAATATATCATAACAAACATCAGGAAAACAAGACCTTCCAAGGGAAAAGCAATCATCTGAACACAACTCCGATAGAACAGAAGATAAAGTTACCACAGGTGTTTGAAATAACTATCATTATGTTTATAATCTAGAGAGGAACAACAGAACTTGCAGTCGAAGTTTCATCTACGACTACGTGACCAGAATGGAGTGGAGAGAAATACTGAGTGTTGAAAGGAGACGCCATCACTCCAGAATTTCATATCCAGTGAATTCTTCCTTCAAAAGGCATTAAGGAGTCAATATTTTCCTCAGACAAAAACTGAGGAAGTTCATTGCTTTATAATAAATATTAAAAACAACACTTCAGGGAGAAGGACAATGATATGGGTCAAAGACAGAAAGAAAATAAATAAAGGTGAAATTAATCTTTCCTTTGTCTTAATATTTATTGATTTATAATGTAGGTTTTTATTAAAACAATGACCATTACCATGTGTTAGATGATTGCAGCATTAGGTAAGTGACATGAATACCAGCAATGTCACAGCATGTGAGAGAGAGGGATTAGGAATACTGGTATGTATCCTGCATGAAACTTGAACTGTTACAATGCACTATGAAGGTAGACTTTGAACAATGAAATATGTATATAGGAAACTCAAGAGCAGCAACAAGACTATTTAAAAATATATAGATGTCTGATATGCTAAGGAAAGAGATAAAAGAGAATTGTATAAAAGCTCCTTTAAAATAGGAGAAAATAGAAAAGAAGGGAGAAGAGAAACAAAGACAAATGCAACACATTGAAAGTTACAAATGTATAACTATTAACCCATATTAACTATGTCAATACATACTTCAAATGAATGGATTAAATTCACCAAGTAAATGACAGAGAGTATAAGAGTTTATAAACTTATTTTAAGTATGCAAGCTACAATCATATGTTGGCTACATGAAGCCCATTTAAATAAAAGGACTTAAAACTAGAAACTAGAAAAAGTATGATCACAAAACTGAAATGTTTGAAGGACACAAACTACCAAAAATTCATGCAAAGAAAAACTCAGTTAAAGAAATGAATCAATAATTAATAACCCTCCATAAGAGAAAGCACCATGCCCAGGTATTTTTACTGATGAACTCTATGAAATATTTAATAAAGAAGTGGTGTCAAGATATTCTCCACAATATCTTCCAAAGTGTAGAAGCAAGAGGACCATTTCCTAACCCATTCTAGGATGCTAGAATTGCCCCAGTCCCTAAGTAGGAGATTCTGAAAGAAAGGAAAACTAATGTCTCTCATAGATATACAAAAAATATCTTTTTAAAAATATAAACAAATCAAACCCAATGATTTACAAATGACTACATGTTGTATGATTCCAATTATGTAATACTCCGAAAATGGCTAGAGACTGTAAAACTGTAGAGATGAAGGAGGAGGAGGAGGAGGAGGAGGAGGGGAGGAAGGAAGGAAGGAAGGGAGGGAGGGAGGGAGGGAGGGAGGGAGGAAGGAAACACTATTCTGGAAGATTCTGGGAAGAAGATTAAATGGGCAAGTCAAAGGGGATTTTTAGGCAGTGAAATTCTTCTATGTGATATTTTATTGGGGGATACATGACATTTAGCATCTGTCAAAACCCATATAACTTAACAGCACAAAGTGAATCTTAATGTACGCCAATTTAAAAAAATCATTGACAATAATGGGAGTTCCCAGAATGCAGTACAAATGATGCAGAATCACTTCACTGTCTTACAAAAGAATGGAACAACCTCACCCATGGGGGTAAAGAAAACGTTGCTAATCTACATAAATCTGGAATAAATGGAGTCTGTCAGATTCAAGGCAAAGAAACTATATGTTAACAAATTAACCAATTCCATTTAGACCCACTCAGATACCCAAAGTTCCTTGAATGAATGAGCCAGGTACTGTGAGGAAAGTCCCTGCAACATCCACACATTGTGCTATGACTCTCCCAGCTTCCCTCAAAGGGAGCAGCAACACTTTACTAGTAGAGTAGTGCTTTGGTCAGGGGAGAGCAACAGGATTTTCAGGGATTACCAGACACTGGCTCTAAACTGCCATAAAAATTTTTAGACTCAAAACACTTTTGTGTGTGTGTGTGTGTGTGTGTGTGTGTGTGTGTGTGTGTGTGTGGTCAGGTCAAGTGATTAATGGAACTTTGGCTTACATCTATTTCACAACAGGCTCAGTAGTTCATGAATCCTCCCCATGAGTATGCCCTGTTGGCATAGATAGATTATAGTACAGGCAGAGTTTGCACATTAAATCCCTGGAATATAGTCCACTATGATAGGACAGAAAAAATAGAAACCACTGAAGCTGCCTCTTCCTAAGAAATGGTAAATAAATAACAATGTTTCATTTCTGGAAAGATTATGGAGAGGGAAGCTATACTTAGTGGTTTCCTAGATCTGATGTAGCAAAGTATTTTTTTATTTGATTGCTTGAAACAATAGAAACTTTTACTCTCAAAGTTCTAGAAATGAATTAAAAACTAGCTGTCTATGGATCCATACTCTTTCTGAAGACTACTGTGTAGTCCTCCCTTGTCTCTTGTTAGCTTTGGGTGCTTGCTGGCAATTCTTTATTTTTCTTGTCTTATAGACACACTAGTCCAATTTCTACCTGATTTTTCTACTGTGTCTCTATGTATTCTCACCGCTCATAAGAACACCAGTGATTGGCTTTAGGCTCTATCCTAATTCAATAAGACCTCAATGAAGCTTGGCTGGGTCTTCAAAAGTCCTATTTCCAAACAAGTGCCCATTTGCAGATGCCATGGCTAACACTTTAACATATCTTTTGGGGAGATACAATTCAAGCCACACAACCATTAAAGTCTTGAAAGGTGTATAAGTAGTGATTTCTAGGTTATGCTTTAATTTGCCATCTTTTCCTCTAAAAATTTGAATGCATTTAGAAGATTGAAAATGGATTATTAGTCTTGATTTAGTGGTTATTCCAGTTGTAGCTGTTATTTCCAATGTGGTTTCTTTGCTGGGAAAAATAAGCACATCCCCTGGTACCTAACAAGCACTTTTGAGTTAGCAAAGGTTTTTCCCTCTACAAATGAAGAACACCAGAATCAGTTTGCTTTCAGTTGGTAGGACCAACAATACAACCAGTGTCCTCTCTCAAAAGCATTCTAATTCTTCAACCCTAAGACATAGACTTTTATCTAGAGAACTTGAATGCCTCTACATTCCAGGGGACAATTATATTGATGATAACATGGTGCTTGAACACAGTGAACAAGAATTAGCAACTACCATGGAGCTCTTGGAAAGATCCATGTGTGACACGGAACAGGAAATAAATCCCATAAAAATTCAGGGACCTTCCATATCAGTGAAAGTTCTAGGAGGACAAATAACAAGTTGCTATATTTGGTCCTTCTGACCACTGATCAAGAGCCACATATTTAATAGCCTCTTTGGATTTTCATGATATATTCTTGACTGGCCCATGATCCCTTAATACTCACTTAAAGAGAGGTAAAATTGCTTCAGTTTCAAATTAATCAGAACAAGAGAAGGTTCTGAAGGGCTCACAGTCTGCAATATGTACTTCTCTGCCACATGTGTTGCACAGAATGGCAGATTCAGTGATGCTTGAAGCATCTACAGTAGATAAAGATGGTGTCTGGACGCTTTGCATGAGTGGATTGTAGTACAACTTTTAGGATTTTGGATAAAATATATGTTTTCCTTTGTAGATTTATATTTTCCTTTGGAAAAAAAAACAGCTTTTAGCTCATTACTGAGTGTTTGACCACGGACCACCAAGTTACCATGTAATGTAAGCATTCATTATAAACTAGATATTATTTGTCGCTTTGAACCACAATGTTGAGCAGCTTTTCATCATGAACTGAAAGTGCTGTATATTAGATTGGGCTTAAGGGAAGTCTGCAAAAGACAAATTATAGAAACAAGAAGTTTGGATTCTCATGTCTTTCCTTCAGCTGAGTGTACTGTTTTCTTTTTCAATGTGGAGTTTTTAATTTATGTTGATTTCCCAGTTGAAAGAAGAAAAAAAATTCCTGAGGTTACAGATAGTTCCGCCAAATGCTTATACCACCTAAAAGTATATGGTGGTAGTACAACAGCCCAAATCAAGCATAGCCCAGTGAACTATGATCAGGGAATACTCTCAATTGTTTTCAATACTTTTGAGGAATGATTACATGTTAGTCCTTTGCCATCTACCACAGAGTACCTGAAAATTGGTCATTAATAAACAATGGATATATATTTCTAACAGTTCTGAAGTCTGGGGAGTCTAATGTCCAGGGAATCACATCTGGCATTGGCCATCTTGCAGTGTCATCCCATGGTAGAAGGTGGAAGAGTAAGGAAGCACACATGAGAGAAAAAGGAACAAGTCTGAACCCGTCATTTCATCAGGAACCCAGTTCTTCAATAACTAACCCTCTCCTTTGATTCTTGCACTCCTTAAAGCTTCTGTCTTTTAACATTTTGAATTTGGAATTTGGGATGAAATTTCAAACACATGATTTTTGCAAACCATTTTCAAACTGTAGCAGATAATATTCAATTTCAACATGTTTCTCAAAAATTAAGTCTATATATGAACACAAGCAGTAAACAGAGCCAATAACCACCAAACTTAATAGAAAATGTATTCTTTGCTTCTGTGATTTTTATAGACAACATCACAGCTGTGTTGGTTAAGTTTTAAATCTGCATATAAGCTGAAGGGTCTTATTAGCAAAATCATCAGAAAATATGGCATTTATCTTCTCTACATGATGTCATGCAGCATTGTTACAAAGGTCAAATTCAGCATCAGTGTGAGCAAGGTCATTGAACTCAGCATCTGTTTTTCCTTTTTTATATAAAGCACATCAACTATTGGAGAGGATCTTAATACACTGAAAAAACAATCTCAATTTTAATGAGTCTGTGCAGGCTTTTTATCTAATGAAACATGACTAATGAGATTGTTGCATGCAATTTGATCTACTTGAGTGTGTCAGGGGTACCTGTCATTTGCTACCCATGCACTAAGACTGCTTAGAAGACTCTTCAGTAGTTAGTGTTCTTACTACTTAGTCTTTGTCCTCTAGTTATGAACTCAAATTCTACTACAATAGCCAATGTGAAGCCTGGATGAGCCATTGTTGTGGATATGGTTATGCCTGTGGCCTCCAAACCTGCAGAGTTTGTGACTATTGTGGGTGTGGATTTGGCTGTTGCTACTAATATTATTACATTTGACATTGTCCCTAGGCATACTGGTCATTGAGTCCTTTCTCTTCTCAAACAGTAATTCTGCCATGGTACACTTTTTGATTATACCTCTTTTACTCAACTGGAATTGATAATGATCTGATACAATCTTAAAATAGGACTATTAAGTTCATATATATACATACCAGTGTTCTAGATTAACTACATTTTTTTTCTTTTGCAAATATATTTTCATAATTATATAGTGGTGAATCATATTTTAAGGTGCTTCATGAGTTGGGAGTCTTAGGTTCATTTTCCAATACATTTACTTACCCTGGCCACTGCTGATATTTTTTAATGATTTATTACTTACTAACTTGTTCAATAAATATTTACTGAATAATTGCTCCATAAGACTTCCTGTTAAGTCTTAGTATTACTGATATGAAAATACATGTTAAGTGGGATTACAGATATGTAAATAAATATATGTGCTAAAGAATTACAGGTGACATAACAGCCAAATGGAAACACAGAGGAGAAGCCTCCTGTTTGCATATGTGCATACACACACACACACACACACACACACACACACACAGAGAGAGAGAGAGAGAGAGAGAGAGAGAGAGAGAGAGAGAGCACAAAATTGTTCTTATGGAATTTATTTTGAATAAATTCTTGATCAGGGAGAAATATAACAAAGAGATAAGGTATATGCAGGTAGGAGAAATAGAATGTGCAAAGTCAAGGATGAAGTACTGGATTTAAGTGTGAAAGTTGGTACTCCTAGACAGAGTAAATGGGGCAATGAGAAGGGATTGTAATGAAGCCCTGGACAGTGATGAGAAACCAGAACATCAAAGCTATGCATATCTTGCAATGGGTGCACTAGATATTGCTTTTAAAACCTGTGATAATTTTCCTTAGAATTTTCTGTTTTATGAAAATCTTCATGACAGCTAATTGAAGGAAAGTTAGCCAAGAAATTATGAGCACTGACCAAAAGACCACTGCGAAGCTGTCCACAGAGGCAGTGTGAAGTCTTAATGGAAGGAAATACAACTTAGATGTTAAAGAGGACCCAGATCAAATAGATATTTAAGTGACAAAATGTAAAAGACTTATGTATCTGGTATGGGAATGAAGAAAAACAAGGGAAAAATAAAAATAATTAAAAGGAGCACACAATGAATTACAGACATGACTCTGCAATTGATGGATTCTGAAATTCATGGCAGATATGCAAGAGATAACATTTGGGAGACAATCTGGGTATACACTGGAAAATCATTTTGATATAGATACATGTTTGTGTTATCTGTGAGAGGGTCAGATAAAAATTTTCAGTGGTGATTTGTTATAAAAAGTGTGCAATGCAACGAAAAAGAGAACTGAGTTTGAAACATAGGTTTGAAAGTAAGTGGATAAAGTACGTAGTAACATCAGAAATGCAATACGCCAATGCCTAGAAGAAAATGAAAGGAAAAGGTGATTGCAAACAAATAAGGATAGGCAAAGGTAATCAAAGGAGTCAAAAGATAATCAAAGGAGTCTTAACAGAGAAATCAAGAGCCCCTTAACCTTCTACAAGGAAGGCATTGGTAACCATCTTCCTTTCATTCAAATATTCATTCTTTCAACAAGAATTTTTGGAGTCATAGTGTAAAATTTGACACTGAGTTAGATGCTGGTAATTAAACATGAAAGAATGTGGAGATATCTTCTGCCCTTCCAAGATTAAATTCAAGAAAAGTTGAGAAAACATCATAAAGATGATTGCAATAAAATAACAGATACCTTAGAGTTACATAGAGGAAGGTTTCTTCAGTCCCCCAAGTCTTGAAATACATCAGAATTCCCGTGCACATGGTCACCAAGGAAGCAGGCTTTTAAAATGGGATCCCTGTACTCTGGTCAGAGATGATGGTTCCACATCTGTCCTCTTGAACAAGATGATTCAGAAAACTCTCAGGACTTGCAAAAGAAGTGCCAATTTTCACACTTGATAAAATTCTGAAGGCCAACCCTTGAAATCTGTAAGCAGCTAGCTTTCATTCCTTGAAGAGTGCTTGTTTATAATGGTTTACAGTTCATTTGAGTTACTTACTTCAGCAGTCTACTGAAAAATTCTTCATATGTCCTACTCCAAGATGGATCATAGAAAAACTTTCTCAACTTTTGTAGGCTGGGTGCCTCAATAATTGATACCCTATCAATGTAAGATGTTCACATTCATAAAAATATAACAACTGAGTGAATTTGAAAACCATATCACTCTCTAGACTTTCTCATTGGCCTTGAAAGCTATGCTAACTCACTAGTATTTACCTCAGGGTTACAAAATCTCAACCTGGTTCATTTTTGTATGAATACGGATAACATCATCATGCAGTATCTATAGACTATAGAGAGTAAATTGTGGTAGGAAGTTTAAATGTTTCTGGAAGTTTGGACATGTCAGAGGGGATGTTTCCACAAAGTTGTGGTAGTGATGACACGTTAAGAAAACTCTGTGGAGGAAATGACATCAATGTATGTTTGCACAGATCAAAATTTCTTTCCCGGTAGCTAAAGGTGTTAGAGTCTGTTAACAAGTCAAAATAACACCTGGCATTTTGCTAGGGGAAACAAGTCTGGATGGCGCCTGGCAAAATGCCAGAGGGAGTGGTTTGAGAAGTAACAAAAGCGAGCCATTAAGTGTGGAGATTCCTTATTGGTTGACTGATGTATCTAGTTTATGCTAATTAAGATAAGCTGTGCAAAATGTATAAATACCTCTGTTGTCCTACAATAAACGGCTTCCACTCCTGCTGTATCAACGTACACAAGTTATTCGTCACCCCCCTGTTATTTTGCTGCAGCCAGACTGTAGCATAAAGGCAATTGCAAGAGTTGTATCTGGACAAAACTGAAAGGAAAAGTAACAAATGGAGAGATATCCAGAACACTGAATTCCTTCTAGTTCCTTTTATAAAATAAAGAAATCATAAACAAGGCTGAAGTTCAGCAAAGGCAGTTCTATTCTAGTGCAGAATAGACTTGCAATTCCAGAATTCATAGGTACAATTTGGAAACCAGGCAAATGATCCTCCAAGGTTAATAGAATTGAGGGTATTTTTGTTTGGTTGGTTGGTTTTGTTTTTAACAAAAAAAGAGCATTCTTTAGAGAAGACGAGCAGGGTAAGCCCAGCAGTTGAAAATTGACATTAGCCAGTATGGGGAGAAACTGTAAGCCCATTGCAATGTCCAGGTTAAGAGGCAAACTGGCTAACCTAGTATTTCTCAAACCTTGCAGAGTATTGTTAGATTCCAGAAATTTGCCTCTTCTGATGGGTTCAGCTACTGACATGATGTTTATGTGGTGACTTACAGCATCAGAAAATTCTCTAAGGCTTAGAAAAGGTCTTTGCTCCCTTGTTGACCATCCCACAGAATTTTTGATTTTTTATTTTATCACTTTTAAGGCCTTAAAATCCTAAATACCTGTGGATGAAATAACACTCAGCTCTTGAACAGAGATTTACTCTGATTCCCTATACCGATAAAGGGGCACCAAGGAGATCAGCATTCCTATACCTCTAAAAAGAGATACAAAATTAAGTACAAAACTTAATTAAAACATTGAATAAAATATTCATCTGTAACTATGTCTATGTCTCTATATAAAATACATACACCCATGTGTATACTTGTATTACTTTATTAATTAAAATAATAATTAGTTTTCAACAAATATATTTGTCTATCTGGCCAGGATGAGGTAGGAGCTGATGTGGGACAGTGGTGTTGGGAGAATGTAAGTGAGAAAAGTAACACATGAAGATAGAAGCTTCACTAACATAATTCCCAAAATGAAGAATAAAACATTTATAAGCTTATATTTATGCATGTTGTATGTAATATTCATAGAAATTGTATGCATTGACTTGAACATCCAACTATATATCAGGACAGAAAGGCAAGAGCCCAGTATGACACTTTTTTTGCTTGAACTATTAAGTGCAAACCCCACACAACTAGGTAACTTTGACTGGAGGTAAATTTGCATGTGAGACCTATCAGGAATAGAAAGCAATGGATGGTCACCCCAGGGAGGAGTTGTGTGGCCTAAGATGACAGTCACCTTCCTCTTTCTATGTATCATTTGACTTATGATTATGGGCATGCATTGTTTTGTAAATAAATGATAGCATCAAATGAAAAAGCAGTTAAAAGCTGAAAAGATGCTTTAGACAATAGAAAAGATAATCAGGGAGCCATGGTTTTGAAGGGGCTCTGGAGAGTATAGCTTTATTTGTTTGCTTCACCTGTGATTGGTCTGTTAGTGTTTACTATAGAAGATTTTTCTGGTTCTTACAAGCAGCTGATACATTTTTCTTATTTTTAAAATCTAATATGCCTTGTTTACACATCCTGAAGAGGGGTAGTATTTATTCAAAACCCTCCAAACCACTGTTAACATATGATGTTTACAAAATCTGAACAAATGAGGTAGTGTTAATGGTAATGAGGATGCAAGCACAGTTTTTTAAACATGCATACTCTGTTTCCAGATGAGGTTTCTCTCTTTTGTTAGCAGCAATGACACTTTTTTGTTTGAACTATTGAGTCCAAATCCCCCAATGGCATGCAATGACAACCAGGATTGTCAGGAGGAATCATAACACAATAGGTTGAATTTATTTGCAGCCACCCCAAAACAAAGTGTGACGTGTTTAAAGCCTTCAGAAGCTGCCCACTGTGACTAGTCAGGATAGAGGACAGCTTCATTCACTTACTAAACAGTTCCATATTCAGGAGAGCTAATGAAGAGATGATGCATGCTTTTCTTAATTTGTTTCTCCATACTCATTAAAGGAGGAATAGAGGATAGAAAATAGAAGGAACAGACCCCCGGGGAATCTTCAGGTCGAGCTATTCTGCCAGGGTACTTCCTTGGACTGGAGAAGAAGACAGACTACCTTAACAGTTACTGAACCTGCGTATGCATTAAATTACTTTGTTGTATGAGTTTTTGTGGATAATTCTTTGTAGAATATCTTCATAGACAATTTGAAGTAAAAATTTGACTTCACAAAAACTAAGTCAATATGGATCATATACCTACATATATGTTAGCAGAAAAGCAAATATGAAATGTTATAGACCATAACTTCCACAGGATTTCAGAGGAGAGAGGGAATCAATGAGGGCTAATGAGGAGTCCAAGGCTTCAAAGAAGGAGTGGGAAAATCAGGGGCACAAGTGAAGAGATTAAACATATTTACATTAAAGAAGGGTGAGACCATTTGACCCAGTTATCCCACTCCTTGATTTATACCCAAAGTACTTAAAAGCAGCATATTAGTGATGCAAGCACATCAATGTTCACAGTATCTCAATTCACAATAGCTGAATTATGGAACCAATCTAGATGCCCTTCACCAGATGAATGGATAAGAAAATTTGGTATATTTATATGAAATAGAATATTACTCAGCCTTAAAGAAGAATGAAATTCTGGCATTTGCTGGTGAATGGATGGGGCTGGAGAATGTCATACTAAGTGAAATAAGCCAATCCCAAAGAACCAAAGGTGTAATGTTTTCTCTAACATGCAGATACTAATTCACAGTAAGGGATGGAGGCTAGGCAAGAATAAAGGTACTCTGGATTAGACATTAGAGAAAGAACGGAAGGGGTGTGAGGGTAGGAAAGATAGAATACAATGAATCTAACATTATCACCCTGTGACTCTACACCATGTACAACCAGAAGAATGAGAAGTTATACTCCACTTATGTACAATGCACTCTACCATCATGTATAACTAATCAGAAAAATTAAATAAAAATAAGAGGATGGGAAGCACTGGATGACACTTGACTGAGGTATACTGTCAGCTCTGAAGTGTTCTTGCCAAAGCACAATCCGGAATCACACCAAGACTTAAGATCTAACCTCTAATTTATACAAAATACAGCAGTTAGAAGCACAAATTAGATAGCATCAGTGAACAAATATATAATATATTAATAAATATATAATATAATGGGGTATTCTATACAACAGCTGATGTGATATCTTCAACAAACCAATGTCATAAAAAATAGAGGGTTATTTTGAACTCAAAGAGATTTAAAAATATACAAATATGTGTAACATGTGGAACATACTTGAATGTTTATTAAAAGGAAAAAACAAGAGGGGAACTTAATTAAATTAATACAGAATATTTACCAAAATATCTAAATATCATGTATAATAGTGAGAAATTAGTTTTCTAACCAAGATCAGAAACAAAGCATGAATGACCCTTGTATCACTCTGCTTTAAATTATCAATAACAAAATACTCCAGATACAGAGAGGGGGGGGTATTTTAGCTCACAATTCAGGACCTTGGAAAGTCAAGAGAGACTACATCTGGTGATGACCACCTTTTTGGCAGAGTTCCAAGGTGACACAGGGCAACATATTGCAAGAGATAGAAAGCACACATGTGTCTGTGTTTACCTTATGTTCTCTATCTGTCTGTCTATCTATCTATGTATCTATCTATCTTCTTTTAAAGTAACCAGAATTCAATCATGAGGACTCTACCATATTGATCTTTCCCTAATCAATTTTCAAAGGCCCCACTTCAAAAACCCATATTGGATTGTTTCCACCCTCCTATACCTCAGAGAAAGGATTAAATTTCAACACAGGAAGCTTCAGAGGACACTCTCACCACATCTTATAAAAGGAAAACTATAAAACATTGATGAAGGAAATCAAGGAACCAAGTACATATAAATATCCTCCATTTGTGAATAGGATGACTCAATATTGACAAGATGTCATATCTTCCTAAATTTATGGAATCACGGAAACTTAAATCAAAATACCATAAAGTAATTGTGTTTATACCAACAATGTGATTCTAATATTAATTTGGAGTGTTAGCAGATCCAAAATAGCCAGTGTTGTATTAAAGGGCCAATTTGAAGAACACATACTATCTGACGTCAATGATTTACCATAGTGTTGCACAGGGGAGAGAAAAGACATGCAGACCAGTGCATCTCAAGAAAGTCCAGAAAGAGACCCACACTAAATGGTCCACTGATCTTTGACAAAGGAGTAAGGCAATACAATGCAGCATAGATGGTCTTTTCAGTTAATGATGCTAGAACTATTCGATTTGCACATGTAAAGAATCTAGACACAGATCTTGCACTCTTCACAAAAACTAAGTCAATATGGATCATATACCTAAATAAAATTTTGGCAAGCTACAAAATGCCTAAGAAACAAGAGCAGAAAATCTGAATCGGCATGGGCTTGGTGATAACATTTTTAGATGTGCTGAGGTCATGACTTATAAAGGAAAGCATTGCTCAGCTGAACCTCATTGAAGTTAATTTGCATTGTAAAAGACCCCATCCAGAGAATAAAAAGATAAGCCACAGAGAGGAAGAAAATATGTGCAAGAAATGCAGCTGATGAGATATTCTTATACAAAATATACAAAGAATGTTAAAAACTTAATAACAAGAAAACAACCTGATTTTCTAAATAGATCAAAGACCTGAACAGATTCCTCTTCAAGAAGAAAATGCAAGTGACAAGTAAGTATATGAAAAGATGTTCCACATCATGTCAATAGAGAAATAGAAATTAAAGCAGGAATAAAACAACACTATACACCTATCATGATGGTAAAAATCCAGAACACTGACAACACCATGCTTTTAAGGATACAACAGAAATTTCTGTTGCTCTTAAAAAGCAACAGAAATTCTCATTATTTGCTGATGAGAATTTTAAAAAGGTTGCATAACCACTTTGGAAGACAGTTATACAAAGCTAAACATGCTCCCGCCAGCAGCTGTGATTGCTCATATTTAGCCAAAGGAATGGAGAATATATGTTGCATAAAAGCCTGCATGTGAGTGTTTAAGGCTGCTTATTCATGATCACCAAATTTACAAACAATCAAGGCACCCTTAAGTAGGTGAATGGATAAATAAACTGTAATAATCCAGAAAATAGAATAACATTAATCATTTTAAAAATGAACTTCCAAGCCATGAAAAGATATGGAGAAACTTAAATGTATACTCCAGTATGGAAGAGACCAAATATCACTCCAACTCTGTGACCTTCTGGAATAGGCAAAACCATGGAGACAGCACAAAAGATCAGTAGTTGTCAGAGGTTAAGACTGATAGAGGGAAGAATAAGCAGAGCACTTGGACATTCAGGACAGTGACACTGTTTTCTGCATGACAAAAATGAATGCATGTCATTGCACATCCATCAAACCCACAGAATGTGTAACATCAAAAGTTGATCCTAATAGAAGCTACAGATTGGTTCTTGATGATGTGAATGTAGGTTCATGTGTTGTCATAAATGCAACCCTGGTAGGGAGGTTATTATTGGTGGAGGCTGTGCGTGAATTGGTTTTCAGAATGGACATTAAATTGGAAATCTCTGCACCTTCCTCTCACTTTTGCTATGAACCTAATTGTGCTCTGAAATGATTTTTTAATTCAAGTAGGAAAATTTGACTATTTGTATTGATTGATATGAAAGGAATATTAATATTAATATGTGGGATAATTCTTACTTATAAGAAAATACTCCTATTTCTCATATGCATTTTGAAATGTGAAATATCACAATTTTGTAATTGAATTGCAATGGTAATATTTCAGATTGCTAATGATTGTTAAAAATTGATGATGGATAAAAGTGTTCAGACTCTTCTATTTTTCTGCTTATTTAAAGCTTCATGATTAAAAGTTTAAATTGGATGTAGTGGCAGATGTCTGTAATCCCCGTAGCTCCAGAGGTTAAGGCAGGAGGATAATGAGTTCAAATCTAGCCTCAACAACTTAGAGAGGCCATAAGCAACTTAGTGAGACCCTATTTCAAACACACAAACACGCACACACACACACACACACACACACACACACACACACACAGCTGGGGATGTGGTGAAGTGGTGAAATGCCCTTGGAATCAATACCTGATACAAAAAAAAAAAAAAAGAAGTTTAAAAGCACAGTAAAAGAAGAAGCAGACATTCATGAGTGAAATAGATAAACTATGAACAAACTAGCCATGGGTACATCAGTGCCAGTCCTGTTCACATGTCCACCATATATTTATTGAAGCTGAAGTCTAGAGAAAAATAGTAGTGATCCAAATTGGGAAAAATAGGCTGGAGTGTCATTATTGAATATCTTTGTTCTTAAATATTATATTGCTTAAAAAAGGAGGTGTAGAAGATGGAGTATTTTGGAAATTTTGAGCAAGACGGTGATAAAAGCAGTGAGATTTGTTTAGTAGCTCTGTTAGTTCGCTTTCATTCTTCTAGGAAGATTAAACAGAATATGGAGCTGGAGCTGGATCTCAGTGGCAGAGCACTTGCCTAGCATGTGTGAGCCGCTGGGTTTGATTCTTAGCAGCACATATAAATAGACAAATATAATAAAGGCATTCTGTCCATCTACAGCTACAAAAAAATTAAATAAAAACAGAGGATTGAATTTATGGAATAAGTCATGGAATAAGGAAAGAAAGAGTAACAGAATAATTAAGGGATTGCTCTGGATGCCCAGTATGTATTTGTTGAAGCAGAAGCTATGGAAATATGAATCAATAGAAGAATGAAAAGTAAAACAGAAGACAAATCAACAGGACGTCATTGGGAGAAGGCTTGGAGATGACAAATAGAAAGTGACTATAAGAAATTCTGAGATTTCAAGATATTAAACTTCAAGAAAGAAGATGTGCTGAGGAGGAGATCAATTGTTTATGGCAAAATACATTGCCATATATAATGAACCTAATTTTAGGCAATTAAATATGAAATGTCTTCCTGAATTGAACATCATCCATTTGGTCTTCAAAAACTCTGCAGTTTATTCCACTTCCTCTTAATCAAACTTTATGTCAACAACTACAATTTAATTTCCTGTGTTCCATCATTGTCATATAATCTAAACTGACAAATATATAATACATTATAAAGTAATTTTAATTTACATATAATTGATCAAAAACATAATAAATTCCTTCTTGGGCAATCATCATGTATTGCCTCTGGGATTTCAAGTTTATATGAATATTCTGTGATAAAGCCTCCTTTCAATTTACAAAATTGCACCATGTGATTAATTTGCTTCCCTCAATATACTTTTACTGGTTACTCATATTGCTTGAACCATTTCTGGGATCTGGATCAGAAAAATGAACAGAACATGATTTTTGCCTTCTGTTCTTCAAACAGATAGATAAATAATTGCATATTTGTGTATTATATGTCAAAAGATTGGTGTACAGAGTGGAAACCAATTTAAAAAGTCTTAAGTTTCTTCTGATGTCATGGCACACCTTATAGGGCCTGGCATGTCAGATCTTTAAGAACATGTTGTCCAATGGCACTCACTATTTTCTCTTTGTACCACCTTTGATAACTCAGTAGTCTATCTGATCAACAGGACTAGTTCAAGAGATATCTTCAGTTAAGATAATGATAATAAATGTTCTATATCAATTATAATTCCTCAGCCTATTTGTGAAAATTAGTCAGTTCATGGCATTTTAGTACACACGTATTGAGTACTGAATACTCATCCTATTCATAGAGAGAGTAAGTCAACAGAACATTAGGGGAAATCAATAAAAACTTCACAAAATTTATCCAAACTTGCCTATGAAATTCAACATGTCTTCCCAGAAGATGCAATTACTCAAATGATAGATGCATGTGAATTTGAGTATCTGAACAAGGAAGGAAGAGAATGCATTTAGAACAGACAAAAGTCCAGTGTAGGTATGGAACAGCATGACATACTGGACAACTTAAAGAAACTGTTCATGGATATAATAAAGTCAAAGGATAAAGGTATAGTGAAAAAAAGATGCAAAAGAGAGAAAGACAGGAGGAGGAAGCAGCAGCAATATAGGCAGAAAAATGGGTCATAGAACAAGGAGTAGGAAAAGGACCTTCAATGCAATGGAGATTTATAGTCTGGTTTGTATAAAGAGAAGAGGAAAGAGAAGACAGAGTAAAAACCATACACACCTGGCCAGGTCCATGCTTCACGTTTCATTCTTTTATAGTCTCAAAATTTTAGAAACCACTATGGACATTGGTTACCTTGTATTGGGGGGTTTTCTATATTAACAAGATGAGTGATTACTAAAAGATATTGCTATTGAAAAATGTAATTTACAAGACTAGAATGATAGAATTGCATTGTAAAAGATCACTATGAAGGCTTGGGGACTTTCATGGGATGTAACACCCAGCAATGTAGTTCACAGTCTATGCTATAATCTACGTAAGGTAATAAAGAACTGAGCTAATGTCTTGGCAGAGACTGAATTCTTTGGACTCTAGACAGCATAAATCCACTTGAAGGAACAAAGAACACCTCTAACAGTAACTGCACTGATAAATTAAAGATAATATAAATGCAAAGGAAAGTAGAAAATACTTTGATATAAATCAGAAATACAGCAGAAAATATCAAAATGTATAAGGTTCAACTAAAGCAGTGCCTTGAGAGAAAATTATGGGGTTGCATCAATCTAAAAAGTTTCCACACAGCACAGAAAACAATTATCAAGGGGAAAGGACATTCCACAGAATAAAAGAGGGTCTATGCATACCCTGTGTCTGACAAGGGACTATGGAAGAAACTCAAAAACCTCAATAGCAAAATTACAAATATCCTGGTTTTAAAATGGGCAATAGCCATACATAGACATTTCTCAAAAGAAGAAATACCAATGGCCAACAGAAAAAAAAATCCTCAATATCATTAATTATTAGGGAAGTATAAATGAGAGCCACAATAAGATACACAAATCAAAAAGATAAGTGCTGGCAAAGATATGGTGAAAAGGGAACCCTACACTCTGTTGGTGGGATGTAAATATGTAAGTTTCTCAAAAAATTAAATTTGAACCCCCATATGATCCAGCAACCCCAGTCCTGAGAATATAACCCAAGGAAATTACATCAGTCTGTCAAAGTGACATCTGTACTCCAGTGTTCATTACAGCGCTATTCACAACAGCCAAGAAATGGAACTAATTAAGTGTCCATAAAGGGATAAAGAAATGATAAAAAGATAAAGAAATGTGGTACATTCACACTATGTACTCAACCATAAAAACAATGAAAGCCTGTTATTTGCCATGGAATAAATGGAACTGGAGAACATTATGTTAAGTGAAATAAGCCACGAAGCACTGATTTTGTTCATATGTGGAATCTAAAAAGTTGATATCGAAGAAGTTGAGAGTAGAATGATGGTTACCAGGAGCTGGGAAGAGTGTGGTGAGTGAAGCAAAAAGGAAAGGTCAGTCAGTGGGTACCAAGGAAAGGTCAGTCAGTTCTGGTTCTGAGCAAGAAGTTATGACATGCTGTTGTATAGTAAGGTGAGTATAAGCAACAGCATATTATGTATTTCAAAAAATCCAGAGAAAGGATTTTGAATGTTTCACCATAAAATGTTAAATTGTTGAGAAGACAGATTTGTTTAACTTGATTTAAATGTTACACAGTGCTTAAACATAACAGAACTTCACATGCTATCCCATTAATAGGTACAAGCTGGTTTTTATTTATCATCTAAAAATAAATTAAATTTAGAAAAGCAAATGTCTGTATCAAGAAAGACTTTAGATCAATATCTAACAGTCTATCTTAAGATACTAGAAAATTAAAGAGAATCTAAACCCAGATCTAGAAGGAAGGAAATAATAACAATTAGAGTAAAATTAAATGAATAAGCCCTAGAAAATGTCAACAAAACCAAAATTGGTTCTCTGAAAACAAAAATCAAGAAAATGGATACATTTTTTTTCACTTAGACAAACCAAAACAAAAGAAAGAAGAACAGAATAACTAAAATCATGCTTGAAAGAGAAGACATTAAAACCAACTTAAAGAAATAAAAACAAGTCAAAGGAAATGCCATAAACAACTGCATGCTAAAAATTGCATAACTCAGAGGAAATAGAATAAATGCCTAGAATAACCCAAACTACTGAAACTCATCCAGAAGAAGTAGAAAATCTGAAGAGACCTGCAAGGAAGCTGTAAGGAAGCTGAACAGTAACTTCAAGGTTCTCCACACCAATGCTCTCCTAATGACCGCTCCAGTCTCAGCCTTCAGCAGTGGCATCAACCACACCTGAGTATCTCTAGCTGCCACAGAACCAAGATGTCCCAGTTGGCTCCCCGGAGCACAGATGAGCTGTTACAAAGCTCAGCTAAATAAAGGATTGTAGTTCTTTATGCTATTGAGGTGGACTGGTTTATCATGCAGCAAAACAGAACCAGAAGGCTTACATATTGCATCTTTGTTCAAAGTACAAAAGTCCCCTCTTCCTCCAGGGGAACAAAGTCCTGAGCTGGATCTCATAGCTCGGCATGTGCAGTGCCAGGCCATATCAGGCCGGTCAGAAGACACAACTCGCTCACCACACTAAGAGGTGCTGCCTGTGCCACCAACTGTAAACAGGTCTCATTTGAAAGAGTCTTTTCCATTGCCCTTGACTTATGTTCTCTTCCCCATCACAGGGCTCGTAAGAGTAACTGGGTGCACCTGATAACAATCCTTTCATGCGTCTGTGCACCAAGATAAGAATGAAATACCAAGAAAAATCAATTAATAGAAGTAAAGAACTCAGTATAAAATAGGTTATATGCCTTCTACTGGCCAGTTACTTTAAATATAAACATGATATAAAAATAAATGTCATAGCCTATAGCAGTATAGGGTCATTGGTTAACTTTAGTCTCTACATTTTGGAAAATGAGGGAAACTAGACCTGGTTGCAGGTTCACTATCCTGAGTCTTTATGGACTAACTTCTTCTTTGGGTGCCTGCTCCTCATCATTTTTCTTGTCTCTTCAGAAATATCATGTACATTTTATACTTATTTCTATCAATTTTCATTATCAACGCATTATGTCATTTCTGACACAGGAAGGATAGGAATGATCCCTCAAGCTCTTTCTGTTTTTAGACATCTTTGGTTCAAAAGATTTCCACAGGGTTTTTTTTACACTTGGATTACTATGCTCTTGAATATATGATTGAGCAAAGTTGAAATGTAAAGATGATCACCCCGCTCAGGAAAGCTTTGCAAAATATCCTAATGCAGGTGCCTAGGGGAAGCCTCCCTTCCCTCCATTACTGTGGCCATGGAGGCTACCTCCAGGTGGAATTCATCCTCAAACATACTTCTGCATCACTTTTTTTTTTCAAAAAAAATTAGTTATTTTTATCAACAATAAAAATTATTTTAATTTATTTTTTAATCAATAATAACAAATCTTGCTATTATTTTTCTAGTCATACATCTGAATAGTCTCCACCCAGAGAAATGTGTTTTAATCTGCTTTTCTATGTGCTATGTAAGAAATGATGGAAAATCCAGATGAACTCTGACATACCCTGCCATCTTGTAGACTTATAGGTACTTAACGTTTTGCAAAGCCCAATGCTGTCGTCAACTATACATTTTGATTGCAGGGATCTTAGCAAACAGTGTGTGTGTGGATTGGGTGCCACTGAAGCCCAAGTATTTCTGCTGTATCTTAAGCTAAGTTACTTTGTTTTAAATTTCAATTTTAAGCTTCTTACAGAATATATTTATCCCTAACATCTCAGCTTGCAAAAGCAGAATTTTGTATTCTCTTCATATTTTTCTATTCATTTAAAAAATGCAACATGCCTAAATTTTATTGTGTGAAGCTGGAATCATTATTTTTAGGGAATAGACTCTCAACACAAATGAAATCCAACACTCTCAGCTGAAAACCACTATAGTACATCCTCAGATGACTGCTTTCAGCTCAATGTCATGAGATGGCATTAAGAAGCAGTGTAAGCAAAACTGTATTTGAAAATGTTCATCTTTCAACTGATGTGGAGGGGTTACATCTGCTTTGAATATAAAGAAGACAGCAGGCATATTCCTATAGTTAGCTGAATTCCCGGCACTTGTAAGGAATATGTTCAGTTTATATATGAACCTACGGATTCATATGCAGGCAATGGATTTTCATTTTAGGTTACACAATATTTCTATTTAATTCCACCCTTGACACAGGATTCAAATGCCATCTTAATTATTTTTATTTGTATAGAGCAGAATTAGCTACAATTTTGATACAAATTAGTTTATGGAATTAGAAATCAAAATCCTAGAATTTTCCACAGTTGCTCCTGGTGGTATAGAAAGCTCCCACATATTGTAACAAACTCTGGACACTTACTGTTTGCTTCCTAACCCCTTTTCACATCCCAAGACTCCTTGCTGTGGCTACTGTGGAAGTTATTGGAGGTCATGATGGTTCTGGTATGAAGACGTAGGGTAGGGTTCTGGTTGGGACATTGAAGGTCTGGGGCAAATCCGTGGGTTTGGTTGTGGTAGCATTGATATGGCTGCCATCATGAATTTTACTGTGAGAAAACATGTCCTGTGGCTTCTATTAAAAAATCGATATCTTAAATAATTGTCTAGACCTATATCCACTCACTTTCAGATCATGAGAAATGCTTGTTTCGCCCATGGTCTATGACAGGTGATCACCTCTAAATTGCTAAGTAGTCATTCACTTCTGGCCACCGAAAACAAAGAAGTTGGCCTAAATCTACCATGCTGATCAGATTGACATGTCAGAAGGCTGAGATTTTGAATTGTAAATCTCAACGTTTTAATTGTAGCTCCTCTTGTCAAACTTATTTTTATCTCTGACATGGACTGCTTCTCTGATATTCCAGGTCTTGGAATACTAACATTTTTACTCTGAATCTATCCGAACAAACATTGTTCTTACTTGTATTTATTCAGTTCTGTTTGATGTTTTATGCTACTGGTCCATCATTTAGATTCCAAACATAAATGTCTCTATCCTGCAGCTGCTGCTGATTTGTCCCACGGGAAGGGTGAGGAAGTGTGTGAAAAAACTTGAGTCCCTTTATGTATTGTAGCTTCTTACAAAAGAAGGGACACGATCTGACTTCTTGTTTATTGTGCCTTTTTCCCAAGTAAATGTACTTTCCTCCCACTCTTTCCTGCAAACACAATAGACATACAGATTTTAAAAGCCGGAGATAGTTAACAGAAAAAAATGGGCATGTATTAATTTCCTTGGGCTGCAATAACAAAGTAACACAAGCTGGGTGGATTTAAAAACAGAAATCTATTCGCTCACAGTTTCAGAGGCTAGAAACACAGGTCCACATGTCTGCTGAGCCACACTCTCTCTAAATTCTCTAGCCAAGTATCTGTTCCCTACTGTTTTAGTCAGCTTTTTTTTTAAATTTTATTTTTACTTTTTTTGCCACTGTGACTAAAAACCCCAATGAGAGCAATTTTACAGGAGGAAAAGCTGATTTTTGTGCTCACAGTTTCAGAGTTCTCAGTCTCCATTCCTTGGGACTTGAGGTGAAACAGAACATCATGGAAGGAGAGTATGGTGGAGCGAAGCAGTTCATATGATGATCAGAAAGCAGAGACAGAGAGAGAGAGAGAGTCCAATTACCAGGTACATAATATATACTCCAAAGGCACGTCCCCTAATGACCCACCTCCTCCAGCCACACCCTACTTGCCTCCAGTTACCACTCATGTTAATCCATATTAAAAGATTAATGTATTCATTTAGCTAAAACACTCAGAACCCAAACATTTCACCTCTAAACTTTCCTGCATTGTCTCTCACATGAGCTCCTGGGAGACACCTTATAACCAAACCATAACACGTATCCTTCTTCGTTTTGTTGTTGTTGTTGTTGTTTGTTTTGTTTTGTTTTTTATCCTTAATCAGAGCATTATTTGGTTTGTCAAGGCCACATATTTCTCCTAAGGATTTGGTTACTTTTTTTTCTTTTTAAGATTTTATTCTAATTAGTTATACATGACAGCAGAATGCATTCATTGTACACAAATGGAGCACAACTTTTCATTCCTCTGGGTTATACACGATAGGGTTTTACCTCACTCCAGTCAAAATGGCAATTATCAAGAATACAAGTAATAATAAGTGTTGGTGAGGATGTGGGAGTAAAAGTACACTCATACATTACTGGTGGGATTGCAAATTGGTGCAACCACTCTGGAAAGCAGTATGGCGATTCCTTAGAAAACTTGGAATGGAACCACCATTTGTCCCAGCTATCCCACTCCCCAATCTATACCTAAAGGCCTTAAAATCTACAATCTTTGTTTTTTAAAGATTGGTCTCATTGTTTCAGTCCTGCCTTGGTCCCCACATGGGGTTCTCCCTGTTGGTTTCTCTGTCATCTCTTCCTACAAGGACATCAATCATTTATATCAGCATCCACCGTAAGTATGACCTCATCTTAATTACTTATACGTACACAGGCCCTAATTTCTCATAAGATCATATTCACAGACATCAAGGTTTAGCATTTCAACTTATCTTTTTTCAGGGAGGCTGAGGGAGATGCAATTTCAGCCACAAGAACTTCAAAATTCAGAGTTCCTCTAAATACTAAACACCTGAATGATCTAAAAAGTAAGATCTCCCCACTTTTATTTGCCCCATAAAAGTTTAGGGACCTTGTGAGGGGAATGGGAAAATAAACAAGGAGAGTAATGAATTACAGTAGATGGGGTAGAGAGAGAAGAAGGGAGGGGAGGGGAGGGGGGATAGTAGGAGATAGGAAAGGTAGCAGAATACAACAATTACTAATTGGGCATTATGTAAAATTGTGGATGTATAACCGACGTGATTCTGCAATCTGAATTTGGGGTAAAATTGGGAGTTCATAACCCACTTCAATCTAATGTATGAAATATGATATGTCAAGAGCTTCGTAATGTTGTGAACAAACAATAAAAAAAAATAAAAATAAAAAAATTAATTAATTAATTTAAAAAAAAAAGTTTAGGGACCTTTTGTCCAGTTGACCAAGAGCAAATACAGACCTTCCAATATTAGGAAAGAAGAGCACTCTAAATGTATCTTGGAAAGTGAGAGTATTTGATTCTGTGGGTATAAATAAGATCATCCAGAGGGAGTACACAAACTCATAGAAAAGGGCCAAGCACAGAAGAATAGGAAATAGGAATACTTAGTGAGAAGACCAAGAGGAATAAAGAGAAGGAAGAGTTAAACCTAGTCATATTTCAGAAGCAAATGGGGAGTGGAACTTCCAGAAAGAATGAGAGGTTAATAGAATGGCTGAGAGGGTCAACCATATAAGATCAATCTAGAAACATCTGTTAAGTGTTACCTGAAAGAGGCCACTATTAACATTGGAGTGAGCAGTTTCTGCAGATTGGTCAATTGAAGAATAAATGAGATGAAAAGGTAGAAATGGATAGTGTGTTCTATTCTCTCAAAGAAGTTGGTTAAAAGGGGGAAGACATGGTACATTATAGAGATTCAGAAGACAGGTCACGTATTTTTGTTTTGATTTATAAAGCTGAGGTCTGGGCTTGTTAAATACAGTGAGGGCAAGCGAAGGAAAGAATGTAGGCTGCCGGAGGCTCTGAAAGTCTTATGGTGCAAGAGAATTCAATCAAAAGCCTACATTAAAAAAAAAGTTAATTCTTGCAGGGAACCAGAAAGAAAAGAGATGAGAGGGAGGGAGTGGTCATCTTAGTTCATAACCCCATGAGCCTGTAAACGTCTGGAAACTGAAATTATCAATTTTTAGCATGTTCTCCTCTTGTTTGTGAATTTTCCAGAGGCCATATTTGGATAATGACCTGTGGCATGTTGGATGTGGGAGCTAGATATCAGTTTCAAGTGGATGGCAAATGTTTGGAGCATATTTCATGGTCTGAGTGTTCTGGAAAGCTGACTCTGGAACAATTAGATTCCACTGGATATTAATTATGATTGACACCTGGGGAATGGAGGGAAGAGAAAGAGGACTGAACAGAGGGAGAAAGGAGACGGCAATCAGGATCCAGAGCCTCAGCCCATCCCACAAGTTGCTCTGCCACTGAAAAGACCCATCAGAGTCATCCTGCTGGGGCTGAAATGGTCAGGCCTTCACACTGCCTGCCTTGATGGTTCATGGGATACAGATATCCTAGCAAGATAAAGGTCCATCTTCAGGCATGGCTGCTTCAGGCAGCTGAGGCAACCCCTAAGTGCCTGAGGGTAGAGGATCATCTGCAGACAGCTCATAAAGATGCATAGAAACAAGTTCTTCCCCTAGTAGGATCTCAGTGGACCTTGTCCATGTTACCACAGCCTGACATCACACTTTCTACAGACACACAGAAATAACCCATGTGCTAAAGGTCTACATCATTGGATGTGACCAATCCAAGCAATTTTATGTTTTTTTTCCATAGTAGCAATTAGCAGCTACAAAATGAAACTATGACACTCAACTATATACATGATAGAACTCCTCATTGTTTATTCACATAAATAATTTTATAAGAAAAGGCTTTGCATAAATGTCATAGGAAGCAGTGGGAAGGATTTCTAATATCCAAGTTTTCATAAGCATTAGGACTAGTAAAGCATTTTGGTTTGTGATATTGGAATAATTCCTCAATCATTCTGTAGGGAAAATATTTACAGATTATAACTCATGTCATTAGAGTAGGTTAAAATTTTCAGAATGAACAAACGTAAATAGATACACTAAAATCATTTTTAGAACACAAGATAAGAAACTGTGATATTTTGATCATATTTTTACAGCTCTGTAAGGTTGAAACACAGACCCAGGAAAAATATGGGACTAGCTGATAAGGACTGGTCACAATTGAAGCAACGTGGTAGTTGGTGGTAAAAGCAAATAGACTTGAACTGAAATTCTGACTTTGCAATTCACATTCTCGTATTTTTCATTTATGAATTACACTTCTATATCTACCTAGAGGTGTCTTTTGAAGTTTGTATAGAATAAGTTTTGCAATGAGACTTGCATGGGGTTTGACAGCTCACACCTGCCTGCTCCTTTCCTAGTCCTCAAATGAATGAATGATAAACAAAATGATTAGAACCTAACGTTGCTTATAAAGATACTGCAGGCAGATGGTTCTTTTGTATGATTTTGATCTAACCCAGAGTATTTCAAAAAGGATGACATTAACAGTGACACTTCTCCTTCGTGAGATTGAAGATGACTTATAATGTCATTATCTGGTGCTGTATCTAAAAACAACCGAACAATGGCAATGATTCTATTGTGGCCTGCGGGTTGAAAGGAACAAACTAACCATCTTCAGGGCTATTCTAATTCCAAGGGTACATATTTATATAAATAAGACATGTGTGATGTGAAGCAATAAAGTTTCATCATCCAGTGCAGTTCTTTTATGTGGCATTAAAAAAACAGATCCCTATGGGAATCACAAGGTCCAATAAAATATAAAAGACTGTAAAGTTCTTGATGTGTGCGTTAATGAAGAAAAATAGCAGGCGTGCTTAGCTAGATAAGTTTGTTAGGAAACTGATTTAGATTCACTTCTTTGTGGATGTAATAGAAGATAGATGATATACCATGCATAGCTGGGGGTTATGGAAACAAACATCATTATTTAAAAGTGCCTTACTTAAGACTGGGTCTTTCAAGTAGTCTGATTTCAAACTATGCTAAGGTGGGAGATTATGGTTGCAGACCAAGCTCCTTAAACCTGCTAACCTGAGGCTAAGAGAAAAAGCTGAGAAGAAACATTAGAGCATCACTACACCATGAGAGTTTGACCCCAGAGCATATGGTGGTCTGGATATATAAGAGGCCACGTCATTTATAAAAAGAAAAAGGATTGCCTACCTTGTCAAGAAATGTGAATGCAGTAATAATTGTCAGAATTGAAGCAATAACTACAACCAGGTCACCAAAGATTCAATGGCCATGCAGAAGAACAACATCTATAGTGACAGTGTGTGTGTGTGTGTGTGTGTGTGTGTGTGTGTGTGTGTGTGTGAGGAGAGAGAGAGAGAGAGAGAGAGAGAGAGACCTGCACACAATCCCCTGAGTGTTTCCTTGTGTGATAGGGAGCCTTCTGGAATGGCCCCCTAATCACCCCACCTCCTCATATCCATAATTGGGTGCACACCCCCCCCCCTTGAGTGTCAGCTGGCTAGGAGCCTGATTTGTTTCTGATGGACAGGATACAGCAAGTGTGATAGGAGGGCACTTCCAAGATTAGGATTGAAAAGACTGACTTTTATTCTGCTGGCATTCTCCTCAGCTCTTTCCATGTGTGCCTTGATGGAGAGGAAGCATGGCCCTGCAGGTCAGTTGGGAACTTAAGCCTTCAGTGCAACATGCCTGACAGCTCTGAGTTCTTCCCTCTGCCTGGTGACTGAGCTCAGAAGAGGATCCTTTGTCTTCCATCTTTCATATGAGACTGTACCCAGTCAAGTCCTCAATGAAGCCTTATAAGAAATCCTGAAGCAGAGAACTCAGACAAACCATGCCCATAATCCTGACCCCAAAGTACAATGGCATGACAATCCTGGGTGGTCTTAAGTCACTGTGGCATGAGGGAATCTGTTACACAATGATAGGTCACTAGGATAAGTTGGTAGTTTACAAATTAGGATATCAGCAGTATGAAAATTTTAGTTAGACCACATAAATTAAATTATTTGAGTATAAATACTATCTTCTTCAGAGGTCCCACATTTATATTTAAAATGGTTTTTAGGCATGGACTGTTTGCTTCATTCTGTCAAAGTAGAAATACTTTGTGAAATTTCACTGCCCTACAACAATGGTCAATAGCCCAGTTTCTGGAATAGACTGGGTTCAAATCTAGACCCACCACTACCTAGGTTAACTTCTCTATGCCTCAGTTTCTTCATCTGTCTTCCATGGGCAATAGTAGAATCTATTCTAAGATATTGTTAGGATTCAATTACTTTGTACATGAAAAAATGATTAAAATTCTGTCTTGCACATATAAAGAGTTTAATTGTGACTGCTGGTTTTATTTAAAAATAACATTGCCTTCAGTCACTGATGCTACAAGCTCCTTTTCACAGCTAGAGGGTTTCTCAAATGATTTTTAGCTAGTTTGTGAAGCCTTTTCACGAACCCACTATCAAATGAGAGATGAGCACATCATGGCAGATTCATGTCCTGGTTTAATCTGCATGACCTCTCGTAGAACTCTGCTAGTTCAGCAATGGCAAACATTTATTGAGGTCCTGCTATGTGCAGAGAATCATTCCACATACTCAGATAAATTAGAGTAGTCTCCCTTTTCCCCAATGTGAACAAAATAACTCAGACTTAGAAATAGAAGCATTTTCATTAATCTGGTATAGTGATTTTCAAGCCAGGATGCTCATTAGAAACACCTGAAGTGCTTAAAATATGGACATCCCAGGGCCAGGGCCCCAGTCACAGAGAATCTAATTCAACAGGGCATAACCTGAAATTAAAAGCTTTTTTAAAAATCTCTGTGGGGGTTATAATGTTTAAGAACGGTTGAAAATCTGTGATTTAGCACCAATCCTCTGGTTAAAATGTTAAGGCTTACAGAGTCTTATTTCAAGTAATGTGCATAGTTAGTAATATGCTGAGACTAAATAACATATCTTCTGATAAAGGATAAGTGGTTATTCAATTACCTGATGACTTCTGAGTTTCTCTGCACTTATTCATGAATTCAATCATTCACAAAACAAAAAATTTACCAAGAATTACCTCGGTGCTGCAAATGGGAATACAATGCTAAACAACACAGAGTCACCCAGTGATCTTTCAAGATAAAATGTTCTACAGAAGATAGATAGTTTTTAAAATATTAAAAAGTAGTATTGTATTTATCTATAAGTATGTGCTTCCAACCCTGAAAATGCACAACAGGCAGTGTCAAAGTCACTAGAAAGCATCCTGGGCAGCCTGATGCAGATTGGGAAGGAAGAGAGACCATTGGGAAGTGATTTTAAATATAGGGGTCTCAATACATCTAAATGGATTTGGGGATAGGACATTATAATTTTACCCTCAAAGAGAGCTCTTTTTTCCTTTACCCCTCCACAAAAAGATCAAAGCTCTGGATGTGTATTAGTCTGTGTCTACCACTGTAACAAAATATCTAAAGTTGAATAATAAATGAAAGAAGATAGTTTTATAAGAGTTAGGGATGTAGCTTAATGGAAGAGCACTTGCCTAACATGTGTGAGGCCTTAGGTTCAATTCCCAGTACTGCCAAAAATAAATAAATTAATTAATTAATTAATAACTATATTTAGCTTACAGTTTGATACTGAAAATCCAAATAGCACAGCAGTGGGTCTGGTGAGGACCCCTGACTGGAGCTCACTCAAGTATAGACCACGTGGCAAGACAGGGAAACAGAGATAAGGGGGGAACCAGGCTTGCTCCTTCCTAAGAATGCTCTGGTAAGGACCGACCTTACCAGAGAACTATACCAATTTCCCTCAAGCGCATGCCACCTGCGACCTAACCACTTTCCACTGTGCTCCTTCTCTGGAAGGTTGTACACCACCATCCAACACCATCACACTGGAGTCCCAGCTTCTGACACATGAACCCAGGAGGGAGAAAACACACCTAAACCATAGCAGTGAGGTTTGCAAAAGTATTCCTTAAATGATAATGGTAACAGAAATTATAAATTATTCTAAAGCATCTGGTTATTTTGCATGCATTGTTTCACAATAAACCTACTACTGTGGCTCTCCTCTAATACAAACATGTAAAATACCTCGAAGCACTTACGAGTAATGGAAAAGTTGTTCTTCCCTCAGCGAATTTTACTCTCTGGTGTGCACGCCAGTCATCAGAATGAAGTTATACTTCACTAAATGCTCAGCTAGCCAAGCCTCTTGAAAGGCATTCTTTTAATCTAATGCCTTCAGAAAGCATTGGTGAGGAGCCTAGAATCTCTGTCCAGCAAGTAAGCTTGGCAACTTGTTGTGACTTCAACCCTGCTCCTGAGGTGATTGTAGTGCAAGCCTAAGATCTGAGAAGTGGGTGAATAGCACCAAATAGCAGGCAGAAGATGATGAATATATACCAGTGGCTAAGGCAGGAGTGAATCATTTTCTAGAACTGTGAAGGCAGAAGCAGGGACCCAGTTCAACTGTTAACCAACACCCTCTTGAGAACCAACATCTCTGGACCATAGAAAGCCAAGAGGAAGTCCACTGACAAATGGAGTGTTGATAAACTGGAACTGATGGTTCAGGTAGGAATACTCAAAAATGATATTTTCTACATCAGTTTCTTTATGTACCCATATGTACAGTTAGATTTCTTTGAAAATCCTCTCCAAATATCAAGGGATATGTATGAGATGATCTGCTGGTGGTAGGTTGAAAGATGTCCTGAGTCAGGGGCCCATTTAAGGAGAACCAAGAAGCACCAATGTTAATTTATATAAAGAAAACTTATCATATTAAATTGTTACCTAATAAGAAGTATCTGAGAATTCTGTCCATATCTATAGCAAGGATTTCAGGAGTTTGTGCTTTTCCATATGTATTCAAACATTTGATCAGCAAAAGGATGAATTTTGGTAGTTTTTATCTAACAGATCATCTTGTAGCATGTAATTATGTAATGTACATAATTACGTGCTACAAGAAATGTACATCAGGAGTCAGGAAAGATTCACAGGTGGAGTCTAGACTGGATCCATTGTTTGGAAAAGAAAGAGATGTAATTTGGGGAGATGGGAAGAGGCCAATAAAGCAAAAAAAAAAAAAAAAAGCTCATAGGATTTTGAATAGATTCATTCAGCAGTTGTGCAAAACTAGGAGAGAAAAGCATTAGCGTGTTCAATGGCAAGGACAAAAAAAATTGAAGTGGCACTAGATACTTCCTAAAAACTCTGTTGGGTGAATCACAAAGTGATCACTTCCAAATAACATTAATTTTGACAGTGTTCATGGGAGAAATTAAAGAGAGAAATGATTGAACCCAAACAGATCTATTGGGATGCTTTGTTGCAGTTTAGTTATAATATCAGAGATTTAGATGAAACTACTGGAATATCAAATTTAGGTAACACTCTTATCCTCAGTTTCCCTGTGCAAGGCCCAGAAAGTATTCAATGCCTTGGATGCCCATACTCACCTGGAGAACTGACTCATCCCTATAGAAAGGATGTAAGAACATGGTAATAAATAGAAAAAGTATATTTGATACGGGTAAATGTGGCTGATACAAAGTAGATTCTTTTTTTTATAACAGCAAATATAACTGTAGAAGAAAACTAATGTTGTCTGATAAGGATCAGCTGACAACAAATGCAATAATGAACAGTAAGCACATTTGCTATACATTTCTCTTTTTGAAGCATGATGTAAGAGATTTGTTTGGCTGGCAGTTTTTCCCCACCTCAATTTATAATAGCGTTCTGCAACTTCCCTCCAAGGTTATGAGATCCATAAAATGGAGCCATCATTCTGGCTTCCTAGGATATTTGTTCAAGAACCACAGGACACTAAAGGTTTAACTATAAAGCATGCAGTTCAGAGCAAGCCAGCTCATTTTATGGGAGGCACACAGATTTCCTGCAGAGGGCTTCAGCATCCCCAGGCCCCTATGGCCTATAAGACCCAATCCATACCTTGGATGGCTTAATCATTTATAAAGTAAGGAAACTGCCCAGAGGCCAATGTTGTGCAGTCATTTCTCAGGTATGACATACAAATACTTTAAAGAATGCACCATGATTCTTCCCTTTCTGGTCTTCAATGTAAAGCTTCTGGTGTGAAAAGCCTAAGGCTCTATATTTCAAACTGTGAAGATCAAAATGTTTGAAATTCCCTGATAATTTCTGTTTATCAACGATAAAACTTTGATTACCCACATTTCATCTTTATAAAGCACGGAGATGATAGATCATCAGGTTATGAACACTAGGAAAATGTTTGACTTCTTAGGAATTGAAAGAAACTTAAATCTTCCCTATGCCTCTGTCTTCAACTCCTTCTAAGAGCTCTATTTTATACAGGATATTAAGCATCATATCATTTTCCTAGTATTAACAATACAGAGGCAAATTATTGCTTATAAGAAAACAAGATACTGGAAAAGAAGAGGAAATTTTGATGTGCCAATGGCTCTTGACTCCTCTGTCCTACTTTCTGAAAATGTATGTCCAAGACCACTTGGGAGTAATTTCCTACCGGAACAACCTTCAGTAGTTCATCTCTCATTTGAAATTTCTCTTTAGCCAGGGATGATGGCACCCACCTCTAATCCTGGCAACTTGGAAGGCTGAGGCAGGAAGATCGCAAGTTTGAGGCCAACCTCAGCAACTTAGACTCTCAATAACTTAGCAGGACCCTGTCTCAAATTTAAAAAGATAAATAAAGTCAGGGGATGTGGTTCATAACACCCCTGGGTTCCACTACTATCCTCTCCCCATCAAAATAAAACAAAATTTCTTTTTAGTTACAGTTAGAGGGAGAAGGATTATTGATTATTTAAGCAACCCTGTCTAAAAATGAGCCCAAAGAGATCTTGCACATATAAAAAGATGTATGAATACATTTCCATTAAATCACAAAATTAAATAGACTTAAAAGACCTTAATATACAAGGTCAAAGTTTAGATTTTTCAAAGACTGCCACTGAAACATAAGTTCAGAATTCATGGACTCCATCACATACTTGGAGAATATAAATAATTTAGGGAGGGATATAAGACAGATATTTCTGGAATTTCCTGGAGATCTTTATTGACATGCAGCAATACTCCTAAATTCCAGAGAAATGATCTCTCCCTCCTTTACTTCACACTTGGTGGAGGATAGCTCGTGATTGGGAAAGCAGGAGTGAATTTTGCTCCAAATAGAGAGTAGAGAAAGCTGCCCTTAAAAGGCACTTGAGAAAGCAAATGCAGCTTGGGAAGCGAGTTGGAGGTGGGGTTGTTAGAATACGACTGTACTCGTAGAATTTGTGAAGAAAAAGAGTGTGTTCTACATAAATCAGGTAAAGGGCACATGGGAGGCAGAGCCTTCATGCGGACATGTGTTCAATTAGGGATTTGGAAAACATGGAAGGACTGTATCCATAAGATGATGAGGATAGATTTCAGATTCCTGAAGACTAAGGAAAGCTGTCATAAGGCTTTACCATGATAGAACTGATTTGCCTAGGTCAAGGAATTTAAAGAGAACATTCCTCTACAATGGCCATCTTCAAAGAATCCTGAATTTTCCACTGGGAAATATGAAGTTTACAGAGTAGGAAGAGGTCTGAAGATCATAGAATTTGAGTATGCCTTTTTTTATACTCTGATTTCTTTTGATTAATAACTCATAGTTAACATTTAATGATTAATTTAAGATACTTTGCAATGTGTGCTTCAGGTGAGAACTCTTTTGATAGGATTTTCAACTATAGGAAGGGGAAATTTATCCATATTATACATATAATACATCACAAAGAAAACATAAGATTCAGAAATGTTATGATATTTTCATACTGCAGAATTTTGCTTTTCAACATCCTGACTGAGCATGTACATTCATATTGAAAAAAAACCAAAAAACAAAAAACACCACTTTCAAGTCTGTAGTCTGTAAGTAGAAGAATTAATTCAAATATTTTGAAAAATTCAAAGGCAATGATGCATATGATAAGTCAAATAGGTAAGAAGTTTACACAATTTTTACACAATTCGATATCAATAAAACAAATAACCCCATTTAAAAATGGACAAAGGACTTGAAGGGACATTTTTCAAAGTAAGAAGAAAAAAAAAGACATGAAAGTGGCCAACAGCAGACAAAAAGGTACTCTAATCACTAATCACTAGGAAAATGCAAATCAAAGTCACAATGAGATATTTTATACTTTTGGAATGACTGTTATCAAAAAGACAAGAGTGCTGGGCACAGTGTCACACACCTGCAATCCCAGCATCTTGAGAGGCTGAGGCAGGATAATCTCGAGTTCAAAGCCAGCCTCAGCAATGGCAAGGTGCTAAGCAACTCAGTGACACCCTATTTCTAAATAAGGTACAAACTAGGTTTGGGGATGTGTCTCAGTGGTAGGGTGCCCCTGAGTTCAGTCTCCAGTACCAAAAAAGTAAATAAATTAAAAAGACAAGGGCTAGATAAGTTTATTGTGTAGAAAAGGGAAATGTTGTACACTGTTGGTGGGAATGTAAATCCATGCAGCCATTATGGAAAGCAGTATGGAGTTGTTCTTTAAAAAATAAAAATAGAAAACATAGAACTTTCGTATTAACCAGAAGTTTCTCTACCCTCAGCTCTCTACATTCACAGATTCAAACAACCATGGTTCAAAAATGTGTTTAAGCCTGTATTGGTTAAGTACATTCTGAACATGTACAGGCTTTATTTCCTATTATTATTCTTAAAAGAATATCTAGTATTTCTGTCATTTATATTATATTAGACACATTCATGTTGCAATAGGTAATATAAGTAATTAAGGTGTGATTAAAGTATACAGGAGGATTTGCAAGAATTGTATGCAAATACTATGTCCTTTTATATAAGGAACTTGAACATTCACAGATTTTCATGCTCACTAAGGTCCTGAAACCAATCCTCCATGAATCATAGAGGAACAACAAAAAATCAACCCCTCATAGAGACATCTACGTCCATGTGTTCATTGCAGCATTAGTCACAATAGTTAGGATATATAAATACATGTAGTGTTTGTTTTCATATATAAAGAAATTGATTGAAGATATGTGTGTGTGCGTGTGTGTGTGTGTGTGTGTGTACGTGTGTGTGTGTGTGAGTGAGAGAGAAAGAGAGAGGAGAGAGAGAGAGAGAGAGAGAGAGAGAGAGAGAGAGAGAGAGAGAGAGAGAGAGAGAGAGAATATTATTACTCATACTTTTAAAAGAAAATTTTCCTGCTACTAGCAGCATCCTGAATTTGGAGACATTATGGATGTGAAATAAGCCAGATCCAGAATGATAACACTGCATTATATCACTTATATGTGGGATCTAAAAAAAAGTATAAAAGGAACAGAATAGAATGGTGGTTACTAAGTATAGAAAGGGAAGGAATAGGAAAATGGAGGTCAAAGGGTTCTAAGCTTCTTTTTATGTAGGATAAATAAGTCTAAAGATCCAATGTACAGTAGGAGGATCATAGTTCACGATGTTGTATCATAAAAACTTCAACAACTATGTAAGTTTAAGTTTGATCTTTCAATAGCAAAGTTAATATGCATATAGCCTTACATATGTGATGATTAAAAGTATTTCTAAAAGTTGAATTTTTTTATCTTTCTAAATTTCCAGCAATCTCTTCTTCATGTACCTGTAGACATTTAGGGTGGAAAAAAGAAATTGTAGAAATAACTAAGTAGAGGTCAGCAATGAATAGCCTAGAGATTAAAAAGGAAACAAATCAAAGCATAAGGAAGCAAGATAAAAGCAACACCAAAATACTCAGTTTTAAACTGAGTATTGCTATTAACTTTTCAACCTTTGAAAATTGAACTTTCCCCCAAAAAAGGGATGTATATGTATGGGGTGAGCATGCATGTTTGTGCATAGGGAAAAGGAGAGGCATATAGCACTAGAATACATTTATAATATGCTTATTACACGTATTCATATGTATAAATATGAAACCTAAAAAAATTTATATAAACAAGAACATTCCTAATTTAATCATGCATTTAATTATCTGCGTCAGTCACAGGTTTTCATGCAAATACATGCCATGAACAACTTGAAGAAAGAAGAATCATTTTGTCTCCTTGTTTCAGAGGTTCAGTCCCAGAAGCAGAAGGATACTGTGGAAGAAAACTGCACAGCTCATGGCATCCAGGAGCAGGGTGGGGAGAGAAAGGAGCTGGGGACAAGAAATACCCTTCTAGAGCATACCCAAGTGACCTACGTCCTCTAACCATGTCCCGCTACATACAATGTCCACCACCTCCCAGTAGTCCCTTCACTGATCAGGGGATTGGTCCTCTCATGAGCTCAGGGCCCTCACAATGCAATGAATTCCACAAAAACCCCATTTATGGACGTTGCTGCATTGAGGAGCGAGTCTTCCACACTTGAGTCTGTGGGGACCATTCCCGAACAAAACAATAACACTATCAGTTACTGGGCACCGTCCTAGTCCTCTCAGTCTGCTATAACCCAATCCTATAAACAGCAGCTTCTACACAACAGAAACTTATTTCTCACCGTTCCTGAACTGAGAAATCCAAGATGAAGGCAGCAGCAGACTTAGTGTCTGGTGAGAGCCCACTTTATTACTATCAGCACATTCTCTGTGGCCTCAGTGAAGGAAGATGTGAGAAAGTTCTCCGTGATCTCTTTTACAAGGGTACTAATTCCAGTCAGAAGTTCTCCACCCTCTGACCTAATCATCTTCTAAAGGCCCCGCCTCTTAATACCATCATCTTGGGGTTTAGGATCTCAACAATAAAGTTTGGGGAAAGACAAACATTCAGACCATACGATGATCCCACTACATACTCAATGTTGGTTCAGTGGGACTTAGTCCTATCCCCACCAGAGGGTTGCAGTTTAGAAGAAAATGTAGATGTTCATGAAGAGTAAATATATGTGAGTTACATAATCCAGGACAAATAAAGATGTGAACTAAAATAAACTAAAACAGGTGGGACTTGTATAGAATCAAGTGTATTCCAACCAATCCAATTACACTTTTAATACATATCTCTATTATGACAATTATATAAATGGTTCAAGCATAATTTATTTTCTCGTCTAAATGCTGAAAGAATACATAAAAAATAAAATTCTATGATAATCTGGCAAGAGTATGTATTTTGTTTTATTGGAATCATTTTCTTTTCTTTGCACTTAGAAATACAACAAAATTCATCATGTGGTTTGATAATATTAACCTCCTTGAAATGAAGTGTATATATATTTGAATATCATTGTAATAAATGTGGTTTAGTGCTGAGGTGCTAGACTCAGAATTGCTAAGGGAAGTGTGTAAGGTAGAAATGGGAGAATCACTGGAGGGAGGATTCACATGTAGGAGGACCAAGTCTCCCAAGAAAATCATTGCTTAGAACTATCACGAGGAAAGCCAGAGCATATTGTTGAAAAATTCATTTTTTATTTTGTTTAGGCAGATAAAGTCAGAATCCAGCAGAGGGAATGGAGAAATAAATAGGAAACTTGAAAGGGCAAATGAGAATTTTCCTTTATACTAAGCAGATAGAACTTCCATGCTACGCAGAAGATAAAAGGCTGCTTTATAGCTTTCTGAGATGACCTCATGCACAAAGCTCATGGAGGTCTCCAAGCTTCAGACAAATCTCACTATGATACTAAGAAAGGTATGGTCAGCTCCAGATAAAAGTAACTTGGAAATAATTAGAAATGCTTGAAATTTGGTCAAAGTTTCTGAAAGTATAAAGAGTTTTTTTTTATTATTATTCTTGCTCAAAATTTCATACCATCTTTTTAAAATATAGTCATTTTTAATGAATATCCATGGGTTTCCTTGCCATTCAGCTCATAAAATCACAGTCAAGAAGTACTATCCATCTCATGAGTGCTATATTCAAATTTTAGGGAAAAAAAGTAATAATAGAGTTTTAACCTTACAGACTAAATACATGTTGAGCTCCCTAATCTGAAAATATGAAGCCAGAAATACTCCAAAATCTAAAACATTTTGAGTGCCAACATAATGCATTAGTGGAAATTTTCACACGTAACTTTATGTTACAGGTCATAGTCAAAATTTTGTCATATTAAAAACATTATAAAAAATTATCTTCAAACTTTATGCATAAGGTGTACACGAAACATAAATGAATTTGTGTTTAGACTTGGGTTCCAGCTCCAAGATATCACATTATCTATATAAAACTATTCCAAAATCTGGGGTGGGGGGATGGGAGGGAGAACTTGGAAACACTTCTGGTCCCAAGCCTCACAGATAAGGAACACTCCACCTGTATTTTTCAGAAACAAATATCACAACCTTGAACATTATCAAGTATATCCTTGAGCCCAAGTGAAAAAGTATTTTGTAAATTCTGCTGAAGAATAGAAAGTATCAAGAATACATTAATAGTAAGGATAGGGATTCAAAAAATTGGAAAGCATTCTTATTCTTATAAAGTTGTCAAGTTAATGTTGCCCTATAGTGAGGGAAATGAACATTATTCTTTAATTTAATCAATGCTTGCTAGAACATTGCTCCATGGATTGTTCTACGTATTTGAAATATATCATTGAGTCAAAGACCCTTGCCCCCATGGTATTGTATAGTGTCCTTGGCTATTGCAATAAATTGCCAAAACTTGGTATCTTGAAATAATATTAATTTATTTTCTTTTGTCTGAATTCAGTACCATTTGACTGAAATCAAGGGGTTTGTGAGTCTTCATTCCTGTCACTGGTTCTAGGAGAAAATCTGCTTCATGCATCTTCCAGCTTCTGGGGTCTCCAGGAAGTCCTTGGATGGTGCTTACATGATTCCAAATTCTGCCCCCAAGGACAGAGTGCCTTTCTCTCTTCCATCTATCAAATCTCTATGTTTGTCTCTTACAAATCACTTGAAATTATATTTACAGTGCCCCCCCCGCCCCCGATAATCCAGTGGAGTCTCCTCATCTTAAGCTCTTTAACCTAATCATATCCACAATGACCTTCTTGCCAAACAAGGGAACACCTACAGGTGTCAGGCATTAGGCCCTGGTATCTTTGGGGGCTATTATTCAGCCTACTGCCATTATTCAACCCACAACAGCAATGGACACAGATAATTCCCAAGTGATAAATAAATAATATAGTGGGTTAGATGGTGATAAGTTATGGGGAGTAGAAAATAGTAAGAAGACCAATGGTTTAGGAGTTGGGAATAAAAAAGAAACTTGTGCTCGAAGTAGTTTCCTTGGGTAAGCTTCAGTAAGGAAAGGGAAGGGGGAAAGGCATAGACCAGGCTGATACCTGCTGAAAGAACTTTGAGTGGAGGGGGAACAGCGAGGGCAGAACCCTTCACTAAGAGTCTGCCCAGTGTGTTGGAACAGCAAGGAGGCTGGAGGCTGGCCTAGCTGGAGTGGAGAAAGTGATGGGAGAACAGCGAAAGAACTTAGTAAACTGAGGAACTGCCTGATAGGCCATTGTAAGGACTTTCAGATTTACTCAGAATAAAACATGGCTGTGGCTCTTCATAGCACACTAGCCTGGCATGTGTGAGGCACTGGGTTCAATTCTCATAACACCACATATAAATAAATAAAAAAGGTCTATCGACAACAAAACACACAAAAAAAATAAAAAATTTAAAAAACACGGAGACATTAGGGATTTTAGCAGACACGTGAATTGACATATTTTGAGACATCACTAGTCTGCCATGTTAAAATTGTACTAGGGGGGCAAGAGAAGACTTGGAGGTCTCTTTGAAACTCTTCTGTAGTCATCCACGTGAGCTATGATGGAGGGTCAGACCTGTGAAGGAAAAATTGTGTGTGTATTCAAAGTCAGAGCTAGGATTATTTCCTGATGAATTGGATATAAGGGGTGAAAGAAGCATCAAGGGAAACTCTGAAGTTTTTTGATTTTTTATTACTGGAAGGACAAAGCTTCCATTGACTGATATTGGGAAGATATTAGGTGGGGAAGGTTTGCAGGGAGGAGATAGTACTTCATTTTAGAATAAACTTGTATTGACTAGTAATTGTATGGAGATTTCAGAGAGATGGTTGGCTGTATAAATCAGGAGAAAGATATAAACTGGAAATATAAATTTGTAAGTCATCTAGATTTAGAGATGGTACTAATAGTTGTGGGATCCAATGAACTGCCAGGAAAATAGAGAAGCCAAGAGGTAAAAAATGGAAATGGAGACATTCTAATATTAAAAATTCAGGGAAAATAAAGGTATGAGAAAGGAGATGGAGGAGGACTGACCGGAGAAGTATAAGTCAAGAGAATGTGGAGACTTTGGAGTCAAAGGAAAGAAGACATCAAAGAGGAATTGATAATGAACTACTTGATGATTGGTCAAGTATGTTGAGGATGGAACACTGATCTTTAGATTTAGCAAAAAGGTATTATAGATAACATAAAGAGAGCTCGTTTTGGCACATGCAAGAGCTAAACGCTGACTGAAGAGTGTTTAAGTGGCTCTTCTGAGTCACAGTCAGGCAATCATTCCACTATACCATTCTGCCTCAGCAGAAGATATTATCTCATTTGCTGTAGAGTTGATAATTTGCCTCTTTAGGTACTCTGAAGGAGAAAAAAAAAAAAAAAGCTAAGTGGCTATCTTCTACTGAAATTGCATTTGTTTCTTCCATGATTTTCCAGATGTTTGACTTATTTTATTTTCTAAAAGCTAGAGTATCATCAGACTGAATGCTTTGCTTCACAAACACAGCTGTGTGAATTTGAAAACTGATGAGATTCACCCCCATGGAGGCATTGTTGAGTGGTACCTCCTTCTCCTGGATGGCTGATCCACGGTGAGTAGAACAACGAGATGAAATCTATATTTATCTCTGCCAGAGCCAAGTTTTAGTGCGAACATTTTGGGATAACTCCATAGAATAAATTTTTTTTCTAATTATTTTCTGACATCCACATACAAGATGTAGCAGGAATATTATTTCACTATGGATATACCATCATGAGGAAACTACATAGCTATTGTAGGAATCCCTGAAAGCAAAAATAACCCAAATAGGGACTGACCTCAATGGATCAACAAGGGTTTCTTTATTAAGCAGTAGCCTGGCACATTTTTCAGGAGAGAAAATGGCAACTGGTTACAAGAGGGTTCTGATTTTTACAGGGTTTAAGTGAGACTTAATCATCATAACAGATGATTAAGTGAGACTTGATCATATACATTCAATCATAGCAGAATGTGTTGGTTGGGTGGTCAGGGAAGGGGGTGTAGAATGGGAAATTGGGAGATTTCAGAGCCCATTGTTGCTGGGACACAGTGAAAGCCCAAAGCCCACTGTTTTCCTTCTCTCCCTGGGACTCACTGTGCTCCTTTCTCCCTGGGGGCTGTCCCCCTTTTACCCTGGTGGCGGCTGTTTTTCATATCCTTCATTCCAGACTCTGAAAGGGGATAATGAATTGGGGCATCAGTATCCATTCTGGCTGATTCTTGTTGAGAGGGGTGAAGTAGGGGGACTTTCCCCCATTCAGAGTTCTGGGAGAGAATCCAGAGATCCCAGGGCCCAGGATGAGGAGGGGTGTATATGGAAGAAGCCTGGAGGTCTTTGTTGGTGAAGTCCTCCTTTTGTGATTTCAGGGAGTCAGACCGTGAGCACAAGAGGAGAATGGCTTTGACGTATTCCCAGGAGGCAGTTTGAGCTAAACACATCACCTTACTAAGAAGCTGTTTCTGTATAAAATTAAGAAGACAGAGAAGGAAGGTTTACTATGAGACAAATGAAGATTAACTGCTGTGCTACTGCTAGGAAAATATTTTTCCCAGTGACAAAACAGCATATGTTCTTCCATAATCAGATAGTACAGTTGGGGCCTTATTTTTCTCCTTAATCAAGGGTCATCATGCCCCACTAGGACTCAGGGTGCACTCTCCATGATCTCAGGAGATTGGATCCTTTGAAGCATAGCAAGCATAATTAATTTTGGAACCATTTTTCCTGATAGTTCAATCATCTCCATCCTGCTTGACAGACTATGTGAAATAGGAAGTAAAATTAACAGTACAATTATACCCAGGAACACAGCTACATGTGTAGAAAAGTATTTAAAAGGGTTAGGGGAAGAAATCTCTTCAGCAAAACTTCCCCAAACCTCTTCATCATCAAAAGTAGGTGTTTTTCCATTAGACATGGCCAGCACCTGATATTGTAATTTTAACACATCCTTAACTGCCCTTCAGCCATCTCTGTTATTTTATTGACTTGCCCCCATGGTATGAGTGGTGCCTTCCAGTTTCCAGGCATTGACGTTTTCATCTCTGGAGATGGGATTCTCATTGGATTCAGTAATCCAGTAGCAGCCATTATACTTTTCCCATCATCCCCTCTTCTATGATAAGGTTTGATATTACAACCTAGAATCCAAACACAGGTATTTGCATGGTCAAGAAAAGCATTTCTGGACCCATAGTTATGGGATCTGGGATGCCCATCAGTTGTGGGAACTGGGATGCCCATCACTGCAACAGGACCTACCTGAGGACCATCGGGAATCAGCTAGTTCTCATCTCCGCTGTTCCAGGTGGTTCTGGAGCCACTTAACCTTGTCTCTTGCCAATCCTGGTGGTTTACATAGAAGCATCATTCTTCCCTAACTGGTTCTGCAGGTCAACAGATGCCAGGGAGTCCAGCTGATTTTGTAAAGTCAGTACCAAGTCAGCAACATGTTGGATGTCTTCAACAATCTGTTCTGTTAACTTTTTATAGTAGTAAATTGAGGTCCCCAATCCTACTGTGCCAATCACAGTGGGTAGGCATTTGTTGTTAAGTAAAATGTCAATATGAGGAGTAAGCCAGTCCAATTTTTGATAGGCAGGGTAACTATGAGCCTCACAAAGAAAAAAAGAAGCCTCAGAATTTAGGGAGCACCAGGACTGTGGGACTGACACAAGTGTACATCTTAGGTTCCATTAAAAGAACTATTGTCTCTTCTTTAAATTACCAGGTATGGCTATGCTTTGGTTATAACTGTTTTTGCTAGGTGTTTAAGACCGAACTGGTCAAATGGATGTTGTTCCTATCTAAGAGTCAGCTGAATTCCTTCAGGGGATCATTCTTGGGAACTTGTGAGCATCCCCTTTAGCTTCTTTAGTGCCATCTGCCAGAATGGGTCAGGGTCTCCTTGATATTTGGATTCCTTTAGAAGCATTAGGGATGTAACCCTCCTCTTTGCAGAATGTGCACTGGTCGGCTGTCTGTTCTACAGGGTCTCATTAATCTCCCTGATCAGGAGGAAATGTGGCTCAGAGTTGCAAAGTCCTTTGAGAAGTCCCCTTGATCCCTGGGTTCAAGGTGACCTCAGAGGGCAAGAGCCAAATGTTGGCTATTTTCTTTCTTGGCCCTCATATTTCTTAACTTTTTAGTCTCTAAGTTTTGGTCTTAAACATCAGCATTGGTCTTAAAGTAGAAGTCCTGAGTTTGACCTTTAATGTCTATAATTTCGTAGTTATTTACCCTTTCTATTTAATTGAGGTCAATATTAGTGCTGGAAATTAGACTTACATCCTGTCTGTCCTATAGATTATGGTATATTATTTCAAATTAATTCAGGTTGTTATAATAGAAGTTGTAATTTTGTAAGGCACTAACAGATAATAGTTAAAGTTTACAAGGAAAACTCAAAATGAAATTAACAAGAGTAAAATATATATTGAGTTAGTATAACAACTATGAACTGTGAAACATAATTTCTATAAGCTTAAACCTTACTTACATATCCTGTTTATTGGGGGATCACAGTGATCTTTATAACAAAAATTTATCTTTTAAACATGACTTTAATGAGCTTAAGTCTAGCCTACTTTGAAATTATCTTAACATGGAGTATGGTGAGAGACAGATTCTAAAATCAGGTGAGGTGGGGCTCTTGGCAAATCTTACATAAAGTGTTTTATTTCTGAACCTAATCTTTGCCTCTTTCTTAATATCATTTTATAAAACTTGTATCTCTCTATATATAATTTAAATATATATAATATTATATGGATATAATATTATATATAATTTCCTGAGTCTATATGAATGTTAGCTAACACAATATAATATTATATCTGAAACATGAATCACACAAAGTCTAAGAGGGCTTTTAACCCCTTTTGTGGGAAAGTGGTAAATGTTTTTATGTTTCACAACATTAACCTTTAAACAGATCAGACTATTATTATCTTTTAAAAATACATTCAAATTTCTACCCCTGTGTAAAAATCTACATATATCTTATTGATAACAGGTTCACTTAGTAAAGAGTAAGTGATATAAATAAATCCTCAATTAAACTCATTATTTTCACAAGTCTAAAATTACCATTACAGACAACTTTAGTTTGGAAAACACCAGCTTGATAAAAATGCTCTTTTAACCTTATACTTTAAAGACATTTATACCTGGAAGATATGAATACATTTACTGTACAAAGAGCCCAGTAATAGCACCACAATCACACTGATGTTTTCATGCTAACCAAGTTTAGTTTTTAAAATTATATTTATATTCTGTAATATATAGTAATACTCTAAAATAATAGTTGTTGTTCAACCAGATTTGTTTAACCTTGTACAAATATTAATTTATCTAAGGCTAGTTTATTTAAATAATAAAATTTAGCAAACACAAGAAATTATCTTGGTAGAGCAGATTAATGTTTTAAGAAATCCTAGAGGATTAAATTTTATTTATATCAGTACATTAATATTTGACCTTAGGAATAAGCCTTCCTTATGAAATTTTTGAATCTTTCCAATTACCCCTCTTAATAAGATGAAATGTTTTCTACTATTTGCAGTACTTTAATTGAAAACCCAGCTGAAACTTTTTGAACTCCTTGCACATAGAATTGCACCTATTAGAACTTTAACTCTTAGTAACCTTGCTTTAGTGAAGACTCAGAAACAAAGCCATCTTAGACTAGTTTTCATTTATCCCTTTATGAAAACACACATAATTTTTAAATATATTATCTTATGGAATTTAAGAAGTCAAGAGTACTTGATTTTATGTTTAGCAGTTGATTTTCTTAGCACTTTAACTTTGTAAATTAATCAGCTGTTTCCAGTAACAAACATTTATGATTAATCCCATTATTGATGTTAAATATAATTTACTCTTTTTTAACTGTAAAGACCAAGATATCAGACAAGTGAAGTTAACAGTATTAATTATCTCTTTACTGTTGAAGAAAAATCTTAGAAGCAATGGATATTACATTCTAGACATTTAAAGAAACCAATACTCTGTTAATTGTCTGACCATCTAGAAAAACTTGAGTTAGTAATTTTAAAGACATCTTTATTCTCATTCATTTACCCAATTTAAATCGAACTTTTTACATCATTTTGGATTCATTTTTTTAACGTTAGCTTATGAGGACTTTTTTGTCTATATGCAAATTTTGATAGCATGTACATAATATATAGACACAAGCACATATGTAGACACAATAACACAATACACAAGTGTGCACATATACATAAAACAGCAGAAAACAGATCTTGTAGCTATTTGCAGGTAGATCTCCACAGGTATGAGGCAACACTACAAATGTTTAGTAAAGCCTTTATTAGATTTAAACTGTTCAAAATTAAAATATAGCTTATCAGACTTTCACATTATGACTTAAGTAGAGAGCCCTGTGTGGTTGGAAATGCTAGGTGTAAAGTGAGCTGTGATTACTAGTAAAGGAGTATGCAGAACAGTTTATCAGATCAGAGTGCACTTTTGGCTCATATTAGAGTCAGTTCAGATGTTGAAAGAATAAGAGAGCTCTGAGATCCTTAGGTAAAGATTCTCAGGGTAAAGAATTGTATATATAAGACCATTCCACCTTTTCTCCCTGTGCTATAGTATTTAGGGAGCAACTTGTTAAGAAAGCAGGGTGGTAGAATGCCAAGAGGAGATAAGAGAGCCAGACATTTAGATCCCATAAGCCACTTGAATTTGAAAGTGGCACTTTTTTTCCTTTTGCTATCAAACCTGTTTCCCAGTTGGTAATCAAGCCAAGTTCGGATGCAGAAAATTATTCTCAACTGTGGTTAACTGTTTGAATTTAAGGGAGGACATTTGCCAGCTCCTTATGCCCTTTCTTACATGTTCTCTTTGTCCTTTTGGGTCCTCATACCTACAAGACCATGACTTCATATTATGTTCCTAAATTTGAAGTGGGAGGCAAGCCTGGGTGATGTCTCCATTAGAGAAAATGAATAATTTGGAATTTTGAACTAGGATATAGAAGGGGTAGTTTTACTCTAATTAAGTGAGACAGATTTTCTTGTCTTTTTCTTGCCAGATGAGGGGAGTATAATTTAAAAGCTCGGGGAGCTCTATCATGAGAATTTCTCATAACGGGTCCCTATTTAAGAGGCTGACAATATGGACAGAATGGGGGTAGAAGCAATCAGAAACAGAGGCAGCTAATGGTCAATATAGGGTATGCTTGAGGGCTTTCGGGGTCAGACTCAGGACATGAGACTTTCATGCAGCATCAGGGAGTAGCCCTGGCCAGCTGTCTTTAGTCATTTGAAGCCTTCCTGGGCCCCACACACCAAAATTCTCCCACAGAAAAGAAACTAAAGCAAGTCAGGATCACCATCTGAGTTAAAGGAAAGCCAACCCTCCTCTTGACTTTAAATGAAGAATAGGGTTGTGGGTAGGGGGGTCAAGACCCAATCTAGGGGGCTTATAGAGTAAAGAAGCAGCAAGAATTAATTGTAAAGCAGAGCAGAGCTTGCATAATGAGGTCTTTGAGTGAAGGCAAAAGAAAGTAGGAAACCTCAGACCCTATGCCATCTTGTTGGAGGAAATTGTCTAAATCCTGGAGGATATTTCGGATCGAAGGTCCCAAATTCCGAATTTGGACTATTGACTTAGGTTGTCTAATTTATATTTTGGCCAGATCTGAGTACTAAGCTTAATGAAGTGAAGGTTCTAAAAAGTATTTATGAGAAAACCTAAGGGGGAGTCCTCCAGGATGGGAGCTCCCATGTTGGAGAGGTTTGACTGGGGTGGTGCTTGAGATGGAAGTCTCCTTTGATGTCTACTATCACCAGACCAGTTCCACCAGAGAATGAGAGTGCATCCCCTTATACCATCTCAGTGGTGGGGGCAACCCCAGCATCCAGACAAGCCAAAGGAGGAGACCTCAGGCAGGGTACCTCTTCATGAGACCAGAAGGGATCTTACCTCCCTGAAGAATGAGAAAGCCTGTCTGGCATGCAAGAACAAAATGGCAAAAACCAGTCTCCAATCGGAAGTCCTAAGTATGTCAGAGAAGGGGTGGATTGGAGAGAAGGGGAGGATGCCTCCAACACCAATAAGGACCTGGTGCAGATCCTTGCTATATCAATGGAGCAATAAGGCAGCAAAAATCTAACCAGAGGATGGGGTTGATTTTTGGTCATGTACTGGCTGCCATGTATCCAAAGTGGACTGCCAAGAGTATGAGGGTCTCCTTCTATAAGGCAGGATGGAAAGTGGGGGAGGAAGGACATCAGTCTTGGAATTCAGCCATAACTGCAGGGGCCATGGCTGGGGGCTTCCCTGACCTCAGAGAACCATAGGAGTGCAGGACAATCAACAGTCACTTCCAGGTCTCATAGTCTGTTTAACATGAATGTTAGGGAAGAGGTTTGTTAGGACAGGGAGGGGCAAAGACTCCTTACTCCCATTCCTGGGTTTCTGCACCATAATAAAAGCAAATACACAAAACAGGGACAGAGGCTTTCTTTATTAAGCAGCAGAATGGCACATTTTCAGGAGAGACAATGGCAACTAGTTACAAGAAAGGTCTGATTTTTATAGGGTTTAAGTGTAGAAAGCTACCCATGAGCTATGTGAGGGGTCTTTACTTGGTACTGAGCCATGGAGACTGAGGTTTTTCCTTGGGAACTATCCTGGTTTTCCCATGTGTATCAGACTGCCCAAGGTGTGAGATCTCTGTCTTTGCTCTACTAGTGAGACAGTTCTCATAGCTCCAGAATTGGGCGTAACCCATTGGGAACCAAACAGCCCATTTTCTACCTTATTTGGCAAAGAACATTCCATGTAAAACCTTTGGTGTCACCCCCACACACATCCATGTAAATAAAGCGAGCACAGGCTCCATCTCTCTCTTTCCAGTGTGGAAGCTCAATCCCTAAGATCAGAGAGCCGTCCTACCCTTGCTTTATAAAACTACTTCCTGGGTACAATGGTTTTTTTTTGTTTTGTTTTGTTTTTAACCATTTTCTGTATATTAGCTTTTATTCCCCAGCCAGCCCACTCCACAAAGAGGGACCTCAATTTCTTCCGTCATTTGTGCAGAACATGGGTGAGATTTAAGTAAGACACAACCATTGTAGCGGAATGTGCAATGAGACTTAATTACATACACTTAATCACAGCAGAATGTGTCAGCTAGGCAGTCAGGGAAATAGTTGTAGAATGGTAAATAGTTGTAGAATTGGAAACTGTGAAAATTCAGAGTCCACTTGTGAGGATGGCCCTAGGCCTGAGCCCAAGCAATCCATTTAAAAAAACCCCAGTTTGAAACCTGCAGTCTCACCAGGCACACCCACAGAGCCCTCCAGTATGGCCTCAAACAAGTTACTTCCCCTCACCCAGATAAACAGAGTGAAGTGTCTGGCAGGCCATCCTCGCCCGATAAGAGGAAAAGGCCGCAGGGTGGAGACCACCAGACCAGATATTTCTGACCCCAGGGTAAATGATGTCATGGAGAAATCCTGTGGTAGCTAATAAGGATTGAAAGGGGGGGGTCCAAATCCCCCAAATTTAGTATAAATAATAGAGCTGATGAACAGGGATTCATCCAGCTGAAACAAGGATGCACTCGAGCTGGAGAGCCTGAAGAGGACCTGACATCCCATCACTTGTCATCATTTTCTGATCCTCTGTGTGATCCTCAGTGCTCTTAAACTCTACCGCCTCGTCTGGACCTTCGTGACAGCCACAACTTCTCCCTATGACCCTCTCCTCAACCAGCCGTCCACTCCATGCCAGGAAAAGCCTGCCTTGGTTCTGGACCCAATCACTGCAGTCTAAGTGAGTGTGCATCTGCTGGACATAAAGCTTAAGGCTTGAGACTTTTGGACTTAGCATGCAGAGGGAATGTCTGTCATTAACCTGTCATGATTAAGTGTATTTTGCAGTGCTTAGAATTAATCTAGAATTGTTTGCTATGAATTGATTAATCTAGAATTGTTTGCTGTGAATTGATTATGTCTATTGCAGTGCCTAGCATTAAGGATTGTTGTTTTCTTGATTAAGAACCTACAGAGTGAAATTATATTGATTAATTCGAGTCAATAAAGCATTGAAAGGGGCAAAAGTGTGTGGATACTCTTTATTTCTCCCCCTCGACTACATACGTCGCAATTTCGACCCCTCGTGACACCACTGTAGCTGGGAAACAGTGAAAGTCCAAAGTCCACTGTTTTTTATTGTCTCTCTGGAAACTACTGTCCTCCTTTCTCCCTTGTGATTGCTGTTCCCCTTTTACCCTGGGGGTTGTTGTTTTCCATATCCTTCAATCCCTACATTTTCCAAGTTTTCTAAAGTCTAGTATGGAGGGGGTGTATTAGTCAGCTTAGCCTTCCATAACAAAATTCCATAGAATGAGTGGATAAACAACAGAATTTTTTCCCCACAGTTCTGGACGCTAGACATGTAAAATCAGGGTACTGGCAGAGTTGGGTTTTGGTGAGGTCTAGGTTCCTGTCTTGCAGGTGGCTACTTGCTCACCAAGTCCTCACAAGGCCTTTTCTCTAGGGATCCACAGCCCCGGTATCTGTTCCTCTTGCTTTACGTATACAAATCTTATTGATTTAGGACCTTATCCCATGACCTCATTTAATTACTCTCTCCAAATACAATCACATTAAGGATTAGGGGTTTATCCTATGAATTGGGAGGCTGGGAGAACAAATTCAATCATAACAGAGGATCTGAATTCCTGGAGTCTCCATGTGGCTGAACTACCTTAAGGCTGGCATCGAACAGTCAACCTTGAGCTAATCAAGCCCCTAACCTGAATACGTATGCAGTACACCTCCACATAGAGCTATTACAGAGCTGTGGCCTTCCATAAAGCTGAGGTAGTGTGAAGACCTGCCCTTCAAATCCTGATTCTTTTGATCAAGAGCAAAGATTTCAGACACGTTGCTCAGAGTAACAGGACTAAGTTTATTGAAGGGATAGAAAAAGAGAAAGGGAACTCTCAAGGGAGAGAGTAGGTCCTCTCAGAGAGGAGAGGGACAATGTGCATCTCCTGTACTCCAGTTTTATTGGGGGGTTGCAAAGAAGGTTCCAGAGAGTCTCATCCAGGTCCACCTCTTGACTTTTGACTGAGAGCAAGATGACATCAGACTTTCAAGTCCTGACTGCCATGGCAATTCCTGGTCATCTTAGCCCGTGCTGACCAATTCCAATTAGATTCTTACTCATACATTCATGGTAAGGAGGAATCATCCTTATCTTCCAGAATCTGGTCTGTGAAAAGGTTCACAAAATTCTCTCCCTTTAAAGTAACTTGGGTTCCTCATATCAATGTTATTTTCTGCTTGCATTCCCTTGCAGATAACAGGTAGGTTGCTGAGGAATATGACATATCCCATCCACTTATTCTAAGCAGAGCTTCAGCTAAATTGTTTCTTGGAATATGCAGGGGCCCATTTTATAGAATTATTCTCTTAACCTCACATTCTCACCATCCTCATATGTCTATCCCCTAAAAGCTAAGATGTTTTTATTTTGAAAAATTTTCTGTAATTTCAAATAAATATTCACAGTTCCCAAATGATTCTCTATGCATACAGACAAATACATTTTTATTGTACTTTTCAAATGACTAATATGCAATGTTGATGCACACAAAAGACCACATGTGATTCATATGTGAGTTCTAAAACATGAGTATAAAATGAGCATTCATGAACACATCATTTACCCCAAGAGCTAGAACATGAACCATGCCATTGAATTAGCCCAGGCAGTTTAACATGATCCAATACTCCCACATCTATAAGAGATGAGTTATTTTTTTGTGCTACAAACAATACTACCCTTAATGGTCTTGCACTTGTCTCCAGCTGCACCTGGGTTCATACCCAGGAGGGAAATTGAAGGATCTCATAAAGCATGCTCAGATTTAATTTTATGAAATAATGCCAAATTGTTTTCTAAAGCAGTAGCAACAATTTATACTTCCAGCTGCATGATATAAAAGTTTTCATTGCTTTACCTCTCAACACTTAGAATATTCCAACTTTTTAATTTGAAATATACATCATTATGGTCTTCAGGTTTCTCTTTATTCATGAGTTTGAACAACTTTTCAAATATGTATTTGCTTTCCCCTCTGCAAAATGGCCATCCCCATATCTTGCTCATCTTTTATATCTAATATATCATATATACAAATGTATAATATACACACATTTGAATATACATAAATATTATCTATAGAGTCATGTATGTGTTTATGTGTCACTCATATACTTAGACACACAGAACTCACTATGTATAGCATGTTTTGTTCTCTAAACTTGCTGTAAGTCACTCATACATACCATCAGTAACTCTCTCCATTTAAAGGTATTTGTATTTATTTTTTTATTTTCTTCAATGATAGAAAATAAATTTTAATTTTAATAAAGTCAAAGGTGTCAATATTTTATTTTGAGTTCCAATGCCCTCTTAGATTGTAAATCTTACCAATCTTGAGTTGATAAGATAGTCTTTTACATTGTTTTCAGAAAACTTTAAGTTCTTGACTTTCATATTAATAATGTTTGGACTTGATTTTATTGAATAGCAGTTCAATATTGGCACTAATGATATTTTAGGCTAGATGATTGCTCATTGGTGGCAGTTGTTCTGTGTATTGTAGAACATTATGAGCATCTCTGGCCTGTACTCACAATACTGGTGGCAACTCACCCACAGTTGTCACTCTTCAAAATGTCTCCAGCTATTGACAAGTGTCCCTGGAATAGAAAAACTATCCCTTTTTCAGAACCACTGATATTGTGTGTGAGGCAATCTTCCTATTTTTATTTTTATGTAAAAATAAATGACTCTATAACCATTATTGAGTAGCTATCCTACCAACAATGACTTTTGTCACTTTTATTACTTTTCCAGCATCAACAAAAGTGGGATCCATTTTTTATCTTTGTGTTACATTACATGAATCATTTGTCTATCCTTCTTCTAAAATCCCAAAGTCTGAACTCCTAGAGCTCTATAATACCTTGACATGTGACAGATCAAAAATCCCAACCTTACTCCTTTTGGGGGGAAGCTGTTTGTATACAATTGGACTTTTTGAAATTCCAAATACATTTAATTTGGTTTATCAAATTCTGCAAAAACAAATTGGGATACTATATGACTAGAATTGCACTGGATATACGGATTAACTTGGGGATTTAGCTATTTTTAGATTATTGAATCTTTCAATCCATTTATTGAAAGTCATTACAAGTAGAAATTTGGAACAAGACTGTCCAGTTTCAACTTCCATTGCTATCATTTACACCTAAGCCTTTCAGAAAGTTATTTAAACTCTCAATGACTTGATTTTCTCATCTGTAAAGAGGGTTACTTTACAGTTAATATTACATGAGATTATATATAAATCATCTAGGACAACTTCTATGACAAAGAAAGAATTTAGGTAACATTAGGCATTTATAAGTTAGTAATGCTATGCAATAAAATGTTTACTACTTATTATATGTATTACAAATTATCATATTTTTGTTCTCTAGTATTTATTTGTTTGTTTATTTATTTTAGTTTTCTCTTCTGAGACTGGCATATAAATATTCACAATCTCTTTGTAAATTAAACGGATGTCCAACCATCATACTTAACTCTTTAATTCCTATAATCTGCCCATAAATTTTTATAAACACAATTATGTAAACAAAAAATTATCTTTATCTACTCCTTATACTTTGTATTGTTTTCCTTCCTACTTTTATTTTATTAATTCTTTTTCTTTTTGTAGTGTATTGGTTAGAATTTACTGGTTACTACTGATTAAAAGTAATGGTGGAGCACTTTATTTTCTCTGTTTTGGAAACAGAAGCTTCTAACTGCTCATGTGTTGTTTAATTTTGTGTGTCAACTGGACTAGATTATAGTGCTTGGTTGCTTGGCCCAACACCAATCTCAATATTGCTGTGAAGGTATTGTTAGAGGTGGTATACATTTCAATCAGTAAACTCAGAGTCATAGAGATTGCTCTCCAGAGCTTAGGTGAGTCACATCCAACATGTTGAAGGGCTTAAATAAAAGACTGAGGTCCCCAAGAGGGAGGGAACTCTGACTGAGACCCTCTTTTGAACTCAACACACTGCAACATCAGTTCCTGCCAGAACTTCTCTGTTGCCTTCCAGCTCTACCAGGTTCAGATTTCCCAATCTCCACAATCCTGTGTGCCAATTCTTTAAAATAAATCTCTCCATGTGTTTCTCTGTTGCTCTCTCTGTATACATCCCCTTGACCTATTGGATCTGTTTCTCTGTTCACTAATCTATTGGCTAATACACTTCCTTAAGAATAACATCATATAGGTTTTTGGCATTTTTACCAAGTTAAGAGGTTTTAGTGGATTGAACTATAAAAACGTGTCCATGAAAACCTTAGATGTAATTAAAGTTAGGATCTAGAAGCCAGATCATCCTGGATTCTCAATAGGTTCTAATGCAGTGACAAATGTCTTTAGAAAGAAAAGGAGGAGACACAAGAAAGAAGTCAAGTGAAGATGAAAGTAGATGGCATTAGAGCAGATTATGCTAAGTGAAGCTAGCCAATCCTTAAAAAACAAATGCCAAATGTCTTCTTTGATTTAAGGAGAGCAACTAAGAACTGAGCAAGGAGGAAGAGCATGAGGAAAAGATTAACATTAAACAGAGACGAGTGGTGGGAGGGAAAGGGAGAGAGAGGGAAATTGCATGGAAACCGAAGGAAACCCTCAACGTTATACGAAATCACATATAAGAGGTTGTGAGGGGAAAGGGCGGGGGAAACAAGGGAGAGAACTGAACAACAACAGATGAGGTAGAGAGGGAAGATGGGAGGGGAGGGGAGGGGGGATAGTAGGGGATAGGAAAGGCAGCAGAATACAACAGTCACTAATATGGCATTATGTAAAAATGTGAATGTGTAACTGATGTGATTCTTCAATTTGTATTGGGGGTAAAAATGGGAGTTCATAACTCACTTGAATCAAATGTATGAAAAATGATATGTCATGAGCTTTGTGATGTTTTGAACAACCAATAAAAAAAGATGAAAGTAGAGACTGGAGTGATGTTGCTATAAACCAAGAAATTCCAGAAGCCACCAGAAACTGGAAGAGGCAAGGCAGATTTGCCCCCAGAGAGGGTGTGGCTCTGCTAGACCTAGATTTCACTCTTCTGGTCTTCAGAACTGCAAGAAAATTAATTTCTGTTATTTCAAACCAACAAGTTTGTGGTAATTTGCTGCAGCAATTCAAGAAAGCTAACTCAAGACAGTTTCCTTCACTGCCTGAATAGAAAATTAAATTTTATAAAGTGTGTCAGCATGCACTAGGGCAATAAGTAAAAATGATAGTAAGTATTAATAAAGATGACTGAGTAAAAGCACAGAAGTACAGAAAACAAACTGAGCTGTTCTTTGAAAATACAAAATGTTATACCTTAAACTTGCTACTTTAGAAAATTCTAGAGAACATTTTAGCCTTCAAAATAATGTTGTAATCATATTTCATCTACCCTCTGGAAAACTCAGCTATAAAACTGTGGTAGAATAAGAGTGAAAAATGTGCTCCAATGTAATTATAAAAATAATTTAACCTATGTAATGGACCATCTAAAATGATTTTGGTGACCCCTAAAGTCCTATCCCAGACTTGAAATGCTACTATAGTCTGTTAGAGTGAAACTAAAGGCAAGATGATACTTCAAATTTCTGTCATTCAAGAACACAAAAACTATAAATACATTTGGAGAAAAATTTTCCATTTAAATTTAGCATAGCTGTCTCCACTGAAAATATCCTCAGGGTCATATCCTTTATTCTGAATCAACTCCCAGAAGTGCCCCATGTCTTCCTTGTCACAAAGTCGTACAGTCAGGACTCCATAGATAATTTTATACACATCAAAATTCATGCAATAGATAAAAGAAAGCAAAACATAACCAAACTTTTCACCTCGTGGCTTGCACCATATGGTGAATTATATAAAATGAATTCTTCACAGAATAAAATAAATTCCTATTTTACTATCAAGGGAGTTTAAGAACAATTTACTTGAAATTGAAATAAAGAAAAAAAATGGCCAGCTAACCTCCGGGCTAGAAAGAAAAACTTAAATCTTGAATATAGCAACACATATTTTTCTGATCTCCATCAGAAATATAGTAAAAATCATAACAGAAGGTAGCATACTATGCCCTAAACTAGGGAAGTGTTCTGTTACATAAAAGCATTCCAAGTCGGGAATAGGAGCTTAAAAATTATATATAGGACTAAGGAAGTTTAACCATCTGAAAACATTTCTGCATTGCTCATTGTAAACTAAAGAAGTGAAAGTGGCCATGGAGGGACCAGAAATGGAAACCTGACAGCCCAAAGTGAAAAACTGAAAGGGTCTGGAAAGTAATCATTTGCTTTGTTTATATCATCTGTGGTAGGTCCTCAAAATTTTACTCAGCTATCAGAGAACCCTCCACACTTTTGTGTGTTCTAAGAATTCTTCAGGAACAATACAAGTATTGTCTTACACAAAATGGCAGCCACTTCCACAGCTATAGTCAGACCCACAGTGGTAACCAGCATGGCCAGGTGCCATAGTGATTGAAGGATTATGGAGAATAACATCCCCCCAGACAGCCTCTGGGGAAAACGGGAGGGCAGTGTGGCCCAGTAGGAGGGAGAAATTAAGGCAAACATTAACCCTTCGTGGTAATAGTGAGTACTAAAGGGATTTTCTCATGGCCAATGAGTCCCAGAAGGAGAATAGCAAATAATGAAGCTCTGGGTACCAATAGGTCCCAGAGGAAGAAGATAAAGAGTGAACTATGGCTGAGTGCTGAGATTTTATCCCTTCCCAGTAGCAATAAGTTTCAGACCTTTTTACAACTCTTTTCTGGACTGCCCAAGTCAACACATTCTGCTTCAGTCTCCAATGATTAATTGACTCTCATTGTATCCTATAAAATTCAGAGCACCTCTATAACTGGCAGCCATTTTCCACCCCAAAAATGAGCCTCTCTGATGCCTGACTGATGGATTCCACTGCTGAATAAAGGAAACCTTGTGGATCTGTTTGATACATGCTCTGTTTTTTGGTTATTTGTGCTTACAGTGATGCTCTCCTAAACCTTTACCTCCAAAGCTAATAGCCAGAGAAATGATCAGTGTCCCAAGGTGTTTATACAATCAAAGTTGTATGTGATCATTGACTTCAGAGAATCAGTAACAATGACTCTTAAGTCAGATCTCACTAACTTCATAGAAATCCACAAGAACATGACTTACAAAAGCACATTTCTTGCATTCTTTTTTTGAGGGGTGGGGGGAGAGGATGTGGTAACCAGAGATTGAACTCAGGGGTTCTCAACCACTGAGCCACATCCTCAGACCTATTTTGTATTTTATTTAGAGACAGGGTCTCACTGAGGTGCTTAGTGCCTCACTACTGCTAAGGCTGGCTTTGAACTCATGGTCCTCCTGCCTCAACTTCCCCTGCCTCTGAGATTACAGCTGTGCACCACTGTGCCCGGCTTCTTTCATTCTTTCTCCTAATTTTCCACAATAATTTATACAAATCTTAATACCATGCCCTCCAACATAATGGGACTCTTTGGCATTTGTTAAAATATTTCAATTTTCTACTAATATTTCTATTATTTCCACAATTCATATTATATATTTAATGAGCAAGGAATCCCATGACCTCAGTGTTCTTGTCTTTACTCAGATGTTTTCATGATACTCATGAGCAATCTGGTATGCCCTTGTGCTATAATCCTACACCCAATCTCTCAAGCAATGGGTATTTTGAGATTTTTCTCATAACTTCTATCTTGTTCACTCCTCTCTCTGCAAGCAACCCATGCTCTGAATTTGTCAGCAACCAACCAAATTTGTTTCAGGTTATTGTTTTATTTTGATCCTTTGGAAGATCTGTATTTGTTTGTTTGTTTGTTTATCATGTGATAAAAACACTTAACATGTGATCTACCCCCATATTACCAATTTTTAAGTGCACACTTCAGTATTGTTAATTATAAGAATATCATTCTTTGATTTGGATACATCTGAATGTATCCTCTAAACGTTCACAGATTGGGAGCTCAGTCCCCAGTGTGGTGATGTTGAGAGGTGGCAGTACCAAGCAGAGTGTCGTGGACAATCACAGGACTGGTCTTTCCCCCTTCACTTAGACTCCCTGACTCACCCTATAATCTCTCCCTCTTGTATGTGTTCCTGCCACAGTGGGGACATCCATCAGAAAGAAATGTATCTAAAATTATCCTTGACAAAGTCAGCTCCATTCAGTTTAGTTTTAGCTTCTAAGCCTGGGAACTAAATATAAACATCTTTTCTTTATAGGTATCCAGTCTCAGGTATTTCACAGAAGTAATAAATGACAGATTAATAGAGGTATTCCTTACAGTGGCAAATCTCTAGACCTTATGTATCATGTTGAACTGTAACTTTGTACCTATTATAGCAACTTGCTTTTCCCCTCTCTCCCCAATCTTGGACAGTCACCATTCTACTCCTTGTAAGTGGAATCATGCAGGATCTGTTTTTTCTTTGATGAGATATCTGTTCAGTTCTTTTTCTCACTTTTCAATTGTTGATTTTTTTTTTGAGTTTTAAGATTTCTTTAATTCTATGAATATTTTGGATAACAGTCCTTTAACAACTAAGTTTTTGCAAATATGTTCTCTCTTCTCTGGCTTAATTTCTGATTCTCTTGACATTTATTCATTTTGTAATCAAACCCACACTCTGAATTCCTAACCTTATACAATCTATTATGCTATTATGAATTATCCTAATACCAATCCTATTTAACTCTACCAACAACCATTTTTCTGTTTCCTTTTGAAGTCATACAGATTTCATACTCTGAATGGAAACATCTGCTAAGTTGCAATGAGGAGCAAAGTCACATTTTCTTTGAATACAAAGAAAAAAAATTACAAAGAAAAAAAAGAAAAGGAGAAAGTAGAAGAGACCTCTATCCATTCTGAGTACCTAAAATCATGAAATTGAGAATTTTTATAGTCAAAAAGATCTATCGTCCTCTTTATGGTAAATCTATCAGGTTTCAAAAAAAAGTAAATGTGTGCCTTTATAAATATATGACATTTATTTAGCAAATTTCATAATTTCATGATGCTATGCAAAATATCAAGCCATCAGTTTTCATATTTGAGCTATTTCTTCATGAAGGACACAAAGAATTTAAGTATGTTGTACACAGAACACTAGAAGACATTCTCTGCTGAGAAGTTACTTAAAAATATTTTAGAATGATATTTCAAAGGTGGAAAAAAAAAGAAACCCATCTCCACCTAAGTATACAAAGATAAACGAGAAGTAAAATGTTTGGTTCACTACTTTGCTGAACTATAGTTAAAGTGGTAGCCATTATTAAATTTGAATCTCTACTCACAATTACATTTCATTTACAATCATAAGACAATTTGTGCAGTTACATACACTGGCACAGACTCTTGTTCTATGAAGAAAAAGCATATTTTATCATTAAGCGATGCTCTTCTGATATTGCAAAAATACTTCAGACCATGGGAAAATATACTTGCACTAACAAAAATGGATAATAAGTGGTCGAGAATTAAAAAACAAAAATTCTCAATAGTTTGAATACATCCATGTGGGGCAGAATTCTTGATGCAAAGACTTGGATGTGAAACAGAAACATGACATGAGGCATTGTTTTTATGATTTTGTTTTTGAGATTGGCTCTCACTGGGCTGACTAGGTTGGCTTTGAACTCTGGGTTCAAGTTATCCTCCTAACTAAGCCTCCAAGTAGCTGGGACTATAAGCACATGCTGTTTTGCTCAGGCCACTTTTAATATATCTAAAATCAACTTAATAGGTTGCTAAACATCTGTACTATGATACAGAAACAGACAACATTCTTTTTGAAGATTTGCCATTTCACTCTCTTCAGCCTTTTATAAAATAACTCTGAACTCTATTCTTTACATTAAAAATGGAAACATAAAGGTTTACATAGCCACAGTAATAACCAAAGCTACCTGACAGAAAACTATTTCTAGCTATTTTCTCCTTCCCTTCCAATCATTACTCATTCTCTGCTCAGAGTTTTCTACATTTACTGTGTTCAAATGCCATCTTAAGACCAATTTTCTCTTTGCTGTGTATTTCCCTTTACCCTCTCTCTCTTCTTTTTAGTTTATATGATAAACATTATTATTTTTTCACTTCATAAAAATGTATAAGCACATATTTTAAAACAAATAAATCATTTCAGGAAAAAAAAAAAACAAAGTACTTTGACCCTGACTACTAATCAATGTTTCCTTCTCCTCTGTAAACTAATTTACCAATTATAAAACATTTCAAAATGTATTTTTCTTTTCCTATGCATCAGTATATACAAAAATAGCTATAGGAAACAGATTAAGAGGTGGCATATTTTAAGCCCATAGGATATGTTCTGTAAAATTCTTCAAGAGCATTTTAACATAAAAAATATGTTCAGTCTTTCTAATTAAAAACACAACATAGAATTACAGAGAGAATGTGCTGTAGATTATTCACCCTTAATTTTACTGATCATCAAGTTGTTTATAAATGATCATCAAGTTGTTTATAAATTTTTAAATTTATAAACTTAAATTTAAAGTTGTTAAATTTAAAGTCATTTATAAATTTTCAAAACATCATTACATTGTGCTACAGATTTCCAATTCTACATGTTTCATAGAATGGTTCTCAGTTGTTTATAGAAAATAGATTTGGGGGCATAGAGGATGTACAATTACAAATATAAAATACTAAAAATGTCCTCTGAATCTCTAATTGTACTCTTATCATAGTATATGAGAATTATCATTCAATTGCACTTTTGCTTGATACCAGAGAAAATTTTAATTTTGACAAACTGGGTGAAAACGCTTTACTAGTGCCTTAATTTGCATTCTCCTCATTACTGGTAAACTTGAGCATATTTTTAATTTTTCTAAATAAATGCATATAAACTCTTTTAAGTTTGTTTTCAAATCCTTTGTCTATTCATTATTGAGTTGTCTTTGCCTTTTGATGGCTGAGGACATTACTTAACACATTCTTGATGAATCAATCCCAGTGCCCAAAAGTCATTCGCAGTGAAACAAAGTTAGGCCTATTAACATGCTGCATGAAGGTAGAATATACCTAACAGGACAGGCATTTCTTGGAGCATCTCAAAAAGTTCATGTATTAAAATCCTAACCCTCAACATGATGTTATAGGAAATTAGGCCTTTGGAAAGCGAGTGCATCGTGAAGGCATAGCCCTTGTGACTGGGATTAATCTTTTCTTACGCTCTGATTCAGCTTTAGACTTGCCCCTGAGGATTGTTAATAAGAGAGAAAGTGATCAAAGACATCTTTGTGTATCAAAAACATTTTCATGTCAATAATTTTAAGACCATTACAGCTTATTGCACCGTTTCCTCCCCACCATGACATTCTGCCTCACCACAGCCCACAAACAATGGATCCAGCTGAATATGGTTAAAAAAGTTCCGAAACCATGAGCCAAAATAAGCATTTCCTGCTTTTAGATTGTTTATCTCAAGTTATTTTGTCACAGTGATGGAAATCTGATTAACACATGTACCCACTCCTGTTAGCCTGCCTTTTCTCAGTTCATCCTCTTTTGTTTTACAGAACATACACATATTTCCTGTATTGATTCAAAGAACTATAACTTACTCTTTTCAATGACTGCATAATATTGAAAAATACTGAGGTCCCATAATGCTTGCCTGCAACCTTCCATTGACCCATTAGATTGGTATTACTTAAAACAGATCTCTAACATCCAGTGCTTGAGAAAGTTTCCCAGAATCCTAGTTATCCACACATTGTTGAAAGGAATTTAAAGTATCACAAAAATTTTAGAGAGAAACCTGAAAATTTCTATCATGCAGATACAAAGACACATGACAGTATTTGGAAGAAAATGCAGCACTGCATTATTTCTTTAGTGAGCAACTTGTGATAGTAGACATTTTTATTTTGAATAATTAGAGATTAAATGCCATGTCACATGTTTAGGTGTTTCTTATTCTGGACATATAGGAAACCGTGCCATATGTTCTATTTCTAATATTCGTAAGATCAAGCACGGCATCTGCTCCAATTTTACTATGGACTACTAAGTTCCATCATCAGCATAGAAGTTGGCCTAATTAATATCATTTGAAAATAATGATAATGAAGATCATAGAACCTTCCCTTCATCTGCTAGCGATTCTGTCTCCCTAACTGTAGATGGAGGTAATGTTTTCATGCTTTATCTGAAGCGATGCTTTCCTGCAACTTAAAGTGAAAATATTAAAGTTGCAAGAGATGTTTCATGTGAGCCTAATTCTCCTTCTAATCTTCCAAACTGTAAAAACTCAGACCCTTGTTAGAAATGTTTGTTATCACCAGGTGCTGTGGCACTGCTGTAATCCCAGCAGTTTGGGGGTGGGGGCGCTGAGGCAGGAGGACTGCGTTCAAGGCCAGCCTCAGCAACTTAGTAAAGTCCTAAGTAACTCAGCAAAACCCTGACTCTAAATAAAATGTAAAAAATGGCTAGAGTTGTGGCTCAGTGGTTAAGAGCCTCTGGGTTCAATACTGGTACACACACACACACACACACACACACACACACACACAAAGTTATTCTGTTTTATGTTAATTTCATAAGAAAAATAGAATGATTCCATTTTAAAACTTAACCATGTATTTTTTTCATGGATGTTGTAACTTCTGTGCATCATTCCACCCTTTGTATACCATCCTCTCAGCACTGAGTTGTGTCTTTCTCTAAACCTCAGTGAATTCCATTCCCATGGAGCTCATGGGTAATCCCTCTGCTCTTCCATTCTGCTCCTTTTTAGGTGGCCTTATGCATTTTTTTATCCAAATAACTTTTGTTTTTATATGGGCTGTATAGTTTTGTTTAGAGAGAGGTTACAAATCCTATTGCATGGAGGGAGTTCATAAAAAGGAGAGGGATATTGGTTTAATTATACTCTGATTCTTTTGCCTTCTCAACCGTGAGCTTCCAGTGGATAAACAAAAGGCACCTACAGATGAGCAGAGATATAAAGAGTGCTGTTACATGGAACAATTGTCTTCTCAGATTAAAGGGTGTATGTCTCTGGTGCCACCAGGGTCTCAGCCGCAGAGGGTGTAGTTTGGCAGTAAAGCCAACAGGGTTTATGTTCCCTATTTATTCACCCCTGCACTCATTCAGTGATCCATTGAACAACTAGAACCATGTATTGTCATACTCCTTACTCTGTGCTCATAAGGAGTGAATCATGTCACAAGAGAAATAGGCATGCACAAATAAGAAAAGGAGAAGGGAGGGAAGGGAAGGGGAAGAAAAACCAGGGAAGGAAAGGAGACTAAGATTTCAATTAATATAATAAGCTTATGACCAGGACTCTATGGGAGCAGAAGAGTCAAACTCAGGGACATTTAGGCCATAGAAGACCATCAGGTCCTCTGAAATGAGAGGGATTTCTCAAGTGAAGGAAGAGAAGGATAAGCGTCTGCTCAAAAATAACGTTGCATTCAGATGTGTGACTTCTGCATTTCTTTTGTCAGAAAGACTTGGAACAGTTGGTGACATAGGCTCAGGTGGGACCCATGTGTGTTAAGGGAACTGACAGTGGAAGATGGAGAGAGAAGCTGAGAAGGAGCAGATCAAGGCCATGAAGTGTGTGGAGTCATCTGGCTGAGCCGTCCTGGAGAAGTGTGGACTCACCACAGACACCCCCATCAGGGATTCTCCCCACCTTCATTCACTGTGAGAAACACTGCTTCAACCAGTAACCCACAAAATTCCAGGCAAAGTCAAAGGAAGGGTGCAGGGCAAGAAAAGTTACAGGAAACTTGTTTGATTTACTCCTTCTGTATCATAACTTCGCTCATGGAAAACAGCCACATAGAAGAAAATTTGAACTGAGTGTTGGGTAACAGCTCTTACTTGGTACAATCACAGTATCTTAGAAATAAAGGAAGATAGTATAAAGGGGTTTAATAGTATTGGTGGGAACAGAATAGGAAGAAAAAGAGTGAAAGAGAGAGAATAGTTTCACGCTAATGCCCTTGAAAGGGAAGAGGAGTGCGTTGTTTGTTCCCTTGAGCAACAAGAATCTGGGTACTACACAAAGATAACACAGAAGAAGCTGGCAAGATCTCACAGGAGACAGCAGAATTCATGTTGAATTTCTGGCTTAACAAAGATCCCTGCATCTCATACCTGTGCTGGAGAATTGGCTCAGTGTACTCGATGTATCTCAAAACCCCATCAGGTTTATTTAATAAGCACGTCTTTCATGATTACCATTAACAAAAATTCGCAGGTTTTGTTTCCACACTTAGAGTATAGGGATGGCATGCCGACCTCAATGAATGAATGGGCAGACTTTCTCCTTAGCTTACGGGGTGAGGATTTGGCTTCAGCATTTACTCAATATAAAACATTAAAATTATATTTCTTTTGCATCTTAAGACTGATTCATATTTTCTAAAGTACATGAAGAAGAATTTCAATGAGAAGTTTATATTGATCCTTTTGGTGGAATCTCATAAGCCCCTACAATACAATTCATGACCTTGGCCAGCCTCTCCTCTCTCTCTCTCTCTCTCTCTCTCTCTCTCTCTCTCTCTCTACATACATACATACATATATATATATATATATATATATATATTATAAACACACACCACAAAAACATATTTGTATACTTGGATATTTGTATATATAGATATTCTGAATAATAAAAAACAAGGAGAACACTCTGGAAGATAATAATCACCTATAATTACTCCAAGAAAATAAATCAAAGAGTATACTTTATTGATAATTAGAATCACTAAAATTATTTAAAGATTCATAGTAGATGAAATGACAGCTAAAGATAGCTAGGGTCTCATGTAGCTGCATTCTCAGTCAGCCCTACAAACTTCTAGAGATAATGCAAAACTTTTTTTCAGTTGAATAAATGTTTTGTTGTTGTTGTTATTTTTTTTCTTCAGTTTATGACACTGACCTCAACTTCCCTGTGCTCTCCTGAGTGCATAAGAATCACAACCATGCCTCGCCCCCGTGCATTGTATCTGCTGGTTCGAGTTCCAATCTCACTGCTGCAGTGTGCTTTTCTTAATGAGGAGTTACATGGCTTACATGTGTTTGTTTTCCTAGTACTTACAACACACATTCTGTGTAGGTTCTTAGCTTTTAATGTAATCACATTTTTTTTGAAAGAGAGAGAGAGAGAAAGAGAGAGAGAGAGAGAATTTTTTTAATATTTATTTTTTAGTTCTCGGTGGACACAACATCTTTATTTTTATGTGGTGCTGAGGACCGAACCCAGCGCCCCACGCATGCCAGGCGTTACCACTTGAGCCACATCCCCAGCCCTAATGTAATCACATTTTATGGAGCTAAAGTTTACCATCTGAATAGCAGTAAAGAAATATGGTGTTCCCTAAATCCTCTTCTGCAAACCACTGTTCAGCCTTGCAAAGAACATTCATGTTGTGCTATCTAAATTGGCTCTTATGAAGAAGTCTTTATAAAGAAGGCATTGTATAAAGTAGGCTTTCAGGAAATGACACTTAAGGCCATCTCAAAGTTTATTCTAGGAAATTCATTTTATGTTTCTTAGCATCTTTTGAGAATTTGAAGGCCACTATCATATCTCTTTGAAAGTACTTTTCTGCCAAATTCTTGCAAGTCAGCTTGTTAGATCATCTCTGCTTTGGAGTGCTTTAAATCTTACAGAACCATAAGAATGATGGAATCGACATCTCTACGTGGCTGTATCACTAACAACCAATCCCCTGGATGGATAGGTGGAACAGCCTTAAAGGAAGTCAGTCTGGCCTCACAAAGGCTGTAATGTTAGTTGAAGTTGCCTGTTTGGCTCTGATTGATTTTCGTTCACATTAGTATATGTAAAAGGCAAGCCTTATTTCTTTTTGGAGGCATCTTCTATTTTGCATCTTGGAATGACTTTTAACTGCCTCTAGCCTCAGAGGGGGTCACAGGTCTCTGGGGCTGGAGAGCAGGGAGTAGGCCATTTACATTCTCAACAAGGCAACATGGGTCCAAAGGGCTCCAGAGGGCAGGAAGTCACAGCTCATTCATTCATAGGGAGGGGAAAGATAAAAGGAGAATCCCACTGAGGCACACCAGAGAGAAAACCAGCCTGGAACTATAGCCCTGTGCTGTTTACGTGATGCTTTCTTTGATGAAGTGTCTAACTATGAAGTATGTTTTAGAAAAAGAGAGAGATTCTGTTTTTAGGAATAAAATCTCAGTGAAAGGGAGAAAAATAAAAATAATGGCAAAAAGAAATTTCTGATCTGAACTTATTTTACATGGGCTCCCAGAAATTTCTGATCTGAACTTATTTTACATGCTTTCCAATTATAACAAGAACATTTATAAGTAAGAGGTGACAGCTGGTCAGATTTCTATGAAATTTATATTTTTACATGATGACCTGAACCGTTTCTCTTTTTTAGTGTTTTGTTTTATTTAGATTCTTGGTATGTAATTGGGAAAAATATATAGAGAGAACTTTAATAGAGAATGATAATATTGTGATTAGCTTTTAAAATGTTGCAATACTTAATCTGATATTTATTCTACTTCAATTTGAAAACACTATTTCCTTATGCAAGAGGAACAATGTGTATGATTCACAAACAATAAAAATAGTATTTTATTGTAATGTTTTTACTGCTATATAACTTAAGATACATTATGGATAACTGAACACCTAGCAAGTTGTCACCATTTGTAAGCTGTTAACATATTTTCTGTTTAAAATTGAATTTTTTATATTTGCTGTTGTTTGCTTTCAAAAGAAAAGTGAGTATCTTAATTTATAGATATAGGTTTATAGATCAAAATTTTATTTTATATTTAACAGTTGCAAGTGCACATAAATATCAAGTAAAATACTAAGTATGATAAGAAGGTCTTAAGGCTATCCCATCTATTATCGAATCCAAGAACCTGATGTTGATAGTAAAAATGAATTGTCATAATTTACAGCTTTCAAGGACCATATCTCTGATCTTATGCTGGTAAAAATTCTCAAATGGTAAATATTTTTTTTCATTTCTATAACATTTATTTTTGCAGGGACACTTAACCATTATGTTCAATTGTAACTTGAAAACACTACAACAAAATACCTGAAAAATACAGGAATTATAAGAAAAATTAATCAATCACAAAAATCAACAGCAGAAGATCACACTCTGCTTTACAGTTGGTACTCTGATGTTTTTATTGTTTCAATTAAGAAGTTCTCAGGTGGAATTGCAAAGAGAGTAAAGGATGATCTGATGTCCGTGAGTTAGAATGATATCACCTGCATGAAAGATGAGATGGTGCTGATACCTCCAATTATTCATGACAAGTTCTGCTTTGGCACATGTTGAAGTATAACATTAGAAAAGCATGCCAAGTCAATCATATAAAGCAGGATTTATTTTAAAAGGGGTAACATAGACTTCTCCCTGGTAGGGAGAAGGGGTCCTTGGCTAGTATCTTAGTATCCCAAGAAGTGATGGTGTTCTACATTTTTATGTCTCAGGTTTCCTTTGTTCTCCTGCTCTCTTCCCCTTACCTCTCTCCTTCCTGCGAAGTCACTAAGCCCAGGAGATGCTAGGTGGGATGGCCAAAAGACGAGAAGCAGATGGACAGGAAGAAGGGCCAAATGGAGCAGACCAGGACACCTTAATTAACAACTTTTATAGCTCCCGGTAAGGAGGGACAATTCGTGGGACAGGTTACCTTAGCAAAAGGTTGGAGCAGGGCAGGTTATCTTGATAAGGCTGGAGGAAGGGCTCTGAAGATTGAAAGTTGGAAGTCTCCAGCTTCCTGGACCCAAACAGGCCTCCTTGATCTGACCTGAGTCAACTTACCTATCTATACTGACTGCCTGTCTAATTCTGGCTTTGGTGCTATACTCTTTTCTTTTAAATAAGATGAATATGTACACTGTGTATTTTGTGAATAGAAAAGCCAAAATAAATCCAACTAATTCTAAGTATAGAAATTTAAGATCTTATTACTCTATATACGCTTCCAGACCTGGATATTTAGAACCCAAGAAAAGGAAATGCTGAGAGTACCAGTTGCTATAGCAATTCTTCAACACTCCATGAGCTCCAACAAAAGCAGGAGACAAAGAAAGAATAGTAAAACCTGTCAACTTAAATCAGAGTTTGATGCCGCTCCAAGGTTGGAAAAGATTGAGGATTACATTAAATATGTTGCCAAACATCATACAAAAGTAGTCATCCTGCAAAGAAAGACAAAAGACTTCTTTATTGCACATCTACTGTAAGTTGGGCACCATGCTATATGCTGAGAGTAATATCCAATGACTATGATGACAGTGCCATCAGGTATTATCAACTTTTTGATTGAAGAAGAGGAAATAGGTTTATGAAGATCAAGAAGCTTCCTGAGGAATGCACAACTAGTAAGTGGAATTACTGGGACCTAATACCTGTCTATGTGGCCCAGAGGACTATGCCCTTAACAAAGAAACAGTGTGCGTATCTTTCTTGTGTGGGAAAATACCCCAAGCCAGCACTCCTGAACTCAAGGTATCATCTGTATAAGTCTCATAGGGCTCTACTACTAAGAGCTTGGATGAGGTCAGGTTCTTCTATGTGCCCCACCACCCAAGTCTCCTCTCCCACTCTTTGGCTTGACACTTTCTCAGAGCCTTCAAGACACGAATGACTTCAATGTGTGCGGAGCTCAGAAATAATCTGCCCCTTTTTTCTTGCAGCATAAAAACAGACAACTTTTGATGTCATAAGTATTTAAAAGAGGCCAGGAATTTAGAAAAAAAAGGCATGTTTTCCCAGCAGTATTAAAAATGATCAACATGGCTATTAGTTATTAGATAAATAGGATAATAAAGAGTTTTCAGTTTTAATGACTGAAGAAATTTACCTTTTGAACACAACCCTTGCTGCTTATTTTTAAATGGACTTAGTCTTCTTTTCTTCTTCTCCCTCTTCTCCTCCCTAACCTGGAGGCAGGATACAAGAGTACCTTGTGTTATCTGTTCTCCACAGGAAGGAGATGTGACCAGAAGAACTAGAAAGTAACTACCTCCCAAATTAACAAGTGGATTTCAACTCACCACCCAGTGTACCTGAGACCCCCTTCCAGGGAATACCTAGAATGTAGCCTTTGAATAGCTTCTTTTTAAACTTTTATTGATTTTTATTATCTTTTAAATACACGACAGCAGTGGAATGCATTACAAATCTTATTACACACATAGAGCACAATTTTTTGCATCTTTTTATATAAAGTATGTTCACACCAATTTATGCCTTTATACATGTACTTGGGTTTTTTTGCATTACAATTCTTAACACACATATGTACCACAATTTTTCATATCTCTGTTTGTATATAAAGTATGTTGACACCCAATTCAAGTCATCATGCATGTACTTTTTATAATGATGTCCATCACATTCCAAAATAACAAATGCTGGATGTTTTCTCTGATAGAAGGAGGCTGACTCATAGTGGGGTAGGAAGGGAGAGCATGGAAGGATTAAATGAATTCTAGATAGGGCAGAGGGGTGGGAGGGAAAGGGAGAGGGCAGGGGATTAGCAAGGAGGGTGAAAGCTTCTTTAAAAGCCCTGACGGGCAAAACCACAGCCTCTGGGAAAGGACTCTCCTGTGTTTCTCCTTTGCTAGCAAAGCAATAAGCCTTCTTCTTCCGTTTTCTCAAAACAGTGTCCTCATCATTAAATTGGCATGAATTGGTGTGGGGAACAAGGACTGAGCTTTTGGTAACAAAATTGGTTAAGGTTCTTAGAGTTCTTAGCAGATGCTCAGTGGTTCTGGTAAAGAATTTGGATAAAAATTGTTAGATAAAAATTGTTAGATTAAACAATGTCAAACCTAATGAATCAAATACATGTACCCTGATTTTTCTATGTAGGTCAGGTTTTAATGTTATATATCATAGCTTTTTTGTTTGTTTGTTTGTTTGTTTGTTGCACTGGGGATTGAGTTCAGGGCCTTGTGTATGTGAGGCAGGCACTCAACCAATTGAGCTACATCCCCAGCCCATATATCATAGGTTTTTAATGTTATATATCCTGCCAAAATGTTGGTTTGAAAATTGAATAATGGGGTTTTATTAAATAATTTCATAAGTATCTAAGAAGCATAACTGGAGAAAGAGAATGACCAATTTTAGCCTTTTGATTCTGAAGGAGAAAGGTGGGAGGAGGCTGATGTCAAAAGCCACCAGAAAGAGGAGGAGAAAGAACAGATGACAAGGAACAGTGTGAGAAGGTAGGTTGCATATTAAGCAGAAGACACCTAAGGAGGTAACATTGACCAGGAGACTGAAAAAGGGACAAAGCAACTAGATATAAGAATTTTTGAGAAAAGACTGTTACAGGCAACAGATGCCTGATATTTTTTAATCTCAAAAGCAACACCTCTATTTCATTATGCCAAAATCAAAATCATAATGATCTAAAACTTTCCCTGATTTCTAATCAGTGGCCCAGATTCTCGCAGGACTGAGAAAGAATCTCATGGACATTCTTTCCCCTGTTTGTTGGCTCATCTTAATATGAAATGGTTGGCTTTCATATCCTTAGAGGTGTGAATGTGTTTGGTGGGAACCTTGTACCATCAATCTCCCTCTCTGCTTTCTCTTCCAACCTTGGGTTATAGTCATGGCCTCTAAGTGACCAAGACCAGACAACTCAATTTCCCCTTTGGTGCTTTTCTCAGAACCAGAGCCCAGGTATATAAGAAAAGTCCTTGAGGGTTCTGAGTGGAAATTACTCCTCCACAGATACCAGAGAAATTATCAATTTGGTGATGAATTTAAATACTTGGGTTATTTTTTAAACTTTATATATTTTTATTGAGGTACCATCACAAACATTAAAGTGCCCATATTTTAAACCTATATTTTGATGAGTTTCAACAACATATAAATTCAAAAGAATATAAAGCAAAACCAAAAATAAACATTTCCTTAATCCTAGAGTTCTCTCTAACCACTAGTCAGAAAATTCCATTTCACAACTTTTTTTCTATTATATATTCCCACAGATTGGTTTTGCATTTCTTGAATCTCAAATAAACAGAATTGTATAGTGTTTTAGTCAATAATATTGCTGCTGAGGCAAAAAGACCTGAAAGAAAAATAATTGGGAAGAAAAGTTTATTTTTGTGCTTGGGATTTCAGAGGTCTTAGTTGATAAATGGCTGACTCCGTTGGTCTGGGATGGAGGAGAAGCAGAATATCATGACAAAAGAATGAGGTAGAGGAAAATGGCTCAGGACATGCCACCAGGAAAGAGAGAGAGAGAGAGAGATTTGCTCACCAAGACTAAATAAATACTCCAAAGGCTACCCTCCAGTGACCCACCTCCACCTCCTCCAGCCACATCTACCAGCCTACAGTGACCACTTCGTTAATCCCTATCAAAGTATTAATCCACAGATTGGGTCAAGGCTATCATAATCCCATCATTTCACCTCTAAACCTTCTCACATTGTCTCATTCATGAGCTTTTGGGGGACAAACACCTGCTATCTAAACCATAATGACGTAGGACAGCTGAGGCTGGACACCTAAGGAATCTTCAGAAAGCAGGTGTATTTATGTTGCAGTGGTCAAGAGGGACTAATGCTAAAAATCTTTGGAACCCCAGTCTGAAAAATCTTTTAGATTTATACCCAGTGTGTGTGGTGGGGGCAGGGGGTGATTGACAGTGAATGAATGGGTGCATAACAGTTACTCATTGTCCCATATAGCTCTCTTTGAGACAGAGTCTATCACATCTTTTGTTGGCAAACCTGGCATTTACAAGAAAAAGAATGACACAGATTTGAGCTCTTTGTACACTCCTGTGAAATCCTGTTGACATCCTTTGAAAAATCTGTCTGACAATAAGCTTAATTATGGTGGGGGTCCCTGGAAAAGCTTATGTGTTACAATTATGCTTGAGGGGCTGCCTGGTGTGCATCAGTAACATATAGTATATATTTCTCTGTGTCTGGTTTATTATATTCCCTATACACTTTTTGTGTTTCTGTTTAAAATTAGTGAGTTATAGTTATGTATAATATTGTGGTTTATTTTGACATGATCTTACAAGCATAGAATGTGATTTGCTCCATTTCAGTGTCTGGTACTTCCTCTTTCCCTCTCCTCCTCCCCTGCTGGTTCTCTTCCTCTACTATACTTGTCTTCCTTCTATTTATTTATACTTTCTAATTAGTGCTTTTTATTGATTTTTTGAAAAATAAATGACAGTGCAATGCATTACAATTTTTATTACACATATACAGCATAATTTTTTCATATCTCTGGTTGTATATAAAGTATGTTGGCATCAATTCGTGTCTTCATACATGTACTTTGGATAATGATGTCTATCACATTCCACCATCCTTGCTAATCCCTTGCCCCTCTCTTTCCCTCCCACCCTTCTGCCCTATCTAGAATTCATCTTTCTATAGATAAACATAAAAATGAAATTCACTGTGGTATATTCACTTATGTACGTAGCATAATTTGATCAATTTCAGTCTATTGTTTCTCTCTGTTTTGTCCATTTTCTCTTCCCCTCAATTCCCTTCTGGTGCCCCACTGATCTTTCTTATATTTTGGGGGGATTCCCCTCTCCCTTTTCCCCCCTTATTTCCCACTAACTTCTGCATATGAGAAGAAACATTTGACCTTCAACTTTCTGAGTCTAGTTTATTTTGCTTATCATGAAGGCCTCCAGTTCCATCTATTTCCCAGGTAGTGCCATAGTTCCATTTCTCTTTATGGCTGAGTAAAACCCCATTATGTTCTGTACCACATATTCTTCATCCAGCCATCTGTTAACAGGAACCTGCACTGGTTCCATAACTTGGCGATTGTGAGTTTTACTGCTGTAAATATTGATGTGCCTGTATAACTATAGTATGCTGATTTCAGCTCTTTTGGATAAACATCAAGGAGTGAGAGAGCTGGGTCACTTGGTGATCCCATTCATAGTTTTGGTTTTTCGATTAAGTTCCATACTGTACTAATTTTCAGTCCCACCAACAATATATTAGTGTACCCTTTCCCCCACATTTTCACCAGTGTTGAGTATTTTTATCCATGATGATTGTCATTCTAACTGGAACATGATGAATTCTCAGTATAGTTTTGATGTGCATTTCCATGATTGCTAGGATGTTAAACATTTTTTTTTCAATTTTTTTATTGGCTATTTGTATTTCTTCATTTGAGAAGTTTGTAATTCTTTTGCCCATTGATTTTTGGGTTTTGTTTGTTTGATGGTATTTGGCTTAAAGGTGATACTATAGAGGCAAAAATTATAAAATCTATAGATGTTATCCACAATCACCATTATAAGCCACAGCAGAAGCTCTAGGTACTGCATAATCACAACCACAACAAGAGCCATATCCATGGCACCCACACACGTTTGTAGTACCTGAAATACATGGTGTCTGGAGATGAGAATTCAGCTAAATGATAAAGAAAATTTCCTGGAGTTCAAGTATCATGTACTGCCTTGGGATGTTTCCATGTAATCAGAGGTCTGCACAGTGAATGTCTCTGTGACCATGCTTTCTTGTTTTCACAAAAATTTATGTTTAATAAAGCTTATTGTTGTTTATGTCCTAAAAGTCCCTCTTATTTTATAAACCTTAGTCCTAGTCCTTAAAATTAACCATAAACTTGAAAAAGTAGCTTATGTGCTCAGTACACATGTTCCTGGAAATGCACTTCTAATATATATTCCACCACTATCCTATACTAAATAACACCTTGCTTTTCTCTTCACTAATCTATAATTATATCTTGTTCTGAAGTTTGAGCTATGATAAATTTATTACTGTATCTCCCAAACCAAAAGCTGGCTGTTTGCCTCTTCATTATTCATTTTCTACTCACAGTTGATTTAAAGCCAATTTATTTTGAAAATAATCAGTAGCAGATCTTCCGTCTTCCATATGAAGTCTTCACACTCCCCCCCCCCCACCGCCTCCTACCACCCTGTCTCTTTCTTTCAAAGGAGCAATCCTCAACTCTAGTACCTCTTCAGTACTGACCATTCCTTAGCACAGCTCTCATGTCATTTCCCTCTCCCCATATTTCAGAAGACCTTTGTATAACTTATAATTCTCAGATTCTATTATTTCTCTGTTGTTATTGACATCTCTCTGGACTAGAACATAAGAACTCATACCCACCCTTCTTACCTCTCAAGATACATAAATATTATTTCTTCAGAACCACAGAGGGTGAGTTTTTCACAAGTGAACTGTGGAAGGCTGACATAGTACGTGACCAGCGTTTGTCTCCCCTTCTGATTGGTGTGGCATTGTTGGTCACCCTGTGATCTGGTTGCCTAGGTAAACATAGACGGTACCCCAGATCCTTAGGGTCGAGCAAATATGTTCTTGTGTATGGGTGTGCCTTCCCACATCCCCATGGGTCGAGCTACACTCACCTATTCTTTTGTGATATTTACCCCTTGCCTTGTTTGAGATAGAATGTTCTATGGAAATGCCCTTTGTGTGTCCCCTTCTCTTACTGTGCCCTTGGGTGTGGCCTTCCTAGATGTCAGTCAACCTGCTGACAACAGACATCAGGAAGCTAGACTCAGTCCCTTGAAACCTGACCCCTTTCCTCAATAAAAGGGGTCAGCACGTGCTTTCTCTCTGTCTCTTTCTGCAGACCCTTCAGGTCAAAGGAGCCATCACAGCATCCCCAAAGAAAAAGGTATTTCTGTTTCTTGTGTGGTTATTTCACACAGCCCAGTTCCCCTGTAGTGACCCTGAGTGTTTAAGTAACCCTAAACATTGTCTTTTCTCAATACCTCTCCACACTGCTTCCTCTGTATTAACAAATCATATAACTCTAATTCCAATAGAAACCATAGTGTTCCCTTTAGTATCTGTTGGTGAAACTCTCATTTTCATGAATGTTTCAACTATTTGATAGAAAGAGGGCAACCAACCCATTTGGAAGCACACAGTGCAGTACATTTTGTTTCTCATGAAAGTCATCAGATATTAAACCAAAAAATCTCAAGTAATCAGATGGGAGGCAAAGGCAGAGAGTGTCAACAGAAAGATTTAAAAGTTCTTTGGGCAGGGGAGATTTGAAGTAATTTCTAAAGAGTTTAAATCTAGAACTAGTGGCCTAGGATTCAATTTCCCCAAAAAGATAAATTCACATTACAAAAAGATCCAACATGAGAAAAGTTTCTCTTTTTCTCATTTATTTAGCTTCTGTAGGCAAACATTACTATGCTTAGAGTAGATATATTTTCTCTTTAATTGCTAGAAATACCTGAATAAACAGAAAATTTGCTCTAAGGCCTAATCCCAAATAGGCATTTAAGTATGGGGCTCAGTTTCATTAGGACTCTTTGATTATGTGAAGATAGCCAGCTAAAATGCAGAATACTTGGTTGGAATTTCAAATCAGTGAATAACTTATCTAGTGTAAGAATGTCTCATACAACACTTGGGATATACTTATACTAGCACATTAATCTCTTTTCACCTGATTTTGAAGTTTAACCAGGTGTTTGAGTTTTTTATTTGCTAAATCTAGAAACACCATGTGTGAGTAAAGACTTGAAATACCATTAGTGTATGTACCTGTGTTTTTCATATGAATGTTACTACAGCGTGCTCTGAAGCAACAGAGGTAAACCATTCAGTCACTGTATTTGTAGCTAGGGAGAGTCAAGGCCAATTTTGTGTGTTTTTTACGTTTCATTCTGAGAGATACATGAAAAGGAAATGATTTTGTGAGTGAGTCTTCAGCCTCTTCCCACAGTCTTTAATGGGACAACCACAATCAGGCCACTTCTTGGCCACAAACATGGGCTAATGACACTGTGTTCTGAAGCTTCGTTTTAAAGCATTTACACAGCATTTATAAACCATTTTACAAAGCATCATGCTCAGGAGTAATATGTGTTGCTTCCTAAGGGCCATATTTGGACTACTACTTATGTTCTAGTTCAAATAAAATATTTCATGTGTAATGGTGGTATGCCATGCTTCTAAATAATAATCACTTTAAGGCAAATATCAACATGAAGTCAATGTGCTTGCGAGATACAAGTTGTTGATTATATTACCAGTCTATGTATATCTTGTCAAATACAAATGAAAGCAACATTTTAAACCCTCTAGCATTGTGTGACACCATGATTTTAAGATAAAGGATAATTGGAAGAACTTTTTATTTTTTCAGAAAAAAAATAAGTTATAAGGAAATATACCCACAGGCACAGTTTTTGAAAAGACAGGAAGCAAAAATAATAAAATTACAGTGGTGAGTTTTCTTTGGTTAGTATAAATTATGGCTTATTTAAATTATTTTTTTAAATTTTCTGAGTTTATAAATGAAATATAATAAAAATTAGTCTTATAATCAGAAAAATAACTTATGAAAGTCTGCATTTTCTAAGTTTATCTACCTTAAATCTAATAAAAATCATATTATTGCAAGTAATAAACAGCTTTTACTTGTCTAATTATTAATATATCCCTAATATTTATTCATTTTATGGTCACTTCAGGAAACCTACTTTTTCTCTTAAGTAATATTGCTTAACAATATTCGGCACATTAGCTGCTTGGTTTGCTAGGGCTGCCATAATAAAGTTTCACAAATTAATTCCTTAAATAACAGAAATTTATTTTCTCCTAGTTCTGGAAACCAAAAATGCAAAATTAAAACCATTAGCTGGGTTAGTTCCTGTGACAGATATAGAACAGAATCAGTCACAGCTTCCAGGACCCTGTAGTGCTTCTAGACTAGTAAGCTGTCCCTGTGTCTCCGCAATATCTCCTCTCTGTGAGTCCTGGCTTCTGTGTCTAAATTGCCCCTTTTAATCAGGACACAATAATATTGGAGAGGGGCCCTTTCTGATGACCTCATCTTAGTTTGATCATCCACAAAGACCCTACTCCACATAAGGTCACACTCCCAGGTACAAGAGATTAGCACTTCAGCTCTTCTTGGGGAAGACATTTCCACCCATAATGGCTGCATAATGTTTCATGATCAGAAAAAGCAGTCACTTGGCTGTCATCAGTGAAAACTATGCAAAAACAGCCACTGCAGAGGAGGATGTCCTCTTTATTGCACTCCAGGCATTATACTTTTTAAATGCCCATCATAAGTGTAGTCTTCATGTGTGATGTTCATAGCAAACAACTAACAATAGAGAATTCAAATTTTTTAGCTTCAACTTTTATATTGGAAACTGTTGCTACTATGGCTTTTCATTCTTTGTTATCAGTCACATAGATCCCATGGCTACCACTTCATCTCTAAGTCTTCCTTGCTATCAATTAAAATGTTCTCACTGCTGCTTTCTCTTCCTCCACTCTCCGTTTTAGTTGGCCAAAATATTCTGTTCCACTCTAATGATGTGCAATAGTATGTCTTTGATATTTGCAAATATCACAGTCCCCTATTCTCAGACTCATTTGAATGAAGTGGTTTGTTGGAGTATTTGATTGACATCAGTCACAGGACTTCACTGTGACTCACAGAAGTAGGATGGCTTCCATATCCAGGATGAACCTAGCATTTCATGGAAGAAGTGCTGGAGAGTGCTGGTGGGATGGTTCAGCTCTAGAAGGTACCTCTCATTTAGCACAACAGTTCACTTTGGAAGAACACTGCTGCCAAGTGACCTAATTTCTGGTTTTATTTCACCATCTATTATCTAAAGGTCTCATTACTTGGACCCTTATTCATTGTTGGTGGGGATGGAATATAATGTTAATGTTATTGAAAAGCAATATGGAGGTTCTTCTAAAAATAGAAAAAAAAATAGAACTTCCCATATGATCCAGCAGTTGCAATTTTTCCTATATGTCCAAAAGAAGTGAAATCAGGATCTCAAGGGGACATTTACACTCCTTGTTCACTGCATCACTATTCACAAGAGCCAAGATATGGAAACAAAGTAAATGTCCATCAACAGATGCATGAATAAAGAAAAGGTGATATGCAAGTACAAGAGAATGTTATTTATCCCCTTAACAAAGGAAGTCCTGCAACTTGTAACGACACAGGAATAATTTGAAGACATCGTGCCCAGTGAAAAAATACATGCACGGAAGGACACATACTGCATAATTCCACTTTTAGAAGGTACTCAAAATACTTAAACTCACAGAACAGAGCAGAGTGGTGGATGCCAGAGGCTTGGGGAGAAAAAAAAATGGAGAGTTGTAATAAACAGGTAAGACATTTTAGCCATGCAAGATGAATAAGTTCTAGAGATCATCTGTTCATTTTTCTATAGTTAACAGTATTGTTTGAGACAATGAAAATTTTGTCAAGAGGTTTGGTCTCATATTCAATATTTTTAACACAATAAAAATAAAAATCATGTTAAAACATTTCTGGGTACAAATAATAAAATCCCTTGTCCCTGATGGACTATACTGGTTTGGTCCTCCTTTCTTTCATCTGGCTGATGGCCTTGTAGTTCCTTCTTAACTCACAGCTCTGCCAGCAGTTTGAAGTATCTTTACTTGTTGGTCACATGCTTTGGAAACATGGAGTCGACAGTACACATAGGCAGCAGAATGGAGGATGAAAGAGCACGTGGTGTGCCAGTTCTTCCCTCCAGCTCTCACAGGTTTTGTTTGGACATGTATCAGAGATGCACAGTCATTACAGATGGTGGAGATGGTTGTGGTCATCATTTATCCTGGAAATGATGTGTTCCATGGAAATAGGGAAAATCTGAAGTTGAGTTTAAACTGTATTTCAGAAAAGTGAATTCCTTGCTTATAATTGAGTCAATAGCATCTATTTTACCAATAGCAAAAATCTAGTATGTTTTCATGAAAAATAAAAGGAGTGTCTCTAGGTGCCATTCCAGCTCCTTTTCTAAGGCACTGCTTCCATGAATCTACCCTTTCCAGAGAGAAGGGAGTCAAGTCTGGAGGGTCACACCAGTTTTCTTCAAAGTCATGTAGATTTTAAGACTATAATCTGCTGCTTATTGACAACAGTAAAGAAACTCACTAAGAGTACCTCTGCATTTCCCCACACTCCCCAGAGAACCACCATTCTACTCTCCAATTCTCTAAGTATAGCATTCTTAGATTTTGCATAACTTTCATACTTTTTAACTTTCATACTGAAATCTGCTTCTTATAATGAAATGCACTTTATGGCGTTCCCCCAGTGAAGAATATTTTAATTTGATGCTGATGTTGCTATTAACTGCTTTAGTTGTCCACATTGCCTGAACACACACACACACACACACACACACACACGCACACACGCACACAGGGTCTTTCTGAGATACAGCTTTTACTTTGGTTCTAGATGCTCTAAAAGATGACATGCTCTGTTTTAGACTTTATTGTGATAACACACATATGTAAGTTCACTGGACATTCAGAGCTTTTCTTTGCTGCTATAATAATAAAATATAATTTTCAAGGTACAATGAAGGCCACTTTCACAGAACATTTTAAATGAGCATGTTTTATCTTATTTTTCTATATCCACAGCAATGCCATTGAGGTATTGAAATCACTTAACTGAAGCTTGTATGTTTAAAACATTATATTTGATGCCTTTTACTAAAGAACCAACCTATGAAAAAATTTCATAACACAATGTCCTGTGAAGTTAATAAGAAAATAAATTAATCACAGTAAGTTAATTATGTTTTTAAAAGTTAGTAAAATATTTTATTCAAATTTTGAAATATGTTTATTTAACATGTATGACCACAGTGACTAAACAATACTGCTATAGCATACAAATATGAACAGCTTTAGAATCATGGATTCTGGCACCTGGTGATATTTCTGATATTACATAGTAAGTACCATGATCTTCATATAATCTCAAATACTTTGCTTAGGTGGGTTTTCAATAATAATTGGTGCTGAACTTAGCCTAAAAACAATGACATGAAGTACTACAGAAACTAACTGTATTTTAGCTCAGACTTCCATAGAAAAATTTCATAAACTGAGTGGTTTAAAAAATCAAAACTTACTTTTTTAATTTACAGAAGTTGGAAGTGCAAAAATAAAAGGACCAAGTGGTCAGGTTCTGGTGAGGGCTCTCTTCATGGTTTGCAAGTGGCCACCTTCCTGCTGCATCCTCATATGGCCTTTGATCTGTGTCCATGGAGACAGGAAAGGAAGGAGGAGGAGAGAGGAAGAAAAAGATCTTTTCTTCTTCTTCTTCTTCTTGGGACACTAATGTCATCATAAGTTCCCTCCCTCATGACCATCTAACTCTAATTACCTCCCAAAGACCTCTCCTCCAAATCCTATCACTTTGGGCATTAGGACTTCAAAATATGAGTGGGGCCACTACAAAAATCAATCTCTAACATCAGTGAAAAGTCTAGCAGTCTGTTTGGAGGTACAAAAAGGAATTGGCTTTCTAGCAGTGACAAGAATAAGCAAATTATAAAAGATGGACAGAAACCAGCAGCCAGATGTATCACCGTATCCATAACTATAGGCACAGTCTCAGCCAGAACTGTATCCATAGATCTCACAGGAAGTTCCAAGGCTGCTGCAACACCAGGTGCCAGCAAGTATTGGAGCAGGTGATGCCCTGAACCTGTATGATCATCAGTGCACAGGACTCTTTACCTGCTACAAAAACCAAAGTTACAGGGAGTGTATCTCCATTCTCTAGAAGCAAGTTAACACCAACATTAATCAGGATGGTGTTGATGCTGAATATGTTGTGGAGTCCACTCTATCTTTCTAATAACAATTTTATTGAGAAATAATCAACATAAAAAACTGCCCTTTTTTTTTCTTTTTTGGCATCAGGGATTGAACCCAAGGATGCTAAACCACTGAGCCACATCTCCAACCCTTTTTATATTTTACTTTTCATTTTATATTTTATTTAGAGACAGGGTCTAAGATACTTAGGGCCTCACTAAGTTGCTGAGGCTGGCTTTGAACTCGTGATCCTCCTGCCTCAGCCTCTTTAGATGCTGGAATTACAGGCATACACCACCATGCCCAGCTGCATTGCATGTGTAAATTTTGATGATATATGTACATAATAGAATACTATTTATCCCAAAATAACAAACACATCAAACTCCATACATAACTTCCTCATCTTAATCCCCTTAGAAAATGATTGGCTTGATTTTAAAATCTTCAGGCCAAAAGGCCTCTATCCCCCCAGGCTACCCCTGCTTCCACTTGGGAGGTGAAGATAAATCATGAGAAGTGACAATCCTAACACTGCACCAGGCACTTGATCTCATCCACAACACCAGAGACAGGTGTCTGGCCATGGCTTATTGGCCATGGTGCTTTTCAAGCATTGTCCCTGTAGCCAGTGGCACAGACCATGATGTGGGCAATCATCAAGCTGACTGAGATGTTTACTAACAAGGCCTTCTGGATGCCCACACCCAACCTGTCCACAGTGGATCTGAACGGCCATCTAGAGAAAGCTGTTGAGTTATTTCCCTAGAATTGTCATAACAAATTACAACAACTGGTTGACTTAGAAATGTATTCTTTCCCACTCAGGAAGCTCAAAGTTCTACATCAAGATGTCAAAGGATTACTTGCTTCTTGGGGGCTCAGAGGGAAAATATGCTTCTCATCTGTCTCCTAGCTTCTGGTGGTTGCCAGCAATGCTTGACTTATAGATAGATCTTTTTACCCTCTGCCTCCATTTCAAATAACATACTCCACTTATCTTCATCTTCCTTCTATCCAAATATCTCTATCCAAATTTCTCTCTTATCAGAACTTGACAATATCTGCAAAAACTACATTCGCAAATTAGGTCATATTCTGAGGTTCTGGGAAGGCATGACGTTTGAAGGACAATGTCAATCCAATGGACATTAACAAGGAAATAAAACAGATATTTGAGTTCCGAAGATCATCCTGGACTCCATCAAAGACCAAGTTTTGTTGTTGTTGTTGTTTGTTTGTTTGTTTGTTTGTTTTTTACTATTTAAGTTAAAAGTGATAATCATTCCTTTCTCTTTGATGCTGGAGCTGAAATTTCTCTCTGTGAATACTTTATGCAGCTCATTTCCTCAAATTAGAATGAATATGAGATTAGCAACTGTGTATTGTACCTCACGGTCCACATGGCCTCCAAACAGTGAAAGCCCCGAATCACCCACCCAATAGGAGCCTGAGAGGAAGAAAATCCCTCCGCAGTGAGAATTAATTCCCCCTGCTGTAATTCAAATCACTGAGACTCTCTCCCTTCCTCTGTAGCCCTCCCATCTCAATCTTCTAAACAAAGATGGTGACCAAGTGATCCCAACATTGTCACCACTGACACCAGTGTCACTGAATCTACAACTGAATTCGGGAAGGGGTGAGTGTGGGAAAGCTAAATTTATGTTTATTCAATTAGAATTTGTAGAGAATTTCCTAAAAAAACAGAACATGAGGAAGGTCCTGCTGAACATAAAAGGATGAGTAAGACCCAGAACAGGCCTGCAGTGAACCTCCAGCTTAGCAGGGAAGACAAGGATGTACTCAACCCCATCTCAGCCTGATTGGGTGCATGAATGGAGATAGAAAGCAACACCAGAGAATGAAATAAGGGGAGAGACATTATATGGGACAGATTTCACAACATCCCGTCACAGACATGCCCAGGGCCTGTGTCCTGGGACTTCCACCTTCAACACTGGTTACGTAGAGCTTTGTAACTCATTCCCTCATTGCCTCCAAGTCTTGTTCAAATGCCCCTGCCCAAGGGACTCAGTCTCAGAACAACCTTATGTATAACTGCTGCCTTTTCTGCATATCTGTCTACCCTACTTACTTTTACTCAATAGAATTTTTGATTGTCTAACATACTTTCATTTTGACATATATACACACACACACACACACACACACACACACACACACACACATATACACACACATATATATATATATATATATATATATATATATATATATAAAATACTCAAAACTTTTATTTTTATGTGGTGCTGAGGCTAGAACCCAGTGCCTCACACGTGCCAGACGAGCACTTTACCGCTGAGCCACAATTCTAGCCCCACATTTTAATAATTTATTTGTTCATTGTCTTCTCATTGGAACACAGGCTCTGTGAGGACAGAAGGTTTTATTTTTGGTTTTACTTTTCTTTTTATTTTTCTATTTCCCTTTTATTTACCCTTAAAAAAGAAAACACAGGGGGTAAAGGATTGTGATATGTTAGGCCAGATAATGAAAAGTTTAGACTAGGAAGATAAAAATGTTTGCAATTCATTCTGAAACCAGTACAGGATAAGGAAAAGTTTTCAGCAAAGAATGACATAATCAGGTTGATATTTTGAGGTATCGCAATCATTGCTCCTTTCTTCAGTGCACTTAGTCATGCTCTATTTCTTCAAAACCATTATTTCCTAAATTACTCTTTTCAGCAAAGATGTTTCCTTGAGGATAGGCCCTGGCTGTTTATTCTTCAAGTGTGTTTCCAAGAACACCAGGACATGGCGGAATTAAAATATGTTCCAAGAAGCTTTCGAGATGAAAACTACACTGTGAAGTACACTATAAAATACAATTCCTTTTAGGATATATGCCACTTACCGTCATTCTTTAGCTTTTACTTGAGCCTCTACGCCAGACTTAGCAATAAGATCACAAACTTGAATGCAAGGGAAGCATTTTAATTGTCCTCAGGAGAACCACTGCATTAAAAGAGCATTGTCCCCACCATAAGTGGAAGGTCTTCAGGTCATTGGGAGTGTGCCCTTAAGGTGTGGTGGGGCCCAACCATTCCTTTTTCTCCTTCTCTGCTTTCCAGTCACAGGATGAGTAGTTTCACTCCACCACCCCTGACCCACCATTGCCATCCAGCAACCCCACCAGAGTCTAAAAGTAATGCATCCACCTAATCGTGGACTAGAACCTATAAAACTGAGTTCAAATTATCTGAGCTATTTGTTATAGTACCGGAAAGCTGACAAACTCAATATTTTTTTTTTAAATTGAGAAATTACTCTTTCAGGTCTTGCTAAAGTATTATGGAATTTATGAGAATATGAAAATCTTATGACTGTACAAGTTTCATAATCATTAAAAGAGCATTGGAGTTTCAATACACAAAGAGACATGCCGTATAGTCAAATATATTAGCTTTTTAAGGGTTTTGCCTGGATTCAACTGAATACTTTAAAATCAATCTTTAACAGTGATATATCAACTTTCCACCTTATTGGTCTCAATTCAACATAAGTATGATGCTGAATCAGGATTGAATTTTAGTTAGACAATATTAAGGAGAGTTTCTAAAGTTTGGTAATTTATTTAAACAATCTTTACCTAAAAACAATATCTATATTTTGCATTTATTTGCTTTCAGAAATATTTAATGTTGCCAGAAGTGAGAACTTTAATATTTTATTTTTTTGTTTGATTTTACTCTGTGCATTCTATATATTTGTAACTTTCATGCTTTCTGTTGTGGTATGAAGACTGCAATGTGCATTTGTTCTGTGGAATTATTTTGTTCTATACTTTTGTGCACTTAAGTATTTGTTCTTTTTCAGATTTTCAATTTTCATATTTACTATAAGGAATTGTGTCTATTTTTCCCTATCTCCAAAATACCAAATTGTTCTGCAAAGTATTTCTTTATCATACAACAATTCAACTTAGTCTTCTGGAAATGTGTTTGTTTGATTTCTCAGTTACCAATGATATAATACATTATGTAACTATCTTCAGTTTTTCATTAGTAAAAATCTACCATATCCAGTAAAATGTAAAATTTCCGACAAATTGGTACATCTTTCCCACATTCTCACTTTTACTTTTACACCCATGATATCATGCTAATAATTGATGAAGACTCCATACCACTCTAAATGAAACCAAGAGCTTTTATCCTCCCAACCTTTATTTATAAAAATTCATCCCTCCATCTTTGACCAGATAGTTGTGTCCATAAAACCACCAATAAATTTTCCAAAATATGTGATGGTGGAATTAAATTTTATAATCTTTACCCAGGTATTTTCTACGTCTGCACAAATATAAAACTGACCCATTAAATCACTTCTTCATCAATCTTTTTTTTTCTACACCTGAAACAAAATCTTAAACATTTTCATTTATCTCCACCTCCTAAAACTGCACAATTTCTGTTTCCATCCTTACAAAGTTTTTTGCAACTCTGGGGAAAGGAAGAGTGAAATTTAACCTTTATTTTTTTTACATAATGTAAAAACGTACAAAGTATAAAATAAGCAATTTATTATCCCAGTAGATAATTAATAATTGATAATATTTATTAGATTTAAATTGTCTCATTCTAGATAACAGCTACTTAAAAACCCAATACCACCATCATATCAATGGAAATTTCTTTAGTTCACAGTCAATGTCAATTTAAGGTGTACTTAGAAATACAATCAACCAAAAAATATATGAAGAAACATTCAACATCTTTAGCAATTAGAGAACTGCAAATCAAAACTACTCTAAGATTTCATCTCACCCCAGTCAGAATGGCGATTATCAAGAATGCAAGCAACAATAAATGTTGGTAATGATGTGGGGGGAAAGGTCCACTCATATATTGCTGGGGGGCTGCAAATTGATGCAACCACTCTAGAAAGCAGTATGGAGATTCCTCAAAAAACTTGGAATAGAACAACCATTTGGCCCAGGTATTCCATTCCTTGCTTTATACCCAAAGGACTTAAAATCAGCATATTACAGTGACACAGCAACATCAATGTTTGTAGCAGCACAATTCACAATAGCTAAACTATAGAATCAACCTAGATGCCCTTCAACAAGATGAATGGATAAAGAAAATGTCACACACACACACACACACACACACACACAATGGAATACTACTCAGCCTTAAAGAAAAATGAAATTATGGCATTTTCCCGTAAAAGGATGGAGCTGGAGAATATCATGCTAAGAGCAAATAAATAAATAAATAAATAAATAAATAAATAAATAAATAAATAAATAAATAAATAAATTCCCCAAAAAATCAAAGGCCAAATGTTCTCTCTGATATGTAGATGCTAATTCACAATGTGAGTTGGGAGAGACTATGGATGAATAGAGTTACTTTGGTTTAGATAAAGGGAAGTGAACAGAGGAGTGGGGTATGGAAGTAGGAAGAAAAGGAAAATGAATCAGACATTATTAACCTATGTACATCTATGACTATACATACGACTGTGGGAGTTTACATCATGAGCAACCAGAAGAGTGAGAAATTATATTTCTCATTGATCTATGAGAAATGATGCATCAAAGTTCATTCTACTGTCATATATAACTAATTAGAACAAATTTAACCAATGAAATTCACATATAATTTATAATAATAGATTACATTATATGCAATAAATAATATTTATAGACCCATACCAAAAATAAATATTTAACTTTGAAAGAAGATGATTATATTGAAAATTAACCATATTGACCTATGTTTTCCCCTCAGTCTCGGAGAATGAGGATTTTTACCTTCCCTCTGACTGTTGGCTCACCAGCATGGCATGCTACCTGGTTTTCCACTTTACTCCTCTCTGGCTTTTCTTCATTTATCTCTTCAACTTCCCTTTCTTCTCCATCCATCCTCTCTATGGGATTTTTAATGTTTTCTTTCTAGATGTACTGTGATCCCTCTTCATCCTGGTTTTCCTTGAGTCAGTTTATCACCTCCTTTTCCAAACCTTTCTCCATGTCTTTTTCATTCTATTTTCTTTACTTTCTCTCTTCTGTGTTTTTTCTTTGTTCCTCTACCTTTATCCAAGCTCCCACTAACAGACTCTCCCAAACCCAATTCCTGGACTTTACCTCACTGTCCTTTGAATTCTCTCTCAATTCCACTAGTTATTTACTCTACAGTGCTTCATCTATAGAATGGTATCAACTTAAATGTAAGGAATAAACACATGTGAGTGAATATGTTTCATGTTTGTGGGTTTAGGTTACAAGGTAAAATCACTTACGTTGAAATTGAGATAAATCATTTGCCTTTAACTTGAAATTACAAATCTCAGCTAGACTATTCCCTTATTGAATATGTTATAAAATCAAATTTTATATTTAAAATCAAAGATAGCTTTCTAGTAAAACAGATTTCTAAGAATATTTTTAATAGCACTACCTTTTATGATGCTTACCCCAGTTCAATAATGCCATTTACTTATTTATTTATGTCATTGAAACCAATCATTTTCCATATGGAACATGATGGGTCTAGTTCTTTACTCTCTCCTGGCAACAAGCTTAATTCTGCCTTTCTCACCAGATCTCCTTGTTACCCAGCAGCTACCAATGAGCAGAGTAAGGCAAGGCAAGGTCACAAGTGTTCTTTAAATTACTTTAGGGTCTTCTTGGAATTACTTTCAAAGTGGCTGAGAAAGCAAGGGGCAGTAGTTAATTTGTAGAAAATAAACAGAAGCAAAGGAGCTAATGGGAAAAATATATCAAAAAGAAAGGATTAATGGGACTAACTCTTGACAGGGTCCTCTGAGGTTTGTGTGAACCTAGGAATTATGGCTATAAGTGTTTCCATTTGTCTGGGAAGGAAATTACCTTTAGTTACCTTTCCTGCACACTAAGGTAACTTCTGACCAGCTATTCGCCTTGAGGCCCACATTAACATGAGATTGACTTGTAGATGAAGCCCACTTAAATAGGATGGCCACCATGACAGTTCTGGAGAGGAACAAGTAAGGTCCAAAAGTCCACTGCCCAACAACAAGAAGGAGAAGTCGAACATCTGATTGACCAAGAGTGCAGACTGTGGTTCCCAGTTCTCGTTGTAAACATCAAACAGTGATGAATTTGGAGACAGCATCCTCTCCTTTGTCATTCTCTGCTTAGAGACAAGAGACACCTCTCTCTCTCTCTCTCTCTCTCTCTCTCTCTCTCTCTCTCTCTCTCTCTCTCCCTCCCCCTTAAGCCTCACTTTGCTTTTAATTAATTTTCGATTCTACTCAAGTTCTCTCTCGTGGCTTATGGTGCCTGACTTTAAATTTTCTTTTGTCAGAACACAGGACCGAGGTTTGGAGTTTCAGCTCCCTGCTTTCCTACAATGTTCTCCCTCTGGATCCCCCAGTGGACCTTTGGCTCCAGGTACTCAGTGTCTCTTTATTTCCTCCCCATTTTTACCTGTTCTGCACATTATCACCAACTTGATATTTCCTACCACTTTTATCATAGATTTCTTCTGCTTAGCATTTTGAATTTCCTACGGTGTTCATATTAAAATCTCTACTTGGCTCCTCACGGATCTTTAAAAATATGTCTTCCTCGACTTATCTAAGCCTGTTGACCACTCAAAGTCATGGTGACATCAAACTCTTCATCAAATTCATACACATACTAGACACCAACTATTTGGCCTAGACAGCTGATGTGATGCCCATCATGCCTCTGTCCCCCTGTGATTCCCAGTTTGAACTTCTGTTTCAGTCTACTGAGCCAGTTCTTCAGTGACCAGTCCAGTTCTCCTCTTTAACAGAAGATTTCTGTGGTTGCCAGAGTCCTCAGGATCTTCCTTTCTTATGAACTTCTGCCAGTCTTTTCATCTGGCTCACATAAGCTATTTTATGCCAAGGTTTGCTCTTTACTACAAACAGGCACGTTAAACTTGATTCTCTAGTTCTTTGACAGTGGCAGCTACATCTCCTATGTCATCATGACACCAATCATACCATATATTTAGCATATATCAAGCACATATCTAGTGCTCAATGAATCCCTAATGATCATGTGTTGAACCCTGGTAGAAATAATACTAGCCAATGATTCATTGTTATTACATGTTTTAAGTTCCAGCATTTCTGAATAGGTAGGCTATGGATCAGCAGTATCAGCATTATCCTGGAATTTTTTTTAATGTGAATTTTTCAGACTTCACCTCAGATCTATTAAATCACATACTCCAGGAGTGAAGTCCAGAAATCTGTTTTTCAAGTTCTCTCCATTAATCTGACTCTATCATTTGAAAACCAATGTTATAGATCTGTTATCTAGAAATTAAATAATTTCTCCCGCTAAAATAGCACTGGCCAACACAAATAGTAAATTCACCAAGCTTTCTTTTCTGAGAATATCCTGACCATTTTAAAAAGAGACAAATGATGATCACCAATGTATTTTCTGATTCACAAACCTTAGACCATAAAGAAAAACGGCCTTTTTGAGAAATCTTTCCTTTAAGTGACCCCAAAATGTTTTTCAGTGAAGGCTAATATTCTGCTTTTCTTACCTTGTACCTTGTACCCCCAAAATCTGGCATTTTGTGTGTTCTGAGATTCTTGAAACCTCAATCTAGCTGCCATATACTTCTGATATGTGGAAAAGATTTAGGACCCAAATATTAGCTTTAAGTTTCCAATTCACCGTCTTTTATGGACAATTACAGCTTAGGGACAGTGAATAAGGGTGATATCAGAAACAGAAATTGCAGACTCTGAACCTGAGGACCCCAGAGAGGCCATTATGTGCTCATAAGATCTTCAGGGTAATTCAGGGAACTCAATGTTAAGCTAGAAACTGTCCATAATCAGAAATTACCCAAGGGGAAGCATGAACGCCAGAGACTGAGCAGTTAATTCTACTTCCATTTAATTGGATGGTGTATCAGTGCTCTCCAGAGAAAAAGAACCAGTAGGATATGTTACACACACACACACACACACACACACACACACACACACACACACATATATTTGTGTATATAGATTTATACTTTGTGTATATAAATTTATACCTATATATAAATATAAATCCAATTATATATATTATATGTATATATAATTATATATAATATATATTTATACCTATAAATATAAATAAGAATATATATTTTTATACATAAAACACTTATATATATAAAAATATATTCTGTATATTTATACATAAATTTCATATATAATTTTATGTCTATCTCAAAGACAGAAACAGAGAGTGAAAGATTTGAAGGAAATGGCTCACATGACTCTGGGACTAGCAAGACCCAATCTGTAGAGCAGGCTGGAGACTCAGGGAACAGAGGATATTACAGTTTAATTCTGAAGGCAGATTAAAGGCAGAATTCTCTCTCTGGTGGAGGTCAGCCTTCTCCCTTAAGGCCTTCAACTGCTTAGATGAGGCTTCCCCATTTTAAGGAAGGTAATATACTTTACTCAAGCATGCTGCTTTAAATGTTAATTTCACCCCCCAAAATACTATCACATAAGCCCTAAACTGGTTTGAGCAATCTTCTGGGCTCCATGGCCTACACACATTGGCACATAAAACCAGCCAGCCCAGATGGTGAACCGTCTGAGTTCTCAGCAGTGATTGTAAATTCATTCCTCTTCTCTTCCTCCTCGTCATCCTGCTGAGTTTTAAAGTTTGGGGAGTGGTGATGATATTGACTTAGGGTCCTCCACAGAGATTTTACCTTGCTCACTACCTCGAAGTTTTGGAAGAACAGTTGATCCACCCAAAGAGTCAAAGACACTAATGGATTCTGAATTGTAAAGGCCCAGGGGAGGAGGGGACTTCAGGGACTTGGGACGCACGTCATTGGGGTGGCAGAAGTGAAAGGGCATGGAGGTTGGGCAAGACTCAGGCTTCTTGTGGAGCATAGTGTGTTATGTTTGCAGCTTCACAGAGGAGAGAACCATCAAGCATAGTTAGGGAGAGACAGCATGAGGGTGGTTTGAGAACTTAGGAAAGGCACATCCACACATTTGGAAAAGGGGCCCACCAACATGTGTTTGCCCCAGCAACCCCCAGTACCATGGGTGTCTATGACATCTAAGCAACACTGCTATGGAATAAACAGACAGACCCTGGCTCTCCTTACTTCACCCATTTTTATCTACTTTTTACCAGATTATGTTGATACTTATCTGGTTATATTTATTTACAACCAACACCCAAGAGAAAAATCATTATTTATTTTCAATATTTTCTAAGTGGTTCATTTAGGTTTTCTGAGTTAAGAGGCAACTCATCTGTAAATTATATTAGTGATATACATTATTTCATTTTATTGCCTTAGGTATAAAAATGGTGATAGTCTACCATCCAGGGACATCTAAGGGAATATTTTAGGGTTTCAACAATAGATTTACTGCTGGAATTTGTTTTGAGAAAAATAAATATTATTCACCAATTTTATCAATAGCATCTTTGTTACAAATAGATGTTGATTTTGATCAAATCTTTTTGCAACATAGATTAATAATTTTCATTTCATTTAAGCTAACTCTATAAATTCAAAATAGGGATTATCCTCATAATTCTATGCTGAATATCACTTAGCCAGGGGATATTTAAAATACTATTACAGCTATATTTAAAACACAACTGAGTTGGGCATTGTGGCCCATACTTATAATCCCAGCAGCTCTGGAGCCTGAGGCAGGAGGATCACAAATTCAAAACCAACTTCACCAACTTAGAAAGGCCATACACAACTCAGTGATACCCTGTCTCTAAAAACAATATAAAAAGGGCTGAAGATGTGACACAGTGGTTAAATGCACCCCTGAATTTAATCCCTGGTAAAATAATAATAATAATAATAACAACAACAACAACAACAACTGATTTTTTAAAAAATATTTTATATTTTTGCTTCTATAGTTATACTGAAAATGTTACTTTTGTGCTTGAATTGACAAGTTTAAAAACTTTCTTGCCTTTTTCTTTCATCTGTAGATTATTCAAACTCTTCAGAATTGCCTCTTTCTCTCTTTTCTTGAATACCTTTGAAGCTATCTGGATAGTTTTCAAGGGAAAATGCTGAATAATTTCCTTAAGGATGTCAGAGACACTAAATTATGCATAATTCCTATCTAGTTTAGCAATATAGAATAATTCAGATATTTCCACAAAATAACATATTTTCCTTCCATATTTTAGAACTTTTAACATAAATCAATATAAAGCATAATAAGTTCAATACATTTAACTTCTATGTCTTCTGACTTTGACTTTTTTCATCACTAAATTGTGAATTTTTATCTTTTTTTTTTTTTTTGGTTAGTAAACCACTTAGATATTTGTCACTAAGGTACAATGAGCTCTTTAATTTATTAAATTTTGTACTGATTTTTCAGTATTATATTTCTTAATTTGTGCCTAAATTATATTTTCTCCTGCTTATGCTTGCTTTGGTCCTTTTATAATTTTTTTGAAATTCAATAGATTTTTTTGTCTATTTTCATTCTTACCTAATGACTTATTTTAAAAGGTAAAAATTAATTAATTCAGTAAACTTCCCACTAAGTATAGCTTTTGCAACATCTCAGAAATTTTTATATGTACTCTTCTAATTTATTGAATTTTATTATAACAATGATTTTTCTTCTTTAAATACAAAATTATTTTTATTTTTAACTTCTTTAATATGATCTTATATTTCTAGCTTTATAATAAAGTTGTCATTATCTGTAATGTACACTACTTCTACCCTTTGGAAATTAACAGAAGGAAGGAAGGAAGGGAAGGAGGGAAGGAGAGAGGAGAGAGGAAAGCTACTTGTACTGGGTAAAACTTTCATTGGTCATGCCAACTACATTAAGAATAATTTTTAAACTAATGGATAAACCTAAGAAGTTTGCAAGGCCCACAGATTTATGAATATTTGGTTGAGGCACTTTGAGAGAGCAAATATTTCAAATCATATCACGGCCACTTCGATCTTGCTTCATCACCAGTCCAAGTTCTCTCTCTCAGCTATTATTTCTGATCACAAAATCTGCCAATAGTGAAGAATAACAGATAGAAAGAAACACTGTTCCTCTGTTTCATGAAGCTGTTGTGAGTACAGATGTATGCATGCCTACTTCTAAGAGTCAAGAATTAAATGTAACTGAAATGTTTGAGAAGTGATGTTTCCTTTGACCCAAATAAGCAATACTACAGTTGCTTAATTTATAAAAGAAAATCTAAATATTATAATCAATAAATATACTAATACATAATAAAACAAACTTTCCATTACAAAAGAAATTAGAAAGATTAGAAATCTCATTCTAATCTCCTGTTCTTATGATCACAATAACACAATAGAATCAGCAAATACAAATGTTTGTTCTGAATGCATGAAAATTTCCAAAAATGAAATGTAGAATTTAAACTGTGAAATCTCTTTGTTCATGTATAAATACATAACACTAAAATGTTTGGAAGTGATTGGAATGTTTGAAAGTGTATCGAGTAGAAAAATATTTGTATACAAGCACAAAGAAGAAATATTAGAAGATGATGTCAAATAAATGGAATGTGCTAGATGTCACAATCCAGGAGAAGAATAAATGGCACTTTTGGTTACTAGAACATTTACAGCTAGAGAAGCCAGATATAGGGGCAGCAAAAGAAGACCCCTTGCTGACAGACCTCTTAGGAGCCAGGAATTCTACTACCCCCAGAAGCTCTGCATGAGTGGATCCTTTCCATATCTCCAGTGCAATCACAGATATAAAAACTGTTGCCTGTCTGATACAACAATATTTTTAATTTTTATTTTGAATTTTCCTAACCATTAGTGAATTTATGTACTTGTTATATGTTTACATATTTGTATTTCTTTTATATGGAGTGTATCTTATATGTGTTTTATGACTAATATTTTTATATAAGTATCTTGACTTTTCCAGATCACACAAGGACATAAACACCAAAACAATTACTTACCATTTCTTGTTTGTGCTTATTTTATTTTGCATTGTTTGTGCTTATTTTATTTTCTTCTTTCTGTACACTTTATAATAACAATTGCCACATCTGTTTGCTTCCTAATTTTAACTGAAATTGTGTTACTATTGGCTGAAGTATATAAAATGTTTTGCTTTTATTTTTGATCAAATGTATTTATTATATTCTTGTTGTCTTATGTTTTATTTCAGATATTTTCAAGTAAGAATTATTTAATTTCATCATAGACTTTTCTTACCATGGAATATAATTACAGCCAATTTCTGAAAGCTTTTATATCATCAGCATTTTGAGAAAGGTTTGGACACATGAACTTCCTAAAAAGTGTTTGTGTTCTTGTAAAGATTCTCACTTTGTTCAAGGATGTCTGAGTTTTTGTTTACCATGTAATATTTATTTTCCATATAATATAATACCATACAAAATGTTTGTATTTTTACCGCAGGAATCTACCTGTCTCAATAATGTCCACATGACAGCTTTTCATGATAATGATAATGTTTCATTATATAATGACACTGATAAAAATACTATTTCATGTCTTTTAACCTTAGAGTAAAATAACTTTATGATTACTGGTATTGACTCTCCTGCCTTCAAAAGATCCCAAGTAGATTTTTTTTACTTATTTTAATTCTTCATTTGTCAGTATTTGCCATAATTTTAAATTTAGAAAATAGCCAATATTTAAGGAATACACTTTTTTTTCTATTTTGGTTCTCTTGTTTTTTTTTTTCAGTTATAATCATTTCCCAATGAGAATTTGCTTCTCCTGCCCCATTTCAATATTGCAAAATTAAGTTTTCCTAAATTGGTTGTTCTATTTTCAGGATTCAATTTATTTCTGGAAATTCTAAATCCAAAATTTAAACTAAATCCATCATGACTTTGCATAGCATTTTTGTTAATGTAAAAATCTTTCAAGGTTCTTTAGAGTCACCTTAAATGTAGTTATTTAACCGACAGAAAAAAGCTACAGAAATATTCTTTCATTTGGATCCCATGCTACTTTCTACAGCTAAACTCTAATCAAGTTATTGATTCCTCTTTAAAAACTGGATTAAATTGCTCACTCACAGATTAATTCATGAATCTTTATAATATGTGAAACCTTTTAAATTGGAGAAAACTGGGTCAGAGTCTGGCTTCACAATTTGTACACTCTAAGACTTTAATAAATATTAAGTTAATTGAGTATCAACAGAAAATGCATTTGATGATACTGTGCATGCCACACATTTGCTCAATTTCTACTAATTGAATGTAAGTGAAGAAAGTTAATGAAACCAGATCTGGGAAAATTAATTATCCTGATATTAAACTATGCTAAGGAATTTTGTACAATAAATTACTACTTAGAATATTATATCAATTCATGGTATTTGGCACTGTAACATATATTTAATTCAGTAATTTTGGATGCATACATCTTCTACCTATAAAATGGTTGTATTGAAAATATTCTATGATTTAAATGTAGAAAGCAATTGTGATACTCATTTCAAATTTGATGCCACCAAAAAGATTTGCATCATAGGAAAGAAATGATCTTGAAAGTGTGCCTCTTTTGAATATATTCAAATTTAAAAGTCTTGCCTCTGGAGAATTAACTGAATATAAATATTAATTATGAAATATCTATCACTAATAAAGGACTACATCTTAGACAGTCATGTGAATAAATATGTTAATTAATCTCTTAAAGTTCTGATTACTGCTTTCCCTTTGCAGGCTCCCTCAGTGTAAAAAAATTCATTATTATGACAGGTTCTTACAATGGTTCAGATTAGGCAAATTTCTTTTATAAATATTACTAAAATGAACCTCCCAACAATATTGGAAAGATATTTCATGCATATTTTTATACATAAGGAACCTGAATTTTAAGAGACATTGTATTATTCAGCTAAAATTAAAAAAATACTAATTAGTAGCAAGGTACTATATCATTCTACATATGCACCTGGCAAATGACCATCTCACTGGTCTTTGAACATTTACTCGGACAAGATGGCTATTCCCAAAAGCAATTGAGCTGTTATTGCCATATCACATCTCATCATCTCTCAGCATCTCACAGTATGTAACCCCCAGTGTCTCTCCGGGAACTGACATTGACTCTATTCATTATTGCATCAGTCTGATGACTTCTGTACTGATCTAGGCTCTCTCTGCTTTAAGGCTGATCTTCTGCACAGATTAATAGAAATCCAGAAATATTGACTCTATCTATAGGTATGATGCATTAAAGCTCACTGTAACTATTATATTATTCTTCCTCATTCTACAGTGAAATTGGGGATCTTTTTTTTGGCTTTCCAAGCCATATTGGTTTTATCCAAGTTACCTAGACTTCATCTTCAGTTATTTTTTACTGATAAAATCACTAAACATCAAAATAAAAGTGAATGATATTGTTTAATTAGTTAAGTCCATGTTCTAGACACATAGATTTATTTAGATTTTTCTAAGTGGCATCCAAACATTTGAACAAATTCATGATAGGGATACCAACAAATTGCCCAATTTCATTTTTTTCTTTTTCTTTCCTTTTTTTTTTTTTAAAAAAAATCAGTGTCCTTAGTTCTTGTTTTTTTTTTCTTTTTTGAGCATAATAGTTATACAGTATAGTAGGTTTTATTGTGGCATATTTGAACATGTACATAACATCTTTGATCAGTTTCATTTCTCCAGTAACTCTGCTTTTATAATTCTCCCTCCACTGATCATTTTACTATACCTTTCTGATCTCCTGGTTTATTTGACTTAACCTGATGTCTCCAGTTTCATATATTTTCCTGCAAATGACATAATTTTGTTCTTCTTTATGTCTGAATCAAACTTCAGTCATGAAGCCTGTTTCCATAGTTTGGCTATTATGAATTCTGCTGCTATAAATATAGGGTTGTATGTATCTCTATAGTATTCTGAGTTTAACTCTTTAAGGTAAATCCATCGGGGTGGTATAAATGGATCACATGGTTGTTCCATTCCTCATCTTTTGAAGAAACCCCATACAGATTTTCATATTGGCTATACCATTTTTTTAAAGAAAAGGGTTTTTTTTGAGAGAGAGAGAGAGAGAATTTTTAATATTTATTTTCAGTTATCGGTGGACACAACATCTTTGTTTGTATGTGGTGCTGAGGATCAAATCCAGGCCGCACGCATGCCAGGCAAGCACGCTACCACTTGAGCCACATCCCCAGCCCTTGGCTATTCCAATTTTTATCCCCCAACAACAACACAGGAAAATTCCTTTCTCCCCATTTCCTCATGAGCATTTACTATTATTTGTATTCTTGATGATTTCCATTCTAACTAGAGTTAGATATAATCTCAGTGTAATTTTGATTTGCATTTCTCTCTCGCCCTGCACAAATCAAAACACAAAATAGATTAAAAATCTAGGAATAAGATCAAAAACATTGCAATTGCTAGAAGAGAACATAGAGGAAACACTCCAACATGTAAGGACAGGCAATTACTTCTTCAGCTCCAGTTCTATAGCTCCAGTAATAATACCAAGAATTAGTAAATGTGACAGCATCAAACTAAATGCCTCTTGCATGGCAAAGAAAACAGCATGAAAAGAGAATCTCTGGAATGGGAGAAAAATTTGCCAACTATTCGTTTGACAAAGAATTAACTCAAAAACTCAACACCAAATTTTTAAAAAGAATCATTCAATAAATGATTTAATGAGCTAAATCGACAATTCTTGAAAGAATAAGTACAAATGGCCAACAATTACATGAAAAAATGTTCAACATCTGTAGCCATCAAAGAAATGCCTCTTCCATTTTCATATTCCTCTAACCAGTAGAAAAAAATAATCTTACCTTATGAACTGTTTATCTTTAAATTGTTCCCTTTGGGTAAAATTCCCTTCAGTGAAAAAACAAAGTAAAATAAACCTAATTGTCTATCACCAGAAAAAAAGTTTCTGAAAAATGTGAAAGATCGTGAATGGAAAGAAAGCTTGGTGATAGTTCAGAAAGAAACTCATGTGATATGAAAATAGCATGACGGCGTTGAAAGTGGCACCACCAGTCCATGACAAAGGCTAGGTCATTTAGTAGGTGGTGTTGGAGAAACCTGACCAATATGGTGAAAAATGAAACTAGAGCATAACATATTAACCTATACTCTAGGTGGCTCAATGGCCTAAACGTGAAAGATAACGCTTTAAAATTAGAAAATGAAAATATAGAATTTCTTTGTCATAAAACTAGGATAGATCTTTCTTTAAAAATTGCAAAATCACTGCTGGGGTTGCAGTTCAGTGGTAGAGCACTTACCCAACACGTGTGAGGAACTGGGTTCAATCCTCAGCACCACATAAAAATAAATAAATAGCTGGGTGCAGTGGTGCATGCCTGGAATCCCAGTGACTCAGGAGCGTGAGGCACGAGAGGTGAGAGGGAAAGGGAGAGAGAAGGGAAATTGCATGGAAATGGAAGGAGACCCTCACTTACCTCTTTTTGTTGTTGTTGGTTTTTGGTGGGGGGGGGCCTGAAACCTAAGCATGGTGTCGGCCATTCTCAGCAAATCACGTTGAAACCATGATCATGAAAGTCAAAAAAGCAGAGTAAGCTTTATCTACTTACACCATACTATGGTTTGAATGCTCCCTCTAAAAGCCATAATGAAATTCAATTGACATTATAGCAGTATTAAGAGGTGGGACCTTTATAAGATGATTAGGTCATAAACACTCTGTCCTCAGGGAAGGATTAGTGCCAGTATTATAACAATGTGTTAGTTATCGTGGGAATGGGTTCTTGATAGCAAGGCATATTCAGTGAGATTTTTCTGTTTCCCAAGTGCTCACTTGTCCTTCCACCATATTATAACACATGCCTTCCCTACTTCTCAGCCTCCAAACCATCAATCAAATAAATTTCTTAGTCTGTGGTATTTTGCTACAATAATGGAAAATGGACCAAGACACTGAAAGATTTTCATTTCACTTATGTCAAAAACTGTTAGATTTGGTGTTATTTCACATTTATTAAAACACAAGTTCAGAATCAAATCCGTCACATCTGTACTAGAGCATTAACCTTATGACTGAATTCCCTGTCACACAGTTCTTCCTATTGTAATCCTTTATCCACCAAAGATATGAAATTCTGGGTATGATACATATGGTTATGTTTAGGTAGAAATTCAATAAATTTACATATTAAGAATTAAGAAATGTATAAAGATTCAATGTTTGGACTCACTCAATGAAAAACATTTGTATCCTAATTTGTAGTCAACCAGCTTTTCAGGAGGCCTTGACCCTGATGAAATCAATGGCAGCAGATATAAAAGAGGCCAAATCCTTAAAGAATAAATTATTTTATTAAAAAACTGATATTTTGTTCCATTTTTGTATGATCCAATTATATAGTCTTGTTATGCTCCTGTAGATAGCTACTGCACAGAGAGAGAAAAAGAGAAAAGAATGTATATCTGAACAATGAACCAGACAAGATCTTGTGTCTTCAGTGGTATGACTGACTAGGTAGTCTTCATCAAGTGCCAAGTATTCTTTAATAATAAATCAGATGCCCAGTAAACAATAATTGACTTTTATTTTAGTTTAAAGATAGGGATGAGGGAAGTGATTTCAATTTTACTTAATCTGGGAGGGGTCACATCAATGGCAAAGGATTAGCAGCAAGAGGAATAGCATCTTCTGTAACAAAATGGCAGGCAGCCACAGCAGCCAGAGGTGTATCCACAGCCATAGCGGGAACCACAGCCATATCCACAGCCAGAGCCATATCCATATCTAGAGCCATAGCCACAGCCATATCCATAGCCAGAGCCACAGCCACAGCCATATCCATAGCCAGAGCCACAGCCACAGCCAGAGCCACAGCCACAGTCATATCCACAGCCAGAGCCATATCCATATCTAGAGCCATAGCCACAGCCATATCCACAGCCAGAGCCATATCCATATCTAGAGCCATAGCCACAGCCATATCCACAGCCAGAGCCATATCCATAGCCAGAGCTGTATCCACAGCCAGAGCCGCAGCCACAGCCTCCACAGGAGTTCCCGTAGTAGTTGCTGCACATGGTGTCAGGAGGTGAGGTTTCAGTGGAGGGGTTGGATGATATTTCTGAAGTTGAATGTCACCCAGTCCTCCAGGTCCTTTATATACTTACAGGGTTGGGTGTGTCATAGCTCACATGGACTCTGTTCTCTCATTTTACAAACATGTGCCTAAAATGAACCCATTCTGTGTACAATCATTTTGCTAGGAATTCATCATTTACTTATTGCCCTCTTAGGAATTTTCACAAGGCTTAAAAGAAAATAAGATACATTAACTAAACACCCAAGCTTAAGTGACCATATGTTACTTTTATAATTGCATTTTATGAACATGACATAGTGCATCACCAAAATATGTTTGCCCTCTAACTATGTGTTTATCATTCTGCTCTTTCAAAATCTTGGAAATGGTCTATTATGTAAGATGTAGATACTATTAATATTTTTCTCCTAATACCCTTCTTTTTTTCTTATTCTTACTTTTTTCATTCTTCTTCTTGTTTTCTTTAATCCTTTCCTAAAACTTTGGTATTTCCATCTCAATCATTCTAAAACACTATTCATAGTCTTTAGGCAAAGAACTGAGTAGTTTAACCTGCTCCATTCACCTCCTAAAACATCATCCTTCTCTCTGAAGAAGGCCTGTCCATCACATCCTTTTTCAGGCAGGTTGTGACCATGCCTGCCTTCTTTGGGAAAAGTGATTTTGTTCACTCCTGATGGATCACTTCTGGAAGACTTATTATTAAAACAAAACAACAACAAAAAATGGATTTTCCAAGATTTTTGTGTAGATGCCACAGGCCAAATGCTTTTTTGTTAAAGTTCAATACTTGAGAGCAAGGGCATTTCTAGTTTAACTCAGAGTACTCGATAGGTTACTCTCATATTTGTGCTGTATAACCATGTTTCCCACTATCATGTAATCAGTCAGTAATTAAGGTGTTCATTCTCCACAATATTTTCTTTATTTGAATGTAACCTATTTTCTCTTAAAAGCATATTAAAATAACATCTACTTGTTATACTTTTTATCGGATTACTTGCAATTATAACATTTAATAAAAGTTAGCTTTACTATTTACATTAAAAATTTTCTATAAGTTTTTATTTTGATGTGAATATATTACCTTCAATCTGAACTTCTCAACGTACACAAAAAGAACTTAAACTAAAAATCTCTGAACCAGTCTGTATCCAATCAAGAACTACTGTAAGTTAGCATTAAACTCTGTGAGGTATTTTAGAACTGTGGGAGAATCCTCAAGAAAGATCAATCTTGAGTTTCGTACTCACTTGATGATTATGTTGGAAAACTGTTGTGCTATCGTAAACAATAGTGTTATGGTTTAGATCTGGATTGTACCTTAAAGGCTCATGTGTTAAGGCTTGGTCCCCAACGAAGCAATATTCAGGGGATGAGGAGGCTTTGGGGAAGTGACTGGATCATAAGGATTCTGACTTTCTCAGTGCATTAATCCATTGATAGCTGAATTGACTACAGGGAGGTCTGGAGGCTGTAGAAGATACAACTTGATCAAAAGGAATGGTTCCTTGGGGTGTGCCCTTGGGGACTGCATCTTGTCCCCAGACCCTTTTTCTCTCACTCTCTCATTATCTCCTTCTTTCCTGGACACCATGAAGTGAGGAGTTGCTCATTATGCTCTTTTACCATGATTTTCCTGGCCTGGAGCCAGATAACCATGAATTGAAATTTCTGGAACCTCTGAAACTGATCCAACATTATTCTTTCCTCCTCTAAGTTGCCTTTCTCAGTTATTTGTCAGAGCTATGAAAAGCTGACTTAACACAAACACTATATTGTGCACTTAAAAATTTATGAAGAATGTAGCTATCAAGTTAATTATTTCTACCTCTGGGGGGAAAGCAAATAGAATATTAGGAAACTTTGAAAAGTGATAGATATTTTTTATAACCGTGATTGTAAAGATAGATGGTTTCATAGGTATATGTTTGAACACAGAAAATTGTATATGTTAAACATGGGTACTGTTCTGTATATCAATGATATCTCATTAAAAAGTTTTTTTGAAAGAAAGAAAGAAAGAAAGAAAGAAAGAAAGAAAGAAAGAAAGAAAGAAAGAAAGAAAGAAGAGGGAGGGAGGGAGGGAGGGAGGGAGGGAGGGAGGAAGGAAGGAAGGAAGGAAGGAAGGAAGGAAGGAGAAAGAAAGAAAGGAAGGAAGGAAGGAAGGAAGGAAGGAAGGAAGGAAGGAAGGAAGGAAGGAAGGAAGGAAGGAAGGAAGGAAGACAGACCATGTTCTGTGGTTACAGAGAAAGCAGGAGCAATGTTTGGAAGACAGGTGGTAATTAAGAGGTCATCTCCCTCCTCCATGCCCTGCCTCTTCTGCCTCCTTCCAGCACTGCCTATGAAAATCCCAGAAAATCTTTTAAATTTCACTATTTAAAGTCCTATACCTGTGCCTTCTTCAATGTTCAGGCACATTCTCTAAGGAGAAAGCTGAATCGTGTGCTCACATTTAAGGAGGAATGCTGAAAGAAATCTTATCTATTATCATAAGGCACATGTTGAAGGGTGAGTTTGGACCAGAAAGGCAGTAATTTGGTAACTGATACAGTCTATCTTCTAAGCTCCAGAGGCTCAGTAGTACAAAAAGCTTTCCCCTGAAAACAGTTTTCATGATATGATTGAGATTTGTACTAATTGTATGATCGTGGACAATGTTCTCAACCTTATGACCCTCAGGTTTTTTTGTTTCATTTTGTTTGGTTTGGTTTGTGGTGCTGGGGATTGAGCCCATGGCGTTGTGCATATGAGGCAAGCACTCTACTAACTGAGCTATAGCAGTTGATACAGATAAAATTTAGAATTTTTGTCAAGAGGCCCAGAGAGATTACATTCTAAATATAAAGGATGAAACACATATTCTCGTTTATCACTGACAAAATATATTCTATTTCTTTTCCCCCCTTTCATTTATTCAGATATATATATCTCAATACTTTTCATAACAAACTTTCAAAGGTGACCAGATTCCCCGAAACAATGAAGTACAATGTGATTGAGTTCATTAAACACTGCTAAACCATTTTATATTATCCAATGTTTTATAAATATAAATAATCAAGCAATTTGTCTAGGGGTTGGCTCTAGTATATTTTAAAACTTAGTAATTTGAGAACATACCACCTATTCAATAGAGAGAATACTTTTTTTTTGTTTCCAGTCACAGAAATGCTATGTAAAAGCTAAGTCAGGCCTTCTTTTCAAGTATGTATATTATGAAGGAGTTCAGTAGAGATAAGTAATAAGTTATTGCAAAGCAGCCCTGCAGAATCATGAGATCATACACTAAAAGTACTCCAAGAATCACACTGATGGCAAATATAGGTTTCCCCTGTTTACTCCCTTTCTGTTTGTAAGATTTTATACTACAATTCACCATTTTAAATCCTATATATTTATGATGTGCCACATGATCTTATGCTCTATGCATACATTGTAGAAACTCTAGATTAATCTAGTGAACACATGCATCATCTCAAATATTTATCATGTTTTAGTGGTGAGGACACTTACAATCTGCTTTCTTAGCAAACATCCAGTATATAATTCAAGTTGTTAGCTCTATTCACCACACTAATCAATAGATCGGCACAACTTATTCATCTTATGGCTGTTGGTTTATAATCTTTGATCAAAACCTCCTCTTTCTCCTACCAACAGCTCTAATTACCACCATTCTATTCTCTGTCTCTATGAGTTTGACTTTGTTAGGTTGCACATCTAAGTGAGATCTTGTAATGTTTGTCTTTTTTTATCTGGTTTAGTTCACTGAATATTTTTTCAAGTTCATCCATATTACCATAAATAACAGAATATCTTTATTGTTTACAAAACTTGATAAATATTCCACTCTGCACATTTCATTTAGTCGCTCATCTACTGATGGACATTGAGTTTTACTCCATACCTTAGCTCTTCTGAACATGCTGCAATGAAGAAGGAAGTGCAGATAAACATGCTCTTAGGATCTGTACCCAGAAGCACGCCTCCTCAATCATATTTTAGTTCTATTTTTATTTTCTCATAGAATTCCTGCTCTGTTATTCATCATGGCTCTTCTAATTTACATCACCATGAACTGTGTAGAGGGTTCCCATTTTAAAATATCTTATATATATTTTTTTCTTTTTCATAATAGTCATTCTAGCAGGTGAAAAGTGATATATCAGTGTTGTTTTAATTTGCCTTTCCCTGAAAACAAGTTATATGTCTATTTACCACTTTTAAAAAAATTATTATGATCCATTGTCCATTTTAATTAGGTTATATTTTTAATATTCACTGATTAAACTTCATGTGTATCTTGGATACCAACCCCAAATCAGATGTAGAGTTTGCAAACAACCCTCCCTGTCATTTGTTATTATCTTCATATTTTATTTTTTCCTTTGCCATGCAGGAGTTTTTTGGTTTGTTTTTATTAGAAAGTATAATCCATTTACATTGAGGGATTAGGTATGGACTTCCTGGTGGCATTTCTTACATTGTTTTCTGCATCATTTTTGTTCCTTTTATGTCTGTCTTTGTGATGAGATGATTTTCTATGATGGTATGTGAATCCCAGAGTACTTCCTTATATTTCTTTGAGAACTGAAATAGACCCTATTTATTATTGCATTATCCTTGACCACACCCATGAATTCTTCTACCAAGACTTTACTAATCTGGCCTCTCTCTTTCCCTTGTTCAGGGCTTCATTTTTCTACATGCATTCACAGAAATACTAGCTCTGACAGCAGGTAGATTAGATCAAAACTCACCATGAATGCGATACTCTTCTGTCTGATGTTACAAAGGATTGGGCATTGTTTTCCTGGATTTCCAGGCCATAGTCAAGTTAGGTTCCCTAGACTGTATCTTCATTTATTCTATACTTACAGAATCATTAAATTCCAAAGTAGAGGTGACTGACAAAAATCAGTTAATTCAGCATTTTTTCTGAATGTGTAACTTGCCTCTATATTCTTCATTAAGTAGAGATCTCAATTTTTGGACAGTCTTAGACAGTGGAAACAAAGGGAGCCTATTCCATTTTCATCCTCCTCTAACCATTATTTTTAATTCTTGCTTTGAAAAGTCTTTTTTCTCTTTAAATTTTTACCCATTGTTTGTGTGTGTTCTCTCTCTCTTTCTCTCTCTCTCTCTCTCTCTCTCTCTCTCTCTCTCTCTCTCTCTCTCTCTCTGAAAGAGAGCTGAACAAACTTAATTCCCTGTTGTATATAACAAGAACATGTTTATGATACACAAAGGGGCATTAGTACAAAGAGAAGAACTCAGAAGAGAAGATAGAGACAAGCAAAGGTATTGTGATACTAACATGGAGACACCACATACAGGCAGCATCACAAAGAGAGGCAGAGTAGGGGCTGTTTGAGTAGGTGGTGCAGGAGAGATTTGCCCAAACAATGAAGCAAGAGAACCACATCAAATAGTGGCTTCTAGACGGATTAACATTCCAAAATGAAATGTAAAATTAAACCTTAATAAGTAAAATGTAGAATGTTGACATAAAGCTAGAGTAAGTCTCCTTTTCTGAAAATACATTTTAAATAAACACAAATAAAATCATCAATATTTGTCTTCTTTTATGTACACCATGGACCAAGATAAATGACAGCTTAGGAGATAACATTAACAATGTCTAAATATGACAAGAGAGTTTACTAAGAGTATAATATAAACTCCTACTAATCATCAACACAAACAGTCAGAAACATTTCAAAAGGGGCCAAGGACATCAAAGAGAAAACTCAGATAGAAATATGTATTGGAAGCAATAAAAAAAGTTTCAACCTATCAAAGCAATATAAATATTAACAAGATTATGCCACTTTTCAATTTTCAGACAAGCCATATTGGAAGGTTAGATGATGCCATGTGTTGACAATATTGATGGGAAAATAACTGCAATGGTCTAGTCTTCACTGGTGGGGACCCTCCAGCAAGATCTGGCTGTACTCACTGTCGCTGAGTGTACATACACCCTTCATCACAGCAGTTCAGATCTTGGGTTGATACTCACAAAACTATATAGGGAGCATGTGTTTGTTGCATTAGTGTTACAGTGAAGAGGAGCTGGGGGAACACACATGCCTCACTGTGATAATTAAAGGGGAAAATCTTGTATGCGTGCTTTCAGGAATCCGTAAAGCAACTTGAATTAATGTAAAGATAATAAAACTCAATTGTTTTCATCATTTTTTGTTCCTCCTTTTTCATGCCTATAACGTAATCCTTAGAAATAATGACATAAATATACATGTAGTCGGACAGAGGGATCCTCCAACACAAATCATTCTGAGAGGAAAAGGTTTTTTTTTAAAAAAAGACATACAATAATAATTTTGTTTCTTTGAATGGATATTATAAGTGGAGTATCTCTTATCCTAAATGCTTGGGATCCAAGTGTTGTAGATTACTGATTTTGCAATATTTACATATACTTGATGAGATATCTTGGAAGGGTACCCATGTCTGAACATAAATTCATGTATGTTCCAAACACACCCTTATGGTTTAAATATGAGGTGTGCCCTAAAAGCTCAATGTGAGATAAATCAAAATGATAGAATTAGGAGGGTCTTAATCGGTGTGTTAATCTCCTGATAGGGATTAATTTGGTTTTAGCTATAAGCAGGTGTGGTGTGGCTGGAGGAGATAGGTCATGTGGATGTGTCCTTGGGGTTTGTAATCTGTCCAGAAGTGGAGCTCTCTTTCCGTCTGCTTCTTAGCGGCCGTGTTCTGACCTGCTTTCCTCTACCACACTCTTCCACCATATGATCTGCTTCCCCTTGGATCCCAAGCAGTGCAGTCAGCCACCTATGGTCTAAGACCTCTGAAACCATGAGCCCCCAAATAAACTTTTCCTTCTCTAGCTGGTCCTGTCAGGTCTTGTTTACAGCAGAAAAGCTACTAAAACACTCACCCAATACACATAATCCAAAGCACGTTTTACATATCATTTCTTAAGCTCTTCTGTGAGAAATACATTTTTATTTATATAGAATTTTCCAATTGACCAATATCAAAAAGTTTCACACTTAGAAGATTTCAAGTATTATATTTTGTAATTGGGAGTACACAACTATGTAATGACCCCTCTTGGGACTTCAGTGGGATGAAAGGATTTGCCGACCTACAAAATAGTACGAATGACATATACGGCTGTGAGGGACAGAAGTAATGAAAATGGGAATAAAAAAGTACTGCAAGAGAATAAATCAAATGGCATGTTAAACAATAAGTAAAAATGGAGTAACTCAAATGACATGTTAAACAATAAGTAAAAAAAAAAATAGTTCTCTGTGTGAACCCAGGATAATGTCAGAGAAATAGTGGAATATATTGAAATAAGTACCCACTCTGGAAGAAAAGTAGATGTGACGACATAAATTGTGCACCATCCACCCTAGAATTACTGAAACACATACACCCATGCACTTAAGCTTTTATCCCTCAGGCTTTTATCCTTTCCCTTGGGAGCCAAGACGTATGAGACTTTGGCACAGATTGGGGCTGGCAGGCACACTGTCCAGAGGGTCTTCCCCTTCTACTCTTCAATTCATGCAGACATGAATTTTTGAGTGTAATATTTATTTTCGTGTAAATTATAGCACTAATGTAACACTATTGAATTAGAACACATAAGAAAGAGATACTATTTAGATCTAACCATGTATATAAATATATACATACATTTATATTTATGCATATCTGTAGCCAACAGAAGTTGAAAACAAATATGCAAAAATAATTGGTGACACTGATACAAAGGAGGTCAGACATCTTAGTAAATAAATTAATTTATTAGGAAACTGCTATTTTTGTTCCATTTTTTGTATATGCCAATTATACAATCCTCCTGTGCTTCTGAAGACAGCTACAGTATAGTATACAGAGAAGGATATAAGAATTTATGTTTGAACATTCAACAAAATACCATCTGTCTTCAGTGATGTAAGGAAACTACTCAATCTACTTCAAGTTCAAACAGATATTGCGATGTTCATTCAGGAGTCCAGCAGACAATGATCAATCTTTTCTTCAGTTTGAAGTTAATGGATGGAGAGGATTTCAATTGAACTTGCTTGTGGAATGGTCATTTCAAGGGCAGAGGATGACTTGTTGCAATGATTAGCAGCAAGAGGAATAGCATCTTCTGTAGCTGCAGCAGCCAGAGCGATATCCACAGCCAGATCCATATCCACAGCCAGAGCTGCAGCCACAGCCAGACTTGTATCCATAGCCAGAGCCATAGCCACAGCCACACCCATATCTAGCGCCATAGCCAGAGCCACAGCCACAGCCAGATCTGTATCCGTAGCCAGAACCACAGCCACAGCCATATCCACAGCCATAGCGAGAGCCACATCCCCATCCAGAGCCATATCCACAGCCAGATCCATATCTACAGCCTAAGCCATAGCCACAGCCAGCATTGTATCCATAGCCAGAGCCACAGCCGCAGCCATATCTAGAGCCACAGCCAGAGCCGCAGCCGCAGCCTCCACAGGAGTTCCCGTAGTAGTAGTTGCTGCACATGGTGTCAGGAGGTGAGGTTTCAGTGGAGGGGTTGAAGGATGTTTCTAAAATGTGAATGTCACCCAGTCCCTCAGGACCTTTATATACTAACAGGATTGGATGTGTCATAGCTCACATGGGCTCTATTGTCTCATTTTCCAACCATGTGCCTAAACTGAGTTTATATGTGCACATTCATTTTGATAGGAATCATAATCTAGTTCCTGCTGGTCTAGGTATTTTCACAACCTATAAGGAAATAAAGGTATATTTTCTGTACAAACTTATGTAAATATAATTGTGTCGTCAATGATTTCTTTCATAACCATGGCATAAGAGAACACATCACCAAAATATGTGACCTATAGTTATGTGTTTGATTGTTCTTCACTCATTAAATGGCTTAGAAATTATATATTTTAAAATTCCAGAGAAAGATTTTCTAAAAGATATATAGTAATATTTTTGTTAGTTTAAATATGCAATGCAGGTCAAGTACTAATCTTAAATGCTTGGAAACTAAAGGTTGACTGCTGATTTTGCAACATTGGTGTATGCCTAATGAGATATTTTGGAGATGTTACCCATGCCTGAGTACAAAATTCATGTATGTTCCAAACACACCTAATGCACATAACTGGAAGCTAATTTTTTGCATTATGTTTTATGCATTTCTGCCTGATTTTCCAATTGACAAAAATAAATAAGTTTTGAATTTGGAGAAGTTCAAATGGCAGATCTTTCTTCTTTTATTTTTTCTCCTTTTTATTGCTCCATATTGACATTACAGAATCCTGGATTTCACTATGGTATTTCCACCTATACATGAATATCTAATTTATAAATTTCACTAATGAATATCTCCCCCATGTTTTCCTACTCCCTCTCCTTATCCCCTTTCTATACCCTAATAGTCTCACTTTAATTTTCTTGGTGTCCCTGTTATATTTTTCCCGTTCCTCAAGTTTTTACATATGAGAGAAAATACATACCTTTCTTTCTTACTTCACTTAACTTTTTGGTCTCCAGAACCATCTATTTTCCTGCAAAGACATAATTCCATCCTTCTTTGTAATTGAGTTAAACATCATTGTTTTATAAACATTTTCGTCATCCATTCATCTGTTGGCAGACACCTAGACTGACTCCATAATTTGACTACTGTAAACTGTGCTGTTATAAATATGAGCATGTGTGTATCTCCAATGTATACTGCCTTTAACTCTTTCAGATAAACACTGAAGAGTGGTGTGATTGAATCATATGGTAGTTCTATTTCTAACTCCTAATGGCACTCCACACTGATTTCCACAGTGGCTGTACTAATTTACATTCCCACCAACAGTGTATAAAGTTCCTCCCCACCATCCTCATAAATATCCTTTGTTAATTATTTTTTTAAGTTGTAGATGGACAGAATATCCCTATTTTATTCTTTTTTTTAAATGTGGTACTGAGGATCCAACCCAGTATCTCACACATGCCAGGCAAGTGCTCTACCACTGAGCCATAACCCCTGCCCTGTTAATTGAATTTTTGATAATTGCCATTCTAACTGGATTGAGATGGAATCTCATTGTAGTTTTGGTTTGTATTTCCCTGATGGCTACAGATGATGAACATTTTTTGTTCTATTTGTTGATCATTTGTACTTCCTCTTTAGAGAAATATCTGTTCAGCTTACTCTCCAATTCATTGACTTTGTCTTTTGTTTTTTCAATGTTGAATATTTGGGTTCCTTTCATATTCTGGATAGTAATCATCTGACAGAAGAATAACTAGCAAAGATTTTCCTTCATTCTATCAATTGTCTCTTCACTCTTACCATTAAAGCCAATCACTTTTGTACTAATGCATTAGCTTCATAACTAGATTTCATTTCACACTGATCTTCCTAGTCTAACCCTTTTCATATAATTCAACATTGTATGTTACCAGTTTCCTGTGCTGTGCAGAAACTTCTTAGTCAATTCATTAAGTCTTGTTCTTATTTCCTTGGTTAGAGGTATCCTATTCAAGAAATCTTTGCCTTGCCTGAAGATTTTGTGATTGGGAGTACTCAACCTATATAATGACCACTCTTCTTAGGATTCTAGTGGAATAAAATGGTTTGAATGCATATAAAATAGCATAACTAATAATATGGCTGTGAGTGACAGATGATAATGACAATGTGAACAAAAGAGAATTACAAGAGTATAAAACAAATAATATGTTATATATAAAATAAAAATGGAAAAGATCCCTCTGTGAACCTATAATAATATAATAAAAATAATGGAATATATTGAGGTGACTCTCCCACCCTTGAGGAAATTTTTATGTAAAAAGACATTAATTTTGCACCAGCTCAAACTATAATTACTTTGGCAAATCCCATAGCAGGACTGGGGAACATGGAGATCCTTGTTCTTTGAGATTTTTTTATGCAAATAAAAAATAAAATAAAAATAAATAATAAAAATAAAAATTCACCCTAAGATTTCTTGTCTCATATTTTTTAAAATTTCATCCTTAAATAAATATCATTAGCTTTACATTAATATCATTACCATGAATCTAAAATAGTATAAAGCCTATCACTTTTGTACTAATGCATTAGCTTCATAACTAGATTTCATTTCTCACTGATCTTCCTATTCTAACCCTTTTCACGTAAGTTCAAATTTAGGGTCTGATATTTATTTTTGTATTGAGCTATCAGTGCAATGGATGAACATTAAAATAATTAGGAAATATTTGAATTCAAGTAATACAAAAACATTTACTTATCATATGCTGTGGTCAACAAACTTGCCAGGAGACAAAATATCCAAAAGCTATAGGCAACACTGATGAAAAGGAGAACAGATTTCTTAGTGAATATATTATTTTATTAAGAAAGGGCTATATTAGTTCCATTTTAATATATGCCAATTTCAAAGTCATTTTATGCTTCAGAAAATAGCTATGGTACAAAGATAGAAAAACTTACAAGATTTACATTTGAATAGTCAACAGAATAACATCTGCCTTCAGTGATGTGATGAAACTAGTCTGTCTACTTCAAGTAAACACAGAGGTTTTCATGTGAATTCAGATGCCCAGCAGACAATAACCATCTTTAGTTTGAAGTTAATTGATGAGAAGATTTCAATTGAACTTGTTCTTTGCCTGGTCTTTGAAAGCAGGAAGGATGAATTATTGTAATAATTAACAGCAAGTGGATTAGTATTTTCTGTAGGAAAAAGATCGAGAGCAACCCGAGTGGTAACCTCCACCAAAGCGGAAGCCATATCCACAACCATATCCATATCCTGAGCCATATCCACAGCATCAGCTGTATCTGCAGCCTGAACCACAGCCAGAGACACAGCCGAAGCCATTATCTACAGCCAGAGCCACAGCCAGAGCAGTATCTACAGCCAGAGCTGTACTCACAGCCTGAACCACAGACAGAGCTGTATCCACAACCTGAGCTGCAGCCACAGCCTCCACAGGAGTTCCCCCAGTAGTTGCTGCATATGGTGTCAGGAAGTGAGGTTTCAGTTGAGGGGCTTAAGGAGACTTCTGAAGTGTAAATGCCATCTAGTCTTCCATGACTTTACATACTCACAAGGGTAGATGTATCATGTGTTAAGTGGGTTCCCATCTTCCATTTTACAACCAGCACCTAAAATGAACTCACTCTATGCACAATTTGTTAGGAATTCATGGTTTATTTGTAGCTTGCCTTAAGTTTTCACAAGCTGCAAAGATAATAGGGTTTCATTTTTAAACACCCATGCTTATACATCTATAATTTTATCTTCCTTAATTTAATTTCATGGCCATGACAAAACAGAACACAATCCCAAATTATGTCTGACCTATATATGTGTGTTTGCATGCCTATGCTAAGTTCTTGGAAATCATCCATTAAAAAATACTATCAATAGCCAATAGTATTATTATCAACAGAAGCAGCAGCAAAACCAGCAAGAACATAAGAATCATCTTGGTCTCTCTCTTTCCCTTCTTCATCCTTGGTTTTTCCATCAAAAGGACTCCAAGTTACCTTTTGTGGATTATAGCCAAAGAATTAAGAAATTTAATGAGGTACATCCTCACCCTGAAATATTCAGCTTCTCTCTGAAGGAAACTTTGTCCAATACATCCAACTCCACAGAGTTTATGACCTTTTCCTCCTTTTTGTGCTGGATTTTTGTTAAATACCTCATGGGTCAGTTGTGCAAGGGAATTTATTATTTAAAATTTAAGGCACCAAGTTTTCAAAGAATTATCAAGTGTGGAAAATTTTTTCATTATATAAACTTTTCTTATTGAATCCAATTAAGATCAATTCTTAAGCACAGTCACTTTTAAGATTACTCAAATTACTACAGTCTTTGGGTGTGATATCAGTGATTCCACTAAAATATAATCAATCAATAATTAATATTTACAGGGCTGAGATTGTGGCTTAGAGGTACAGCACTTGCCTCAAACATATGAAGCACTGGGTTCCATCCTCATCACCACATTTAAAAAATAAATAAATAAACAAAATAAATTTGTAAAAAAAAATACTTAATACTTCTAGATTACTAGGTTCAGTGGGATATTTTAATCCAAGTATACAAAATTTCAATTTCAAGGAAAAATATTAGCAAACTGAAACACAGAAAGGCTATTATAATAAACATTAATTTATTACTAAAAAGAGTGGATGTTAATGTTTTTAGCACAAAAAAATATGCTTATGAGAGTTCATATACGTATCATTTAGGTTGTTTTAGTCGTTTCACATAGGTTTCTTCATTTTAGTGTCACCTATCTGCTTCAAAACAATATTTGAATAGGAGATTTACTTATACTACTTTCCTTGGATTCTTCCAATAGTGACATTATTAGTAGTTGACCTTTCATTGAGGTTACTTACTTGCCCTCTCTTTAATTACATATCACTTTTTCCCATTTTTTTTCTGTGACAAATGGGTTTATAGTGCATGACCTCTCTCATTCAAACTCTTTCTTAAATTCCCCCAAATTGGGTCCTTTTTTTGGCTATCTAATCCTTCATCTTTACTTCTCTCTTTATCTTCTACGATATCTTATACACAGCCTTTGACTTAACTATCACATATATACAAATGACTCCTAAAACTACAGGATTTTGTCTCAATCTGTGTCCAATCAAGACATATAAACCATGTAGTAGGTCAAATCAAAATGGATCAAAAGGCTTAGGAATTAGACCAAAAACTGTGCACGGGGTCCATACTCCATTGTATTGTTACAGACAGCAACTGTCTTAACAAGACCCCTAAACATTGAAAGCCCTGAATGAGCTGTGGGCATGTCTGAGCCATCTCTAACAGAGGAGCCCCTCAGAGGACTTTTGGTGTAATCTCACTGATCTGAGATCACTTCGTTGCCTTGGCAAACATCCTGCTCAAAGAGAATTCTGTATACTGAGGAATTTATTGGCTCAGAGAGCCCTAGGTTCAAACACAACTCTCTGGAGGTAGAAAGAGATATCATTGTGCCCAACTAACCTTGTGCAAATGATAAGTCCCCAATCAGACCAACTTCCCTATAGCCTCTTGCTTCTTATTTACCTTGCAGAACCCTTCCTCACCATAAATTCCTTTGTTGTGCTTCACTGTAAATAAAGCTTTCATAGACAGGCTTTTTCCCTTTGCTAGGACCAGAGCCATCAGGTCTTTTCCACCCGTCAAGTTACTGTTTTCAATGTGTTTCTTGTACTTTGTTTTATTTCTTGATACCACTTTTTCAGCCTTTTATTTCCAGCCAGCCCACATCTTCGAGGGTTACTTGCTCCCCCGTGCATGAGACCTGAAGTTGAAGAAATAAAATGAAGAATCTACTTATACAGCTTCTGCGCAGCAGAGGGGAGGTCAATGACTGTGAAGAACGAGACTACAGAATGGGAGAAAATCTTGGCCAGAAGCAGCAACTCTGGATTATTATCCAGAAGTTTTAAAGAATTCAAAATACTTAATAGCCCCCCCAAAGAAACAAATAACCCAATCAATAAATGACAAAAGAACAAAACAGCCTCAAAATAGGAAAGACAAATGGCCAACAAATATATGAGAAAAAAAAAGTCCAACTTTTCTATCAATCAGGGAAATTCAAATCAAGACCATACTAAGATTTTACTTCATTCCATTCATAATGGCAATTACAAAGAATATAAATAATAATAAATGCTGGTGAGGATGTGGGTGAAAAGGTACACTCAGACATTGGCAGGAATGCAAATCAGTACAACCACTCTGGAAAGCAGAAAAAAAAATCAAAAAACTAGGAATGGAACCAATTTATGACCCAGTTTTCTACTCCTTGGTGCTTATCCAAAAGAACTAAAATCAGTATATTATAGCATTATAGACACTTCAATATTTATAGCAGCACAATTTACAATAGCCAGATTTTGGAATCAGCCTAGATGTTTGTCAATAGATGAATGAATTAGGAGAATACATGTGTATGTATATCACATAATAACAGAGTTTTTTTATTCAGCCATAAATAAGAGTAAAATTATGGCATGTGCCCATAAATGGATAGAACTAGAGATCATCGTGCTAAATGAAAAAATACAGACCCAGAAATTTAAGGGTCAAATGTTTTCTCTGATACGTAGAAGCACAGAGAAAAAATAAAGAAAAAGAAAAAGAAAGGTCAGGGTACCTCCCATGAAAGTAAAGGAAATAAGAGGAATAGAGAACTGAATGGGAAGGAGGAGGGTTGGGAAAAGGGAAAAACAGTGGAATGAATCTGATATAACTTTCCCATTCATATGTGAATATATCACAGAGAATTTTACCTTTATGAATATTCATAATGCTCTAATGTTAAAAAAAAACTATAAATAAATAGAAGAAAGATTAGTGAAGAAAGGGAACAGGGGAGAGAAGAAGAGATGAGAACAGAAAGTACTGGAGACTAAGCTGAAGCAAATTATGTTTGTATAATTACATCAAAAGGAACCTTAACATTTTGTGTAACTAAAATTAACTAATAAAAAAAGAGTGTAGCAAGGATAGGCATTCCTTTGGGAAAATCTTCAGCTATTCTTCATTGAGTATTAAGTTTGGTCTCTATGATCTTTATGGTCTTTATAATATTGAGGTACATTTCTTCTCCATCTAAACTGTTGAGATTTTCATATAGTTGATGATGAATTTTGGCAAATATCTCTTCTGCATCTTTTGAGATGCTTGTATTTTTTTGTCCCTTATCCTCTTAATGAGGTGGTTTGACATATCATCCTTGCCTCCCAGAGATGAAGCTCACTTAATCATGGGAAAAGAACCCTGTGATGTCATGTGGATTTTCGCTTGCTGGTGTGTTGTTGAGGATTTCTGCACGTAGGATCGTGAGGGATGCTTCTTTTCCTGTAGTGTCCTGCCTTACTTTGCTTTCACAGTAATACTGGCCTCCTAAAACAAATGTGAAAGTATTCCCTCTTCTTAAATTTTGGTGAAAGCGTTTGAGGGGGACTTATTTTAGTTCTTTTTAAGTGTTTTGTAGAATTCTGCCATGAATCAATCCATCAGTTCCTGCTTTGATTTGAGGGGAGACTTTATTACTAAAGAATCTCCTTACTGTTTATTATGATGTTTATATTTTTAATTTTTGATGAGTTAGTTTTGTTAGGTTGTATCTGAGAATTTATCCATTTGTACAGATTATCCAATTTGTTGGCATAAAATTTTACTTCCTATTCTTTTGCATTACTGCAATATCATTTGAAATGTCTCCTCCTCAGCTATGACATCATTATTTATCTCATTTTTCTTAGTCTGTATGAAGATTTTAAATTTCATTGATCTTTTCCAAAAATAAACAATTAGCTCCATTGATTAATTTCTATTCTTTTCAAATCCTCATTTCATAAATTTCTGTTCCAGTCTTTATAATTTTCTTTCCTCTACTAAGTTTTGGTTTAGTCTTTCTTGGTTTTCTACACTAATTACCTATAAAGTTACATTGAATATTTGGGATGTCTCTCTTTCTTTGCAACGTAAGTAATTGTTTCCATAAATTTCCCTCATAGAGCTGCCTTTGGAGCCTGCCATAATTGTAGTTACATGTAGGTACTTTGATTGCCTCTGTATTTTTAAATTTCCTTTCCATTTCTTCCTCAGCCTATTGATTCTTTACTATATAATGTTACCTAGTTGCCAAATGTTTATGTATTTTTCAAGAGCTATCATTATTAATTCTTTGTGTCAAGTCATTTAGGTCAGAGGATCCTTGATGTGATCTCAACCTTTTTAAATATATTGAGACAAGTTTTCAGGTCTAATGTATGATCTCCCTGGAGAATGATCTGTATGCTTTTCAGAATAATGTGGGTTTTGCAAGAGTTTCTTCAAATGTTCTATTTCTGCATGCTCTGTTCATTTCCTCTAAAGTGTAGTTCATCTCCAAAGGTATTTTGATTTCTGTCCATGTAATCTTTTCATTCTTGGGGATGCTCTACAGTCATTGTGTTACCAACAGCTATCCCTCTCTTCATGTCTATCAGTATTTGCTTGATATATTGTAGGAAATGAGATATGTTGAGGGCATGTGTATTATAATTATTGCATTCTTGATGAGTTCATTACAACATCATTATATAATGATATTCCTCATTTCATTTTGTTATTTCTGAATTGATGTCCATTTTTTTCTGATGTAGGTATGCATATTTTCTTTTGTCTTCCATTATTTAGAATAACATTTTCCATATTCTGCTGAGGGAAGACACATGGGCATAATTAACAGAAAATCCCGCAGAAGTGGCACCTGGAGAAACTTTCAGAAATGAGAAATAGTAATAACAGAAGTAAGAGGTAGATTAATTGATAATTATTCCCTCCTTGTTCATGCCTTTAACGTGGTCATTAGAAATAATGATATAAATGTACATGTAGTAGTACAGGTGGATCTTCCTATGCAGATCATGCTAAAAGAAAACGGTTTTAGAAGATATGTATTCTTGTTATTTACAAAGAAACAGAATATTTAATACAACTCACTGTCCCAAATGCTCAAATTCTGAGACAAAAGAATTACCAATTACTAATTTTTAAAGATTTTTCAGTGTTTGCATACACATAATTAAGATAGCCCATGTCTAAATACAAATTAATTTGTTTCATACCCATATAATCAACATAAACTAAAATTAAGTTTAAATATTATTTTTAATGTTTTAGCATGAAAAAAAGTCTCATGATGTGGACTCTTTCAAGTGTTCTTGTTCAAACAAGATTCAAATTGACAATCCCATATTTTACATATTTGGATCAGGACTACTCAGCATATATAGCAACCACTCTTTTTGAGTCTCTAGTGGGATGAGATAGAATGATTTCTTATGAATAAGAAGAATCATATAAATGGGTTTGAGTAACATTTGGGAAAGGAAATGCATATAAAAGACAAATGTAGTGAATGCATCGAAAATGTATTAAACAAAATAGTAAAAACAGAAAAGGGATCAATATGAACAAATGATAATGTAAAAGAAAACATAGCGTAGTGTATTAAGCTGAACCCTCTCCATGTGAGAAAAAAAAATGCATGTGAAGACCTCAATTGTGCTAGTGTCCACGCTGTAATTAGTATAAGGCATCTGCCCTTATGCTTTTGCTTTTTTTTTTTTTTTGGCTTTAATCCTTTCTCTTGGGAGTTAAGACCTGTTAGAGTTTGGCACATGCTACAGCTGGTGAGCACCAGCCTCTATCCAAGCCATTTCTCTTTAACACCTTTAGTTAGGAGAAGCCATGTGACAGAGTAAACGCCAAATGGGATGAGGCAAAAGGTCAGGGATTCTTTTCCTAAATATAGAGGCACGATTCTTAGAAGGATCCCTTTGTCTTCATCACTTGCCTTTGCTCTTCTTTCATGCCTGGAATAAGAGCGTGATGTTGGTTATGTTCAACAGCTATTTTGGAAACATGAATGTAAATGTCAGAGAGCAAAGTTGGAGAACAGGAAGAACGTTGGGTCCTATTCTTTTCAACGAGAAGATTTTATAGTCTTGTCTATTCAATTTAAGATTTCTTGCTTTATATACTTCAAAAAATTTAGCTTCAAATTAATGTAGTTTGCAACCAGGCATTGAGGTACATACCTGTAGTTCCACCTACTAGGGATGCTGAGGCATGAGGATCACTTGAGCACGGAAGTTTGAGACCAACTAGGAATACAGAGCAACAACTAATCACAAAATTCAATCAATAAATAGAATGCAAATATATGAAAATTAAATTAATATAGTTTCCACCTCATTACTACAATTGAAAATCATAATTAAATCAATCACCACTGTACATATTCATTAATTTTTATGACTAGATCCCCTTCTCTTTAATCTCCATATTCCAGTCTTTTTTTATATGCAAGACATGAAATTCAGTATGTGATATTTGTTCTGTGTTGAAATAGAATTGATGTTATAGTGATTTGGAAAAATGTAAATGAAATATTTGAATCCATCCAATAAATATTAAATATAATTTATCAGAAGCTGTGGTCAACAAACATTCCAGGAGACCAAAAATCCAAATATTACTAGTGGACCCTGATGCAAAAGGGAAGAGACTTCTAAAAGAATCAATTATTTTATTAAGACTCTGATTTGTGTTCCATCAGTGTATAGGCCATTATACAGTCCTTCTGTGCTTCTGAAGATAGCTAAAGTACAAAGAGAGGTTACATTAGAGCAATTCACAAAATAACATCTGTCTTCATTGACGTGATGGAACTACTCAGACTACATCAAATGCAGATAGAGTCTGTGATGTTAAATCAGGCGCCCAGCAGACAACAGTCAATCTTCATTTCTCTTTGAAGTTACTGGAAAGAGGGGATTTCAGTTGATCTGGACCTTGGAGTGATCGTTTCTTGGAGAAAGGATGACTTCTGGTAGTTAGCTGCAAGAGGAGTAACATCTTCTATAGCAAAATGGTCAGCAGCTACAGCAGCTGGAACTGTATCCACAGGCAGAGCCAGAGCCTCATCTGGAGCCACATCCCCAGCGAGATTTTTATCCACAGCCAAAGCCACAGCTACAGCCTACACATGGTGTCAGCAGGTGAACTTTCAGTTAAGGGATTGAAGAATATTTCTAAAGTGTGAATGCCATCCAGTCTTCTAGGACCTCTATATACTTACAGGGTTGGGTGTGTCATAGCTCTCACGGGCTCTGCTCTCTCATTTTGCAATTCTGTTTCTAAACTGAGCTTATCTGTGTACTCTCATTTTGCTAGTTATTCATGATTTAGTTCCTGCTGCCTTAGAAATTTTTGCAAACCTTCAAGGAAAAAAAAGCCATATTGTCTAACCATTCAAGCTTATGAAGCCATAATTTATCTTCCATAATTTCACATCCATGACAAGATACAACACTTTCCAAATATGTTATAAATATGTGTTTCCTTGTCCTTCTGTTCTTTCAAGTTCTTGGAAATCATCTTTTAAATAATGTTATTAAGAATCAGTCATACTATTAGCAGCAGAAGCAGCAGTCAGAGTATTAAAATCAACTTGGTTTCTCTCTTCACTTATTCTTCTTTAATCACTAAATTCTAATATGGAAGCAAATGACATGAACCAGTTAATTAAGCCTATGTTCTGAATGTGCAGTTTTACTGTCTTTTCTAATAAGTGGAGATGCAGACTCTTGAAAAATTGATATCAGGGAAACCTGAAAGGGAGTCTATTCCATTTTCAGAGTCATCTAACCAACTTTTTAAAAAAATTCTCATTTTTGTCAAGTCTATTTCTCTTAAAATTCTGCCCATTGGTCTAGTTCTTGATAGTGGAAATGCAGAGTTTTTAATAAATTTCTTTCACATGCAAAAACAAAGTTCATAAAATATGTAGAGACATAAGCGTAAAGAGATCTCAGTGGAAAGTTTGGGGGACAAATTCAAACACATGTAATCATAACTTGGAGGCACCATATAAAGAAGTCACCAGTAGTCAGTTACAAAAGATGCACATCTTAGTGTTGGAGAAATTTGCTCAATTTAGTGAAAATGAAATGAAAGCACCTCATAAAAAGGTAGCTTCCAGGTGGATTAAAATCCAAAAGTGAAAGATAAAAGATTTGGCACTGAAGTGATGCTATAAGAACTGCAGTTTTAGGGTGCAGACTGGTGCAGACATTCTGGATAGTAACCTGCCAGAACTTGGAAAACTGAATATACACGAATCCTGCAATCATTCCAGCAATTCAGACCTTGAACTGACGCTCACAGAAGTCCATAGGGAACATTATTCATTGGAATGGTGTTGTGGTGAAGAGCTGCAGAAAGACAGGTGTGCATCACTGAGAAAGTGAAAGGACACAATCTTGGATAAGTGCCACATGGAGTACCATGCAACAATTAGACATAGTAATAATAGGACCTCGTTGTTGTTTGCATCCTTTGTCCTTCTTCCTCATTCATGGCTATCATATGGTCATTAGAAATCTAAATGAACGTGTAATAGTGAAGACAGACTTATCAATACAATTCACAGTGAATAAAATCCGATTTTAAAAATGGCATAGTTTATTACTGAATAACTTCATCTACAATTCTTAAAACTGAAGTGTTATGGATCACTGAATTTTTTTGCAATATTTGTACATTGAGATATCTTGGGAATAGAACCCAAATCTGAATGTGAAATCATATGTATTTTATACATGCTTTTCTGCATGAAATAAACTTTAAGAGATAGGATTTTCCACTATTTAGTGTTCAAACAAGATTCTAATGGAAGATTCCTGATTTTAGCTTTTCTGATTAGGAGTATTCAACGTATAAAATGACCATGCTCTGGGACCCTTGTGGATTGAAATGGGATGGTTGCAAAGAAGAAAGAAATAAAATATAAGAAGGCTATGAGTGACAGATAAGAATGAGAATAGATAAAAGAGAAATAAAAATATATAAAAGAACATGTTAAACAAAATTTAAAATCAGAAAATACCCTGCATGAAAACGATAGAAAAAAAAATAGAACCAGGGGAGTATATTGAGATCATCCCCTACACTTGAGGAAAATCGTATGTGAAGACATTAATTGTGCCCCCCCCCACAAGCTAGAAACTACTGAAAGACAAACGTCCACGTACATAAGCTTTTGCTTCAATGGGTTTTTTTATTCTTTCCCCCAGTAGCCAGACCTATGGGACGCTAGCACACTCTGTGACTGGGGAGTACGATCCCTGTCCAAAATCTTTTCTGTGTAGCACCTTCATCTAGGAGAAGCCACATACCACAGTAAAGGTCAAGAGGAGTAAGATAAATGAAAAGGATTCCATCCCAAATCTAAAGACAGTTCTTAGTAATGTTTTATTGGCTTTGACGTTTGCCCATATGTTTTTGTTTGTTTGCTTAATGCCAGGAACATGAGCATGATGTTGGTTAGACTCAGCAACCACTTTGACCACCAAGAGTATAAAAAATCACAGGAAGATTGGGGACCAGGAAGAACAATGGATTCACTCTTTTTTCTTTTCATTGAGCAGTTTTTGCAATCTCATCTAAACACTCTAGAATTCTTGTTTCACACATTTTTACATTTTTTTTAGCTTCAAATCCACCTACTTGCAACTAGACAGGGAGGCAGTCCAGAAGTAGTCCTGTAATCCCAGTTATGGGGGAAGGGGAGGGAGGAGGGTCACTGGAGCCCAGGAGCTTGAGACCATCCTGGGCAACATGATAAGACCCTATCTTTAATCAATTAACACTAAAATTAAATGCATTAATATAATCCCAACTTTATTACCATGATCTAAAACCAGAAATGAATACATCACTTCTATAATAATCTGTGAATTCATCCTAGATTTCCTTATTCTAAACCTTCATTCATGTAAGACAAGAAGTTTGTAGTGTGATATTTGTGTGTTTGTGTTGAGATATAAGGGTAATGAGTGGATATTATATTAACTTGGAAATATGTAAATTAGATAACATTTTAATGTAAACTATCTAAAACATTATTATTATTATTATTATTATTATTATTATTATTATTATTTGTATGATGCTGGAGATCTAACCCAGGGCCTTGCGCATGCAAGGCAAGCACTCTACCAACTGAGTTGTATCCCTTAAAAATATTGTATTTATTCCAAGTAGAATTCAACAAACATTCCAGGAAATCAAAAACATCATTAGTGACACTGATGGAAGGAGACCATACTTTTTAGTAAATAAATACTTTTATTAAGAAAATGCTATTAGAATTACATTTAGTATATACTGATCATACAGTCTTAATGCTGATAGGATAAAGAAAGAGATAAAGTTGTAAGAATTTACATTCAAATATTTAACAAAATTCACAATGTCTTCAGTGATGTGATGCAACTACTCAGTCTACTTCAAGAGCTAACAGAGGTTTTGATGTTAATTCAGGTGCCTAACAGAAATTAATCAATCTTCAGTTTGAAGTTAATGGATGCAGAGGTTTCAATTGAACTTGTTGTGGAGTGGTCATTTCAAGGGCAAAGGATGGCTTGTTGCAATGATTAGCAGCAAGAGGAATAACATCTTCTGTAGCTGCAGCAGCCAGAGCCATATCCATAGTCGTGGCGGGAGCCATATCCCCATCCAGAGCCATAGCCACAGCCACAGCCACAGCCATATCCACAGCCAGAGCCACATCCATACCTAGAGCCACAGCCAAAGCCAGATCTGTATCCACAGCCATATCCACAGCCAGAGCCGCATCCACAACCAGATCTGTATCCCTAGCCAGAGCCGAATCCATAGCCAGAGCCAAAGCCAGAGCCACAGCCACAGCCACAGCCATATCCACAGCCAGACCCGCATCCATAGCCAGAGCCACTGCCCCAGTCAGAGCCACAGCCCCAGCCAGAGCCGCAGCCGCAGCCTCCACAGGAGTTCCTATAGTAGTTGCTGCACATGGTGTCAGGAGGTGAGGTTTCAGTTGAAGGGTTGGAAGAATTTCTAAAGTTGAATGTCACCCAGTCCTCCAGGACCTTTATATACATACAGGGTAGGGTGTGCCATAGCTCACATGGGCTCTCCGTTCTCTCATTTTATAAACATGTGCCTAAAAACAAGACCATTCTATGCACACTCATTTTGTTAGGAATTTGTGATTTACTTCCTGCTGCCCTAAGAATTTTCATAACCCTTAAAGAAATGAAGGTACATGTTCTAAAACACAAAGTAATAACAGTATAATTTTTTATCTTCCTACATTTTATTTCATAATCATAACATAATAGGATATATCCTCAGAATATGTTTTTACCTAAATGTGTTTGCTTTCAAGATCATGGAAATTCTCAAATAAATAATAAGATATAGCAATTAATATAATCATCACCAGTAGGAGCAGCAGCAGCAGCAACAGCACCTTATGTTCTTTCTTTCCTAATACTTTCCTGTTTGAAAATAAGTTATTATGTTACTTTTTTTATGAATTTTTAGACAAAGAAGTGAATATTTCAACACGCTACCTGAGGGCCCCAGCCATCTGTACCTACTTGATGTCTGGTAGCTAGTTTGGGGTTCTTGTCTCTTCTCTTCTTTGTATTAAAGTATCATTGAAACTTGAACACAGTAATTTTGTATTTGGAGCCAGGTGCTGTCTCTTGGCTGGCTTTCAGCAGTAGAGTCTCTACCCCTGAACTTGCAGTATCCCCAGTAGATTCCTAGCACTTCACAGAAGAGGGGGAAACAAGCAATAGCAATGCCCTAGCTGTGTGCTTGTGTCCAGTCATCGTCAAAATCCAATTACAAATCTATAAAGAAATGTATTGTCCATTAGTCAGTTTTGTGAATATGTGAGTCCAAAGACATATTAGCAAAGCTCCGTGGAGGACCAAGAAGTGTATGTTTGGAAATGCAACATTTAGAATGAACTTGACTGATTGCTTCAAATAGTTCACTAATTACTGGATAATCACTGAAGGTGATTTTATTTGCACATTACTCTGCCCTATCCATAAACTCAATATTTCATATTTTTATGAATATACTTGTGAATATGACATTCTGCTAATGTTCTTTCATGCTTCGAGTCATTCCTCAATAATTTTTATCAACGCATTTGGACAAAGTGGAATAAAAATGAATATCCTTTGCCAAACAAAGCTGTCAAGTGTTTTATAAATTCCTTCAGCCCTTTTGTCTATTTGATCACAATGAAATTGTGAAATACGTAAGTAGCTTATAAAACAGAAATGCTAATACAAAATGGTTAGGAAACTTCACTGAATCTACAGGGCTAATATACTACCAAGTTCAAGAATGTGATCTTCCTTGTTAGGCTGCATTTTAAAAAAACTCATTTCTGATCAATGAATACTTGAACACTTGCTGTGAATGGAATTTTACATTTTATGTGGTAACATTTTTCACAGTATGATCATTATAAAATCCCCACTCATATTAGGTTCTCATTATTCTAAAAGCCACAGAGAATCCTACATACAATTTATTTCACAGTTTTGTTCCCAAGATATTCCAACAAGTATGGCAGATGCAATTTCAAAATTATGACGGTCACTCCAAAATGCTCTATGGCTGAAACCTGCTGGTATGACGGATTCCCTAATATCTGTTGACATGAGAAAAATGTGGTTCTGGTCATCCACAGCAGCCAAACTTTACCAGGTAGTTTAGAGAACAGAAGAGGAAGCCAACTGTAATTGTTTTCTATTCAACAGACTACCATGTCTGACAATCTTTCTGTATCCCAAATGAACACGGTTTCTACAGTCTAATATGGAAATATTTTCTACTTTCCTAGAATAGAAGGAAGGAAAGAAATGGATATGTGGGATCAACTCCTTCAATCCCTCTTTCTCAGTTTGCAATTTCACCCTCAAATAACCCTCAGAATGAGTGAGTCCACCTGGGTTTAAACACAGCTAGTGGTAAAGCACCTGATGAGGAAGTCAGTCTTCTTTCAGATGGTGTCATATGTGAGAAAGAGCTCTTGTTGTGAGGAATGTATGTGTCATGATCATCTATTTGCTTCAACCTAATTATAGTGTAGAAAGACACAGAGTATATTTATAATACTAATCTTCTTAGTATTCCAATATTTCTTTCAGATTTGAAACTGAACATACCACCCTCAACTTCCTACAATTCTTTTTTTTTTTTTTTTATTGTTGGTCGTTCAAAACATTACACAGTTCTTAATACATCATCTTTCAGTTTGATTCAAGCGGGTTATGAACTCCCAACTTTACCCCGTATACAGATTGCTGTATCACATCAGTTACCCTTCCATTGATTGACATATTGCTTTTCTAGTGTCTGATGTACTCTGCTGTCAGTCCTATTCTCTACTATCCCCCCTCCCCTCCCCTCCCCTCCCCTTTTCTCTCTCTACCCCTTCTACTGTAAACCATTTCTTCCATTTGTAACTTCCTACAATTCTAAGTGCTAAAAGGAAATACATATTGCTGAAGATATGATCTTGTTTGGGTTTTCTAACTTCTGCAACAATGTTTCCAAGGTCTTCTGGGTCCTGCCTTCAAGGTCTTCAAAGTTCCTGATGTTCCTCTGGTCCTTTATCTATTTCAACACCCAAAAGCAAGCCCAAATTGAACCTGTCTGCAAGTTTTTACAGATGTATTTTTTGAGCCTCTGTCACTCCCCTGCCAACCCACTTTTGCATGGTTAGCAGTTTCCTGAAGCAGACTTTCCAGTAACATCCTGTGTGTGTACACGTGTGTGCACATATTGATGAATGAAGAGCACTGATCGATAGAGAAAGAAAGAAATGGATAAACCCAAGTCATGAGACTCAAACGCTTAAGAACAAACCCATGAGTGAAACGAATTGGAGAACACAAGACTCAGCCTATGAGGAACGGCTTCTCCAGGGTCAGTATTCAAGATTTGAGACATTAGCAGTGTCATGGACACTGATGGACCTAAATGGATGCCAGGCACACACAGTTGGTAAAGCAGCTGCATATTAACCCTCCCAGTCCCTGAAAAGGTCAGAGAAATACAGAAATAGAACACAAGTAAAGTGAATAGCAAGTCTGTGTTAGTCGGATGTGTGTTACTATATTGAAATGGATGAGATAATTTGTCAAGAGAAGAGGTTTATTTGGCTCCCAGGTTTTGGAAGTCCAATCCATGATTGCTGCACTCTGTTTGGGGCCTCTGAGGAGACAGCCATCATGTGGAGCACAGGGTGCAGTCACACCACTTTTGTCATGAACAGAGCACAGAGGAAGAGGACGAGGACGTGCCTGGGAGGCCATTGTTCATTTCAAGGGTACCCCACTATGACCCAAGGACCCCTGTATGGTTTGGATATGAAACAAACCCCAAAAGCTCATGATTAAATTATCAGAGCTGTTGCCTAATCAGTGGATTAATCCACTTGATGCATTAATAATTTGAAAGGACTTCTCTACTGAGGGGTGTCTATAAGCAGATGGGACATGGCCTGAAGAAGTATGTGACTGGGGCATGTCCTGGGGGGTCACAGCTTGTTTCCTTGTTCCTTCCTCCCCCCCCTCTCTCTTCCTCTCTCCCTCTCTCCTCCTCCTCCTCATCATCATCATCATCATCATCATCATCCTCCTCTTCTTCTTCTTCTTCTTCTTCTTCTTCTTCTTTTCTCTCTCTCTCTCTCTCTCTCTCTCTCTCTCTCTCTCTCTCTCTCTCTCTCTCTCTCTCTCTCATTCCTGGGTACCATTAGGTGAGCAGATCTCCTCTGTCATGTCCTTCCGCCATGATGCTCTGCCTCCTGTTGGGCAAGAGAAATTGGGCCAGAGGACCATGGGCTGAATTTCTGAAACCGTGAACACAAAACAAACATTTTTACCTATAAATTGTCCTAGAACGGGAATTTGGGAATAGAAACAAAAACAATGAACACTACCTCCACTACTCCCCACTTCCTAGTCTGCCCCCTGCCAATAGTGCCAACTTGGGTCACAGCCTTAAGCAGGGGAAATTTTGGAAGAAAATGATACAAATAATTTAGCTTAATTAAAAAAACATACTAAAATTAAATAAATTAATGCTCTTACAACTTTATTACCATTTTCTTAAATCAGAATTAAATCAACCAGTTCTACACTAAGCCGTTACTTCAGACTAAGTTTCCTTTCTCATTGAGCTCCTCATTCTGATCCTTATTCTTGAGAGACATGAAATTTAGAGTGTGATATTTGTTTCTGTGTTGAAGATATAAAGGTAATAAATCAACATTGTATGAATTAAGAATATAGATATAAGATAATATTTGTATCCAACCAATAAAACTCATTGTATTAGTCCCAAGTTGAGTTGCACAAACTTTAGAGGAGACCAAAATTCCAACCATTAACAGTGACACTTACAGAAGGGAAACAACTCTTTTTAGTAAATATATTCTTTTATTAAGAAACAGCTATTTTGTTCCACTTTAGTATAAACCAATTATACTTCTTCTGATAGCTACAGAACAAATACAAGAAGTTTTTAGAGTTTACATTTTAGTATTCAACAAAATAATATCTGTTTTCAGAGACGTGATGAAACTTCTTAATCTAATTCAACTGCTAACAGGGGTTGTGATGTCAAGTCAGGTGCCCAGCAGAACTTCATCTTTTCTTCAGTTTGAAGTGAATGGATGGGAGGATTTCAACTGAACTTGCTGGTAGAATAGTACTTTAAAGAGAAAAGGATGATTTGTTGAAGTGATCAGCAGCACGAAGAAGAACATCTTCTGTAGCTGCAGCAGCCAGAGCGGTATCCACAGCCATAACGGGAGCCATATCCACAGCCATATCCACAGCCAGAGCCATAACCACAGCCAGAGCCGTATCCACAGACAGAGCCACAGCCACAGCCGTATCTGTATCCACAGCCTGATCCATATCCACAGCCAGAGCTGTATCCACAGTTGGAGCCGTATCCACAGCCAGAGCCATATCCACAGCCAGAGCTATATCCACATCCTGAGCCATATCCACAGCCAGAGCCACAGCCACAGCCAGATCTGTATCCACAGCTAGAGCCATATCCACAGCCAGAGCCATAGCCACAGCCAGAGCCATAGCCACAGCCAGATTTGTATCCACAGCTCAGGCCATATCCACAGCCAGAGCCATATCCACAGCCAGAGCCATATCCATAGCCAGAGCCGTAACCACAGCCAGAGCCGCAGCCACAGCCTCCACAGGAGTTCCCGTAGTAGTTGCTGCACATGGTGTCAGGAGGTGAGGTTTCAGTGGAGGGGTTGAAGGATGTTTCTGAAGTGTGAATGTCACCCAGTCCCTCAGGACCTTTATATACTTACAGGTTGGATGTGTCATAGCTCACATGGACTCTGTTCTCTCATTTTACAAACATGTGCCTGAACTGAGTTCAATCTGTGTACAATCATGTTATTAGAAGTTCAGCATTTCCTTAAAGCTTCCCTAGGAATTTTCACAACCCTTCAATAAACAGGTCTATTTTCTAAACACACAGTTGCATAGCACTATTATTTAATCTTATACAATTTCCTTTCATAACCATATCATGACAGAACATACCCTCAAACACATATCTGACTTATAAATATGTGTTTGTTTGTCAGTCTGTTCTTCAAGATTATGAAAACTCCCAATTAAAAACCAGGATCTTGTCATGAAATTATCATCACCAGCAACATGATCAGGGTCTATCTTTCCTGACTTTTCTAATAACTTGTTTTTCAAACATAATTCACAATAGTTACTTTTCATGGATTTTGGACAATGTAATGAATATTTCAACATGCTAACCATAAGACCTTGGTTATTATGAAATAAATAATATTTATTTCTGAAGGAAATGTTTCCTCCCCTCCTGGAAATGCATGTACTTCTCTTCCTTTTCTGTTGCTAAAATTTTTCTTAAAATCATGACAAGCCCAAATGATTTATAACTGAAAAGAAATAGGAAGAGTTTCCATTTTGAAGTATGAAAATATGTTGACCCAGTCCAATTCTTCCTGCAGTCCAATTGTTCCACCTCTTAAAAACAAGACTGTGTGTGTTTACTCAGACTATGGTCATGTTGGTGCTCTCCATCAATGCTGCCCACTCAGTGGAGTTAACCACCAGTGAATACTTCGACAGGTGGAATAGATGAGAACAGGAGATACTGTAGTCAAAGCTACCACATTCGAATTAGACTGGAGGGACAATTTTTAGTGTGCAATAACACAGAATGGTGACTTGAAGAAACAATGCACACTTTTGAACACTTTTAAAAGAATGGATTGACGTGCTTGCAGCAGAAACACAGGATGTTTACGTGAGTGATGATCGTACCAATTTTCTTGATTAAATAATTCCACATACTTTCTTCATTTTAGCCTCACCTGTCTTCTCCAAAGTATAATTTTAATAAATATATATACTTGTGCTACTTTTTTGCTCCTTTCAATTATGCCTATAGTAAAACTGAGCTTCAAAGCAATTTTTCTGTGCTTCACATCACCTTCTTCCCTAGTTTCTATGATAAATGGGGTGCTAGTCCATGGCCATTCTTCTGTTCACAACTCTTTCATGATTTTTGCTAAATCTTGGGCTTCCTATAGATATTTTACCCTAAATCTCAACTTCTTATCTTACACACTAATAAGATTTAAAAGATGCAACTGACCTCCACCAGATACACACAAATTCTTCCTAAACCTAAACATTTCTGTGTTTAACCAGGATATATAAGCCACACAGCAGTTCAGTTGGGAAAAGTTTAATATCAGAAACAACTACACTATGATAAACAGCAATGATAATATATGAGGAGACTCTGTATGAACTTTAGTCTATGAGATAATGCTCAAGGAAGGAAAAATTTAGAAGGAATATTGTTCAAGGAAGGAAAAATTTAGAAGGGATATTGTTCCCAATGAATGAGTAGACAGATAAATTACTGCAGTCAAAAATACTGTAGTGTGCACTTAAAAACTGGTGAATGGTTCTATCAGGTCAAGTATTACTATCACTAGAAGAAAAAAACAGAACATAAGGAAAGTTTTGGAGATGATAAATGTGTTTATTACCTTGGTTGTGATGATGAACTAACTCATAGATGTACGCATTTTTCCACATTAAGGAAACCACAGGCATTGCATGTGTCAAGCACTTTATGTCAATCAAAACTTGATCAAGCTGAGGGTAAAATGAATAAGCTAACCAGAAACACACAGACTTTCCACTCAGGTCACTTGACAAATATGACCAACCCTCTGGAATGTGGATCGTGAACAAGAGCTCTTTAGCCGGTGGTGTGGATATGTAGATTTACAGAAGACTGCACCACGGAGAGATCCTGGGGAGGGAAAGAAGGACAGACTTCAGGGACGTCTGTTAGGAAGCAGACTAAACTACAGACACTAAGGCATGAGAAGTATTCAAGGTGCCAGTTTCTGTGTTTGGTGTCTCAATAAAGATTACTGACAGGGTGATGTCTTTGAGCATCTAGCACATTGTGACCCCAGGCAAAGGTAGGCTTCACCATGTGTCCTCACACCCACTCTGCTCACATCCTGTTAGTCTCTCCTGTGCCTCAGCCAAAAGCCAGAAGAACCAGTGCCTCCTCCAAGGTCCATATGCATCCTCTACTAAAGTACCTCTCCCATGTTCCTTAGTAGTAAGAATAGCATTCCCTGGAAAAGAGAGTGAGCACTTTCCTGGCAGAAATATTCACTAATCATATGACCGTGGAAAATGTCTTCAACCTGGAAGAACCTCAATTTTTGTAATTGCTGAATGGGAAGAAATTTAAGTACATGTATACAAATTTTGCTAAGAGACCCATGAAAAATATGTAGCAAATATAAAGGGCAAAGTTATAGATGCTCACTCATAACAAACACAATATATTTTAATCTTTATTCGCTTTCCTGCATTCTAATAAAAGGATTCAACAAAATGACAAATTTTTGTACTGACATATGTGTTCTAAAATAGCAATGTTCACTTTAATGTTGTTATGGTTTATGAATGATGAATACATACCTACCCACAGAATAATGCAAATGCATTTTGTATATGTTTATACATTATTGATAAGATCTACTTCTCAATATTTGCCATAATTAACTTTCTAAAGTGGACAAACCTTCAAAACACAGACTACAAAATGATGAACCTCACTGTACTCTACTGAAGCATTTTATACAATAAAGATTTTTTTAAATATAAAATCAAGCAATATGCCACAGGGCTTGCTTCATAGACAATTCCAAAACTCCATAATCAATAAAACCCACTGAAATTGTACCAACACCTCACTGGGGAACCATGAGGAAAAAATCAATTTCTGCTGATTCAGATAGTCACTGGATTGCTATGTAAAACCAGCCTCTGAAGACCAATGTATATTTAAACATTTCAGTAGAGATGACTTAAATGGAATTACAAAGGACCCACTTCAAGTTCATGAGACCAAACTCTGGAAGTTCTATCAGAATCCCCCTGTAAATATATATGAACACCTTTACCTTATTTTTACTTCAGAGATAATTCAGTCTGAATCAACATAAGGTTTCTCCAAAATCCCAATTAGCTGGATGGTTTTATCTATACCAATGAAATGCCTTTTATTCTGCAAAATTTTAAAATTATTTTTAGTTGTAGGTGGATTCAATGCCTTTATTCTTATTTATTTGTTTTTATGTGGTGCTGAGGCTCAAACCCAGGGTCTCACCCATGCTAGGTGAGCACTCTACCACTGAGTCCCAGCCTCAAACCCTGCAAATATTTTTTAAGGTAGATTTGAGATTTCAACTCATTTTTGGAAACTAGAAGATTACATCACTTTAACAAAGGGTTAGGCTAAGGCACAAAAGGGTTATATTCCAACTCAAATTCTCATTGTGAAAATATCTATTTATTAAAAGTTCCAATATAGTCTAAATATCTTATATTTCCTAATGAAGCATACCAAATATAAACTTACATCACCCCATGCACATTTTTCCCCCAATTCCTCCCTATTATGTTCCCCATGAAACTCTAATTATGTATTTGGTTAAAATAGAATATTTATCTTCTGCCTTCTCTTTTAGTTTAAGCTTCTTTGGATATTCAGAAAAGCTTGAAGACCTTTCTTACTTTGTTAACATAATTATTACTAGCTCTAATCAATCATCCGTTCTTGTGTGTCTCCTAGAGGAAGAGATATTAAAAATATCCTCCTCTCTCTGGCTACCTTCCACACTATAAAAAGTTGTTTCTTGTCACCTTTCCTATTGCTACTAAGAACATCCAACTTTGACTGTATGCCTCTTGGGCATTTGTTTAAATCATAGAATCAACACTTCTTAAATCTTAGAGTCACAAAAAGAGTTGAGATGATGTTAAATATACCTGAGCCTATATGTTTGAATTTTCCCATAAAATGCAGAATAAATAATGATTGAGCTCCTACACAGACACACCCAAAGCTGGAGAAGCCGTCTGGGCTCCGATTTCCTTTGGCACTTAGTGTTTAGAAAACGGCCATATCTTGAGAAGTCCTCCTCCTGGCAATTCCTATAAGCCCACTGGATTCTGGACTCTGGAACTAGACAAACAATCTTAAAAGTTCTTCCACGTAATAATTCTCTACACGTGGTGGGGAGAACAGCCCTCTGCTGCTTCTCATCACAAGGTGCTCTGAAGCCCATGTTCCATCCGAGTCTTCTCTCTCATAGCCTCCCTGCCCCTTCCTCTCACTCCCTGAACTGCCTTTGAAATTTTCCAAGTCTCTGCCACAGCACATGTTCTCTCCGCTTCTCTTGTGTCCTGTTAATGAGAAATGTTTCTTTCTCCCACAGTCCAATTCCCATGCACACACTATGAGAATGGCCTAGAGATGGCATGAATTTGTGTCTTTGTGTTCATATAAAGTGTGATACACTTGGATATGGTAAAGAAGTGGCACAAACTTGTGTTTTAGTGTTTATATGAAATGTCATAAGGATGCAGAAAATTAATTGATAATTTACATGTGCAAGGACAAATGGCTGCAGTACCTTAAAATGAAATCCAAACAAACCTGAACACCTAACATCACAAGGCACCGTGGGATGTGGCCCCTGCCTCCCTCTTCATCTTTGCTCCTTTTGCTCTCCTGTGCATGTCATAAATGCACTAACAAAATATAATGTAAATACAGAAACTCCAGCCACATGGTTCCCTTTAGAGCCATAACCACCGTAACTTCTGTCACCTCAGGGCCTTTGCAAACATTCTTCCCTCTGCCTCCCTCATTTTCCCCGATTCTGACACTTACTTATTTTGAGATTTTTCAGATCCCACCTTAGTTGTCACTTCTTCAAACGTGCTTAGCTGATCTTCCTGTCAGAGTGCCATATGAGTTTTCAAAACAAAACAGTATTTTTTTATTAATGTAGATGCAAACTGTTGAGAGTGTTGTTCGTTTAATTTCATTTTGTTTAAACTTAGTTTCATTAAGTTTTGGGTGATGTTTTGAATGCTTTCCATCCCCTCCACCAGGATACACCTTCTGTGAGTCAAAGAAAACCATTCTTGTCCAATGATGCTTTCAAGTCCAATGCAGAAATCAAAGAAGGCCTAAATTTATGCAGACATAGACCATTTTCATGTGTTGGACTTAGAATTTTTCAAATGTCTATTCTCTCATAATACCTGTATATTCAACTCAATTACAATCAAAATACCAGCAGGATATATTTGTAGATATCAACAAATTAGTTAGAACATTTAATAAGAAGGAAGAAGAGCAACATTGGAAGCATCACACAATCAAGCCTTAAGAATGACTACAAACCTGTAGTAAATGTTTTTTCACTAACACGAGTTTCCACTAACACAGTATTTACCTGAGATTCCAGAAAGAAAAAAATTACTAAGAACAGTGTTGATTCTGATACAAAGAATACACAGTCTTGGCAAAAAATTCAATTGAATCCATTTATGAACAACTATGATTTCATCCAACAGTGGAATGTTTATATTTCTTGACAAAATAAAAAACAGGGCATAAGAGAACCAATAATTTACATTTTAAATATAATCAGAATTGATCTCCTGTATTAAGCAAATGAAATGGGAATATTCATGTAATCTCAACTATAAATAGGTTCTATGAAATAACCACAGGTGATATTCAATTCTTGTGTAAATAGACAAATGAGAAAATAGGGAATTTTTATAATGAGCAGTATAAGTCATGAAATATTTCAGAGTTACATTCTGGAATGATGTTCTAACAGCAAAAGGAATAACGTCTTCTGTAGCAAAATGTATGATAGGCATAGCATCCACAGCCATAGGCAGACCCAATCCAACAGCCACAAATGGAAGGACAGTCATAGCAACAGCCACAGTACCATAGTTTTCCCCACAGTAGTTACTCTACATAATGCCAGAGGTTAAGATTCAGTTGAGGTACAAAAGCATGTTTCGAAACTTTTAATGTTACTGACTGCCTGTTACCTTTGTCAGTGTATAAGTTGACAGGAAAGGCCAGAGCATACGGTCAATATTTTTATTCATGAAAAAAAAATTATGTAATGTCTAGCATATAATCAATAATCTCTGGAAGAGCAGAAGAACCAACAGAATGCACATGTAATTATAAAATGGAAAATATTTGATTGGACTCCATGATCATGGGCCAGGTGGTCCCACAATGGCTGTCTGGATGCTGAAGAGTCAAAGAAACCAGTAGCTGTTCAGTTCAAGTAGCTGCAGCCTTTAAACCTGAAGGACCATTGATGCACCACCAGCATGAAGCTGAAGACCTAGAAGCCCCCTGGAGAGTCTCTGTTTTGATTTCATGTTTGAAGACTGTAGCTCTAGAGGCTAATATTCATGTAAAATGGAAGCAGAATAAAACATAACCCACTAAAAGAAAATTCAAGCTTCTACACATAGATGGGCTTTTCCATCCTGCTTTTCATTCCATCTAGACCACATCCAATTGCCCAAGGCTGCCTATATTCCTGAGTGGTATTGCCCACTCAGTACCTTGACCCACATACCAATCATCTGGACACACCTTCGCAGACAAACCCAGAAATGTGCTTTACTAATTAGTTTTCCATGTGTCAATCCACTCGGTAGATAACCAAATCACAAGCTATATGTGCAAGTCACTCCACTCAGTTAATAATGAAAAGACCTGGTCTTTTTAAAGCTATGACAACTACTCTAATAAACACATTATTATTTGTTCTCCAGATTTATAGAGTTCCATGCTTGTTTGTTGTCATCCACCCATTGTCTTAAACTACTTACAAATATGTAAGGAAAGTTCCAGTTCTTTAGCGAGTCATCCGAATACATGGTTCCAAAGATACATAGCAAGGCTCTGTGGAGGACTGGGAAGTGTATGTATGGAAATGCAACTATTAAAATGAGTTGGACTAATTACTTCGACTAATTCACTAGTTGCTAAATAATTTCTAGGTGATTTCATTGACATCTAAATCTGCCCTATGCAGAAACTCAATATTTATTATTCTTATTAACCAAAATACTCAAGGATATGACACTCTGAAAATATATGTTTACTTCAAGAATCATTCTTCAATACATTTTTATCAATTATAGGTGTTGTCCATTAGGTTTTAGACCAGTATAATGCAAATTTTGTTGCTCTAGCTCTACAGTATGACTTGAAGTCAGGTATTACAACTTCTCCAGTATTGCTTTGTTGGTTTAGAATTGCTTTGGCTATTCTGCATCTTTTATTCTTCCAAGTGAACTTTAGGATTATTTTTCTAGCTCTGTGAAAAATGTAATTGGTATTTTGATGGAAATTGCATTGAATCTATGTATTGCTTTTGATAATATGGACATTTTAATGTAATTAATTCTGCCTATCCTTGAATATGGGAATTCTTTTCATATTCCTGTGTCTTCTTCAATTTATTTCTTAAGTGTCCTATAGTTTTCATTTCAAATGTTTTCTACTGCCTTTCGTAGATTTATTCCTATATATTTAAATTTTTTTTCAGACTACTATGAATGGTATTATTTTCCTGATTTCTTTCTCAGAAAAATTATTACTCATGGATAGGAAGCTATTGATGTTTGTGTAAAATTATAATTTTTCAACCTATGTCTTTGTTGAATATGTTCATTTGCTCTAGCAGCCATCTGGTGGAGTTCTTTTGGAATTTGTAACTGTTAAGCATATAATCTGGAAACTGATAATTTGAATTCTTCCCTTCCTATTTTTATCCCTTTTATTTCCTCCTCATGCCTAATTGCTCTAGCTAAAATTTATATTAGTATATTTAACAGGAGTAGTGAGACTGTACATCCTTGCCTTGTTCTAGATTTTAAAGGAAGTTGTTTCAGTTTTTCCCCGTTAACTACAATGCTGGCTTTAGGTCTTTCAGGAACAACCTTTGTGAAATTGAGGTAATTACCTTTTGTCCCTAGATTATAAGTGCTTTTTAAATCATGAATATGTGCTGTATTTGTCCAAAAGCTTTTTCTGCATTTACTAAGATGACATCATGTGATGAATTACATCTATTGACTTGCATATGTTCAACCTTACTCGAAACCCTCGAGTAAAACTACCTTGATCATTATATGCAACATTTTTAATATGATGTTAAGTATAATTTGCTAATATTTTTTTCAGAATTTTTGTAATTAAGTTGCTCAAGCATATTGCTTTGTAGTTTTCTGTCCTTGGTGTGTCTTTATCTGGTTTTGGTATAACGGCTTCACAGAAAAGAGTTGTAAGCATTCCATCTCTTTCTGTTTTATGAAATAATTTGTGGTAAGTTGGCATCATTTCCTCTTTAAAGGTTTGGAAGAATTAAGCTGAAAACCCATTGGTTTTTTTTGTTGTTGTTGTTGTTGTTGTTGTTGTTGGAAGAATTTTTATTATGGCTTCTATCCTACTTCTAGATATCATTATCTTTAGATTTTCTATGTCTTTTTGATTCAATTTTGGCAGGTTATACAAGTCTAGGTTTCAATTTTTGGGGGGAGTCTATGTTTTCACAATAGTCCATAATGATCCTGTATTTCTGTAATATATCTGGTGATTTCTCCTTTTTCATTGCAAATTTTAATAATTTAATAATTCTTCTCTCTTTTTCTTTTGGTTAGTTTGGCTTAGGACTTATGAAAATAGTTAATATTTTCAAAGAACTAACTCCTTGTTTCATTGATCCTTAGTATTGCTTTTTTATTCTCCATTTCATTGATTTTGGCTCTGATCTTCATTGTTTCCTCCCTTCTATTTGTATTGGAATTACTATGTTCTTGTTTTTTCAAGGAACTTGGGATGCATCATCATGTTGTTTATATGGAAGCGCTCTGATTTTCTTCTGAATGCACACATAGTCATAAGCTTTCCTCTTAGAATGCACTTCACAGTATCACATTGTTTTGGGTATGCTATATTGCTATTTTCATTTCATTCTAAGAATTTTCAAAATGTCTCCTCTGTTTTGTTATACCACCCATTCATCATTCAAAAGTGCACTGTTCAATCTCCATGTGTTTACATACTTTAGTGTAGTTTTTAGTATTAACTTCCATTTTTATTCAATCCAGTTCACATAAGATGAAAGGAATTATACCAATTGTTTGTATTTTTTAAGAGTTTCATTATGTCCTAAAATATGGTCTATTTTAGAGAACGTATCATGAGCAGCTTAGAAAAAAGTAAATCAGCTGTTGTTAGATGAAATATTATATACTTATCTATTAAGTGTGTTTGCTTTATGTTTTGGGGTATGAAGAGTATTTGCTGAATGGGTCTGGATGACCTATCTATTGGTGAGAGAAGTATGTAGTAATCACCTAGTACTTTGTTACTGGGGTCTATTTAATTATATTTAGTGTTGATTTTGTATAATTATATGCACCAAAGATTGGGGTATTACTATTGTAATACCTTCTGTTGGATTGTTCCCTTTACCTTTTAGAAGTGACTGTTTTTTTCTCTTCTGATAATTTTACCTGAAGGAGCTTCTTCAGATAAAAAAAAAAGTGTTTATTTGGGGGCTCCATTTGCATGGTGTATTAATTTCTTCCATCCTTTCACTCCCTGCCTATGGCTATCTTTTCCTGTAAGGTGGGCATTCATGTACATGCAATGTTATTACATGAATATTTTCTAAACTACTGCCACATTTGTTTTTAATGTGGTTCTATTTTTTAGGACCCTCAAAGGGGATTTGTCTATTTGTAAGTTCTGGAGATTGTTTTTGATTTCTTCTGTGTACACTGTTCTTTAAATGTTTTCTGTAACACCAGCTTAGTAGTCCTTGCTTATCCTGGAAGGTTTTTATTTCTTTTTTGATTCAGAAAGATATCCTTGTTGGATATTGCAATCTTAGAAAGTTCCAATTTCTAAACCAACTTTCTTTCAGAAATTGGAACTCATCATTCCAAGGCCTCCTGGATTTTAAAGATTGTGCTGAGAAATCATAACTAATTCTGATTGGTTTGCATCTAAATGTGACCTAACACATTTCTCTTAAGGATTTATAAAATCTAGCCTTGCTCTATATGTTATGCATTTAAAACAATGTGTTATGGAGAGAGATTTCTTTTTTTTTTTTCTTGTCCATTTGAAGTTCTGAATGACTCCTTATCTGAATGTCCATGTCATTCTACAGAGGTAGTAAATTCTCCTTTCATTTCCCTGAAGAGGTTAGCTCACATCTCACAACCATCTTCAATTCTAATGATTCTACAATTTGGACTCTTAATTTTGTCCCAGAATTCTAGCACATTTTGTTCATACTTACTTACTTTATGTTCTTGTATACTGTCTGAATATTTAAGTCAACTCACTTTGTCCTCCAGCACTGACAGTATGTTTGATTCTATTAGAGTGACTTTCAACTGAGTATTTTGTTGGATTTCTTGAGCCTTTCATTTTCAAGATTTCTGTTTGGAACTTTTTCAATATCTCTATTATATTATTAAGTTTCTCATTTGTGTTGTATACTACTTCCTGAGTTCATTCACTTCTTCTCTTTTGTTGCCTTGGAAATCATTGATCATATAATCAAGTTTTAAATTATTTATCTGGTATTTCTTCTACTTCAATATTTTTGGAGTCTTATGAACTTTAGGAGACATAATGTGATCTTGTTTTTTTATGCTCCTTATAGTCCTGCATTGGTTTATATGTATTTGTTAGGGTGGTCTTCTCTTCCTCTCTTATATATCTTCTAAGGGCATAGACTTTTCATTCAAAACTATTCTGGATAATAGGTTTTTTATGAATTTTCCAATGAATTTCCAAATGAGTTTTATAATATAGTTTCCCTGCTAGTTCCTTGATAGTTATTAGTCTACTTTGATATAGTGTGTATTGTGTCAAAGATTGGGGATTCCACTTTCCCTGTAGGTCTCATGAGAATGGAGTCCTCTTTGTAGATCTGGCAATGATGATACATATAGGGTATATGGTATATGCCTACTATGATTGTTTTTCTCTTCTTAAGAACACTGTATACTCTAAAGGTGTATGGATGTGATCTGTATGTGGTGTCCACAGTCTTTGTATTAATTGTCTCTGTTTTTTTCTGGAAGAGTGGACATCCATTTGTAGAACCTGATGTCCTCATTAGCTTTTTCTACTTGAAATCTGGTTAGTATTTTGTAGGTTTTATATCTGTTTCTTAAAAGTTTCCATCTCTAGTTATTCCTCTGAACACATGATTCCAAAGATATAGCAATGTATCTGTAAAGAGCTGGGAAGTATATGTTTGAATGAAACTCTTAGAATGAGCTTTTTTAATTACTTGGACAAGTGCACTAATTGTCAACTGATTAATAGGTACAATTATTTCTAACTAAGTCTGTCATATTTGGAAATTTAATATTTGGTATTCTGATGAAGAAAAATACACATGAATATGGCATTCTGATTTTTTTAAATCCCAGAGCCAACACTTGATAAAATATCAACTATAGATACTCATTTGTAAAAAAAAAAAAGCAAACAAACAAAACAAAATTATGAATATTCTTCACCAAAGAAAAAGCTAATGAATATCATATAAATTACAAATTCCATTGGACATTTTGTCTGTTTGATTCCAATGAAATTGTGAAATAGTTAGGTGGCCTATAATTCAGAAATAGCAGTACAAAAGAGTTAGAAAACTTTACTGATATCACAAGAATAATATATTACCAAGTTCAATTTTGTGTTCTCCCCTGTTATCCTACATAAAAGCCTTCCTTTATAAAAAAACAAATACTTGAACAATTAATTACACTGAAGTAAATTTTACTAATTCATGTGGTGACCCTTGACTCTGTGATTATTCTCTTATAAAATCCCCATTCACATTAGGGTCTCCTTATTCCCAGAGTTATTCAGAATCCTAGATAAAATTTATTTCATAGTTTTCTTCCCAAGCTCTGCCATCAAGTATGGCTGATGCCATTTTTAACCTATTCACCTTCACTCCTGAATGATCTATCCTTGAAACCCATTGGTACAACTGGCTCCCTAATTTCTGCTCAGATGCAAAGAAGTTGTCCTGGTCACCCATGGCAGCCAGTTACCAGATAATGTAGAAAACAAAAGGGGAAAACTGTTGTACTTGTTTTATATGAGCATATGGCAAATTTTAAAAAGAGCAGCATAAAACTATGCCTATGCCTTGTTATTTCAGTCTTTGTGGATCCGAAGACTAAGTTAAATCTAGCTGGGATTTCTGTCAAAGATCTTAAAATATTGCAATCAAGATGTCAATTAGAACAACTACCTCATTTCTTTACCGTACATCTTAATTAGAATTGCCAAATCTAGTAAGCATGTCCCCCAAAAGAAGTGTATGAAACATAGTAACAGTCATGATTTTATCTGAAATTCAAATTCAGCCCTCTTGTGTTTTATCCTCTCACCTAAAACATAACAATATCATAAAAGCGACATCTTATCATCTTTGACAGGGTTAGAGGCAAGTCACACATACTTCCCACACATAGGGCAGGGGATCATATAAGATTGTAGGTCATTGGGGCTTATCTTTACATTCTACCTACAAACAACTATGAATTTATGCCCTTTACCCAGTTCATAGTTGAATTTCTGTCACAAGTGTTGTCAATAAGATTACAGTTTATGGATATTTCAAAAATGTACTTTGTCTTCTCTCCCATTCTACCCTATCTAAAAGAATTTATCTCTTCATATCTGATTGAGAATCTCCTATTCATACTTTATGTTAGAGCTAGAAATTTGCCTATTTTTAGAAATTCCCACAACACTTCACTCTACCTGTTCTTCGCTTGGATCAAACTTCTGTTTTATTTATTTCTTTTGTTTTTGGTTGGAGGGTTTTTTGTTTGCTTGTTTGTTTGTTTCATTTGTGTGTGTGTGTGTGTGTGTGCGTGTGTGTGTGTGGGTGTGTGTACTTCCCAAACACTCATGTATATAACTATATTATAGCAACACTTTTGAAGCTTGCAGTTTTTCATGTTTTCTCCACATGTTTGGAAAGCGAAGATTAAGTATTTTAGTTTACTAGTAATAGCATATTCTGAAAGGTGTTTTATTAGTAGTAATTAGTAAATATTTGATGAATGAGACTACCTATAAAATCTGTAAAAAGTGGTTCTATGCCTCTAAGAATAACAATATAGCCACCCAACCATTCTGACTGTTCCACGGCTCAAGACAGACATCCCTTACAAGAGTCAAGGGCTCTAGAAACCTACAAGTAGTTGAATCTTGACTATACTTCTGAAAGTCTTTGCACCCTAAATGAACATTGAATTTGTACAGTACGAGGAAGAAATAAGTTGAACTTTCCTGGAATTCATATCACCATTTTCACAGAATCAAAGCTCAAATGGACTCAACCTATAATATCCTAGAATAGAAAGAGAAACAGAAATGGATATATGAGATCAGCTCATTCCATCCATCTTTCTCAGTTTGCAATTTCACCTTCAAATAACCCTCAGAATGAGTGAGTCCACCTGGGTTTAAACACAGCTAGTGGTAAAGCACCTGATGAGGAAGTCAGTCTTCTTTCAGATGGTGTCATATGTGAGAAAGAGCTCTTGTGGTGAGGAATGTATGTGTCATGATCATCTATTTGCTTCAACCTAATTATAGTGTAGAAAGACACAGAGTATATTCGTAATACTAATCTTCTTAGTATTCCAATATCTCTTTCAGATTTGAAACTGAACATACCACCCTCAACTTCCTACAATCCTAAGTGCTAAAAGGAAATGCATGTTGCTGAAGATATGATCTTCTTTGGGTTTTCTAACTTCTGCAACAATGTTTCCAAGGTCTTCTGGGTCCTGCCTTCAAGGTCTTCAAAGTTCCTGATGTTCCTCTGTTCCTTTATCTATTTCAACACCCAAAAGCAAGCCCAAATTGAACCTGTCTGCAAGTTTTTACAGATGTATTTTTTGAGCCTCTGTCACTCCCCTGCCAACCCACTTTTGCATGGTTAGCAGTTTCCTGAAGCAGACTTTCCAGTAACATCCTGTGTGTGTACACGTGTGTGCACATATTGATGAATGAAGAGCACTGATCGATAGAGAAAGAAAGAAATGGATAAACCCAAGTCATGAGACTCAAACGCTTAAGAACAAACCCATGAGTGAAACGAATTGGAGAACACAAGACTCAGCCTATGAGGAACGGCTTCTCCAGGGTCAGTATTCAAGATTTGAGACATTAGCAGTGTCATGGACACTGATGGACCTAAATGGATGCCAGGCACACATAGTTGGTAAAGCAGCTGCATATTAACCCTCCCAGTCCCTGAAAAGGTCAGAGAAATATAGAAATAGAACACAAGTAAAGTGAATAGCAAGTCTGTGTTAGTCGGATGTGTGTTACTATATTGAAATGGATGAGATAATTTGTCAAGAGAAGAGGTTTATTTGGCTCCCAGGTTTTGCAAGTCCAATCCATGATTGCTGCACTCTGTTTGGGGCCTCTGAGGAGACAGCCATCATGTGGAGCACAGGGTGCAGTCACACCACTTTTGTCATGAACAGAGCACAGAGGAAAAGGATGAGGAAGTGCTTGAGAAGCCATTGTTCATTTCAAGGGTACCCCACTATGACCCAAGGACCCCTGTGCTGAGGGCCATTGCCAAGTAGGAATGACGCATGGAAATTTCCTTGCCAGAGTACCCCATGTTGCTTAGAGGACATTCGATGGGACATTGCATGTATGCTTTAGTAAGGTGACCTTGCTCAAAGACCAGGGCGGATCCGGGGTTAGAACTGATCAGGTTTTAAGGAGTATCCCGTCCTTGGGTTTAGGGAAGTTCCAGGTTTAAGGTGTACCCTGCCGGGGGAATAGGGCGAACCTGCTGCCTCAGGCACGTCGGATCCTTGAGTTCTCATTGAGTTCTTGTGAGATTCAGAAAGTATTTTGGAAAAAAGCCTCATGGGGATGTGAATTGGTGGCAGAACTTGGATTTCCCCAGAACCTGTTTGTACAGGGCCTGTGTGAGTTTGGGAATAAAGGATTGCTGTTTGAATCTACAAGGTGTGTGGTGGCTCGTGATTCTGTGCCAAGCCGACACATTGGCACCCCTGTATGGTTTGGATATGAAATAAACCCCAAAAGCCCATGATTAAATTATCAGAGCTGTTGCCTAATCTGTGGATTAATCCACTTGATGCATTAATAATTTGAAAAGACTTCTCTACTGAGAGGTGTCTATAGTTAGATGGGACATGGCCTGAGGAAGAATGTGACTAGGGCATGTCCTGGGGGGTTACAGCTTCCTGGTTCCTTCCTCCCTCTTTCTCCCTCTTTCTCTCTCTTCCTCCCTCCCTCTCTCTCTCTCTCTCTCTCTCTCTCTCTCTCTCTCTCTCTCTCTCTTTCTCTCTCATTCCTGACTACCATTAGGTGAGCAGCTCCCCTGTGTCATGTCCTTCTGCCATGATGCTCTGCCTCCTGTTGGGCAAGAGAAATTGGGTCAGAGGACCATGGGCTGAATTTCTGAAACCGTGAACACAAAACAAACGTTTTTCCCTCTAAGGTATCCTGGACAGGTAATTTGGTAGTAGAAACAAAAACATTGAACACAACCTCTACTCCACCCCACTTCCTAGTCTGCCCCCTGCCAATAGTGCCAACTTGGATCACAGCTTTAAGCATGGGAAACTTTGGAGGAAAATAATACAAATAATTTAACTTAATTAAACAAACATACTAAAATTTAATACATTAATGCTCTTACAACTTTATTACCATGATATTAAATCAGAGTTAAATCAACCAGTTCTACACTAAGCCATTACTTCAGACTAAATTTCCTTTCTCATTGAGCTCCTCATTCTGGTCCTTATTCTTGAGAGACATGAAATTTATAGTGTGATATTTGTTTCTGTGTTGAAGATATAAAGGAATTAAATCAACATTGTATAAATTAAGAATATAGAAATAAGATGATATTTGGATCAAACCAATAAATATCATTATATTAGTCCCAACTTGAATTCCACAAACTTTACAGGACATCAAAAATCCCAACCATTAATAGTGACACTCATAGAATAAAGACAATGCTTCTTAGTAAATAAATTTTTTTATTAAGAAACAGCTATTTTGTTCCACTTTACTATACACCAGTTATACAGTGCTTCTGCTCATAGCTATAGCACAAATACAAGAAGAAAGTTTGAGAGTTTACATTGAAGTATTCAACAAAATAATAGCTGTTTTCAGAGACATGATGAAACTTCTTAGACTACTTCAACTGCTAACATGGGTTGTGATGTCAAGCAGGTGCCCAGCAGAACTTCATCTTTTCTTCAGTTTGAAGTTAATGGATGGGAGGATTTCAATTGAACTTGCTGGTGGAGTGGTCATTTCAAGGACAAAGGATGGCTTGTTGAAATGATTAGCAGCAAGAAGAGCATCTTCTGTAGCTGCAGCAGCCAGAGCGGTATCCACAGCCATAGTTGGAACCATATCCACAGCCAGAGCCATATCCACAGCCATAGCCTGAGCCATAGCCACAGCCAGAGCCATAGCCACAGCCTAAGCCATATCCACAGCCAGAGCCATATCCACAGCCAGAGCCATATCCACAGCCACAGAGGGAGCCATAGCCACATCCAGAGCCACAGCCACAGTGAGATCTATATACATTGATAGAGCCACAGCCACAGCCACAGCCAGAGCTATGTCCACAGCCTGAGCCATAGCCACAGCCAGAGCCATATCCACAGCCTGAGCTATATCCACAGCCAGAGCCATATCCACAGCCTGAGCCATAGCCACAGCCAGAGCCATATCCACAGCCAGAGCCATATCCACAGCCAGAGCTGCAGCCGCAGCCTCCACAGGAGTTCCCATAGTAGTTGCTGCACATGGTGTCAGGAGGTGAGGTTTCAGTGGAGGGGTTGAAGGATGTTTCTAAAATGTGAATGTCACCCAGTCCCTCAGGACCTTTATATACTTACAGGTTGGATGTGTCATAGCTCACATGGCTCTGTTCTCTCATTTTACAAACATGTGCCTGAACTGAGCTCCATCTGTGTACAATCATGTTATTAGATGTTCAGGATTTCCTTAAAGCTTCCCTAGGAATTTTCCCTAGGAATTTTCCCAACCCTTCAATAAACGGGTCTATTTTCTAAACACACAATTTCATGCCACTATAATTTAAATATATACAATTTCCTTTCATGACCACATTATGACAGAACATACCCACGAAGTATGTTTGACTTACAAATATGTGTGTTTTTGTTATTCTGTTGTTTGAAGGTTATGAAAACTCTCTATTAAAGAACAAGATCTTGTCATTAAATTATCATCATCAGGAATAGAATCAGTGCCTATCTTTTCTGCTTTTTCTAATAACTTATGTTTCAAACATAAATCAAAATAGTTACTTTTCATGGATTTTGGACAATGTAATGAATATTTCAATATGCTAACCATAATATATTCCCTCCTAAAACATTATCTTCTCTCTGAAGGGAATGTTTTCTCCCATTTTTTTTCCTGGAAAGGAATAAATTTTTCTTTCTTTCCTGATGCTAGAATTTTTCTTAAAATCGTGATAAGCCCATATGATTTATAACTGAAAAGAACTAGGAAGAGTTTCCATTTTGAAGTATGAAAATATGTTGATCCAGTACGTTCTTTCTTGCTGCAGTCCAATTGTTCCACCTCTTAAAAACAAGACTGTGTGCGTTTACTCAGACTACAGTCATGTTGGTGCTCTCCATCAATGCTGCCCACTCAGTGGAGTTAACCACCAGTGAATACTTCGACAGGTGGAATGGATGCTGTTTATCGTAGTCTAGTTGATAGAAGAGGAGATACTGTAGTCAAAGCTACCACATTCGAATTAGACTGGAGGGACAATTTTTAGTGTTCACAGAATGGAAATTCAAATAATTCATGTCTTTGAACATTGTTAAAGAATGGATTGATAGGTTTTCAGCAGAAACACAGGATGATTGTGTGAAGTGAAAATCACTCCAATTGACTTGATTAAATAATTCCACATATTTTCTTCATTTTAATCTCATTTGTTTTCTCCAGAGTATAATTTTAACAAGTACATATACTTGTACTACTTTCTTTGACTGATTCAATTATGCCTACAGTAAAACTGACCTTCAAAGCAATTTCTTTGAACTTCACATCACCTTCTTCCATAGTCCCTATGGTAAATGGATGCTAGTCCATAGCCATTCTTCTGTTCACAACTTTTTAATGATTTTTCCCAAATTTGGGGCCTCCTATAGATATTTTACCCAAAATTTTAACTTCTCATCTTATACACTAATAAGATTTAAAAGATGCAAGTGACCTCCACTATATACACACAAATCTTCCTAAACCTAAACATCTCTGTATCAGTATGTGTTTAACCAGGATATGTGAACCACACAGCAGTTCAATTGGGAAAAGTTTAATCTCAGAAACAACTAGACTACGATAAACAGCAATGATAATTTATGAGGAAACTCCTTATGGAACTCTCTGTCTATGAGGGAATGCTGGAAAAAAAGAAAAATTTAGAAGGAATATTGTACCCAATGATAGAGTAGATAGAGAAATTACTGTGCTGTATTCAGAAATACTGTAGTGTGCACTTAAAAACTGGTAAAGATGGGGCTGGGGATGTGGCTCAAGCGGTAGCACGCTCGCCTGGCATGCGTGCAGCCCGGGTTTGATCCTCAGCACCACATACAAACAAAGATGTTGTGTCCGCCAAAAAATAAAAATAATTATTAAAATTCTCTCTCTCTCTCTCTCTCTCTCTCTCTCTCTCTCTCTTTCTCTCTCCCCTCTCTCTCACTCTCTCTTTAAAAAAAATAGAATAATTTAAAAAAATTGGTAAAGATGGTTCTATGAGGTCAAATATTGCTATAACTAGAAAAAGAAAACTGAACATGAGGAAAGTTTTGAAGGTGATAAATATATTGGTTACCTTGATTGTTATGATGAACTCATGGGTGTACGCATTTGTCTACATTCATGAAACCACAGACATGGCATGTTTCAGGTCCTTTATATCAATCAAAAGTTGATCAGGCCATTGAGAAAATGAATAAGCTAACAAGCAAGCACTTAGAACCTACACTCTAGTCACTGGATAAAGAAGACCAGCCTTCTGGAGTGTATTTAGTGAACAAGTGATGATTAGCCAGAGGTGTGGACACGTGGAGTTATAAAGGGCTGGACCACAGCAAGATACTGGGGAGGGAAGGAAGGAAAGACTTTATAGGTGTCTGTTAGGAAGCAGACTAATGTACAGACACCAATACCTGAGAAGTATTCAAGGTGCCAATTTCTGTGTTTGGAATCTAAATAAAGATTACTGGCAGAATGATGTCTTTTAGCATCTAGCACTTTTTGACCCCAGGCTAAAGTAGGCTTCACAACATGTCCTTAAACCCACTCTGCCTACAACCTGTCCCTCTTTCTTGTGCCTCAGCCAAAAAAACAGAAAAACCAGTGTCTCCTTGTATGTCCATATGCATCCTCTACTGAGCAAGCTAAAGATGTGCACTAATTTAAAGTCAAATGCTCAAAGAAATCTCATCTACCATCATAGAACACATTGAAGTTTGAGTTTGAGATTGAAAGGCAGTAAATTGACACATGGTTCAGTCTTTTCTATGTTCCATGGTTCAGTAGTAAGAATAGCATTCCCTGGAAAAGAGAGTGAGTAATTTCCTGGTGGAGAATTGGAAAATGCCTTCAACCTGGAGGGACCTCAATTTCTGTAACTGCTGAATGGTAAGAAATTTAAGTATATGTATATAAATTTTGAGACCCATGGAAAATATTTGGTAAATATAAAGAGCCAAGGAATAGAAGCTCATTCATAACAAAGGCAATATATTTTCCTCTTTATTTACTTTTCTTTATTGTAATATACAGATTCGGGAGAGAGAAGGGAAATTGCATGGAAATGGAAGGAGACCCTTATTGTTATACAAAAGTACATATAAGAGGAAGTGAGGGGAAAGGGGAAAAAACAAGGGGGAGAAATGAATACAGTAGATGGGGTAGAGAGAGAAGATGGGAGGGGAAGGGAAGGGAGAGGGATAGTAGAGGACAGAATAGGCAACAGAACACAACAGAAACTAGTATGGCAGTATGTAAAAATGTGGATGTGTAACCGATGTGATTCTGCAATCTGTATATGGGGTAAAAATGGGAGTTCATAACCCACTTGAATCAAATGTATGAAATATGATATGTCAAGAACTATGTAATGTTTTGAACAACTAATAATAAAAATTTAAAAATAAATAAATAAAATAAAAATAAAAAGTAATAGGAAAATTTTTTTAAAAAGTAATATATGGATTCACCAAAAATTGTAAATTTTGCACTGATATATGCATTTTAAAATAGCAATGCTTGCTTAAATGTTGTTATGTTTTATGCATGATATATATGTATATATACATATACAAAATAATGCAAACATATTTTGTATATGCTATATATTTTTTGTAAGATCTACATATCAGTATTTGCCATAATTATTTCTAAAATGGACAAACCTTCGAAACACAGATTACAATGGGATTGACCTCACTGCACTCTACTGGAGAACTTTATACAAAAATTTTTTTTAAATATAAAATCAAGCAATATGCCACAAGGCTTACTTCATAGAATATTTTGAAACCCCATAATCAAGAAGCTCCACTGAAAATGTACTAAAACCTAACTTGGGAACAATAAGGACACAACTGATTTCTCTAGATTCAAATAGTCACTGCATTGCTGTGTAAAATCAGCCTCTGTAAGACTATTTTATATTTGATGATTTCAACAGAGATGAGTTAGGTGTCATTAGGAAGGACCCTCTTCAGGTTCATGAGATCAAACTCTGAAACATCTGATAGAATCTCGCTATAAGTAAATATATAAACCCTCTCTTTAGCCTATTTCTATTTCAGAGCTAATTTAATCTGATCAACCTAGGGTTTGTCCGAATCCTCAACCAACTAGATGGTTTCATCTACACCTATAAAATTCCTTTTCTTGTACAAGTATTTTTAAAACTATTTTTGGGATTTCAAATCATTCTTGGAAACTAGAAGATTATAAATTATACCTTTTTTAATATTCTTAATTACTTATTTTTTTATTTTTGTTTTTTTTTTTAATTTCCAATTAATTTGTTATTATTAGATAAGTTTCTAAGAGACCAGTGTATAAAACTTCAGTTTGGAGAGCATCAGCTTAGTAAAATGTTCTCTCAAACCTTATACTTTCAAGACTTATACATTTAGGAAACAGAATTGATACATAAAAGTTAATAATATTATCATAATTACATTGATTTTTTTAAACTTTTTTATTATTTTTTATTTCTATATGACAGCAGAATGCATTACAATTCATATTACACATATGGAGCACAAATTTTTCATATCTCTGGTTGTATACAAAGTATATTCACACCAATTTGTGTCTTCATACACGTACTTTGGATACTGATGTCCATCACATTCCACCATCATTTCTAATCCCATTCCCCCTCCCTTCCCCTCTCACCCCTCTGCCCTATCTAAAGTTTGTCTATTCCTCCCATGCTTCCCCTCCCTATCCCACTATGAATCAGCCTCCTTATATCAGAGAAAACATTCAGCATTTGGTTTTTGGGGATTGGCTAACTTCACTTAGCATTATCTTCTCTAACTCCATCCATTTACCTGCAAATGCCATTATTTTATTCTCTTTTATTGCTGGTAGTACTCCGTTGTGTAACTATGCCACATGGTATTGGCATCACAACAGACTGGTAGAACAATGGTACAAAATAGAGGACACAGAGACTAACCCACAAAATTACAATTAACTTATATTAGACAAAGGTGCCAAAAACATGCATTGGAGGAGAGATAGCCTCTTCAACAAATGGTGCTAGGAAACTAGAAATTCATATGCAAAAAAAATGAAATTAAACCCCTATCTCTCACCATGCACAAAAACTTAACTCAAAATGGATCAAGGACTTAGGAATTAAACCAGAGACCCTGTGTCTAATAGAAAAAAAAAGTAGGCCCTAATTTTCATCATGTCAGATTAGGCCCCAACTTCTAAGAAGACACTTATAGTGTAAGAATTAAAAGCAAGAATAAATAAATGGGATGGATTCAAACTAAAAAGTCTCTTCTTAGCAAAAGAAACAATTAGTGAGGTGAATAGAGAGTCTACATCTTGGGAGCAAATTTTTACCCCTCACACGTCAGATAGAGCACTAATCTCTAGGGCATATAAAGAACTCAAAAAGCTAAACACCAAAAAAAAAAAAAAACAAATAAACTAATCAATAAATGGGCCAAAGATCTGAACAGACTCTTCTCAGAAGATGATATACAATCAGTCAACAAATATATAAAAAATGTTCATCATTGCTAATAATTAGAGAAATGCAAATCAAAACTACTCTGAGATTTCATCTCACTCCAGTCAGAATGGCAGCTATTAAGAATACAAACATTAAGTGTTTTTTGAGGATGTAGGGGAAAACGTATGCTCACATGCTGCTGGTAGGACTGCAAATTGGTCAGCCAATACGGAAAGCAGTATGGAGATCTCTTGGAAAATTGGGAATGGAACCACCATTTGACCCAGCTATATCCCTCTCCTCAGTCTATGCCCAAAGGATTTAAAAACAGCATACTACATGGATACAGCCACATCAGTGTTTATAGCAGCACAATTCCCAATAACTAAACTGTGGAACCAACCTAGATGCCCTTCAGTAGATGAATGATTTAATTTTTAAAAAATATTTATTTTTTTAATTGTACCTGGACACAATGCCTTTATTTATTTATTTTTATGTGGTGCCGAGGATCAAACCCAGAGCCTTGCATGTCCTGCTAGGCGAATGCTCTACCACTGAGCCACAAGCCCACCCCTGATTTTAGTTATTTTTAATTATTGTTCTAATTAGTTACACATGACAGTGGAATGTATTTTGACGTACTGTACAAAAATGGAGCACAATTTCTCCTTCCTCTGGCTGAAAATGGTGCAAAGTCCCATGAGTAGTGTAATCATACATGCATGTAGGGTAATAATGTCTGTCTCTATCCACCATCCTTCTCATCCTCACATCCTTTCCCCTCCCCTCATTACCCTCTGCACAATCCAAAGTTTCTTCATTCTTCCCCACTCCACCCCACCCCCATTATGGATTAGCATCCACTTATCAGAGAAAAGATTCACCTTTGATTTTTTGGGTTTGGGTATTTAGCTTAACATGATATTCTCCAAGTCCACCCATTTATTGGTAAATGCCATAATTTCACTCTTACTTAAGGCTGAGTAATATTACATTGTGTATATGCAACACATTTTTCTCATCTATTCACCTTTTGCAGGGCATTTAGGTTGGTTCCATAGTTTAGCTATGGTGAATTGAGCTGCTATAAACATAGATGTGGCTACATCACTATAGTGTGTTTATTTTAACTCCTTTGGGTATATAATGAGGAGTGACATAACTGGGTCAGATGGTGGTTCCATTCCAAGTTTTCTGAGGGATCTCTATACTGTTTTTCATAGTGGTTGCATCAATTTGCAGTCCCACCAGCGATGAATGAGTGTACCTTTTTTCTTCACATTCTCATCAACACTTATTGTTGCTTTTATTCTTGATAATTGCCATTTTGACTGGAGTGAGACGAAATCTTAGAGTAACTTTGGTTTGCATTTCTCTAATCACTAGACATGATAAACATTTTTTTGTATGCTTGTTATTCATTTGTATTTGTTCTTCTGTGAAGTGTCTGCTCAGTTCCTTAGCTCACTTATTGAGTTATTTGTTTTTGGTGTAAGTTTTTTGAGTTCTTTATTTTTTTATCCTGCAGATTAATGCTCTATCTGAGGTGTGTGTGGTCAAGATTTTCTCCAATTCTATAGTCTCTCTCCTCGTGTTATTGAGTGTTTCCTTTGCTGAGAAGAAGAGTTTTAGTTTAATTACATCCCATTTATTGATCTCAATTTTATTTCTTTCACTTTAAAAGTCTGGTAAAGAAAGTCAGTTTCTAAGACAACATGGTGGAGATTCGGTCCTACTTTTTCTTCTATTACGTGCAGGGTTTCTGTGCTAGTGCCTAAATCTTTGATCTACTTTGAGTTGATTTTTGTGGAGGGTGAGAGATAGGGGTTTAATTTCAATTTGCTACGTATGGATTTCCATTTTCCTACGTATGGATTTCCATTTTCCTAGTACCATTGGATGAATAGACTATCTTTTCTCCAATGTATATTTTTGCATCTTACTGTATTTATGTGGGTTTATCTCTGTGTCTTATATTGTGCACCATTGATCTACATGTCTATTTTGATGCCAATACCATGCTGTTTTTGTTGCTATTACTCTGAAGTATAATTTAAGGTCCAGTGTTATGATGCCTCCTGCTTCACTCTTCTTGCTAAGGATTGCCTTGGCTATTCTGGGTCTCTTATTTTTCTAAATGAATCTTGTGATTGCTTTTTCTAATTGTACAAAGAATGTCATTGGGATTTTAATAGGAATTGCATTAAATCTTTCAGGTACACCACTTTAACAAAGGGTTACACTAAGTCTCAAAGGGGTTATATTCCAACTCAATATTTTATTGTGAAAATGTCTATTTGTTAAAAGTTCCAGTATAATCTAAATATCTCATATATCCTTATGAGCATAACAAATGTAAACTTAGATCACTCAATATACAGTTTTTTCCCTTAATTCCTCACTATTATGTTCCCCATAAAACTCTAATTGTATATTTAGTGAAAATGGAATATTGTTATCTTCTTCCTTCTCTTTTAGTTTAAGCTTCTGTGGATATTTCAGAAAAGTATTGAAGACCTTTTTTACTTTGTTAATATAATGATTACTAGCTCTCATCAATCATCCGTTCTTGTCTGCCTCCTAGAAGAAGAGATATTAAAAATATCCTCCTCTCTCTGGCTACCTTCCACACTATAAAAAGTTGTTTCTTTTCTCCTTTCCTATTGCTCCTAAGAACATCCAACTTTGACTGTATGCCTCTTGGGCATTGTTTAAATCATAGAGTCAACACTTCCTAAATCTTAGAGTTACAAAAGGAGTTGAGATGATGATAAATATACCTGGGCCTATATGTTTTAATTTCCCCATAAAATGCAGAATAAATAATGATTGAGCTCCTACACAGACACACCCAAAGCTGGAGAACGTGTCTGGGCTCCGATTTCCTTTGGCACTTAGTGTTTAGAAAACGGCCATATCTTGAAAAGTCCTCCTCCTGGCAATTCCTATAAGCCCATCTGCTTCTGGACTCTGGAACTAGACAAACAATCTTAAAAGTTCTTCCACGTAATAATTCTCTACACGTGGTGGGGAGAACAGCCCTCTGCTGCTTCTCATCACAAGGTGCTCTGAAGCCCATGTTCCATCCGAGTCTTCTCTCTCATAGTCTCCCTGCCCCTTCCTCTCACTCCCTGAACTGCCTTTGAAATTTTCCAAGTCTCTGCCACAGCACATGTTCTCTCCGCTTCTCTTGTGTCCTGTTAATGAGAAATGTTTCTTTCTCCCACAGTCCAATTCCCATGCACACACTATGAGAATGGCCTAGAAAAGGCATGAATTTGTGTCTTTGTGTTCATATAAAGTGTGATACACTTGGATGTGGTAAAGAATTGGCACAAACTTGTGTTTTAGTGTTTATATGAAATATAATAAACATTCAGAAAATTAATTAATAATTTCCATGTGTGAAGGCTACATTATAAATAAATACCTTAAAATAAAATCCAAACAAACCTGAACACCTAACCGCACAAGGCGCTGTGGGATGTGGCCCCTGCCTCCCTCTTCATCTTTGCTCCTTTTGCTCTCCTGTTCATGTCATTAATACACTAACAAAAAAAAAAATAATGTAAATACAGAAACTCCAGCCACATGGTGCCCTTTAGAGCCATAACCACGGTAACTCCTGTCACCTCAGGGCCTTTGCAAACATTCTTCCCTTTGCCTCCCTCATTTCCCCCCATTTCTGACACTTATGTGTTTTGATTTATTTTGAGCTTTTTTCAAATCCCACCTTAGTTGTCACTTCTTTAAAGAAGTCAGGCTCATACCCAACAGCCATACATGGAATGACAGTGACAGGCATAGCCACAGGCCCACAGTAATTACTCAACATAATACTTGAGGTGGAAATCTGCCTCTTTTTAGAAATACAACCATTCACCCTATATATTCTTAGTTTAGGCCCCTCTTTTGTTTAGTTCATTTATTTTGCTTTTGGTTTGTGGCATTTGTTTTTGTTTGTTTGCTTTTGTTTGTTTGTGTGTGTGTGTATATACTTCCCAAACTCTCGTGCATATAGCTATATTATAGCAGCACTTTTGAAGCTTGCAGTTTTTCATGTTTTTCTCACGTTTTGAAAGCTGAGATGAAATAGTTTAGTTTTCTATTAATAGCACATAATGAAACGTTTTATTAGTGGCTTAGTAAATATTTGATGAATGAATCAACTTACCTAATCCATAAGAAGTGGTTCTATGCCTCTAAAAATGACAATTTAGCCACCCAACCATTTTTTGTTCCACTGCTCAAGTCTGTTATTCCTTTTATTATTCAAGGACTCTAGGAATGTATGAGTAGTTGAAACTCGACTATATTTCTAACAGTCCTTCTGTATCTCAAATGAACATTGGGTTTATGCCACCTGATGTATAAATATTTTGTACTTTCCTGGCATTAATGTCACCATTTTCACAGAATTCAAAGCTCACATGGACTCATAGCCTATAATATCCTAGAATATCCTAGAATAGATGGAGAAACGGAAATGGGTATGTGAGATCGACTCACTCCATCCATCTTTGTCAGTTTGCAATTTCACCCTCAAATAACCCTCAGAATGAGTGAGTCCACCTGGGTTTAAACACAGCTAGTGGTAAAGCACCTGATGAGGAAGTCAGTCTTCTTTCAGATGGTGTCATATGTGAGAAAGAGCTCTTGTGGTGAGGAATGTATGTGTCATGATCTTCCATTTGCTTCAAACTAATTATTGTCTAGAAAGATAGAGTATATTCATAATGATAATCCAATATCTCTTTCAGATTTAAAACTATACATATCACCCCAAATTTCCTACAATTCTAAGTGCTAAAAGGAAATACATGTTGCTGAAGATATGACCTTCTTTGGATTTTCTAACTTCTCCAACACTGTTATCCAAGGTCTTCTGGGTCCTCCCTTCAAAAGTTCCTGATGTTCCTCTGTTTCTTTTTCTTATCTGTTTCAACACTCAAATGCAAGCCCAAATTTGCTGCAGTCCGGCTGCAGCAAAATAATCGGGGGTGACGAACAACTTGTGTACATTGATACAGCAGGAGTGGGAGCCGTTTACTGTAGGACAGGAGGGGTATTTATACATTCCACACTGCTTATCTTAATTAACATAAACTAGATACAGCAGTCAACCAATAAGGAATCTCCACACTTAATGGCTCACTGGCGCCACCTCACAAACCACTCCCCCTGGCAAAATGCCAGGCGCCATCTTGACTTGTTTACAGACCCTAACACAAATTTAACCAGTCTGCAAGTTTTTACATACCTAACTTTTGAGCCTCTGTCACTCCTCTGCCAACCCACCTTTTGCATGGTTAGCAGTTTCCTGAAACAAACTTTTCTGTAACATCCTGTGTGTGTACACGTGTGTGTGTGCATGTGTGTTCATGTGTGTATATGTGGGCATGAATTGAAGAGCTCCAATTAATATAGAAAGAAAGAAATTGATAAACCCAAATCATGAAGCACAAATGCTTAATAACAAACTCATGAGTGAAATTAATTCAGAATACATGACTTTGCCAATGATGGATTGCTTCTTAGGGTCAATATTCAAGATATGAGACATTCAGGGTATTATGGACACTAATGGATCAAAATGAGTGCCAGACATTAGACACAGCTGATATAAGTAGCTGATTAGCAACCATCCCAATCCCTGAGAGAGTCACAGAAATATAGAAATATAAGACAAAATATAAACAATTAGCAAGTCTGTATTAGTCAGCTTTATGTAATTTTAACAAAATACTTCAGATATTAATTTGTCAAGAGATAAGGTTTATTTTGGCTCACAGTTTTTGGAGGTTCTAGTCCCTGATCACTACATATCGTTTTGGACCTCTGACAAGATAACACATCATGGCAGGATTATTTGGTAAAGTAATGCCATTTGTTTCATGAACCAGGGAGAACAGAGAAAGCAAAAGGGTTTGAGGACCCAATGTCTCCTTCAAGTTCACACTCCCAGTGACCCAAGGACTTCTGTTATGCTTTGGATATAAAATGTGCATGAAACTCATGCATGGTATATAAGAGCTGTAGCCTAATCATTGGATTAATCCATTTGATGAATTAATAGTTTGGAAGTACTGTTCCACTGATTGCTAACCTAGGCAGGTCAGCATAGCTAGAGGAATTAGGTCATGGGAGCATGGGTGTGTGGATTACATCCTGTCCCCTGGCTTCTCTCTCTCTTTCTCTCTCTCTCTGTACTTTCTGGCAACAAGGAGGAAAGCAGTTTACTTCCACCATGCTCTCCTGCCTTGATGCTCTGCCTCACTTCGGGGCCTAGAGCAATGGGTTTGGCCAACTATGAACAACCTGTGAAACCATTAGCTCAAAATAAACTTTCCTGTTCTCAGTACTTCTGATCAGGTATTTTGGTCACAAGGGTTGAAATCTTCTTAACAAAACCTCCCACTCTGCTACCACTTCCTAATGGTTCCACCACCCGCCAATGGCATCATCTTGAGGAACAAAGTTTTAAAGGGGGATACTTTTAGGACATTTATTCAAGTCATAACAGTATCTGAAACAAAAAAAAAATACAGAAACACATGAGGAGCATCGAAATATTGTTTATTAGAAAATAGTCATAAAACAGAATCATAAAATACAAAGGTAATGAGTTTATACTTGTACTATGACCAAAATGAGGTCTACTGTCTTCCAGAAACATCGTAGAGGAACTCAGGTCTATAACTCAGGTCCTCAAAACAGCAAGAAGAACCTTCAAAAAGATCACGCATGATGGCTCTGTCTTCTCTCTATTCAGTGGAATTTGATTGGCTTTTGAGACATTGAAACAGAAATGGCCTCAAATTGGTCATTTTAGGGAAAAAAAAGGTGAGATACAGTCATGTTCTAGCAGCAAGAAGAGTAGCATCTTCTATAGAAACATGGCCGATAGCAACAGCAGCCTGAACCATATCCACAGCCATAGCTGGAGCCATATCCACAGCCAGAACCATATCCACAACCATAGCTGGAGCCATATCCACAGCCATAGCCAGAGCCATATCCACAGCCACAGCCAGAGCCGTATCCACAGCCATATCCACAGCCATAGCCAGAGCCATATCCATAGCCACAGCCAGAGCCGTATCCACAGCCATATCCACAGCCACAGCCAGAGCCATATCCACAGCCATAGCCAGAGCCATATCCACAGCCACAGCCAGAGCCATATCCACAGCCATAGCCAGAGCCATAGCCACAGCCACAGCCATAGCAAGAGCTACCACATGAGTTGTAGCACATGATGTCTAGCGATGGAAGGTCAGTAGTTCAGTGGAGAAACAGGTAGAAGGTTCTGAAGTCTGAATGCTATCCCCTGTCCTGAGATCTTTATATATACGACCAGAAATGGGTGGAACATCTGACATTGACTCTGTGGCCTCATTACCAAAGCAATTTTCATTTTTAGAAAGCTCATCATTCTAACAACAAAAACTTTTCATATAGTTATGTCTAGAATTTGGCTCCTGTCTATAGTCATGTGAATTGTAAGAAAACACCTGTAACCTACACATAAAGCAGGTATGTCCTAGAGAATGTAATCACGCCTAATTTCAATTTTTTTTTTTTTTACTCCAGATCATTAACTGTTCTTTACTTCCAGGTATACATTTGTGGACATGGGAGATTTCCCAGATTCTCCCATGTAAACATTAAAAGGAAATCTTGGAACTACAGATGAAAAGCAGACAGGGCGTATGGAGAGGCACTCTGGGGCTATACCTGCAAGAGAGTGGATAGAGCTCACGCAGAACAGCCACTGCCATGGTGGCTGGAGCAAGAGGCAGGTAAGGAAAGAAGGTTAGAACTGATGCCAAATAGGGCGCTGAGGCCACATTCCAAAATAAAACCAGCCACAACTTTACCTGACACAAAATCCGATGTTACCCGATACAAAACCCATAAGGATAAATGCAAATATTATTAATTATTATGTTATTGTTTTTCTTATATTAAATGCTCTAAATTAATATAAAAGTATTTTTATGGGTTAAAGAAATATTACAGGTTGGGGGGAACTTTTCACTGAGTTATTTTCTCTGAAACATCTTGTTCTTTACTTCACCAGATTTTTACCTGCCAGACTTCTACAGATCCTTCCCAGCGTAGCTGAAGCTACCTGTCCCATAAGAAGGATTCCTGCATCGCAGTATGCATTAGGCCTCATCGTCTGCTCTTCCAGAGCTCCCTGTGCAGGACTTGATGGTGGCACTGAATATTGTGATACTGATACCATCTGTTTTAATTATTTGATTCCCCAGACAATTGTGAGTTAAGGTCAATAACGTTGTCTTAAGCCAGGTGCACTGGCATATGCCTATAATTCCAGCAGCTTGGAAGCTGAGGCAGGAGGATCGCAAGTTCAAAGCCAGCCTCAGGAACTTAGCAAGGTCCTGAGAAACTTAGTGAGACTTTATCTCTAGATAAAAAAAAAATACAAAAGAGGGCTGGGGACATGGCTCCATGGTTAAGTGCCCCTGGGTTCAATCCTTGGTATGAGTAATAATAATATTGTCTTCATTTTCCATGAGTCTAACAAAGTAGGCTCTCACAGTTGAATGAGAACCTATAATAATTTTTATCTGTAAAAAGTATTTTTATTTTAATTTAGAGAATGTTATATGAGAACAATAATATAATAATTAATAGTGTTTGTATTTTCCTGTATAGATTTTGGGCACACTCACATTTATTACTTTGTTTGATTCATATAAAAAAAATTAAAGTATAAAGCTGTATTTTTTTCCTTGCTTTCCAGTTGCAGGAGAGATAATTGACAAAATTGTTGAAGGTAAACACAAATGATGATTTGATACATATATATATTGTGAAATTGTTACAGCAATCAAGTCAGTTAACCCACTGATAACCTCACCGGATTAACCAGTTTTTGTTTTCTTTTTATTTTGTGGTAAAAATGATTTATCAAATTTCAGGTATACAATACCATATTATGAACTATAGTAACCATGCTAAACTTTGATTCTCCAGAATTTATTCATTTCACATAACTAAAACTTTTTAGCCTATGACCAACATCTCCCCATTTTCTGTCCTCTTACCCCTGGTAACCACCTCTCTGTATTCTCTGCTTCTGTGAGTTTGACTATTTTAGACTCCACCTGAGATTGTAAGGTATAGGTCTTATGGTTTCATATTTACTTCACTTAGCATAATGTCCTGCAAATCCATCCATGTCTTCTTTAATGGCAGAATTTCCTTCTGTTTTAGTTAAACAATATTTCATTGTATGTTATCTCTTGTCTTTTTGATAATAGTCGCTATTAACAGGTATGAGGTGATAACTCATTGAGGTTTGAATTTGCCTTTCCATGATAACTAGTGATATGGAGCACCTTTTCATGAACCAGTAGTTTTCTTCATTTTTATATGCATCACAGATGGGAAAACAGAGACCAAGGATAAATATGTCACTTGAGCAAGAATTCTCAACTGTTGAGTTGTGGAGTCCAACTGGTTTAACTTCTAGGATATCATAAAATCTAGGATATGACTGTGCGTGGTGTTTTCTTTCAGTTTTTCAAATGTAAAAAATTTACTTTGTCTCACTAAAATTGCCAGCATTCCGCTACTCCTGCCTTGCATTTCAATCATTGGGATTTTTCTTTGTGGTCTTTAACAGCCTAGCCAAAACACTGTGTTAACACACCTCACACACCTCCTCCACAGATCTCCCATGTGCCATAGTGACACCAGACAGCTTTACTCTGGCCACAGCAGTCTCTAGAGTACAATCTTCTTAACATCCTGAAAGTTAACTTGACAAATTGTAGCATTGTGTGCCATTGATGATAACTTTCTAGACATTCTCAAATTTTAATCAATGTAGGGAAAAGGTACCCTGGATCAGCAATTTCCAGGTTAAAATACAAACCTCATATTCTATGTTTGCCTTCTAATTTTAATTGCCCCATTCTTATTGTTTCTGCTACAATATATTCAATATTGGCTCATTCATCCAACTCCTTGGCCCTTTCCACATTAACCTGTCACCTGCCTTCTTCTCAGTGCAGTCTTAGCACGGCAAGGTTTACTGGCATGCTTTCATTGCTTCTTTCCTAGACAACCATGCAAGAATCACTTAATACCATGAGATATTTTGACAATTTATATCATTCAAGCACTATTCCAAAGTATAAAGTTTTGTTTAAAAATATGTGCTTAGAAATTCATCAGGGAGAATAAATGTCCAGTCTGGATCCTTTTACCACATGCTACAGGAACATTAGGGTTCTTTTCATCTTTTCTTTTTCTCAAACACTAACTCTTCAATTTAATGCAGCCAGTATTTACTGTTATCATAGTCTTTCCCCCATAAAATTTTTATTTTTCATTAAAGACCCCATACTTTCCACAAAATCTAATGAAAACTTTACAAGTTGTTAATGATTATATAGTAAAATGTGGAAACAAATCATGAGAAAACAAGCTACTTATTAAAACATACTAGTTTGTTATTAAAATACAGTAGCAGACATCAACTTACTTGGTATCACAACATATATTAAATTCATAACTATGAAATACATGTCTGATAGCTGTACAAAACATCTAACTGGGGAGTGCATCTAGGATAAAAGAAAACTGAAGTTATAATCAAAACTCTAGGATTATCAAAAAGTTATTAATATCAACAAGCATAAAATATAAGGTTAAACCATATGAAATTGTCATCTTTGTATGTTAAAATGATTGAATATTAGCAATTCCATAACAGCAACCTATTAATGATAATGATAACAAAAATGAACTGGATTCTTACAGTGGTAGAGCTTTGTATTTTTTTTTTTAATTTTTATATACTCAGCAATCTGAACTAGCACTATTTTATCATTTTTACCTTGAGTATCAAAGGAGGTGCTTAAGGTGGCCCTGGTCACACAGTTAATAACAGATGAAGCCTACCTTAGATACCAGTAATTTGACTCCAGAACCTAGGCTTTTAATCCCAATCTTTACAGTTTTGTTTCTAAAAGTGTCATCATTTGTTTTACCTCCAGGAAATGATACTTTGTAGAGGTGGAGTGCAGTTAAAGATAATGTTGCATTACAGAACTTGGATATGTATTTACTGTAGATGCTCAAGATTTCTGAGAGCAATGATTTCTATAGATTTCTTTCTCTTCTTTTTTTTCACTATCATAAGTAGTATATCAAATTCGTGGGGAAAAATACATTTCTTCTCAGTGACTAGAGGGATAAGTGTAGTGGAATGCTATTAATTGTTTAATTATCTCTTTGGGAAAAGGAAGTGGGATATCTGGTTTGCCAATTTCCATAGTATAAATTTTCCTAGCATGACTGCTTTCAAGTTTTAACAACTGACTTCCAAAATTCCTGAAAAATCTATACCATATTGTCCTCCATTAACAACTTAACTTTTATGTGCACAACTTTAATTGATATATAATTTCTTGTGGATATGGTGTGAATTAGAGGCCTCTTTGTCTGTGTCTAAACAGATGGAAAATGGATCAATCTCATTGCTATGGTTTAAAACTTTATCCCCTCCAGAACGCATGCTAAAGCTTAATTGCCACGGGATGGTATTGGGAAGTAGGACTTCTAAGAGGTATTTAGGTCACAAGGTATGCATTCTTATGAACAAATTAAAGCTATTATTATAGAAACAGGTTCTGGGGATGGGTTTTCCTCCCTCCTCCTCCTCCTCCTCCTCCTCCTCTTCCTCCTCCTCTTCTTCCTCCTCCTCCTCTTCTCTTTTTCTCCCATCCATCTCTCTCTCTCTCTCTCTCTCTCTCTCTCTCTCTCTCTCTCTCTCTCTCTCTCCCTTCTACTATGTTATGATGCAGCCAGAACCTTGACATTGAATGTTCCCGGCTCTAGTTCTGCTCGTTGTAAATTACCTAGTCTCAGATATTCAAACATTACAAAACAGATGGACATCTATTTATTGAATAAACCTTCCAGGTAAAATGTGCATCTTTATTGAGTGCTTCCCAAAGTCTGCAGTTCAGGCACCTGTAGCCTCACTCCCTCAGACTTATCTACTTGTCGTATCTTTATAAAACACTCAGATTCTCTGATATTTTCTGGGCCCCAAACATGGCTTATCTTCTTATACAATGTCTTTTCCTGGCCAGTTTGTTGTGACTGGCCCTCTAGAACAACACTATACAAGAGAAATACATTATAAAGTATGTATAAGAAAAATTCAGATGCTTCACTGGCCACATTTTTAAAAGGCTTTTATAAACATGTAAAATTATTGTATACTATGTTTTATTTAATCTATGGCCTCCCAATATTATCAAGTAGTATATAATCAATAGTTCAAACCTATTTGATATATTATTTGATATCTACTGTGTGTTTTATACTTAATTCATGATGGACTAGTAGTATTTGCTTTCAATAGCCACACCTAGCCAGTGGCTAACATATCTGATTTTTCAGCTTATTCAAGAGACCTGAGAATCCCTCTATTGGTGTGGCTATTGATCAGTCTTCCCAGTGAATCTTGTTACTCTAACAATGGATTTCTAGCTTATCTTCTTTATCTGAATTCCTCTGCCTTGAATCCTATTTTCCTACCCATGTAACCAAATACTCCCACCTTATCCTTTATGGCTTTGCTTATACATCATTCTCCATTTGAAGCCATTTGTGACCCTTGTCTAAACTTTCTCTTCACATTCAGTCATTCAGTCTGAATGTGAAGATGGCCCCTTCAGCCCTCTGGCTAACCCCATCACACCTGCTGTCATGTGAATGTATAAATCAATGTTTTGTGTCTAACCGAAGATTTGGAATCCTTAGAAGTGGGCCTGGGTGTCTTAGCTTTATCTCTGCACCAATCACAGTACATAGCTAGAACATGAATTTTAAGACTTGTTCAAGGAATGAGAGAATCATGACTGATTTTACACTGAGAACCTCTACAATGTAACTCATTAATAAAAGCATTACTTATTTTTTTATAAAGGAGCTTTGATGCTTAAACCATTCCTGAATCCAAAAAGTGTGCCCTAATTTAATGTTTCCTTTCCTCCATAACATGATTAGATATGAGAAGACAAATATTCATTTTCCTAACCTACACCAGATTCATTTTACATGTGTGTGCACACGCACATGCTGTATGTAGAAAAATTTTCTCTAATTTTAGGATCCCTGTCTCTTTACCATTACCACTCTTTTCTCACTTCACACAAGCTGAAAGTCTCTAAATTCTTGTTGACTAAGAGAATCACAACATTTCAGGTTTGGAAGACATGGTAAATGCTGGTTTGTGAAGATCCTTTCCTGGATCTATAAACTATCTTAAACATGCCTACTAAATGACATCCTTCCTTGTTTTGGAATGCCTTTGATGCCAAGGAACATAATGAAACAATAAGTTAGATTTTCAAAGAGCTGTAATTAGTAGAATTCCCTCCCTCTGTTTGTAACACTAGCTTCAGCATTATGCAGGGCAGAGTCAACCCTCAGATCTGATTTATAAATGTACCCAATGTAAAAGAGCACCCTGCCCCTTGAAGAAGCTGTGAGTCACCATCGGATGGACAAATCTGGTTGTGTCCACAGCCCCAGTCCAGGGCTGATTTTGATTGCAGAACTGCATTTCTTCAAGTCAGCCCTTGTGGAATCTCTCAGCTCCAGGGAGCTCACCGAGTCAGACTTTGTGTGGTGACCCCCTCAAGGAAATGGGACATTTGTTACTGCTGGTTGAAACATAATTGATATCAAATCTAAAGGGTTTTTTCTGTTGTAGGACTTAGTAAAGTTCTGGATGGCCACATGGGGAAAGAGCAATAAAGTCACAATCCCCCCCCCAAAAAAATATAGTGTACCCTCTCCTTCAAAAAGTTAACCAAGGCATTAACTAGGCTTTTTAATCCCAGTATCCTATCAGCCCCATTCCCAAAGGAACCCAACTTAAGACACTGGACCTTGTTCTTTTACAACTGACAAAGGGTGGCACTTCCTGATGAGACCCAAATTTTAATGAACTTCTCTTTTCTCTTTGTACTTGTTAATGAACTTCCCAACCTCTTTTTGCTATTGGCATCTTTTTATTATCAGCTTGAATGTCACAACTTCAATATGTGGCTCCCAAACTAACACATCAGCCCTTACACTGTCTTATTGAACTTCTTTATTCCCCTGTTACAATTATCTGTATAAATCTATTGTGGGTTTTATTTGTTATATTATTTTTTTCTAATAGAGTACAAACACTGAAATCAGAAAACATGTCTATAATTTTTCTATTGTGTCTTCAAAGTCTAGGATGGTGCCTGGCCAAAAATATACAAATATATTTGTTGATTGAGTGAATCAAATCACTTGACTCCACCTCAATATATGTACACAAATACACTTGCACTTCCATTAATGCATATTATGTAACAATATGCTTTTTCTTCAAATTTATTATTTCCTTAGGCTTTATTCTTCATGACCAACACCCAAGTCTGATGAATACTTCCGTAACTCTTGACAACACTCTCTTCCATTCTGTTGCTCTTTTGAGTTCTTGTGCTACATGACTCTCCCTGGGAATTTTCTCATAATCTTTTTTTTTTCTTTTTAAAATTTATTCTTTATCGATATACCTGACAGTAGAGTATATTTTGACACACTATACATATGTGGAGTATAAATTATTTTAATTCGGATTTGATTCTTGTGGTAGTCCATGATGTAGAATTAACACTGGTTGTGTATTCATCTATGAACATAGGAAAATTATGTCTGATTCATTCTATTATCTTTCCCGTCCCCACCCCCTGTCTCTTTACTATATTCCCCTTTGTCTAATCCAATGAACTTCTTCTCTTCTTCCCTGCTTATTGTGTGTTAGCATCTACATACCAGAGAGAACATTCAGCCTTCTTTGTTTTGGGGAAACTAGCTTACTTCACTTAGCATGAGAGTCTCAAGTTCCATTCATTTACTGGAAAATGCCATAATTTCATTCTTCTTTTCTCATAACCTTAAAGATAGATACCATTCCTTCTCTCTTTTCCTCTCCACCTCCATTCAAGATCCAGTGCCATTTCCGAAGCACAATTCTAAAATTCTCTGTGATTTGTGCTTGGGTTGTGAAGGGCCTGAGCATATGGTACATGAAAAGCAAGCAGAAGACACATTATTGATATAAAATAAGAGTAAATGTATGTATTTTATAAAGGTAGTACCTTAAGTTCACCCAACAATTAGGCTAGTTAGTGTCAGCCTGATTTCCAAGATAGTTCAAAACACCACAAGAAAGAAAGGAATAATTCACAAGCAAGTACACAAAGACTTATTAGAAACAAACAACCATTTTTATTGAAAATAAGTGACTCTGACCACTGTCGATGCCATGGTCATCAACATGGTCATGACAGAGAATCAGATTTTCAGGGAGCAAAGGCTACTATGTGGAAAGTGGTGAGAAGATAGCACAGGTCCTAGGGCCTCCCAGATGCCATCCAAGAGATGGGCAGCCGAAGACCAATGACTTTCAAGCATGCCATTTTCTGAAGGTAAAGATCTTGAGGAGTGGATCTTGAAGAAGTGTCGTCTTTTAGAAGTGTCATTTCAGAAACAAATGGTCCTCTGATAGTGATGTTTTAGCAGCAAGGAGAATAACATCTTCTGTAGCAAAACACCCGGGAGCCACAACAGCCAGAGCCATAGCCAGAGCCATAGCCACCATAGCCACCGTATCCACAGCCACAGCCAGAGCCATATCCACAGCCACAGCTGGAGCCATATCCACCATAGCCACGGTATCCACAGCCACAACCATATCCACCATAGCCACCAAAGCCACCGTATCCACAGCCACAGCCAGAGCCATATCCACAGCCACAGCTGGAGCCATATCCACCATAGCCACGGTATCCACAGCCACAACCATAGCCACCATAGCCACCATAGCCACAGCCACAGCCAGAGCCATAGCCACCGTACCCACAGCCACAGCCGCAGGAGTTGCCGTAGTAGTTGCAACACATGTTGTCAGAGGAAAGCGTACAGGTGGGTTGAATCAGGATGGTTTGGAAGTGTGGATGTCTTCTGCTTCCCTGGGACCTTTATATACTGTCCACAATTGCCAGAGTATGCCATTCATTCCCTGACACAGCCAACAAATATTTAAACAACTATCATGTGCCAGCCACTGTTGACAATCAATAATGGTTTGCTTAAAATGTGCTCATTATTTTGGAGACTCTGGTTTTTATTTAAAGAACATCGTTTTAGTTTGTTCTGCTAATGAAATGTCTCAAACAAATCTCAGGCACAAATGTTAAACTGATGTCCATTTTTAAAACTTTCTATCACCTGGTAATATATTTTGTACAGCAAGTCTTGGGGAAAATATAAGAAAGATTTGCCCTCTAAACCTGAAAATCAGTTCTTTTCTCCAATGTAGATCCCATCAGAGTTTTACCTGATGAAATGTAGGTGCATTCTTGGGATTCTTGTATCTTTCACTACTGTTCATTGTACATTTAACTGAGAAGTTAAAAGGAGAATGAATGATTTTAGAACACTGACAGCAAGTGTGACTTAGTTTGATCCCTTTTCTATATATTATCTGTTTTAAAATTTTGCTTTCATAGCTCCAACTGAAAAATATGCATTCTGAAAGAAGATACCTATCATTAGTGCTTGGGTCTGTTTCTCTCTCTCTCTCTCTCTCTCTCTCTCTCTCTCTCTATATATATATATATATATATATATATATATATATATGTGTGTGTGTGTGTGTGTGTGTGTATAACATATATGTTACCATCTATTACCTCAATTGTAAATTTCTATTATCAATGCAACTAAATCAATGCAATTCACTTATAGAATATAAAATATCACTTTGGTAATAAAACATTTGGTTGAATGTGACCTAAATAAGTAAAGACTTCATAGTAAAAAGTATCTTTTTTTACAAAATTCAACTTGGCATTGCTATCACTAACCAGAGTTCAATGTCATGCATCAAGTTTCCTCTGACTTCTGTTATGGCTGATGATCTTTGCATGGGTCTAGGTGGGTTACATTCAGTGGTAAGTCTTTATGCAGACACCTATTGGGTATTTTAAAAAAGCTATCGAATTTATTAGAAATGAGTGCTACACAGGACTGAGCACCATGCTTTGTCCCCTTTCCTTGATTCTTCTCCAGAATGCACAGCTGTCAATAACATCTTTGAGCAACAAAGCTCTGCTGCAATCCAGGAAGGGGACAAATTCCTGCCCCTCTGCTGTCTTTTGCACTTACAATTATATTGCTGTACTAGAAGAATTTATGCTCAAACATATTGAACTACCCTTTAAGGGAATACCTATAAACTCTAAACATGATTGAGTTTTGAAACTTAAAAACAGAGGACCACATTCTTCCCTGCAAGAGGTAGAGAAAAATAGAAACATTGTCAGGGACCCAGGGCCTGTTCTATTCCTAGAATTCTAACAATATGTGTAATCCAAAGAACAGGACTATAATGCATTTACCTGCATCCCCTCTTCTGACTCAAATATATGCAATTATCATTCAACTTAAGAATCTACAATTTTCCTACCAGAATCTATAATTTTTCTAACAAAAATTTCTATAAGAATTTCTCACTCAACTATAAAAATCTATATATTTTGTACATTGAGGTTTTCCTCCTCTCCACATATAGCTCTAAAACTATAATGTGTACTCACAAAGTTTTGTGGATTGCTTTGCTTGGTGGGCATCCCTAAACAACTTAGCTGAATTCCAAACATGCTAACTGAACTTATGTCATAGGGAAGATGCTGAAGTTTGCAAAGACAGATGATTCTTGTCCAGGATCAAGCATACAAATAAAGTCTTCAACCCCAAAAGAAGAAGACAGATGCTCTTCTCAGGGTCACCTTATCTATATCCTGCTCATTTTTTTTAACCTCACTTTTCCCCATAATACAGGAATAATAAGGACAACAGAGCTATTGTCACATTTGTATCATTGATTCTCAATCAGAGATAATTTTACCCTCTTGGTGACACTTGCTAATTTCTGCAGAAATTTTCAAATAGCATGACTTGGGGTGGAAGGAAAGCTACTGGGCATCTGCTAGTAGAAATCAAGGATGCTTATAATCCTGAGAGGTAAAAATCAGCTTGGAAGAACAAAGAAACATCTGGTCCAAAATGTCAGAATTGCTGAAGTCTGGAAATCCTCATTTGTAGTTATGTCTGTAGGGGTCTAATTCAAGCATGCCTTTCCTTTTTACTCTATAGTCCACATCCTACCTTTATATCAAAACCATGCAGTAGAAAAAAACAGTAAAACAGGAAAAAAATGTTTTTTATTTGTTTTCACTTATCTTACTGGTATAGGTTAGATTTATACATCATTCTCAGAACCAAGCAGTCTCAGAGTTTTCAATTATTTTTTACCATAATAGACATGAAATCCTAGTTAATAGATAATATAAACTTAGGAATATCATTTATTCTGTCTAATATTTGGATTTAGATGATAAAGGAGTGAATAGTGGCTGATTTCCTACTTTATTAGATGCCCTTAATGGATATTTTCACAAAGCTGTCAATCTCTTTTTTTGATAACCTTCATTATAAGATATTTGTCCTTCTGTGAAAAAAAAAAAATATTCCTACCTATTTCTTCTGATATTGGGTACTGACCTTATCTAACCACTCTACTGTAATTCATCCTTAACAATAGCATACAGAAAATAAATCCCCCCCAGTTTTTCTTTTTCCCTTGATTTCTTTCCTTTTATATCATCCTTGAATTTCAAAACTATAAATTCTACTTCACAAATTCTCTGGAATAGACATTTGGCTTTTCAATACCACTGTCAACACCAATTTCCAGAACACAATACAAATGCATTATTGAAGAAAAGTCTTCTATCGAGATTGCATTACTTCTAATACCTTTCCATTCAGATCTTTAAGTACTGGTTAATAAAAGCAAATGTAATTTTTTTTAATATTTTTTTAGTTGTAGTTGGACACAATACCTTTATTTTTATTTGTTTTTATTTTTATGTGGTGCTGAGGATGGAACCCAGCACCTTGCACATGCTAGGCGAGTGCTCTACCACTGAGCCACAGCCTCAGCCCCAAGGCAAAAGCAATTTCTATTCTCTGCGTCTGTGAATTATCAGGTCTCAATACTTACTTGCCATATAATTTGCAACTTAATAGGTCTTCAATTAAAAAAATGGATGATTGAGTCAAACACATGTTCCAGTATTGATGTGCCACTTACACACTGTATTTGAGTATATGCTTAAATTCTCTGAAAACCAACTTTCTTTTTCTAAAATGGAGTCTAAGCATTTTCACATGGTCATTTTTCATATTTCCTGGACTCGTCAGTGCATTAGGGGAAAAAAACTATGCTCAATAAATGTTCCCTTGATTCCATTTTTCTCACAATACATTTTTAAATTCTCATCTATAATAATTTTTCAAACATCATATTTATTTGTACCAAAATGCTGATTTTGTCAGAATTTAATATAATAACTGTAATTTAAACAGGCTGTTCTATCATACACACATGTAGTCTAATTTTAAACTTTTTTATGATGAAGAAGCAAAACCTTTCAGAAAACAAATTACTCTCCAGGTGACCTTTGTACATTCTGAGTGAGCCATTTTGTATTTTTGATTTATTACAAAAATACTGTGTCAAGCCTATATCATTGGGCATGGCTGCATGCATCTTTTCAATGCATGGATCACTTACAAGATGACTACATTGTATTCATAAACTCTATCACTTGAAAACATGTTAGGTATCTATCTGGAAAAATACCATGTGACTTTTTGAAATTCCAGAACATTCCAAAGATTAGCCTACAATAAGAAAATATTTTACTTTTAGGACTACTACAGTTTGATAGCTTCCTTAAGTACCATCTTACAATGAAAGATTTTAGACTAGCTCAAAATTTTATTAAGTAGTAAAGTCTCAATATCCATGTGAAAATGTTTCTAGAAATTCCCATGATTTGGGGATGTATATACATGTCCCCCTTACAGTAGAGTATACTTTTATTCTAGCTTCCAATTCTAAAAATCTAGTCTAAATTCTCATTAAAAAATGAGCCACACACTCTGGCATATGTCTGTCATCCCAGCTTCTCTGCAGTTTGAAGCAGGTAGGCCACAAGTTCAAAACAACTTAGCAACATCTAGTCTTATAATGTCTTCAGAAAGGATTGGGAAGTAGCTCAATACTATAACACATTCTTAGAATGTGTGGGGCCCTGGGTTTAATTCCCATCTCAAAAAAGGAGGAGGAGGAGGAAGTGGAGGAGGAAGGAGATGGTGGTGGAAAATTTTCCTCTAATGCAGTCTTATCTTTACACACATTATCTCCTCACAACCTGCTAAGATGCAAAAGGCAGGTACCTGTTGGACTAGCCCTTGGGGGCAAAAATCTGAGTCTCAGATCAACTACACCACTGGCCCAGGGTACACAGCTAATGAGTGCCATCCAGCATGTGCACCTGCCAGCCACGTTCTCTCCAGATCATTGGCAAGGTACATGCTCTCTAGAAACTCTTGTTAAGAGTAAAAGAAGGCTGGAACTTCCTCTCCAGATGTAGTTGGTGGTGACAGCTCTCCGGGTCATGGTCATAAGTGCATAAGGTGGCTTATTGTCCTTCTGCTACATGACTGGCCAACTCCTCCTCATGCGCTCTTCTTGGAAATGTTTCTTGACCTTTTCCTCACTAAATGATCCCTCTCTTATTAGACCTGCAACATATAGCCCTATGGGAACAACTGCTTCATTCTATTGTTAATTGTATCATATAACTCATACACGATTATGAATCCACTGAGGAAAAAGAGATGCTAGGTAAGTACATAGATGGGGAAATAGACAAAAGAAAAAGAGAAAAAAATGGGGAGGGGAGGAAAGTGGAAGGGAGATGAATGGTTGTTAAATAGATAAATAATAGATAAATTATCCACAAATTCTGCTTTAACACAAGCTTTTTCTCTCCTAGCCGTGAAAACATGTGCTGGGACATATGTTTGGGGCTTGGCATGTTCTCCCATACATTGGTCCACCATCCTAGCCGTGAAAACAGCCAGGGCACCCCATGATCTCCACATAATAGCCACAGAAGTACCAACTCATGGCTCTGTAGGCGAAGGTGTCAGGGAGTTATAAGGGTGATGATGTGCAGGTCCCAATGTTGCCCACAATCTCAGACCTAACAAGCAGACAGGAAGGGGGTGGATATGTTGAGTCTGCCTGCTCAGGCTCAGGCATGTAGCCATTTGCTTCCAATGAACTCATTTTACTGGGCCCTCTGATTTGATTAAGAAGTCTTTTTAATTTGCTGCTACCCAAGGTTTATCTCTAGTTGATAATGACACTGGGAAAAAAACTGCCTTCTTTCTCATAACCCTGAACCTAATGAAAAAGAAATGTTTTGGGGGTGACTCATGATTCTACATAAATCAAAACACCAATTAAATTTAGTCAGTGGCCTTGAAATTGTATGTGTGTGTGTGTGTGTACATGTTATATGTAAATATGATTTATTCAAATCCTTGTTAAGTGAGACTAGTGTTTACCATTCGGATATTACAGAAAACAATACTAAGATTTAAAATTAAAAGTGACCTGACCAGAATTACACAGCTGTATGATGACAGAATTATAACTTAGTAATCACACTTCAAATATTCTATAGGTCTGATCCCAACATGAAAGGCAGGATTCAATAAATCACCTTTTACAAAAAAAAAAATGAAATGTCAATATTGGCACTTCATAAAGTATAAACATCCGTGAATTTCCTTTTTATCCTAACATATTATATTTTTATTTTAACCTTCATAGACTTATATAAGCCAAATGCAATTGACAATTTTTAACTCTGTCTTCTGTGAAGTTCCAAGTACCACTTACTATGCAAAGCATCATTCTCACCTACCCCTCCAGTAAGACTGCTCAGTTTCTGTCCCCCCAAAGCCAAAATTGCCTATTATTTTTCTTCTTGAAAAAATAAAAAGAGTTAGGTAAAGACAAGATTAAGACAGAATGAGTACGGCATTTTATAAGTGTTTTAATTCTGGGTCTAATCCTATGTAGAAGTATTTTAGCTTTAATCATGATCATATAAAATTAAACCACAAAGTAAAAAGCTATCTTGTGACTTAGGCTTCCATCATTATTGTCAAGACACATTCCTTCCTCTTCAAAAATTCCCCAATTCACATACAGCCCTTTAAAATTCCATGAGTCCTGCACACAGCAAGTTTCTCCATGCCTTCTCTCAGGACAAGTTTGGAATGATATTTACTCGCACAAACTTCATCTGGTTGTTTGCAAGACCATCAGTAAACAAGTGAATTCAATTTAACAGTCATGTATTGACAGCATGCCAAATAGGAGACATGATCAGAGTCAATCAGACAGCTATGCAACCCGCACAGTTGCACAGGTCGTGATGCCCAGAATGTGTGCGCGTTACCTAATGCTCACCATCTTCAACTTATGAGCATTTTCATCTTTGAGTTAATGGTGTGTGAGTAAAGTCTGCTGGGACATATGTTTGGGGCTTGGCATGTTCTCCCATACATTGGTCCATCTCCTGCTACCTACTCGCCTCCCCAGAAAGGGTACCTGGTTTCCTGCTCCCTAATTCCCTAACTGTTGCCACCTTTTGCTCCCACAAGAACCTGGGCACCTATGAAGATCTAGACTCACTAGGCAGGTGTCCGCATGCCCAACAGCACAGGGCATTAAGGAGCAAAAAGAAAGAACCACGGCATATCAAAAGAGCACAGAATAAAGGAACGGGCTTCTGTCCTGTTTTCTTAACTGAGAAGCCAATTTTGCAGTTTACACATTTAGGACCTGGTCCTGGCCCTTGCATTCCAACTGTGTACTCGCTCTGCCTGGTTGCTTCCCTTCACGGGGAAACTTTATCACTGAATAGGCTGAGCCCACAGTGTTGCCTGCCTCTCACCCATTAGTTTATCTGTGCCCTGCAATTTCCTTTCCACCCCTTCCCATCCCTCCAAAGCTACTGTCATAAGTCACCAAGGGTGGCCCCCACTGGTGACCGAACACAGCTTACCACTATTTAATCTTTCTGAAGCATTTTAAGGAATGACTTTCCATCAGCTTACAGAATTTTAATTTCTCACCTCACAATTTTTTCCTCATAATATGTAATTTGGGGCTGGGGTTGTGTGGCTCAGTGGTAGAGCACTTGCTCAGCACAGGTCAGGCACTGAGTTCAATCCTCAGCACCACATAACACCAAATAAGTAGGATAAAGGTATTCTGTCCATCTACAACTAAAAATATATATATATTTTTTTTTAAAAAAATACATAATTCTCTACAAAATACAATGAATGAAAAATCTATATTTGCTAATACTGGCCTTGCTCCTATACATTACATTATCAAATATATTCCTAAATATATTCTTAAATTGATCCATCTTAAAGTATGGCTATTCTATTGGAAACACATCTTAGTATTTTGACAAAAATAAAACAGATATGACCAAACTATCTGATAATAAACATAGGGTCTGGAGCATTTTATATAATAATTTATTACCCAAAAAAATGCCAAATTATGTCTCTAGATTTGACATCACGAAATAGTGTGAAGTTCATTAACATTGAGTAGGTGTTGCCAGTTAAATCCTTCTGACTTAGAAACATTATTATGTATAGTATATATAAATGAAAGTACTCTATGGTATTAAGTGCACTTGTCTTTCCTTATGGAAACTAAAAAATGTCATCAACACTGCCAATAATTTATTGAGTCATTATCTCACACATAGGAAAAATATCCTTCAACAGAAAAATCTGTATATGCTCAATAAATTAAACAATGGCTTTTAAAAATTTAACTATATATTCTAGAAAAAAATATTGTGAAAGAGTCTAAACAGTTATGTTAATCTCAGTTTTTGGAAAGGATGAAAATGAAACTGATGAACAATGGGTTTTTCTAAAAGTATCTCCATTGAGAAATAGTTCCAGTTAATGAAAAAATTCCCCCAGAATACTCAGTATTGAACAAGGAAGAGTCTCCAAGGTATCAGAGTTCCTGGGGCACCTATCACCAATTCTGGGTTCTCCTCAGAGTCAGTTCCATGAGTCTTGATGCAACATGCTTGTCTAATATGGTCTTTCTCTCTTCCTGGTTTCCTGCTGATGTAGGTTCCACTGGAGGCTAACATGACATCTTCAGCCAAAACTTACAAGTTAACCCAGACTCTATGCAAGGGAACTTGCAAGAGAAGCAGGAACTGCCCCTCCTGATCTGATTCTTCCTATAAAGTTCAGACCTCAATAAGATGGCACCTTGTGGATTCCTTCTCCCTTATTTGGCCTGTAAGATAGTTTCTCTGATCATCTGACAGTCTACCTGCCATTTATGCTTTGAGGATCAGCTTGAGTCTTCTGACAACTTCCATCATGCCTAATGATTTATGTTCTCCAAAACACCCTGTGTATAACTAGGAGCAATCATCCCTTCTGCATCATAAGATGCCAGCAGACTACTGGTAAATTGACTCGCTGGAAAATAAATCATAAATTTTTTTCACTTCAGCCAATGACAAAACAATCAACCTGATGTCACCAACATGATTCCAATCAATGATGGAACTGAACAGAGAGAGACACACTTACACAATTTGCCGTTCCAGCTGATACATGCTGGATAACACACACCACTGCAGGAGTATCATCCTGCTGTATTACTTAACACAGATTAGAGAGCTCGTATCTCTAGAGTCCTATGCAATTCACTTAACTTTCTTGTTTACCAGTTTTCTTATCTTAATATATTACTATTACCTGCCTCTTTGGGCTGTGAAGAGAGTGCAGTTAATATCTGTCAACAATAGTGTATGCTTGTAGCAAGTGCTGTTTAAGAAGTTTTATTTTTAATATAAAATGAAATGATGATCTTGCTATATCTTCCATATGTCAGGGTATGAATTCTTTGGAGTCTAGAACTTTATCTCATACCATTAAATTCATATCACCTACTAAAGTACAAACATCATCTTTCATAAATGTTTGATAAATGAATGTTAGTAGTTCTGAATATAAAATAGAGATTGGCTCATAGAAGGAGAACTTTGTGTCTTTTCTTAAAGCATCAATATGCGCATACACAAACCACCCCACATATCCACACACCACCACCCCACATATCCACATCCACACACTAATATTTTATCTATTCCCTACTTTGGAGCTTTAATTTATTCAGGGCTAGATGATATCTTTCTACAATGCAATCAGCTTTCTAAAACTCATCCTATTTGATTTGTCCCTCCATTACAGAAATCGGTACAAAAATCTTGTTTTATCTTGTTCTGTATCCAGCCTGATCATTCTTATCAAGCCTCTGTGTTTCAAAGCCACTCTTTGTTCATAGAATCCCAGTGATTACGATAAGAAGGACCTCCGGAGAGCAAGATCAGCCCCCTCTCCTGGATGCTAGCATCACATCTACAGCATATCCACAGACTGATGACTCTGACCGTGCCCCAGCACGTTCAGAGACATGGCAGGCCAGCTTGCCTGTGTGCTTTTTATACAGAACCAATTAGCAGAGGAACTTCTTATGTTGAGAAGTTGGACCTGCTGAACATCCTGTTTCTTCATTCTGGTTGTGGTCTCTCAAAGTGAATGAAAAAAGTATCATTCTCTAATATCCTCAAATATATAATGCCATAGACAAAGTTCCTAAACCCAATTTCTACCATTTGAAACACTATAAATCTCAGTTTCTTTGTATTTCAAATAAGGGCAGACAGCTGTCTCTCCATTTCCAAACATAGACACTTAATATTGACTTCTTTCCCTGTATTTCTCATGTCTTGCTTTTTCATTTTCATTGTTATAGACCTAATTATGGTTTGGTTTCTAAGAAGATCACTACAACTAGTTCACAAAAGTTGTACATCTTCTCCAAGTGCAGAATATCATTATTGCTGCTGTTCTTTCATGACAGTTAAATTGTGGCAGAATGTAGAGAGAAAATGGAAGAATCACTTCAGGAATTTCTGTTTATTTTCATTATAGTAAAGGCAATAACAAAGATCAACAATGCTCATGCTTGATGTACTACATATTTCAGAAAGCTGGAAGGGAGGACTTTGAACGTTTTTACCATTAAAGAAATGATAAATATTGAGAAGACAGTTGTGTTTATCCTGACTTAAACATCACACAATGTATACATGTATCAAAATATCACATTGTCCATTAATTTGTAATTTAGGTTTTTGTATCAGCCAAAAGATAAATTCAATCTTTTAAAAGTCAATACCTGTGTAAAATACAAAGCCTCAAATTTTCATCCATTTGTGTAAATTCTTCACTACCTAGTTGTGACTGACAAACAATTCGTATTCATTAAAAAGCTCCCTACTTTCACACTGAAGCCAAGCATTTTTTCTGCATTTATCACTTTTCTTCCCTCTCACAGTATTTTTTTTTTTTTTTGGTGGTGGTGTTGGGGAGTGCCAGGGATTAAATTCAGGGGCACTCAGCCACTGAGTCACATCCCCAGTCCTATTTTGTATTTTATTTAGAGACAGGGTCTCACTTGGCACCCCACTTTTGCTGAGGCTGGCTTTAAACAGTTTCATGTTAAGTCTTAGTTGTGTCAGTAGTTGTACTAAATAACAAGCTCTTGTTAAGTAGTTTAAGAGAGCACTTTGTAGTTAGCAAAGTTCTGCTTTGGCCTTCATGAGCCCACCCACTAACATCATGCTTTCCTGCAATTCCCACACATTCAATTTGGGCAGCACCTGTAATGTTATTTTAAACAATAGAATATTATAAGACTGGTGGGATAGCACCACAATAGTTATTTTAACTCATTGGGCAAAAGTAAGGGGAATTTGCCAATGTAATTAAGTTCCCTAATCAGTTGATTAAATAAAAAGGGATATTATTTTAGGTATGCCTGACCTAATGAGGCAAGGAACTCTAAAGCAGCATTTTCTGTCTCTCTGTCTCTGTGAGTATTTCTCTCTCTCCTTTTCTCCCTCTTCTCCCTTCCCACTTCCTCCTCTCTTCATGCCACCTACCTCTACTTGCATTGTTGGCTTTGAACAACCAGAGGAATTCATTATCACCAAGGAAATAATTTCTGCCTCCAACCTTAGGAAACAAAGGAGATCCTTCTGGTTCAGGCCTTGATGAAAGTATCAGCCTGGCCAAACCTTGATTTTAGTCTTGTGAGAGATACTAATCAGAACACTGAGTTAAACTGTTTCTAAACTTCTGACCTGAGAGATAATAAATGCATATTGATTTTAGTAGCTACATTTGGGTAACTTGTTGCACAGCAATAGATAATTAATATATATGCAATGCCCTGGGGAGTTACAAAGTTGAAAATATATAATTAGTCTTACATAACCAGATATCTTTAGAAGTTCTGCCTTTATCCTTCATCATCAATGACCATCAATCCCTCTCTTAACCACAAAGCTGCTGAGAAGGGTACGTTCTACTCATTTTGGTCTCCTGTTTTCTACTCATTCACTCCCAGCTAAGCAAACTGTGTTTATTCCCACCACTCTACATAAGTGATCAATATTCTAAGATTACCATACATGATCAAATTGTCAAAACTAAGTGATGTTTTGAAATACTTAATGTACTATTTTATGAAGAAGACAAGAATATGAAATAACAAATCACTCAAATAAGATGTATTATTTAAAATGCAATAAAAGCATTATGACATCATGATACTTTGGTATTTAGAAACTATTGTATAAACTGATACCGTCCTTACATAGCACCCTATTTGAAAATGATCATATATGTTTATTTGTTAATAGGTACAATGCCTAGCTTCAGATTCTATGACTATCAGCTGATTTTGATGACACTTGGTGATTAACTCTTACAAGTAACAATAACAAAGCTAAAAGTTACATTTAATCCTTAGGACACTGTTAAGAAAGAAATAGGTACTGTTATTTCTTGTCTCTTATTTCTAAAAACACAGTTTAATAATTAAAGCAAATTTCTCAACATGAGTAATCAAGGAACAGAGAGAAGGTTCGAACGTCAAAATCAGAAATTTTCCTACTAGATGCTGGAAGTTTGATCATTATATGACAACTAAGTTGAGGCTTAGATATGTAAAATTTTTTAAAAAAATATAATCATTATTCTCATAAAAGGAGATTTTAACCGTGATCATTGTTTCCTCATCTAGAATACAAAGACATTTCCAAGAATCAAAGTACTACAAATACCAAACTATTATGGATACTTCACATTCCACTGTTATATCTTCTGTGATTTCTATAGAATCTTGTTTTAATACACATCAATATTTATTTAATTTACATAATTCTGTCATGAATCTTACTAAATAAGAATAAAAGTTTTTCCAATTTCCTTCCTTGAATGCCACTTCTCAGAAGTAAGTATGTCTTTAAAAATGGCAGGATTAATTCTAAACCTCCCAGAAAAGAAGTAGACAGAATTCTTCCCTAAGAAATAAATGGTTCCAACTCTGCAGATTATTTTATTTTTAGTAGAATAAAATAAGATTTCACAAGCATCACCAGGATGCTGACTATAAGGACACCTAAATTGCTCTGCCTATTAAAATAGGAATAAAATTTGAAGATAGGAGACAGAGATGACACAATGATGGTAGTTAATGAAGATGGTAGAACATTTGATAGGCCTTTCACTGCAAGATGACATGCATGCAGAGAAGTAAAACCCTGAAGCATTCTGCTCAACCCAGGTTCAGAGTGTTAGCATGATTAACTACCGTCCAAGTCAGGAAATAAAATCTGACTTTCCCAGAAACTCCTCTCCTCCCTCCTACCAGTTACTGTCCCAGTTCTCTTTCCCAAAGAGGAGCACCAAGAGTGGAATCAAGGTCATGACTTTTAATACCACAATTTAATTTTTGCTGTTTTTAATCTCTAAATAAATGGGATCATGCCCAGGTACTATTTTGTGTCTAATTTCTTTTGTTCACTGTATTTGTATAATTCATTCCCACTTTTCATTTATACAGACAACATGTTTGTTCTTATTTCTTCATAGAGTATAACTTTATGAAAACACTACAATTTAGTTATGCATTTAACTGTTGATGAACATTTGAGCTGTTTTAAATTTTTAAAATGTCACCAGGAATATGTTTGTACATACTTTGTTAAACATACGTATGCAGTTCTTTTGAGAGTAGTCTTAAGAGAAAACATTCAACCTTTGATTTTTTGAGTCTGACTTATGTTTACCAGCAAATGCTATAAATTCATTCTTATTTATGGTTGAGAAAAACTCCATTGTCTACATACGCCACAAGTTTTTCATCTATTCATCTATGGACAGGCGTCTACACTGGTTCCATAACTTGGCTAATGTGAATTGTGCTGCTATAAATAATGATGTAGCTATATCCCTATAGTATGCTGATTTTAAGTATATCATATGTGGTATGTATATACTTATTTTGAAAGATACTGCCAAGCAAGCAGTTTCCAAAACTGTTATACCAGTATAAATTTCCTCTAGCAGTAGATTCTGTTCATTCACAACCTTAATAACCTCTGTCATGCTGAGGCTGTGGCCCAGTGGTAGTGCACTTGCCAAGCATGTGTGAGGCATTGGGTTCAATTCTAAGTGCCACGTATAAATAAATAAATTAAATAAAGATCTATCAACAATTTTAAATTTAAAAAAAAAACTTTCATTGTCTGTCTTTTACATTTTTGTCATTCTGGTGAATGTGATATATCATAGTAGCTTTCATTGCTAGTGGTTAATGGAAATTAAAAACTTTGAGAATGTTTATGGGCTGTTTGAATATTCTTCTTGATGACCATTTTTGTCCACTTTTCTACTAGATCATCTTATTTTCCTCATGAATTTATTATTTTTTATTAAACCAAAGCTCTCAGTTCTAATATGGTCTCATGTGTTAATTTCTTTTTGATGTTTCGTACTCATTGTGTCTATAATCTTTGTCTATTTTAACATCCTGAAGATATCATCCTATTTTTGTTTAAAATCTATGTTTGTTTATTTTTACCATTCACATTTAAATCTATTATTAATTTAACAGACTTGTGTATGGTGTAATGTAGAAGCAAATTTCCTTTTAGAAAATATATTCAATGACCATCACCATTTATTGAAAACATCATCTTTAAAGCATTGCATACTGAATCATTCTTGGCATAAAACAGAAAGCTACATACATATGTGTGAACCTGTTTCTGAATTATTTCTTCTTCCATTTGTCTATTGTTTTATGCATGAACCAAATTTTCACAGCTTTAATTACTGTCAGTTTTAAGGTCTTGATATTTCTAAAGGTATAAATCTTTCAGGTTTTCTTTTCTTGATCAAAATTGCTTTGGATACTGAAACTCATTTCCAAGTCTTCTTACAATACTGCTATAGATCCCATATTAGCCTTGTAGACAGAAGAAATTTGTTGCTCCAAGTTTAAATAATATTTCCTCTCTATTCGCAAAATTTCATGTTTCTCCTTCTTTATATCCACTCTATTCCTCATTGCCAAATTAAATTTCCCTGCTGTGAATACAACAGTCACTAATATGCCATTATGTAAAAATGTGAGTATGTAACAGAAGTGAGTCTGTATTATGTATTTGGGGAGTTCAAAACCCAATTGAGTCGAATGTATGAAAGATGATATGTCTTGAGCTCTGTAATGTTTTGAACAATCAATAAAAAAAATAAATAAATATTAAAAAAAAGAAAAAAAATACCAAATTGTTTTTGTACATCCTCAGATGCACTCAGCCCCATCTGTCCAACTAGCTTTGATCATTTGCTTTGCTTCTGATATAATCAATTTTGATTGAAATTGCATTGAATCCATGGACTAATTTATAAAGAGTTTACTTCTTTGTGAAATTGTATTTTTCAAACAATAAATATTTACAATTTAAAAAAAAAATAAAAAAAAAATAAATTTCCCTGCTGTGTACAAATATACTGATATGGAGTTTAAAACTCTCTACAAATTTCTGAAGATGAATGTACAATAATGATTATTTGAATTGAGCTCACTGGAAATTGAAGATCCACCTGTTATTTTTGTTGCCCAATATTGCAAGAAGCTCAGGAAGTCCCAATAAATGATTCATCAAAAAGAATACATAGACTGATTAGATACAAAAAAGCATATTATTGCGGAAATCAGGGTGATTTTCTTGAATCAGAGAGAGTCCATACTGCAGAATTAGGAAATGCAAAGAGGTTACAATTTATTTTGGAAAGCAATCTGTTTGCTATTCAGTCTTCAGTTGTTGTAGGACTGTTGACCTCTCAGACTCCACTGGAACAAATCTAAAGTCTTCAAGCAGGTGGTGACCTGTTTGATAGCTGGCCATAGCCTTGTGAAATGAGAGTCATAAAGTAAATTTGATCTTGAAAGCAACTTCAGAAGCAATGGTTGCACTTTTTTGAGCATCAATAGGAATAATAATTTATGGAGAAAAATGGACCAGAGCCATAGCCAGAACTGTATGTGCATCTCTGTTAGGATTTGAATCCACAATCATAGCCACAGCCATCTCTGGAACTATAGCCACAGATCAACCCTCCCTGGTTCTTATCAGCCGTGACTGAGAGCATATCCACAGCCATAGCCTCAGTCAGAGTTTCCATTAGAAGCCCAAGTTTTCAGAATTAGTGTTCTGCAGAGGGAAGTTTCTGAAGTCAGTGTCACCCACAACTGATTAGAACGGATTCTACTTCCAATCTCCAAAGCAATTTGCAAAACTGAGCTGCTTATTTCGTTGACTCCAGATTTTTTATACAGTTTCTATGTAATCTGTGGATACTAAGAAAGTATATCAAGACTATTACCAACCTTAAAGAAAATCAACCATCACTCAAGTTCATGCTATGAAAACATATATTCAACAACTGGTTTTAAACTCCCTATTCCCTCTGTTAACCTTTCTCCGTAATCCTTTCAGATATATTGAAAGCAACGTTCAATACTTCCTATATGATATTTCAAATGCCTAACACATACCCCTACATTCATTATCAGAGACTTAATAGAGGCATCACCTCCTCCAGAAGATGCTCCCTGCCCCATTTCACAATTTCCCCTTTCTGAAGCCGTGGCCGTGAACTCTATCATGATTGCTGGTTGCCATAGTGTACTGCAATTTTCTCGGTTCCCCCATCTTCCTCACTGAATTTCATTTTTTTAAAAAATCTTCTTGCTAACAATACCTTTATATTTTATTTATCACTAAAACCTAGTTCAATACCTGATTTAAATAATGGTTTAATAAATAAAAGAATGAATGTTTGAGCAAATTAAATCATGATTAATGAATGATAATTCTAATATCCATTTTTATCTTCTTCATATAGAGAAAAATACATTTTTAACAATAATAGTTTAAATAGCCACAAAAAATAATAGTTGTGTTTGGCTATAAAACTTTCTCAAATTGGCCAATGAAATTTTTCAGAAGAATCTGATGAGAAATGTTGTGTCATTAATTCTTCTCATTTTATAAATGAACAATTGAAACATCAAGATTGTTATTTGTGAGATCACTCAGCTCTTTAGTGTCAAAATCAGAATTCGTTTCTTTTAATACTATGTCCATAGTTTCTTCCTTAATTTCCCCAAAAGAAAGATGAAACAAAATTGATGAGATTTTTTTCCCTGTAACTTATATTCCCTGTATCCTCTAAGTAAGCAAAGCTTATGACTCTTTCCTTTAATAAGTTGATTTTTTTCTTTACTATTAAGGATTCAAACCTATGGCACTATCCCATTGAGCAATACCCCCCCAGTTCTTTTCATATTTTATATTTTATTTTAAGAGGCCGGGGTTGTGACTCAGTGGTAGAGCACTTGCCTGGCATGTGTGAGTCTAGGTTCTATTCTCAACACAATATATAAATTTTTAAAAAGGTCCAGCAGAAACTAAAAATCATATATATATATATATATATATATATATATATATATATATATATATATATGTAAAAGACAGGATCTTGCTAAGTTGTTGAGGGTTTGCTAGGTTACTGAGGCTGGCCTCAAACTTAAGACCTTCTGCCTCAGCTTCCCAAGTCACTGAAATTATAGGTATGTGCCACCATGCCTGGCTGTTTTCCCTAGTTTCCTCTTTGACTTCTGAGTGTGGTTGAAGCAGGAACTTTCCCTAAGTAGACCACCTAAATTAGCTCTTACATTTGTTGCAAATCTCCCACCGAGTGTTCAAGGTGTTATTTTCTTGCAGTAACATAGTTATTTTCTGTTTGAGGAGGGAGGGGTACAGAGTCTCTCATGATTTACATGACAAGAAGCTATATAAAATTAGATGCAGAGAGAAAGAACAATAATTTTCTAGTTGTTTAAATTTTGAATTTTATGTAATAAATGCCATAAATTACAACCTCCCTATTAAAGATGTGTCTTTTATTCAAACCTTTCTCAGTCGTGTTTAATTTCCTTTTCAAAATAATCTTCTTAAATGTAAATCTTTCCAGACTCCAGGATTTATTGTAAGTCTATTTTCCACTATCCCATTACCACAAAGTAGTCTTTTAATAATAATCTTCATTTGCATTATTTTGCTTACAAGCATTTATTAAATAAAGAACGTGCAGTATAAATTGATTTAGATAATGACTTTTATAAAAATGTGTCCCTCTTTTATAGGTTTAAATTTGTATTTCAGGACCTTTACCTTGACCCTGAACACAAACTATTTGTAATCCAATTGCATGTCTTTCTCCAGGTTCAAAGACTGCACTTCCTCATAACTATATTCTAACCCTATCATCCATTGCAACACTCTGAAATAGGACACCCAAAATGACACTTGTCCCAATTTTCAGTACCTCCTTTTATGAGAGTGAACTGTGCCCCACCCCACAAGGTTATCTTCAGCGTTTCTTACTCATTTTCTACATCTGCTCCTGAGTTACCTCTCTTCTTCCCTTTGCTTTAACTGCTGATGATTCCAAGCACATTGATCCAACTTGTTAAAGAAAATTTCTCATGTGTGTTCCTCAAATACCTCAAAACCCATGTTTTCATTTTACCCTTATATTCCCTAGGACTTTAAGTTAGTTCTTGTATTTTGACAGATTCAATAAGAATTTCTGATTCAGATGAATGAGTAAATCATAAAACATAAAATACTTTAATCCATCTTTAACATCTCCTCTTCTTCCTGGGTTCCAGCCCCCAGTGATTGGCACCATCCTCACTAAGCCACAACCAGGGGGTTGTGTTTCACACTACCACCCATTAACATAGCACTCAGGAAATTGTCAGCCCTGATTCTACCTCTTAAGTATATGTCTGGAATCTGTACCATCCCCTCATCCCATTTTCTGTTTATATATCATCATCATGATTTTCTTTTTCATTTTTTTCATTATTGCCATAACTTATTTGACCTTTTTAATACCAATGAATCCTACAAACAACTACTGTGTTTTTCTAAACTACAAATATGACTCTTTCTTCATGAATTCAACTTAACACAGTAAAATACACATACTCATCTCTTACATGGTATACCATATATGTCCTTGGGTTGGCAAAATTCACATTAGCATAATATGAGTGCTAGATTGCAGAAGGTTCATAAAGAACATCTATTGAATTTAGTACACACAGAGATGCCAAGGTTTTTCACCCTCCTCCACCTTTTCACATGCTACTTTCTTCTGCATCATATAAATCCATCAGCTTGCTGCCGGATCACTTCTTTAGAACCTCCTCTTATGCCAGGAAGTGTCTTAAACAGTATTCTGCTTGTGGCTTTACAGATGAGTAACTTAAACAATTCAGAAGAGTAATTACTTTAATCTCTTGTTTCATTTTGAAGCTTACATACAAAGTAAAGATTCTCCAACAAGTCTTAATTAAAAACAAACAGGAACTTAGGTATAACTTTGTTTTATTCTCCATCTTGTTGCTTTGTGTTTGTTTTCTTATAAAGTTCATGTACAGCTTTAGGGCAATGATTTTTCCTCCTACTCCCGTTCTCTATACATATGCATCAATTGGTACATAAAGGCTCTCATTAATTACTTGCTGAATTGAATTGGATCAAATCAAATAAAATCAGGTTGGATACAAGAAGCTAATTCTTGCAGTAATGTTGAGTGCAGATTAAATAAATAAAACGGAACAAGAGAATCGTTATGGGGTTATTGTACCGGATAAAAGACAAAGGATTTCTATCATAGACCCATTGAAATGTCACGCCAAAGAAGGGGAAGCTGTAGGAAACACAAACAATTTGGCAAAAGATTGACTCGGTAGCAAAGTGAAAGGAGGAATAGATGGTGGTGATGAATTTGCAGATCTTTGCAACTGGGCAAATGTTTATAGTTAACAACTTTTAATCTATCCATGTGAGCTCATGGGGACCAAGGAAAGATTCCCACAAAGAGTGGTGAGAAAATGACAGTTTACATTACTTGGCAAGATCAGTGATTAAAATGAGTAATGAGAGCTCTGAATTTCCTCTCCGCTGGGTATTCCACACCCCGGAGATGCTCATAAAACCAATGATCTAGTTATTAACTTTACACCTTTGACTAATATTACAACCACCACAATGCCTTATTATAAACACAGTTTGCCGTTGCTACATCATTTATTTTGTCATCCTAATATAACAGCAAGTGGGGGCAATAATTACAATATTTACATGTGATCTACCTGACTCAGTGTTCCTTATACCAGTTACATAGAAGATTATTTCTTTCTCAGTTGCTCTAGATCACCAACAAAGTGTAATTGGCTAAACGTCTGAGAGAACATAGATTTCAGTAGTAACTGATTATTATTTCTTTAATTATAGGAGAATTCACAGGAAGCCAGCGTTGGTCTGTGGTTCTAATTCATGCAGAGCAGAAGCATGAGAAAGAGCATGTCTATTGGCCTGAATCCCATCGGTGCTCATGTTAGAAAACCAAGCGATACTTCTTTCACAAGTACTAAGCTTTTGTTTGCAACCACCTACACTCCAAATTTAGGAGGAAGTGACAAACCCTTTGTAAGATTTTGTTGGAATATACTCGGTGCTAGTTACAAATTTGCCGGGCCATTTAAAGAGAATTGCAGCGTGATTTTTGAAAGAAAAAGAACTGTGCATATGCCTGAGAATGAGATCCGTGAAAAATCCCACAATAACTAGATTTTAGAATAGGCACAAAGAGGATCCATGATGGTTCTGCCTGAACTATTTATGACACATACTGAACTAATTCAGTCTTTTACTTAAGATAAAGTTTGTGGCATAGAAGGCTGAGTCAGGAGGATTTCGAGTTCAAAGCCAGCCTCAGCAAAAGTGAGGTGCTAAGCAACTTAGCGAGACCCTGTCTCTAAGTGAAATACAAAATAGGGCTGGGATGTGGCTCAGTGGTCGAGTACCCCTGAGTTCCCAGTACCAAAAAACAACAACAAAAAAAGAAAGATAAAGTTATTATAGGTTTACAGTTGGTATAACCATCTCCAGTTTCAAATATTCAATCAGAAGACTACTAATTCCTATTCAGTTTAATTACAGTGACCAGGGGTTTTCAGATCAAAATAGAAATTGTTCAAATGATGAGTACAATACAAAAGAAAATACAATAGTCTACAACAAATTTTAATATTTTCAACAGTCAAGTGAAATAATTCATTTGAAACCTACTTTTCTTTCTGTGAAATTCAGATTAAGGAAACACACAAAGAAATTCCAGAGCTACAAGTTGATACCTGTTGTAGGAAATAATCTGGTTCATCCAAAATTTTCTTCTTTACAGAGAACCAAAGAAGCTCACAGGAAGAATGCTTGGCTCAACAATGAAAACCCTGAGCATTTGCAGGATGATTCTCCTTTATTCATGTTCCGCACACTTCTTCTTTAGTATTTCTGTCTCAATAGATTACCCTTTATCTAGTGTGGACTGAATACCAAATGCAGTTTTCTCTCCTGAAATCGAAAGGAAAAAAAAAAAAAAGATATATGAGATTTAATGCTTTTAGATTCCCTCCTCAGCATTAAGCTGGAGTTCTTAAATTGACAATAAAATCAGGGAGTACTTCATCAGATGCAATGGTCTGGCACTCAATTGATTGCATTAATCAATGGCCGGAGGGGTTCATTAGCAACAAGGAGTGCACTGGCTACTCCATCACATCACATCTTCTCACTGTTTTTTTCTTTTCTCTCTTCTTTCCTTTTTTTCTTTTTTCACCCTGATAAATATGTTGAAATGCAAAAATATAGTACATGTAAAAACTTGTGTTAGAACTAATCATTTAAATATCTAAAGTAGCTGGATTACTAATTATTTTTTTCTTTTAGATTTCAGGGAATACATATTATCTCATGAAGATAAAAATCTAGGTGGTTTCTAGCTAAATTGATGAAAAACCTAGTTTTATGGGTCAGATTATATGAGGTGCCAAAGAGAGATGCAGTGTAGGATTTATATGAGTGTATCTTATATTTAATTAAGAACCTATGTGGTTGATATTTATTACCTCAAGGAATAATTGAAAACTTTAAAAATACAGGCAGAGAGACAAAAGTTGTGTTAGCGTCGTAAAGAAGAAAAGAAAAACACAGCTGTTAAAATTAATTCATCTGTCAAACTAAATCTCTTCATTGATGGTAGAGACACTTCAGACAAGAGATGTCAAAATGAGGCAAGAAATGGAAGACAAATTCACCTGCCTATGTCTTGTTGTGTGAGTAGAAGAGTACAGCCTCCACACAAATGAAAAATCAAGTGATGTTATTGTATTCTAATATGATTATTTAGTATATTTTCTGTAACATGGAAAGAAATTTATTACATCTGTGTTTTTCTAATATTTCAGTGTGTCATTTGGCTTTCTTCATTATTCCTTTTTAAAGAAATCTGGCCATCCTAAAACTATTTTGTTTTCATTTTTCACAGTTTATCCTATTTTTCCTTCAAAATAAATGTTTTTAAAAATTAAGCAACTATCACAACTGCTCTGCATCTCCTTCTACTTTGTCCCCTCTAAACATTCTCTTTTTTTAACTTTTTAATTTCTTTCCACAACTATTCTTGGTGGGTTTGTATTTACTTAATAATAATGTAAGAAAAACACCATATGTGTGGTTTTCTCTGCTTTCTGCATACAACTTTCAAATATAAAGTAATCAGCTTGGTTCTCTTTAAGGATGAAAAATTAGAAAGAACCATATCCTAAAAAATTTATCAGGCTGCAACTTTGCGATTTCTTTTGGTGTTTTTTTTTCTGAATTATGTGTCTTGCAAAACTAAAAGTCAGTAATTGCTGTAATTGCTACTGTAATGAATTATCTACTTTCCTTGCAATTCTGGGAAAGCCATATTTTGTAATGGTCTAAATGATTTCCACTGTATCTTCTGTGGATGTATCCCACAAACTTCATGGGAAACAGGAGTTTCTGTGGGACACAGCCAGAGACTCAAGAAAGGCCTAGCTATAGACAAAGAACTGAGAAGGATTTGAAGCCTCACAGCCGTGGAATATGAGAACTTCAGTCCTGTAAAATGGAGATAAATGAGTGTACTTTTTATGTTAGATATAAAATATTCACTGGTTCACCAAGAGTCATAGATAGTCAATAGAGAGGCCATCATGAATCCTCTGGTTGCCTGTTTTAAATTAAGTCAAGTTTATTATCAGTCTTTTTCATGGATTTCAATGCTAAGGCACATACACTATGCTTCTTATGACCAACAGGGGCACAATTATACCTACTTGTATCAACATTTTTTTCTCTTTTGTTGCTAAGGAATCATTTACTGTATAGATGTACCACATTATTTAACCTGTTCCTTAGCTGGTAGACATTTGATTTGTTTCCATCTATTGGCTAATATAAATGATACTGCTATGTATATTCGTATACAAGTTTTAGGGTACACAGATGTTTTCATCTTCTTGAATACATATCTAGGAGTCGATATGTATCGTATAGATCATATGGTAAATCGATGTTTAATCTTTTGAGAAATGGCCAGATTGTATTCCAAAGCACCTGCACCATCTTAACTTCCCACCAGAAGCACCAGTCTGCCACATCTTCCCCAACCTTGTTGTATCTGAAATTCTGACTATAATCATTCTAGTGGTGTGAAGTGATACCTCACTAGAATTGTTATTTGCATTTCTCTAATGGTCAAAAGATGTTGAACCTCTTCTTGTGTGCTTATTGGTCATTTGTACATCTTCTTTGAAAGGTAATAGGTCCATATTGGAATTAGGTTACTTAACTTTTCTTATTGTAGTGGAAGAGTTCTTATATATTCCACATGAAGTTCTTTTTAAGATTTATGATGGGAATATTCACCCATTCTATGAGTTTTCCCCATCCTGTCCATTAGAAACAAAGGCTATTAATTTGACTAAGTACAATTTACCTATTTTTTTTCTTTTGTCCTTTATGGTCTTTCAATCATAACAAGAAAGTATTTGCCTAAAGATCATAAAGATCTCCTTTTATATTTTTTCTAGAATTTTACAGATTTGGCTCTTACATAGATCTATGATCTATTTGGAACTAAAAATTTGTGTATGGTGAAAAAACAGGGTCTAACTTTATTCTTCTGCATGTAGATATTCAGTTGTGCTCCCACTTGCTGAATTGAATACTCTTTTATAACTATGGAAAGAATATATTAGCATTCACCAAGTATTCAGTTTATACATATATAAATATGTTTTATGAAGGCTTGGCAATGGCTTCTGATAATTTATAATTTTAATTTATTTTATTTTTTATTTCTTTAATGAATTTTGAATTTTATCAGAGGACTAAAGATAAAATACACAATTCTTTAAAATTAAAATGAGAGGTGGAAATCACCACGAACAATTACTATTGTCCTATTTTCAAAATACATTAAAGCAATGTCCTAGAATCCCATAGCAATTAAAAATATAGTGAAATAAGAATGGGATTGGAAATCAGAAAGCTGTGTTGAAACTCCAGTCATCCTTATATGATATAAACTCACTGATATGCAGTTTCTTCATTTTTAAAATGAGATGCTAAGGCCTATCTTGCACAAAACATTAGGTTATTATTATAAAGATAGAATGAAGCAGTTTTTGCAAAAGTACTCTGTAGTAAAATATCAGAGAAAATATAGTTTGCATCATTACATTAAAAATTATTCACACATTAATTTATTTCACAAAAAAGGTATATTGAGTTTGTACATGCTAGACAGAGTTCTGGGACTGGCGATGCCATGGTAAACAGGAGATAAAATTGCAAATGGTGCTTCTAAAGAACTTTCAGTTAGGAAAGGGACTTTCAGAAGCACAAATTTAGGCTTTGTACCTTTTTTTTATTTTTCAAATTTACATATATTGTAATTATTCCAGAATTTGTGACAGAGATTGTGTCTAAAGCAAAATAAGACAAGGAACAATGATTTAAAATAAAAGCCCTAGCATTGGACATCACATGATCATAGGTACAAACTGTTGGTTACTGGGGGAAGTTCTGCTGTAAAATATTTTGCTTATTGAAACCTGATGGTTTTTAAAGGCTTACATTTTACTTTTAATTAGTCAATTTCTTCTTCCACCTGCAAGAGCTCCCATTTCATTGTCTTCCAGTATCTGGGTTGACTTGACCAAAGAGTTTCCTATCTAGACTCCAGAAAGTATAAGCTGTATTTTTAAAGCAGACATTGAACACAAGTTACAAAAGAAGTTAAAATAGACTTTCTAAGTTATTCGGAAGGCCACTCCAGTTTATTTTATAAATTTCTTACTAAAATATACACCCACAGCTTAACAGATTGGTTAATAAAAAGTGATGAGTCTAAAGACACAGATTGATAGAAACAGGAGCAAGGCCTTGTTTGTTCCTATGCTCACATCTGTAGGTCTTGCAGATTCCCATTTCCTCCCCCCTCCCTCCTCCCCTTCCCCTGGTAATCAGTGTTTGCTTCTCTATCTCTGTATACTTGACTTTATTTTTTTAGTTCCACAAATAAGTGAGATCATGTATTATTTTTCTTTCTACATCTGACTTATCTCACTTAGTATACTGTCATTCAGATTCATCAATGCTGTGACAAATGGCAAGATCTTACTACTGAGAGGCACAATAATTACAGTGTAGTCACAGGTGGAACATATTGCCACCCTTTACTCCCCAGTGTATAGTTCTGGATAATAAATTAAATCAGCATCCTGTGATCACTGATCCAAGGGTTGACCTGCCAAGGTTCAAATCCCAACTTTGTCATTTACCATTGATGGAATGTGGAAAAAGTTGAACAGCTCTGCCCCTCAGTTTTCTCAGTCATTTGCTTTTGAGAATACTAATAGTGAATAAATGTCAAGGATTAAATGAGTTGAAATATGGAAAGTACTGAGAGCATTGCATGGAAATAAAAATTATCATTTTGTTATTAGATGCAGGCTATGGCTACTATTGCATACATTAAAACCAATTGCATAATCAGAATCAAAAAGAAAAAAAAAGAGCAATATGCCCTTATCGCCTTTGGCACTGCAGAAGTAAAACAAACATGAACTAGAAAACCAACTGAAACAGTATCATTTGAACATGCACAGCATTGACAGAGAATGTTAATAGGGACCTGTGGGATTGTGAAATTTTTAGAAGGAAATAGTTATTAGCTTTGCTACATATTACCTGAGGCAAAATGTATGCTAATATTCCACTGATATTTAACAGCTGAATTTGAATATTAGTTTGAGCTTATTAATCAGAGAATATAAATAGAATAATTTAGAAAAGTTTGTGGGTTAAACAGATATAAATTAAAAACTGGCATAAGAATAAGGTGATTTTAATTAAACACTTTATGTAATATTTTAGTTTTGAAAGAAAAAAAGTAGGAACACCAGAAGCTACTTTTCCCCAGGATTATGAAAGCCTTATGAACAGTGAGAAATAAACAAATTCACTTTGCACTTACAAAAATGGTAACTGTGGTACCTACTAATGTTTCTAGAATCTGAAATATGGAAATTAAAAAGATATTATTTAGAAATTCACATACTATGTTTTAAGAGGGTTTATTTAACTTGATTAGCATATACATAAATGCTTTTCCTTTCTATAAGAAATACAGAAATTCACCATTAGTAAAACATGTATTTTTGCAATTATTTCTAAAAGTTATGGTGGATTTAAAATGATTCATTCATTTTTTTTTCTCACACAAATGCTACAGGCAGAATAAAAGTTTGTGAACCTGGAAGCCAAGCCGTGATTATAAAATATATTGTACTCGAGTTCCCCAAAGAAGAATCATGTTCGTGACCCCCACATTATTGAAAGAGCCACAGACAAGAATCTCAGAATAGATAGATGCTTTTTATTTCCCAGGCTTCTCCAAATTCTGAGTTCTCTCCATTAGACAACTCAGTTACATCAGGAAATACAGCAGAATAAAAATGGTCAAATCAAGAAATCGAAAACCTCAGAAAAATTCCAAAAAAAAAAACCTCTCAAATTTATTTGTAAATAGAGTGTGAATAAAGTATCAGAAGCAAACTTTCTGCTTCCAATTAGCGTTTGGAAAATCAATAAAGATCTTTCTTCTTATAACAACCATCAACATTTGGACAAAAGAAAATCAAACTTCTCTATGGAACTAACAAGAAGAGGTACATTGAAAGAATCTGCTGCGTTGAACTGATTTGAGAGATAAATGAGCCATAAAAGAGCTGGAATCCATGAGAGCTTTCATTGCTGAAAACAGATTTCCACTCTGAGTGTAGACAGCCCAGACAAAAGGGCTGATCCTCATGGATTTCCAATATGAAAAGAGAAGCCAGGCCCCTATTTCACCCTAACTTGTGTTCTCATTTCCAGCAGAGGACCCACAAATGAACACCTCGATGCGTACTGGTAAATCATACGGGAGAAAAATGCGTTCCAACTTCAGCATCCAATTCATGAACATAACAATCTCTTTAATTCAAAGCTAGCACTACCTTCTTTTAATATACATCTGACATCACTGTGCTACTTGACTCTGAAGGCTGTAACTGACAACACATAAAATGTAATAGCAGCCAGGTAGAGCATTACAGTTCCCGAAATGAAAGGATATTTGCCATAATTGAAACGCAATTGCCATACGCTGCATCAGCTACAAGTGGCATGTTGGAACATGGCACACTCTGATCTTAAACACACCTTATCTTAATACTCAACACCTGGAGCAAAGGCAGGTTCACGGTATGCCTTTCCAGATAGACCAATAATAACAGTATTTTATGTTTTATAGTGTTTTGCAATTTACAAAGTGCTTTATATAATGTGCATATATATAATCTTGTTCAGCAATAAAAAATTATGAATTCTATTTTACGGAAAAAAAGCAAGGCTTGGAGATATTAAACTACTTGCAGAGGGTTAATCAAATAGTAAATAGAGTTCCCTTTTTCTACATACAGGTCTCTTTATACAGTCACACTAGACAATGTTCTTTCAAGGAGTTATCACAGAAACAACTCTTGGGGTTGTTGAATCAAAACTCTGTTCCGGTTTTCATTATGACTGCATGATGAGCAGATGCGTTAAATGAACTAATGTCTACGCCCACTTATGCAATAAATATTAATGTAATGTCTTTCAAGTATTAAGTCCTGGGAATGCAAAATAGTCCCTGTCGCCAAGAATAAAGCGTATGTGAGTAATGAATTCTGTATTCGTCAGCTTTCTGTCACTGTGACAACATGTTAGAGATAAAAGAAGGAAAGATTCATGTTGGCTTATGGGTTCAGAAGTTTTAGCCCATAGTTGCTTAGCCAAGTTGCTTTGGGCCTTTTCCAAGGCAGAATATTATGGCAGGGATCACGTGGTAGAGCAATGTCATTAACTTTATGGCAGCCGTGACAAAATGGAGGAAAAACAGAGGAAGGGTCTGGGGTCCCCAAACTGCCTTCAAGCACACATCCCCAGTGACCTGACTTCCTCCAATGTGTCCTCACCTCCCAGTCTCCACCACCTCAACTCACAACAAATTCCAAGATAATATGACAAAGCAAGCTGGAGGGGGACTAAATCAAGCTGGAAGGTTCTGGAAAGCTTAGATGAGTAAAACTTTATGAAACAAAGAAACAAGGAAAATATTCCCAGGAGAAAGATTACGTGGTATATAAAGTATATAAAGGGAGAGTCATGATATACTTAGGGTGTGGCAGGCGTTTTGACATCAAGATCCCATAATTCTTTGGATCTCTTTCCTTTTCTCCCTACACTCCCTTAACGATATCATCTAGTCTTATAGTTTTAAATGCTCATCTATGTGCTGACAGCTACCCCATTTATAACTCTGGCCTAGATCACCTCCTGGACTCAGGTCCAGCTGCTAAATAACATCTCAACTTGGATATCTGATGAGCATTTCAAACAGAAAAGGGCCAAAATTGACCTCCTGGATTTGTCTGTCAGACCCATACCTCTTACAATCCATTTGATCTCAGTGTAAGACTATCCTATTCTGTGCCCCATTCAGCCAAATCCTTGGAATCACATTTAGCCCTTCTCTTACATTTGAACCTCACATCCAATTATGCAAAGACAATAAATTCTACTTCTGAAATGGGTTGCCGTTAGCATCACCAATGGCTAATTGCAAATAGCCTTCTCCTGGGATGGCCTCCACAGTTGCCCATCCCTACACATTAGGAGAATTTCATTGGCATAGGAGCCAGAATGTCTGCTAAAATATGTCAGATTGTGTCACCATTCTGCTCTAAACCCTGTGATGAGTCCTATCTTAGAATAGAAACTCAGACCCTCAACTTAGGTCCTCTGGCTTACCTCCTCCTGCCCACCCACCAACATCACTGCTAGCCACTGTGAAGCTTCCAATGCACAGAGTCCAACTGTGGCTCTCACTGTTTACTCTGTCTCAAATGTTGTCCCCAGGTAAACACCAGTCACATTTTATCCCCCTTCAAGATTTTCTTGAATGGCATCTGCTCAAGACAAACCTCACTGACCACCTTATTTAAAATTTCAGCTCCTCTCCTCCCTGGTGCTCTGTCTCAGTAACATCCCCCTATTTTTCTCCTCCAAAGCCTTTTTTACCATCTGACATTGTATCTTTTACTTAATTCTTGTAAATCTCCCAATGCTAAAAGGCAAATTCTACAGGTACCGTGAGTTTGAATAGAATAATAATTATAAGAGAATAGGTTGCCCAAATTTTACTTATTAAGTGAATGACTAGTGGGAACACAGGATGAATGACAGAATTTCATAAGAGATGAAGCTTGAAAGTTAAGCTATTTTCACAAAATGATGTTAATTATATGTAGGAGGCTCAAGCATGTAATATTCGGTTTTCTGGAGACCGTCTCTGTGGCTTTGGAGTCATTATTAATAAGGAGTCTTCAAATTGAAACATTCCATTTTGGATGAAACACCATTAACCTAATTATTTGATATGCTAGGAAATTGGAACTTCCTCAGTTAGATTCTGGAAGCCGCAGAAAACTCACGAAAGATGAGTGGCAGAAGCAGATATTGTCTTAAAAAGTTAATTTGATAGTAACAAAGAGACCGAAAGTGAATAAAGAGGAACTGAAGATTGAGAAAACAGGAAGCCAAAACAAGCTTTCTAATTGGTGATTATCCTATAGTAGAGGAGGAGCTGGGAGGCTTAGGATGAAGAGGGAATCTTGGGAGGAACAGATGGAAAACTGTCAGCAATATTTTGGAATTAATTACATTGAAGAAAAAACAGAAGTCAAAGCCAGTTGCAAGATTTTTATCCTGGTCAATAGTGCAGGGCAAAAGGGTGTAGTGAACACAGGAGAACAACCAAGATTGAGAGGTGACGTATTTTTTTTCTTTTTTTAATTGTTTATTTATTCTAATTTGTTATATATGACAGCAGAATGCAATTCAATTCACATCACACATATAGAGCACAATTTTGCAAGTCTCTGGTTGTGCACAAAGTAGAGTCACACCATTCGTGTCTTCATACATGCACTTAGGTAATGATGTCCATCTCACTCTACTGTCTTTCCTACCCCCATACTCCCTTCCTCCCCTTTGCCCTATCTAATGTTCCTCCATTCCTCCCATTCTTGCCCCACATCCCCATTATGAATCAGCATCCTCATATCAGAGAAAACATTCAGCATTTGTTTTCTTGGGATTGGCTTACTTCACTTAGCATAATATTCTCCAACTCCATCCATTTACCTGCAAATGCCATGATTTCATTCTCTTTTTATGCTGAGTAATGTTCCATTGTATGTGTGTGTATGTGTATGTGTATATATGTGTGTGTGTGTGTGTTTGTGTGTGTGTGTGTGATATATCACATTTTCCCTATCCATTCATCTACTGAAGGACATCTGGGTTGGTTCCATAATTTAGTTATTGTGAATTGTGCTGTTATAAACATTGATACGATTGTGTCCCTGTAGTATGCTGTTTAAGCTCTTTGAGTATAAACTGAGGAGTGGGATAGCTGGGTCAAATGATGGTTCCATTCCAATGTTTCCAAGGAATCTCCATAATGCTTTCCAGATTGGCTGCATCAATTTGCAGTCCCATCAGCAATGGAATCCTTAGCAACAATTATTATTGATTGCATTCTTTTTTTAATTTTATTTATTTTAATTTTATTTTTAATTTTTATTTATTCATTAATTTATATGTGATGCCGAGAATCAAACCCAATGCCTCACACATGCTAGGCAAGCACTCCACCACTGAGCCACAATCTCAGCCCCTGTTGATTGCATTCTTTTTTTATATACTTTTTTATTTTAAATAGAGAAAGAGAGAGAGAGAGAATTTTTTAATGTTTATTTGGTTTTTTTTTAGTTGTCGGCGGACACATCTTTATTTGTATGTGGTGCTAAGGATAGAACCCGGGCCGCATGAATGCCAGGTGAGCGCGCTACCCCTTGAGCCACATCCCCAGTCCTTGATTGCATTCTTAATAGCTGCCATTCTGACTGAGATAAAATCTGAGAGTAGTTTTGATTTGCATTTCTGTAATTGCTAGAGATGCTGAACACTTTTTAATATGTTTATTGACTGCTTGTATATCCTCTTCTGAGAAGTGTCTGTTCAGTTCCCTGGTCCATTTATTGATTGGGTTATTTGGTTGGTTATTTATTTTTTTTTTTTGATGTTATGTTTTTGAGTGCTTTATATATCATAGAGGTTAGTGCTCTCTCTGATGTGCATGTGGTAAAAATTTGCTCCCATTCTGTAGGCTCTCTGTTGACCTCAGTGATTGTTTCTTTTGCTGAGAAGAAGCTTCTTAGTTTGAATCCATATGATTTATTGATTCTTGGTTTTAATACTTGCACTATAGGAATCTTATTAAGGAACTTGGGGCCTAATTCCACATGATGGAGATTTGGGCCTACTTTTCCTTCTACTAGGCGCAGGGTCTCTGGTTTAATTCCTAGGTCCTTGATCCACTTAGAGTTGAGTTTTGTGCATGGTGGGATTTCCAGTTTTTGTGCATATGGACTTCCAGTTTTCCCAGCACCATTTGTTGAAGAGGCTATCTTTTCTCCAATATATGTTTTTGTCACCTTTGTTTAATATGAGATAACTGTAATTATGTGGGTTTGTCTCTATGTCCTCTATTCTGTGCCATTTTGGTGCTGTTTTTGTTACTATTGCTGCATAGTATAGTTTAAGGTCTAGTATATTGATGCTACCTGCTTCACTCTTGCTAAGAATTGCTTTGGCTATTCTGGGTCTCTTATTTTTCCAGATGAATTTCATGACTGCCTTTTCTATTTCTAAGAGGAATGTCATTGGGATTTTGATTGGGCTTGCATTGAATCTGTATAGTGCTTTTGGTAGTGTGGTCATTTTGACAATATTAATTCTACCTATCCAAGAACAAGGGAAGATCTTTCCATCTTCTAAGGTTTTCTTTAATTTCTTTCTTTAGCATTCTGTAGTTTTCATTGTAGAGGTTTTTCACCTCTTTTGTTAAGTTTATTCCCAAGTATTTTTTTGAGGCTATTGAAAATAGGATGGGTTTTCTAATTTCTCTTTCTATAGATTTGTCACTAATATACAGAAATGCCTTTGATTTATGGGTGTTGATTTTATATCCTGCTACTTTCCCTAATTTATTAATTAGTTCTAAGTTTTCTGATGGAACTGTTTTTGGTCCTTTGGGCATGGAATCATATTGTCGGCAAATAGTCCTAATTACAGTTCTTCTTTTCCTATCCATATCCCTTCAATTTCTTTTATCTGTCTAATTGCTCTGGCTAGAGTTTCAAAAATCATGTTAGATAGAAGTGGTGAAAGAGGGCATCCCTGTCTTGTTCCAGTTTTTAGAGGGATTGCTTTCAATTTTTCTCCATTTAGAATGATGTTGGCCTGGCACTGAGCATAGATAGCTTTTACAATGTTCAGATATGTTCCTTTTATCCCTATTTTTCCTAGTGTTTGGAATATGAAGCAGTGCTATATTCTATAGAATGCTTTTTCTGTGTTTATTGAGATGATTATATGGTTCTTATCTTTAAGTCTATTGATGTGATGAATTACACTTATTCATTTCCATATGTTGAACCAACCTTGCATCCCTGGGATGAATCCCACTTGATCATAGTGCACGATCTTTTGATATGTTTTTGTATTTGATTTGCTAAAATTTATTGAGAGTTTTTGCATCTATATTCATTAGAGATATTGGTCTGAAGTTTCTTTCTTTGATGTGTCTTTGGTTTGGGAATCAGGGTGATATTGGCCTAATAGAATGTGTTTGGAAGTGTTCCCTCTTTTTCTATTTCATGAAATAGTTTGAGGAGTATTGGTGTTAGTTCTTCTTTAAAGGTCTGATGGTGTCTTCTATTTCATTGTTTGAAATTTATCTGTTTAAATTGTGTATATCATCCTGTTTCAGTTTGGACAAATCATTTGCCTCTAGAAATTTGTCAATGCCTTCAATATTTCCTGTTTTATTGGAGTACAAATTTTCAACATAATTTCTAATTATCTTCTGTATTTCTGTAGTATCCGTTGTTGGATGTTAGTACTTTGAGTTTTATCTTTCCTTCTCTTTGCTAGCATGGCTAAGGGTTTATTTATTTTTCAAAGAACCAACTTTTTGTTTTGTCAAATTTTTCAATTATTTCTTTTGTTTCAATTTCATGAATTCAATTATTTCCTGTCTTCTACTGCTTTTGGTGTTGATTTGTTCTTCTTTTTCTAGGGCTTTGAGATGTAATGTTAGGTAATTTATTTGTTGACTTTTTTTCTTTTAAGGAATGAACTCCATGAATGAACTTTCTTCTTAGAACTGCCTTCATAGTGTCCCAGAGATTTCAATAAGTTGTTTTAGTGTTCTCATTTAGAGTGGTGAAGTATTAAACTACAATCAGACTCAAATTCCTCACATATCTGTGTTCATCAAGAAACATTTCATTCAATAGAGAAGAAAAGCATTATGAATACTCATGAGAAACTTAAGATCAGAGAAGAGATCTATGATTTATCAATGCATGTTTTAGAAATTTAATATTTGGGCTATAGCTCATTGCATATTTTGAGTGATACTAAAGAGGAAGAAAATATTTTTGTCATTTACTCTCAATAAATAATATATCTTCTAGTAAATGGATCAAATATTAAAAGATGAGGGTCTGGAGTTATGGCTCAGTGATAAAGTGCTTCCCTAACATGTATGAAGCACTGGGTTGAATTCTCAGCACCACATATAAATAAATAAAATAAAGGTCCATAACAAATAAAAAATATTTTAAAAAATATTAAAAGATAATATATTATTCATTTTCTTGAATGTACATCCAGACTTGCATGAGAAATATCTTTAATATTTTTTTCCAAAAGAGTACTGGATACCAACAACTCATGCTTTTTAAATTCTAAGTCTTTTTTATAGTATATATTTAAGTTTTGCAACTTCATGATTTGATATCCATATGCATTTTGAAATTATCAGCAATTTTCAAGTTAATTAACATGTCCATTACCTCATTTAGTTAACTTTCTGGAAGTGGGGGCCATGAGAAGAATGGTTTCTCCCCCTTTACAAATGTCGATATACAACACAATATTGTAACTGGCAGTCATCATGCTAAAGTTTCAGTCTCCAGTCTTGCATAACTGATACTTTGTACCCTTGATCAACACCTCCCTATCCCCTCTCCCCCAACTCTTTCTGCTCTCTGGTTCTATACATTCTATTATTTATTTTCCATTTATAGGTGACGTCATAGTGCTGTTTTGTTCTTATTTCATTTAGCACAATGTTCTCCAGATTCATCCTTGTTGTCACAGACAGCAGGATTTCTTCCATTTTAGTTAAGTAATATTCTGTTGTATGCACACACCACATTTTCTTTTGCCATTCATCTTCTAGTAAATGTTAAGTTGTGTCTGTAACTTGGCTATTGTGAATAACACTGCAATGAACATAGCAGTACAGACATCCCTCCAAGATCCTGATTTCAATTCCTTAGGTTAAATACCCAGAAGTGGAGTATCTAGTGTGGCAACTCTGTTGTTAATGTATCCAGGACTCTCCGTAATGTTTTCCATAATGTCTGTTCCAATTTACATGTTCATCTACAGCATGAAAGGGTTCCCATTTCTCTACCTCCTCAATAACATTTGTTATCACTTGATATTTTAATACTATCATCCCAACAGGTGTGAGGTGAGGTCCCATTAGAGTTCTAATGTGGGTTTATTATAACAATTAGTAATGTTGAGCATTTTTTATTCACCCATTAGACACGTGTTTTTCTTCTTTGTAAAAATAGATATTCAGGTCCTTTACCATTTTTTAACTAGAGTATTTGGGTTTCTCTTTGAGTTATGTAAGTTGTTTACATGTTTTAATTATAAATATCTTATTAGCTACATGCTTTACAATTATTTTCTCTCATTATGCATGTTGCTTTTCATTTTGTTGATTTTTTTCTGTGTAGAAAGTCCTTTAGTTGTTTTGATTTGGTTTGGTACTGGGGATTTAACCCAAGGACACTTTTAAAACTAAGCCACACCACCAGACCTTTATTTATTTATTTATTTATTTATTTTTATTTTGAGACTGGGACTCACTAAGTTGCTTAGCACCTTCTAAGTTGCTGAGGCTGGCTTTGAACTTGTGATCCTCCTGTCTCAGCCTCACGATTCACTGAGATTACAGACATGCAGCACCACACTCAGCAAGACTTTTGGTTTAATGTGGTTGTTTATTTTTGCTTTTGGTGGTTGTGCTTCTGGTGTTATGTGCAAAATATTATTGATAAAACCAATATCAAGGAAATTTGTCCTTGTATTTACTTTTTGGAATGTAATTGGCTTCTGGTTTTTCATTTCAGTCTTCAATTCATTTTGAATTAATTTTGTATGCAGTGTAAAATACAGATCCAATGTTATTCTTCTGTTGTGGATATCTAGTTTTCCCAACACCATTTGTTGATAGGACTATCTTTTTCCCATTGTTTATTCTTGGCATCCTTGCTGGAGATTGGTTCCCCACATATGTGTGAGCATATTTTTAAATCCCTTTTCTTTTTCACTGGTCTACATTTCTATGAATAAATTGAAGTTGTTCTTCTTAACCTCCTCATTGTGTCTATTCTTGGATTTCCCTGAAATCACACTACTGTATTCCCAGGTTTTTAAAGAGGTATTGCTGTTCATGAATGATTGTCGAAATTGATCAATTTTTTTGTGTGGGGGGGGTGGGGAGGCATGCAAAAGAGCTAGAATCTTTCAATCTGCCATCAACTGAAGTCCTGCCAACTTACTCTTTATTTGGGCACAAATCTCCTTCTTGGTGACACTTGTATATCCCTTTTTAGCTCACTTATCATCCTAAACATGATTGCATTATATTTAAATTAATCTATTGGGATATAGCAAAGTCTAACCTAAAACATGTAAGGAAGATTGCTTTTACAGCCACAAACTGTAACTAAGGACATGTTCTCTATCAATCCATGTTGGTGAGAAGCAAGGTGTTTTCTTGCTGGCTCTGATGCAGTGATGTGCTGGGGATTATGCTCTGCCACCAAGTTATTAAGATGCTGCCTCTCTCCATAAGATGTTAAGGAGAAGGCATTTTCTCTTCCAGTCAGGAGTTGAAGATCGGGTCTTTGATCCTCATGTATTGATGCTGAGAGCCATAGCCCGGTTGAATGACGCATGGCATTTTTGCCAGAACTGAGTGATTGAGAGGTGACGCCAGCAAGCCATTGAGATGATAATGGTTATGTTAAGCTGTGTATATTAGACCCCTGCTGTCTGCCTCTGCCTGCTACTTTGGAGTTCTTGCTACTTTGGAGTTCTCGAAGGGATTCCCAGAGAGTTCCCATTGGTTGGGGAAGTGCTGGAGCCAGGATTTCTGGTTGTTGGTTCCTGGAGGAGCCGCGTGGCGTTTGGGAGAGTTCTGGGGAGCATGTGTGGAGTGTGCTGGTGGAGTTCAGAAATGAAGTTTGTTCCTGCTTCAGGGGCTCGTGATTTGTGACCAGCCAGACTGCGGCATATTTCCACTGAACTGTTCTCACAAATAAACTTAAGTTGATGCTTTCTGGCTGGCTATGGTAGCACATGCCTGTCATAACAGTGGCTCAAGAGGCATAGTCAGGAGGATCATGACTTCAGAGCCAGCCTCAGAAATTTAGTGAGTCCTTGAGCAACTTAGTAAGACCCTGTCTCAAAATAAAATAAATAAATAGGCTAGAAGTGTGGCTAAATGATTAAGTGCCCTTGGGCTCAATCCCTAGTATAAGAGAGAGAGAGAGATGCTTTCTGAATATTTTCAGAGACAGAATTAAGATTTCCTGACCGCATGCTCATATGAAAATAATTCCTAACATCTTTGCTGTTTTAAAATATAGGCTTTATTATTATTTAGGTATGATGAATCCAAAAGGCCAGAAGACAATTGCCAGTGAAAAGATAGTTTGTCACATAGGTCCCAAGAGGAAAAGGGATGCCACACCACAGAGGGCCACACACACAAGGAATGGGATGGTTCACAAGGCACTGGGAGATGGGAGATGTGGAGCAAAGAGCCTTTGTTGTGGTTCTTTGTTGTGGTTCTTGCAGGCAAGGCAGGGTAAGCAGGTTTAGATTTGGCAAGTTTGAATAATGTCAGTGGACTTTGGGGCACATCAGGTGTCCCTAGTTGACTGGTGTCTGTCCCTGGAACTCTTTGAGCAGATAGGTAGTGGCCCAGAGTGGGAGTAGACTCGGGTATGGGCTCTGGACTGGCTGGTTTGTATTTGCAAGACACATTTGTCTACCATTTCTAGTAGTTGATGAGCCCAAGGGGAATCTGGAGTGGGGACAGTCCCATTAAGATCCACAAGGACCCAGAAGTTAAAGCATCAGAATACAGAATTAAAAGGTATGGTTAGTGTTCTTGCCTGTACTTAATGCTTCACTCAGTAACTTGAGAACTTTTGTCTCTAAATACTGTGTGGTAGTGAAACAACTTTACCTGCTCTCAAGATGAACTGAACTTTGCATAAACCATCTATACCTCAAATCCCAGTTCATATGCTCCAAGCTCAACATCACCTCTAGACTAGAACAACAGAAAGTAGAGGGGATGAAAGAAATGTATTTACAAATTTGGTTGCTTCAGCAGCTGATTCCAGCAAGTGAATTAAATTTCTGCAAGTAATCAGATATCCTCCTTTATTGGTATTATCTGTCAAGAACAATATTAATGTTTTTAAGCACCACTTAGTGTGTGATAAATGTTATTCCATCTCATTTGAAACATCACACACAAGCATGACAAAGAAGTTCCAAAATTTTCTGTACGTCATGTAGTTTGTCCTTGGCTAAAGAATGATGATTTAATTAGCATGCTCTCTCACTCTGATCATAGACAATAATCCTGTTATTCTACCGTGTGTTGTAATTATACCCTGAACGAAAAAAACTGAAGGTTGAGAACAGAAATCACAATGCACATAATTACCAAATCACTCAGCCTTCATCGTGCCTGCTACACTGTCACTGGCAATTGTGATTTCTTCCCATTTCTCTTTCTTGTCTACAAATGTATTTTTCCAACAAATTCACAGATTTATTTATTATGTGAGTTTCAGAGATCTCTCAGCAGAAGATTTAAGTAGAAACACAGTAGGTTTCATCAACAATTCAACATTTTGTCTACCTTAAAATTTTTTCATCACCCTACATGTCCAAATGTCTTATAATACAATGATAACATTTAATTATATCACAAATTCTTTGGCAATCAGAAGAATATAATACAGGGAAAATAAATGAATAAAGTTAACTTCTAAATAAAGTTAAAATTTAAATATGTTCTAGAAGAAAATCTATACCTCAGGGTCTACATTAAAGAGTAACAGGGCTACCTGTTACTTATATCTTAGGAAATTTATTTAGTATTTATTAGGAATGAGGAGTGTCTGACCCCATTCCAGACCTACTGAGCCCAATGGGCTACAGTTTGAATCTGGAATGTCCCCTAAAATCTCATGAGTTGAAGACTTAGTCCCCAATGCAGCAATGTCCAGAGGTGGGGCTCTTGGGAAGTGCTTGCATCGTGAGGGTTATAACCTCATCAATGAATTAATCCATTCGATGGATTAATAATTTTAATGAGCCACTGGAAGAAGATAGAACAAATAAGCAGGAGGAGCATAGTGGAGGATGTAGGTCATTGGAGGTAGCCCTTGGGGCCTATATTTTAACCTTAAGCTTTGCATTCAATCAATCAATACCTCCCCTTCCTCTCTCTTTCTCCTTCTCCCTCCTACTGCCTCCAGCTTCCTGGTTGCCAGAAGATGAGCAGCTCTTCTCCACCACACTCTTCCACCATGTTGTTTTTCTGCCTCACCCCAGGCCCAGAGCAATGGAGTTGAACAACCATGTAATGGACCTCTGAAACCTTGAGCCAAAATAAATCTCTCCTCCTCTAAGTTGTTTTTATCAGGTATGTGGCAGAGCAATGAAAATCTGACTAGCACACCATTTGGTTTCTGGAAAGGCATTAACATGATTTCAATTCCCCACCAATAAATATTAGAAACATTGATCTAGATATCATATATTCTCAGAATATTTTAATTATCAATTCTCATCAGTTCTTAATAGTTTTGATCCAAAAATCAAAGTCATTACTAATATTAAAGTCATTACTAATGACTCTGTCATATTTCTCCTATGATTAGGAATACTTTAATTAGCACACACCATTTCAATATGTAAAAACATAAACACCTCAATTTACTTCTTGACTGTCTGCCTATATTTGAAAGTTAATGTTCAGGTAACAGCTGTAAATCTCAACATGTTTATCCATATATACTGACATTATCACACCACTGGAGCCATCACAAGCTCAGGAATTATGAAACATTCAAGTAATAATGAATAAGGTGAGAGTGGGTGTTGGACTGAACATGAAGCCAAAGTAAACTTATTCTGAATACCTGACCGATTCTCTCTTCCTTTTTATGCAAATTTTGTTTTCAAACAGAGTATCAGTGCAGAACAGCATGTTTCTAAAGTACAATCTAGAACATCCTGCCTCTTTCAGCCGGAATAAATTATGCCCATCAGATAATGATATGCTCTCTCATTTCTGTGAAATTGGTAAGTGTAAACTTAACAAATGATCCATGATTAAATGAAATTACCAACCTATGATCATTCTCATAATATCCCTCTTTCTTCCCATCATGCCATTTGAGGGCATTAGCAAGTGTGCTCTAGAGAACTGGAATTTTGTCCAAATATGTCTTTTTGTATAACTGTTGGTAAAAAAAAAAAAAAAAAAAAAAAACTCTCATAAAATGCATGGTTTTAAATTTTATGTAAAGAGGGAGAATTTCATGTTTTGTTTAATTTTGTCTCAGCAGGGTATAAGATAATGGTTAGCAGGGCTCTTCGAGGTCATTTGTGAATCTTGACAAAATCTATTTGGCATTGTCTCCGTCAGTTGGGACAATGAAACAGAGTGTCCTAGCCCGGCTAGCTCATGAGCAACAGTAGTTTATTTCTCTCCTCTGGAGGCTGGAAGGCAAGTACAGAGTACAAGCATGGTCATGCTCTGGTGAAGGCTCTTCTAGGACACAAATTGCTGTCCTTTTAGTGTGCTCATTAAGTGGAAAAAGGGCAGAGAGCTTCCTGATCCCTTTAATAGAAGAACCAATTCTTTACAGGAGGGGTCCTTTCTCACAACCTAGGCACCACCCACAACCCCCACCTCACCATGTCATCACACCACACCGGGATATCAGAATTCCAACACAAGAATTTGGGTGGGGGGGGGTAGCACAACCATTTAGAAAGCATTTAGATTTTCTGGCATGACTCTTCAAAATAAAGATAGTGACTGAATAACTATATAATGATTATTTTGCCAAACCTTTACTTTCAATTAAACAAAAATTAAATGATAATTCAATCAATTTATCAATTGGAGGTTCATTTAAAATGATTTTGTTCTTAGATACTTAATTACATTTAGCTGATAACTCAGAAGTCAGTCAAATAATCTAGTGGAATTGCTATAACTCCTTCCATGTCTGTTTGTGTAAACAAGGCCCTCAGTGTTTTTTTTTTAATCTAAAGGATTAAAACTAGGAATAGAAGACACATTTATCTCATTCTATCACAGAATATAGTTATCCAAGAATCTGTGAAGCAGATAATTTTAAAGAAGAAGTGTATTCATCATGGTGAACTGAAGTTCTCCAAAGAGGCTGCATCTGTATTCAAAAGCCTGTGCATTGTTGGATCTTGGCTGACTAAAACATTGTGACTGAAATAAAATGGGCTGTCTTTAGATTCTGGGCTTCTGGAGAGACAGCAAATGATGGTGATGGGACAAGACATGGGTCCCCCCATCCTCTTCAAGGACATGCCCTCTGTGACCTAAATCCTCACATGAGGCCCCTCCTCCTGAATGCTGCACCATCTCCCAACACCACCACAGGCGGCGTCTTTAACCCTTCAGGGGGTATTCCAAATCCAAACCATAACACTATTTAAATATTCATATAATATTTTAGATAGCATCTAAAGAAGCACAAGGAGGCCAAAAATTTTTATAGGGTTACAAGACACAACCAATTGACACATTTCTGAATATGATCTTTCTCTGCATCAGCATGTGCTGCTGCTTTGCTCTATCGCCCAGTCCTGTCTCTTGGGAAATCAGTGGAAAATATTTATTGCTGCTGATTCCCCATGATATGTGTTTAACCTATATATCATGTTACCCTGAGAGGTGGCATCACCCTTTTACTGACTGTCAAAACTGTTTAGCTCAGGCAGCCAGTCAACTTAGGGGAAAGATCACTCCACTTGTTACCTTCTCTTCTAAATCTGTTGGCAATGGAACTGTCTGTTTTCCTTCAGTTGAGCTGATCTAGGCCATGAGGAGTGGCAAAAATCTTTTAATAGAAACAATTTTTTAAATAAACTCATTATCAGAATGTGCAATACTTTAGAGTACATAAATATAATAATAAATGTGATTTTTAGAAGAAAAATGTACTTCCAGTATTTTACCTAGTGTTAAAACTTTATCTTAAAAGTCATTCCCAAAGATCTAGATGAAAATAATCTGGGGTTTCCACTGGTATGGGGCGGGGACTGCTGTGGACATAGAGGACTGGGGATTAGAATGGTATTAATCACCTCAAAAGTAAACATGAGAACCACAAGAAAATAAAGCAAGATATTCCACAAAATGAAAGAAAATTCTTTCTAATCAAGAAAAACAGTCATAAATTATTCGTCAGAGTAAAATAGAAGTACTTCAGATGTGCTGGATTTCAGAAAGTTCACCTGAAGATCTACTAGCTCAAAAATCTGCAGGATGGGCTCCAGCAAAACCAGAAGTGCAAATACAAACTCAGGCTTTGAATGATGCCAAAGAAAGTGAGGTGAGGACAGGTGATCCATGCACTAGCCTAGAGGGCAGGAGTTTAGACTGGACAGGGAACAGAGGAACAGAGAGCTCCAAGAGGAGTTTCTATAAGGACAAAATTGAACTGGTAGGTTTTTTTATATGTACAACCCTAAATTGAGGAATTTCACCATTCTGTCAACAGGTTTAGAGAGGGTTACACTGTGGAAAGTTTAGGCAGTTACTAACTCCTGGAAAGGAAATGCAGTTCCAACACACTATGAATTTAGGGCAAATATTGTTTAAGTAGACATACTAATGGTAATACATCCATGATACAAGCATTTGGGAGGGTTGAGAGAGGGTGACTGCATGTCTCTTGGGGGAAGGATATACAGAAGAATACATCCTCATTGCACATAACAGGAAGTCAATGGATTATGTATAAAAGTAAGAAAACAAAACACGTGGAACAAAATTATTATAGAGAAGCAATTAATTATGAAAAAGTATCCTAAGTACTTGAAGATGGTTATCATTGTGTAGAAGAAATTAAAAGCAGTAACACTATATTTTCATGTACTATTCCATTCAATTTACTTTTGAATCACTCATTTAATGCTTCTATAGTTTTTAAAGTTCACTAATAATTATAGAAGATAATTTTAATTAGCAATAAATATTTTAAAAATAGGGTGAGGTGGGGTATTATGAAAAGTGTCTCCAGGGTCTTATGTGACATAGTAAGGAATAAGCACAGTATTTTGATTGAAAGGGCCTAACATTGGAAGACGACATGTATTCTAAGCCTGACGAATATTTCTGACCTTTGAGATAATATTTTGGCTCCATTTGTAATCTAAAACAAAGAAATACTTAACATGAGAACAGTGGCTATCTAGTAATGTTCAATTCATAGAATTATTACTTCAAATAATGAGTGACTGAAAATCACTAAGTCCTAAATAAGTTAAAAACTAGAAAAAATAAGTAAAATAGACTAGATTTAAGTAGAATAATATGATACAGTTATTTTAAAATTGTTTTCAAATAGTGAATAATTAAATAGGACAATGCTAAAAATAATCACAATGCAATAAATATAAAAAAAATTCTTTTATAATTCTATAATTATTATCTCACTATGGAAATAATACTAGTTATTCCTAAGTAGGGAATAATATTTATGTTCTTTCTAAATTTCTTTATTTTACATTCTCTTTACAGCAAGCAAATATGGATAGGAAAAATAGACTATTTTAATTTTTGTAGAAAAGTAAATCACAGTCCAAATTCCTGTGATCTTTTCCAATGGAATTTAATTCCTCTTCCTTCATAATGTCTCATGTTTTTCTCCAGACTGTTCCTCAATTTCCTACAGTCTAAGTGAAATTCAGATGATTAAATGGAACCCATATTCTACTAAATGTTTGGACTGCAGTACTGTGATACAGAAGGCTTAATATATACCTCCCATGTCTTGTACTTCTATCAATACATATTTATATCAGGTTTCTGTTTACTTAAGCATTGGGCTGTGGATTCATTTCTCTGTGTAACTGGCTTAGTTTCTGCAATATTTTCCAAGCCAGGGTTTCTCCATCCTTTCTTTGGCATTGTCTGGTTCTCTCCCTCTACTGCAAAATTTCGTGTTTTCTGGTTACTTTAAGCAGTGTTTAAAAAATCTGTGTTTAAAAGCATTCAAGGTTTGGTAATACCACTAAACTTAGTAATACTAGGAAAACCAGATTAGCTTTTCCACGTTTTTATCTAGAGCTGTGTTTCTCAAAAGGTGATTTGGATACTGTCTCTCAGGAATCATCTTGTACAATTGAAATATCCAGCTAACTAGGCACATCCCCAATTATGGAACTTGAATCTATGAAGACAGAATCCTGAAATATGCATGCTTTAAAAACTGAGCTAGAATCCGTATGCATACTCAGACTCAAGGAATCCAGGTTTGCATAAAATAAATTCAAATATTTTAAACGTCTGTCACACTTGATTTTTAGAAACTGCCAGATTCCCTATCTCTGAATTTCTTCTCTTTCATCGACTGGACCAATCAACCTGGAAATTCATCCGTACCCAGATTCCGGAAGGAATTCTGTAGTTAACCTGTTCTTACACAAAGGCCGATTCAAGAAGTTTGGCAAACTCTATATAGAACAAATGCAAAGAAGCCTGTTTTATAGTTTATGCTGTGTCATTCCATTTATATTTATTTTCATTTATATCTATTTGTCAAAGAGACAAAACTGCAGTGATAGAGAATAGGTCAGCAATTGCCAGAACTTAGTGTAAAGGGTACAAGTAAAGAGAATCATCTTGAGAGCTTTTTGGTGATAACCCTGTTCTATATCCTGATTGCTACAATTGTTACACAGACATAAGCCTGTTTTTGAAAATATCAAACACCACAGTTTTATCATGTAAAGTTGATTTTTTGGAAAAAAAAATGTTTTAACTCAGCTTGATAGTGGATTTCCTTGTAAATATAAAACTCCCCATTCATTTAGATGGTCCAGATTATACCCTCGGGTAAAGTTACATTTTTCAAAGAGCTTTAGATCCACGTTGCATTGCTTTGCTGTGTAAACAAGTGCTTTATACTAGATCATGCTCTAGTATTGCCCCATAGGCTTGCATTGAAAGCCATAATTAGAAATAAACCTTGGAAAGTCATTGTTAGGTTAACTGTGGTAGTGTCCTTAAAGTGATATTTAGCAATAAGAATGATGATGTTTTTTTAAAAGGACAACTACTTTGTATGAACAGCTAGCATGAGGAAAGTCCATGAGAGGACAAAGTTAGGGACTCAGAAGGCTGTTATTGTTCTGAGGACTAGTTTCAGCTGGATTTTGACCATCTAAAGAAGCCAGTCCCATTGTTATTTGTCTTCCCAATCTGTTTTTAAGACGGCACATTTGGTGATTCAGGAATAAACCACAGTATGCGGTACAACTCCCTATAATAAAAATTTACCTTCCAGATCCTGTGTGGTTAAAGGGCTTTAAAATACATTTGTCATTTTTCTTTACATAGTTGAAAAACCTCAAGAGAACACCTTTTCTTAGCTTGCCGTGTGAAGTAAATATACCCTAACATCATCGAGATGTATTTTAACTCACAATTTTCTCTCTTTATTGATAATGGTTGATCATTAAATTCTTACAGAAAACTCAAGAAATCAGCAACATTAACAAAAAGCACACAAAAACAGAGTGTGGTGGTCATAGGAGGTTTATTTTTTAAATTTATGTTAATTTCATTGTATACATTTAAAGTGTCCAGCATATTATTTTGCTATGCGTATGCATAGTGACGTGCTTATGTCAAGCCACTGAACATACCCATCATTGTACATAGTTACTTTTTACCTGTGTGTGTGGTTAGAGCACTTAAATTCTACTCAGCAAATTTTCAGTTTACAATATAATATTATGAATGTAATCCTCATGCTGTACATTATATCTCTAAAATTATTCACTCTACATAACTGCAAATTTGTGCTTTGTGCCCTTCCACCTCCATTGGCCCATTTCCACCCTCTGCCTTCCATACAACTCTCTATTTCTTGGAGTTCAACTTTATTTGGAGCCATAATTACGTGCAAGCATGCAACGTTTGTCTTTTTGCGTCTGGCTTATTTCACTTAGCATGATGTCTTCCAGGTTCATCCATGTTGTTACAAATGGCAGTACGAAAGGAGTCATAAATCTTAACACCGCTTCTATGACTGGTGCTAATTGGCTCGGTAGACGCCAAGCCACAATACAGACAATAAGGAACTGAAGAGTATTCTCCAAAAGCTAAATTTCACGTAACACACACAATTAAAGAGATTAGGATTTTCACCTCAAGATTACTGAAGGGTATAATGTGAATAAAAAGAGTGACAGAACAAATATCTCATTAGTGGGAATAACACTGAGAGTACAAAGCCATTACCTCACTGAAAACTATAGTAGGAAAATACTTTCACAAAGAATGAATCAAGAGAAAAGAACAAAAGCAAAAGGCACATTTATAAGCATATTTATTGGAATGGGAAAGCCCATGAGAAACATCTTGAGTTTGGGGGGGAAACATAAAAATTAAATGCACTGGGAGAATTTAAAGCAAGCATAGTATTCTTTCAAGAAAAACAGGTTTCCATTAAAGTTCAGCCCACAAAGGTTACAAGCCCTCTACTTTGCACAGTTCAATCTATAGAGAATATGAACTTCTGCTGGAAAGTTGTCAAAAAAATGTCACTTCAAGTTTGATTCCTAAGATAGATTATGTTATAGTTCACATGGGTAAAAATTAATAGAGATTGGATGTCCAATATTAACTGTAGCCAAATGACTAGAAGCCACCGTCGCCATCCAAAGCCATAGCCCACATGGAAGTAGGTGCTGCCATATTCAGAGCCAACACTGTACCCCAGTGTATCACCACAACTGTCCCAGTAGGACCCAGGGTAGGTGCTCTGACTGAGGAAAACAAAGACAATTTGTTAGTAGTTGAACATTTAGTAGCAAAGACAACATCGCCCTGAGAATAATTTGCACCGTCTGACAAAGTCTTTTATGTACTCCCACTAGAGGGGATGGTGACTTATAGTTCCCTTGTCCCTTGACATCTTAATTGCTCTTTAAAATTGGTTTCAGTTGGCTGACTGCCCAGTGTCCCTTTAATGAGTTACTCCCTGCAATGGAAACTACTGGAAATGTCATCAAAATCTTTGTTAAGCTAGATCCCCAATTCTTCCATCAAACGTCAGGCTTCTAAATCAAGCAGAAATGTTCTTACTATCTTACCTACCAATGCTTGTGAGACTACAGACATTTTCTGGGAAAACAACAGGGATTATTAATGCTGTCTAAACTATGGGGCTAGATAAATGGCAAGATTATCATCAGAACCTTTTGATAGATGATTTAGCTCATTATAGATGTTTTCAAGAATAATTCTTATAATATTCTATTAATCATATCCCACAAAATCCTGAAGAGTTTATTCCTCACTAAGAATCTATTCCATAAGTTAGCTGCAGTTATTTACTGTTTAGGGATCGTTTGATATTTATCAATTATGAAGAACTCTTTTATAGTTATGAGTATTTTATCAGTTTTTTGAGGATGGTCAATGCTGTCACCAACTTTTTTAATCAGTTTCAATTTATTCAATGTTCCTCTTTTGAATGGAATTATAAACGATGTCTAGACTCCAAGCTTATTAAGTAGGCACGGATGTTAAGTATGATCTACCAGGTAGGAGGAAATAAGTCAAAAAAAGAAGGGAATGTTTCACAGGGGGAAAAAAACCCAGTTTCCCGAAAGAATCCACTCTCCAGATAATTGTGACAGTCTCTTACCCTCCCAGGCTCTGTCCAGCTCCCAAGTGCAGGCCAACACTCAAGAAGGGTAAGAGCACTTCAGAGTGGCACTTCAGCCTCTCAAAAGAGAGCTAAAGAATTGTGAGCACAGTCCATATGTTACATGTCTCATTGAGACACCCGAGTCTCACTTTCATGACTGTTCCCTAGGATATGGTCAAAATTGCTGGGAAAAATCCCAGTGAGGTGATTTACATAGGAAAATCATGGATTACAGCATCACGATCAAATTGAAGGGAAAAAAAATTCTTCACATTTTTTACTTAATTCCTTAAAATGCTCTGTTGTTTAGAACGGTACAGTGGAAGATGGTGTGGAACTTAGTGCATATTTTGGAAGGGTAATGAAACCAATATATTAAAATTTCTACTATGTTCTGGATTTATCATGTTTAATTCCACTATTACACAGGGATTCAAATCCCCAAAAGAGGCTAAATCTAACATTAGGTGGAAAAACAAAGTGCTGGCCTTAACCATTAAGAATATTCTAATGTATTTCTTTATATTCTTCAATAAAATGTAAAAAGCGTTTTAAAATGTATGCAAAGCTTGCATGGAATTGCCCATATTTCTGGTTTTATCACTTACTAGCGTGAAATTTGGTTAATGTGTAATGTAATAAAAGGACCCCAGTAGTAAAATCAGATTGGAAATCTGTCTGAGCTCTCCTTGTTTTTGTCTGACCCTTAGCAATAATACCACATTCTGCCTCCGTGGCAAAGTTGTAAAGATGTCACTGCCTTGTCTTAAGTCATTAGGTCTTGTGAAGCTCATAAGGTACATTTGAATGCACATTAAAGTTCTTGTTTTCTTTTGTTTGTCCCAAATGCACCTTTTAAAAGTAATCAACTACAACTATTCTATATTGATTGGATGAGTCAATTCATGTAATATTTTAACCACTATTTCATAGACATAGCACACATCAGAATCTCCTGGATAATTTTTAGAACACATTGCTGACTCTGTAGGTCTTGGGGGAAGAGGGGTAGAGGGCAAGAAGGTGGCTTGAGAATTTGCCTTCATAAATGTTCCCAGGTGATGCTAATGCTGCTAGTCCAGAGACCACACATTGAGAAACATGATTTTAGAGATGAGATGAATTAAAAGAGAAGAGAGGAATAGGGAAATTTATGTGCATAGCCAGACATATTAATATATTCAACTAATTTTAATCGAATTTCAAATTGAGCTTACATTTGATTTATACTTCACTATATACAGTAACTTTGTATTATTTGAGATCTAAAGTAAATGGGTGTGATTTTATTATTGGATTTGGATATTAATATGCAAAACCAAATTAACTTGGACATCACCAAATCCCCCTTTTAGTTAACCTAAGCATTAGGGATAACATCTTTTGGTACTATGGAAAAATCAGTCTTTGTTTTCCTGGATTTTAAAATATTGTTTTGGTTGTAGAATGTAACTGAAAATACCAAAAAAAAAATCAGCAAGCATATTTAAACCAATAAACAGACATCCAAACCACTTGTCTTATGTCAAGTCAGGTAAGGTTTGAAGGAAAAAAAAAAAAACAGAAGTGTCCTCAAGATGAAAAACACGAACAAATGTGTTCGATCAGAGCACATTTTGAATGCGTTGCAAAACTGATGAACTTCTGAGAAAGTTCAAACTCACAGGCTAAACGTGACTCAACTCCAGGGGGGTCTGATCCACTCTGTGCTGAAGCTGGATTTTATGAAGCATCACCTTGGGACTCAAAGAATAGAATCAGACTGGAAACAAAAGGACAAAATGTCCCAGAAGTGTGTAGGTCCCAGTTATACTGACCAATCCAAAGACTTCTGTTGCCCAGGATCTTTGACAGGAAAGTACTGCCCCTCCCATGGCCAGCACTGGGGCCCAGGGAGACTCCATAAGCTTCCCAAGAGCCATATGGGAGGCAGTTCTCAAGAAAGAAGTGATAACACATTATCCAGGGGTCAGGCAGCAGATGGAAGGTGGCAGCCTATGGTGAGTGACATCCTTCCCTCCATATGACGCCCATGACCTCAGCAGAGGTACCTCCCTCAACTTTGGTTTGACACTCAACAATGATACATATTTTCAGGGTAAGTATCCCTCTCTCATATCATTTCTTTCTGGTGATTCAAAATCCTTTTCTGTATTTTTTAAATTTTTGAAATATACAATACACTCTTGTGTTCTTTAGCTACCTTACTGTGTAATAGAACACCAGAACTTTTTTCTCCTAACACTCCACTACCCTCCTCCCCGCCCCCAACCCAGTCTCTCCTCCCAGCATTCTTCTGTTTCTCTGAGGTCAACATTTTTAGAATCCAAATATGAGTGAAATCAGGTGGTTTTTGTCTTTCTGTATTTAGTTTCTGTCACTTAACACAATGTCCTCCGGTTCCGGTTCGACTCATGTTGCAAATGGAAGGGTTTCGACTTTTTTAATGCAGAATACTCTGTTCCTTTGTGCGTGCGTACCTTTTACTAATCCATTCATCCACTGATGAACACTTAGATTAATTCTTGTTTCTTTGCTGTTGTGATTTGTACCACAATACATTGGGAGTGCAAATGTCTCTTTGACATATTTATTATGTTTCTTCTGGATATATACCATTCATTCTTTACATCAAAAGAAACAATATTAATTTTCTAGATGTCGTGAAAAAAAAATTAAGACATCCCTATTATTCTTTAAAGAAGTTTGACTTTGACTAACTGCCAAATGTCAAAAAATAATAATAATTAACAATATTCTTTATGGGTTTTATCCCTGTAACGAGAAGTTACTGCAGTGTCTTCAAAGTCTTTGGTTAAACTAGACTCTACATTTAATCTTCCAATTATCAGGCTTCTCAGGCGGGCGGGGGGTGGGGGGGGGGAAGCCATGCCAATTGAAGCCGAAGTCCCAAACCATGTTTTCAGTCCACAGGAATTTACTGAACCTCATCGTGCTCCATAAAGCTTTGTACCAGGAGTTGAGGTACAGATATTAAAGAGCTTATAGACCTAACAAACCTTTCAAAGTAGAAGCCAAATCAAAGCTGAGAAGCCTGCCATCATATGAAGCCACGTGCTGTTGCTGTCAACTGCAGAGTGGATGCAGCAGTGCAGGAGGGTAGCTGTGGCTTGAGTAGATGGTAATGGAACAGGTGAATTATACCCCAAGTTCAGATGTTAGGCCAGTGAGGGTGTAGCCTAGCACTCAGTGGGCAAAGGAGCCTGTCTCTTTATTTTGCAAACAACAAGAGCAAACTCTGAAAGCTGAGAAGCCCTGAGGGGTAGGACGGCTCCTTCCTCTGCCTTTTCTCCTTCCTTTACTGGCTTTCTATTTCTGCATTTGGATAGCTTACTTGTGCCACCTTCCAAGGCAGGCATCACACCCTTTTGGATGTTTATGAAGAATTCTACTGAACAGTACTATTTAGTGTCTCTGAAAGTCTAAGAACTGAGATAGCTGGGGGAAGTGGATAGCTAGGGGAAGTGGATAGCTAGGGGAAGTGGAATTGTTACACGTGTTCTTTCTCCACCCTCTCAGTAGGCCCTGGAGAAATGGCACCTTTAGCCCACCCCTTCTTTTCAGGAGGACACTTCTGGCTCAAATTCTGTATATCCAGGGAAACTGCCTTGAGTATCATAAAAAAAAGGAAGAAGGAGGAGGAGGAGGTGGAGGAGGAGGAGGAGAGAATGAAAGAAAGAGAGAAAGAAAGAAAGACCGGCCATATCAAATACTACAGTTTTCAGTTTTGAGTAAATGAGCTTCAAAGGATCTTATGACCACATTTGAGTGATTTTAATTTGAAAAAAAAAAATACTAGCATCCTATCTTTTTACTATTAAAACTTTTATGGGAGACCCAATACTGTCTATGAAATCTATGTTTTACCTTATCTGGGGGACGTAGTGGTGAAGAAGACAGATGTTCCCCTCATGGAATACGGTGTTCATCTGTCTTGGAAGCAATAGGACTTGACCCTGGTTAGCAGGGCAGCAGGCTGCATGGCTTCCGCTTCAAGGACTGGGACTAAAGCTCTGCTGTGCCACCTGCTGCTCTGAGATCATGAATGTGACATTTGGACATTCTGAATTCCAGCTTCCTCAAGTTTAAATGAGAGTAATAGAACCTGTAACAAAACCCACCTCGTGGGTTATTAAGGGGAACGCTGGCCTGCTACAAGCCTAGGAATATATTAGCTATTAGTTCTTTTTCACTCTTCCTAATTATTTTTGTCCTTGAAATGACTGAAAATACATACTACAGTGTGCTCAAAATGATGGCCTAAACTGAAGTATCAAATAAGCCCACTTCAGGTTTTTAGTGTCAAAAGAGATCATGGGTAAAAACTTTCAAAAGAGATCAATGGGCTAAAAACTTACACTTACCCAACATTCAGCTCAAAAGAAATTATTGTGTTCACAAGAGATTATCGGTGGTCTGACTGGTTGGCTGCCTAGTTAGCTGATTGGTTGACTGGCTAGCTGATTGGTTAATTGCATGGATGGTGGTGGTTAGCTGTTTAGTTAGTCGGCTGGTTGGTTGCTTGGTAGGTTGGTTGGTTAGTTGATTGGTTGGTTATTTAGTGTGATTTGCTTCTACATGTGCCACTGGAAAGCCACGGGTTAAGTACTTCCACTGGGCAAAAATTCTAACACTTTGGATGGCTCTGAGAAGGGCTACCCTTTAGCTGAAAGAAAATCATGGGAAACTAGATACCACATTCATAGAAGTATTTTCAGTTTCTATTTTGCTTTCTGTGTCTCAAGTTATTGTCAAAAGGGCAAAGAAAAAATCTTTTTTAGAATTACATTTTAGATAAAATTTATCAAATGTCAGTATCATACATTTATTCTTTAACTTTTGGTATTTGTGGTCCACTCTTATCATTATTAAGTGAAGAAAAACATTGATTTGTAAGATATTGGATCATCTTTCTTAGGTCTCCATTATTGATGAAATATTTTTCTCAGTCCAGATGGCAGGTCTTGTGTGGACATTTGAGGAAAGACAACTCATAGGACAGTGAAATTTCTCGGTGCTGGGAAAGGTCTGCTTTGTTCCTCTGAGAAACTACTTGCACATCCACTTCAGAACTGACTTTATCTTAACAAAATCATGGGGTAGAAGAGAATCCTGTAGTCTGTCCCTAAAAAGTAAGGAACTTGAGAGCAAACCTGCAGAGGAAGAAAGGGAAAAAATACAAGCCGAGGTAAAAATGGAAGGGAGGGAAATTTATTTGGCTATTTCTTATATGCAAGAACATTATAATATGGCATAGGATCCCCTGCATCTATCAAGTTCACTACAGCTGTGCTATTATCCTATTCTTGACTATCATAGTTTTATGGCAAACACGTTCATGGATATTACCATCAGACACACCGGCCTCATAAGGAGTGCCATTTGGAGAACGTTTAACATACCTTATGACAGAGGACAGGTGTTACATGCCTTCAAAAGAGACTTTAGAGAGCACTTGGGGAAGATTTTATAGAACATCAATGTTAAGTCTTAGAAAATTCTTTGGGACTTAAGACCTCCTCTGTGAACCCAATGGGTAAATATAAATTAACATCATACATTCAGTTGTCACTGGTGAATTACTTCTGGGTAATCAAGCATCAGGTTCTCTAATGTTTAGAGCAGTGAGTTTTACTGGGGTGAATAGAAAACCTGAAACCAGGAGGTAGACATCAACAAAAGACGTGAGACTGCATTCTTGATATATGGGATATGAAAATAAATAAAGAACTTGCAGCATTCTCAGTTTCTCTTTATGGGGACGAGGTAGTTACGAAAACAAGTTACTATGAAAATAGTAGAGTGGAAATGACATTGTGCTCTGGATTCAAGCAATGGCTGTGCAGGGTGATTCTGCCAGCACCACATCCAGTCATAGACCCATAACCTAGGAAAGCGCTTGCGCTATCACAAGCCAGGGCTTTCTTCCATGAAGATGTTCTGGGAACTAGTATAAAGTGTAGGTGGAACCTTTTCTGCCCCCCAGGTTCTTCTGCCACCGATAAAAAGTCTTTGATATTCAAATCATGTTCCTCCATCTTCTGGCTGTCTCCAGCAGGGAAATCTTAAATAAACACCCCAAGGTTTTGCAATTAGGAGAAATAATTAATGCTAAAATAGGAAAGAAAAACAGGACTGCATGTTTGACTTTGTGAGATGACCCCAAGTCATAAAATGCACAGGCAGCAGATTTCCAATCCGCAAAGGACTATGAATTAGAGATGAGTTACAAGATGTCACCGAATGAAGAAATGAACACTTAACATCGTTTTCGTGTTTACTGAGGAAATTTGCCAGAGAACCTGGCACTAAACTTGGCTCAGCACAATATCAAAGCTGGTCTACAGTTAGAAAGATAAACCCAACTCACCTGGTGCAGGTCCCCACTAGGCCCACAGGCAGCATCAAATTTTCCTCTACTCTTTCTTTAAATTTGCCTATAAAGTGTTACTTATTATTTTTCATTTTTATGAATTCCATATAAACATGGGTGAATCATCTTACTTGTTACATTCAAAATAAATAAAGGGAACTAAAAGGACAAGAAATGAAAAGTCATGAAGAAAGGACCCTGTAACCATTCTAAACTGACAGCACAAAGGCAAATTACTTAAAGAGATGTTGTGAAAATGAGAATTCTCAGACCCCATAGAAGATTTTTTTTCATTAGAATTTCCAAGGGTGGGATCTAAGTATATGCATTTTTTTAAAAAAAATCCCCAGATGATAGAAGCAAATTTCAATTTTAAAAGAATATCACCAATTGGCATTATGTAGAATATATTCTAATTGCATATGAAAATGTGAATGTATAAAAATCTTCCAATAATACTCTTTCACCTTTTACCAGACTGTGGCATCTGGATCTTCAGTACCGTTCTACTGAATATTGACTTAACAGATTCTTTTTCTTTTTAACAATAGTGGACTCCAGTGAATAAACTCTCCAATTTGAAACATTCTAGCAGCCATATGTCAGGCTGGGAGAAATTTTAATGTCCATCCTGTGTTAATCCAGGAAGGTAAGGACATGCCTTCCTCTTTGATTGTCACGTTGAAATGCACCAGACCCCCTTAATTAAATGATTTCCTTTATCAAGACGCACTTCCATAGACAGAAGCCAAGATAGATAGATGATAGCTATAGATAGATTGTGTGTGTATGTGTGATTGGTACCCGAGGAGAAGTGCTTGACCATCTTCACTAGAATCCCTCTAGTGCTTCTAAAAAATTTAAACCTCTAGAGCCTACCCTACGTGTACCAAGTCAAATTCCCAGGGGCTGAGATATAAGAATTTACATTTTGCATAAGGTATGGAGGACATTCTCCTGTATTCCACTGCTTCAGAAACACCAGATTCTCTCCAAGGTTCCTTAAGCACAGTTTGATACCTTCTTATTTCTCAGTTGCCCTTATTCCTAAGAAATTCTATTTTTCTTTCCCTGTTCTATACCAACCTGCAGGTTTAACTGATTCAAAATTCTCAGCATGAGTTGACATGTGACTGCTAGAATGTTTCAAATGAGTTATTTTATTCATTGTAATAATATCTTCTATTATTAAAAAGAAAAAGGACATGTTAATTGGAAATCCTTGAACTAGATGTTTTCTGAACTTCTAAGAAAGATATTCACTGGATGAAATATGGTATATTAAACACTCTCTTCTGAAGCAATCTCTCAAAACAGTCTTTATAGTTTCAGCTACAAGGTAAATCACATGCAGTACAACCACTTGCAGATATTCAATGAAAAAAAAAAAGCAGAGTCCAGCCAAATCCTTCATCACTAAGAATATCTGTGCCACCCATAAAATATCTTCAGCATGAGGATTGAGACATTTTTGTCTTGGCTTATAAAATGGTTATTACTCTCTTCTCCAAAAATTGATATATCTTCAGAAATACTCATTCCTTATAGCTCAAGTTTTTTTGAGAATGAAACTCACTACACGGGGTTGATTCTACAAAGAAGAAGAAGATTCCCATTGTTATTTCTAATCTGGGTACCTCTGAGCTACAAGGGAGACACCTTAGGGGTTTGCATAGAGGGGATTTGTCACTTAGGAGACTGTCAGACTCCAAAGGAGTACCTAATACTCCAGAGTCCTCAAATAGGAGACATGGTACTGTATTCCTAGAGAGGGGTCATTGTGAGTTTCCTCTGTACCAACTGCAGAGTAACTAAAAATGTCCCTCCTATGTTGGGTTTTTTGGGGGACAGGCAGGAGTAGTGAGAAGAGAAAGGGATGCCAAGTGATGACTGACATAATACTGCCATTGGGCTGGATGTTCTATCAGATACTCAGATCCTGAAAAAGCCTTCTTTACTCTCTAGCTATTTTATGCTAGCCTGTATGTTTAATTAATTCCCAATTCAGAGAAAGTTCAGACATTTTTGTGTTTTTGTGTATTTGTTTTTGTTATTATGACCAGTTACCCACCCTCTTGCAGGCTAATTATAGAGGATCCAGGATTGTCTCTTCCATACTGCCCCTAACCCCACTAATACCATTTGAGAAGAACAAATCCATTTCGCACCCCACTCAATGTATCTGAAAATATGCACGCACCAAGAAAGGAAACCCGACTCCAGACTAGTATGCACGTTGAGACACATTTATTGAGAATTTGGCAGAGGCAGCCACAACTCCATCATGACAAGAGGCACGAGTGTCATGAAGAAGTCAAAGGAAATACGTGTCCAGTCGTTGTCAAACTTCTGGAAGTGTCCCAACCAACACTGTCCGTGGAAGGAAGGCAGCCTGAGGTGTCCTGTGGGTTTTCAGCTTCTTCCTTTGGGACTCTGGTGCTAGGTCTGAAAAGCAGTCACTTGAAGGCTAATGAACAGAGGAGGTCGAAAGCAGTAGACAAAGGAGGAACGTAGAGATGCGCCACTCTGCCTTCGGGAGAGAGGAGATTCTGTGCCTCAGGGATTTCAGCAAATTAGTAGAGATCGTATGGGAAGCATCTTCTGTAACTGAAAGCCCCACAGCCATTATAGCCATAGCCTAAGCCATAGCCAACTGGAGAATAGGTGCTGCCGAAGCCACAGCCCACGCTGTAGCCCAGGGGATAGCCATAGCTGCCCCAGTAGCATCCTGGGAAGACAGAACCAGAGAAGTTGTGCATGATGATGGGAGTGGAAGGTTTAGGTGGCAGGAGAATGGAGTGTGATGGAGTCCCCGGTCTCAGAACCTTGCTTATATACCCTGGAAAATGGGGTGTGGCCAAAAAATGCAAAGTGTTCCTTGTCATTCTTGACACCAATTTGCACTACCAAAAGCTCATTAATTTGTTATGCCCTTGCTTAAGAGTCTTTAGAGTTGCTTAAGAAAGCTCTTATGTGATATAATGCAGAGAGAAGATTCCTTCAAACAAATTACGTGCCTTCCTAAAAAAAAAAAATTATTGCAGTGACTTCAAAGGTACTTGTCTTATAGACCCTACATGTAATTCTCTGTCAGCAGGTTTTATAATGCTAAGAAAATTCTGACGCTGTTAGCTGTTAGCTGTCCTCTTGCTCTCTGAATTTCCACAACACAGAGTTGGAATTCAATAAATATGTGTCGAATACATTAATAAATGAAATAATAAATAGATAATGAGTCCATCTCAAAAATCAAAGTAGTGCTTAGTATTTGCTTCCTTAAAGAATCCTCTTTTTTGGCATATACAAGACAAATGCTTTAGGACTTTCCAGAACATTCTTTTGTTTTATTTTATGTTTCTATCTACAGGTACTCTGTTTAGGAAACGGTTTAAAAATTAATCTTAATTAGGGTCCCTAGATGAATAATTTTTAATACCACATTTCTAGATCACTGCTTGAGTTAATAATCTCAAAATATAAAGGTATAGAGTTTGTGGGTTAATCCTAATACAGAATGTCAAACAAGCGTGCTTTGTTGATCTGATACACTTTCTAAAGCAAATATTGAAGATAGCAAGAAGGTAGAAACAGAAAAAATGAATGTAAATTGTATCCTAGAGTGTAGACCATGTTTTTCATTCGATCTAAGAAACCAGATTATCAGGCAAATGTGATCATCTTGTGAAGAGCCAGGTGACAGTATTGAATCAATGTGATTTTATTTTTAGAATGATCATGCACCCCAGGATAGGGGAGAACAGTCACTTCTCTTTACGTAGATCTTGATTTCCCAAATCTGGATAAAGAGGAATAAGATTGATGAAAACGATCTTGGATCATACAAGACCTGGTAAATTCTCTCCAGGTGCCTCAGGTGGACTCTCCACAATGTCACTTAGGGTAGAATTTACAGAAATCATGGCAAACAAGATCACAGAACAGAAATAGGAAGGCTGAAAGAGATCATTCTAAAAGGCCACAAAACATATTAGTGTCACCTACTGGCCCCCAGATTTTAGTTAACATTCCTTCCTTCAGCTTCTGGGAGGTTGAATCCAAAGGCAAGGTGAGACTCTTGGGGAAATACAAAACTGTGCCAGCATTCTAACCACTAATTGGTTAATTACAGCAGAAGCATTTAAAAATAAAAATAATAAAAACACCTACAGTGCTGCCCCACCACCCTGCTTCATGAGCAAAGCTGTGTCGCGCCCGTGGTGATTCAGTATTTAAAATTCAAACACTTTATGTGATGTATAGCTAAATAAGGACGGGGAATTAAAGTAGCTTCATTCTCAAACATTAAAGATTCTATAGCAAATCAGTCCCTATAAATAGTGGAATGATTTAAATTTCTACTATCATCATGCTGCTGTAATAAAACACATGTAACATTTGAGGGGAGGGAAATTAAGCAAAATACAGCGTCTCCTAATGAAAAAGAAAAAAGGACTTGAAATAATGCCAAAATCCAATTATGGCAACCTGGTTAAAGGAGTTACTCTCCCACCCGCCTACCCATCCTGACAGAATGCTAACTTGGCTTCATAATACACAGCTCTGAACCTGGGTAGTGATGGTAAAGAAAAATGAAAATATGCCATCTTTTATAAAATATAAGCCCTATATACAGGTAACAGCCTGAATTTTGTCTAGAAAATTGACAGAAAATCTTAACAAGAGAAGATTGTGGGGGAACACTCTATCAACAAGTTGTTTAAATTAAGTAACAAACTTGGGTTCACTCATACAATCCCAGCTATCTGGGAGGTTGAAGCAGGAGGATCCGAGGTTCAAAACCAACCTGGGCAACTTAGTGAGACCTTGTCTCAAAAAAATACAAAATAGAAATAGAAATGGGGATGTAGCTCAGTTGTAAATCATACCTGGGTTTAATTGACAGCATTAAAAAAATCAATGGCTAGCTTAATCTTATATTGGCCTGTGAAGGATTTATTCTGATATATGTCTATCAAAAAAGGATCTAGGTTTCATAAAACCTGGATGTTATGAATATAGGTAATCTAAATAATAATACAGATACATCATTTGTAGCCCTCTTTCTGAAAAAGAACACAACATAAATAAAAAATCAAATTTTTAAAAAGTAAATTGATAGAATCTTAAAGAAATCACAGAAAAAAATTAAACTAAAAAAATTACAAATATTAGAGGTTTCAGGGGGAAAATATTGCCTTTACCACTAAATTATGTGACAAATTTCTATAAATTTTTCTATCCCATAGACTAGCTTCAGGCTCTACAAATTCAAATTTTTCTCCTCTCCTACTCATCCTGAGCTGGATGCCCCAGAACAAGTTCATCCTAGGATATAACTTTGCACCTTCATGACACACATTCTGAGTGAATATGCAGAGTAGTTGGTAGAATTCCAGAAAGCCGTTCCCACAGGAAGACGCCTAGAAATAGCTTTATTAGATTCAGAGGTGATTGCAAACCACGTAAGTGTATCCTTCCATTCCCAAGTGTCTTTCCAACTCAACTCCTCCTTACTCAGATTCTAAAACTCTCTAAAAACTCCCCCATGCCTCCCAGTATGAAGGAAACTGTGAATGTAAGGATCCCTGGATCCCATCTCAACCAATTGCAGTTAAGATGCCTTCTCTTAAAAATTTCCTCCCCAAAATAGGCTCATGTGATATGGAGGCTTAAAAAGAGAAAAACACATTCTCACATATGAAATGCTAACAATATTGTACCAATGTTTCCTGGGTACTCACTGGTTTTCTCTTTTGATCCTAAAATGTTACTTATAAATCATTTGATTTCTCCTTTCATATTTCTTTGATTTCAGATAAGATCTGACATGAGTAAAGGTAGGAGGTGGTCCTTGATTTTCTACAAAAGAGGAAGAATGGTGTAAAAAATTTAAAAGTAGAGTCAATTCCAATATGTACAATAAAATATTTCCTGTGTTATGAGTTTCAAATATAGTGTTTCCAGCTTCAAAATATAAATCATTAGAAAGGAGGGAAAATAATAGAATGAAATGTTTCAAATGAGTTTTTAAAGTATATATAGTCACTCTGCAATACAAAAAAAATTGTCTTCCATTCATCTTCTTGAACATCTATTTTTAAATACATTAATCAAGCATGTATTATATTCCAGATGTTTTGTTAAAATTCTGGAAATGAATAGATGAATGGGAATTAAAATTATATGAAAATGATAACTAAATGAAACAGAAGCCACATGTTCTGCTCTAAAAGTCCGACTGCCCCTTGTAGACCTCAGAGATAAAGGAGAGTGGACAGTTCTAACCTGAAATTTGGGACTTGAAAGTTCCATAATGAAAGGAGTAGATATGTGAGCTTGATCTTGAAAGTGAGTCATTTATTAAAGGACATTGGTTAAGGAAATAGTTGGATTTAGGATATAAAGGAGATGGTTTAAAGAAAATTCTCATAGGTGGCAAACACTCAAGTGTCTTCCTGGATTCATGAATAATGCCATGAGGCTATCACCTTAGATTTAAAGGGGAATTAATGGAAGGTGGGCCTGGAAATAGCAATGGTATATGAAACTGTCTGTGGAGGCCAAAGGAGCCACTTCATCCACTAAGCTGGAGGCTGGCATAATCAGCCTTCACTTTAGAAAGATCACTATTCTGACAATGTGAAGGATTAATTAGAATTAAAAAAAAAAACTCCAGAGGTAGGAATACCAAGCATAAAACTATGTCTTTCAGGAATGCTTCTGCCTGCAGGTAAGGAAAACCATGCTCACAGTGGTTTAAGAGAGACCTATCCGTAGGGATGCAAGGTACAGCTCTTGTCTAGCATGCAGGAGGTCCTGAGTTTGATCCCTTGGCACCACAAAAACAAAGCAAAGCAAAAGTTGCTCAGGTAGAGTTTATTTTTCACAAATTATAAGGACATGAGAACATAAGCAATTTCACAAAGTGTAAGAAATTGTCCAGGTTCAGGACTATCTCACTATGGTTCTGCGGGTCAAGATCACTGCAGATGGAGCATGCTTCACATTCCTATGTACTGACATCCAAGACCAGGAAGAAGAAGGTTCTATTCTCTTACAGCTTCTTTTCATTTTCTATCAAGATGTCCGTGTTTTCATTTTGCATTTGCTTTCCAAAAGATTTCCTTCAGCTCCCATTGCCCAGAATGAGTCACATCTCATGGCTGAGATACAAGGGAAGGTGGAAGGCAGGTCTCTGGCATGTACTGCCTATACAGCATGAAGCAGGATCTGTCAGCTAGGAAAAAGGGGGACAGGCATGGTCACTGGATTGATGATCAATAGATTTACCACAAAAGCCATCATACTCATTTAGGCAAGAGAGATTAGAATCCTTAACAAAGGTATCAGCATTAGCAGTTCGGGTGAAACCAAGAATTATTAGGGAGGTAGATTCAGAGAGGGTGTGCTAATAATTATGATCACCACCCACTATCACCACCAGGCATGCACAGGAATTCCTTTTGCAGGTTCTGAGGTAGAATCCCCTTCCTGGCCTTTTTCAACATCTAGAAAGCTTCTGTGCTCTCTGACCTCTGGCCACTTCCTTGTATCAACTCAAACACTTATTTCTGTTGCCATTTATCCTACCCATCCTCCTACCTCCCTCTTATAAAGACCTTTGTCATTATGTTGAGCCCACTTAGTAATCCAGGATAACGTCTCTGTGATTGTATCTTTAGCATAATCACATTTGTCAGGTCCCTTTTACCATGAAAGGTAATAACAAACACACTCCCTGGTTGCAGAGACTCAGATGCGGACAGCTTTGGAAGAACATTATTCTGACAACTACACTAGCCAATTCAAGCTCCCAACTTGTGTGTCTAGATTGTGACAGTGATTTCAAAAATTAATCAAATTACCTTTTTTTTATCCTATGAATCTGCTTCCAAAGCATTTGCTCAATGAAAAACTGTTTATGTTACACACACACACACACACACACACACACACACACACACACACAAACACATAAGTTAAAAATATTTCAATAGAGTGACATCAGCAAGATGGAAGAATAAAAGATGCCAACTTTTATCTCAACACACACACACACATACATACATACATACACACACACTAGCTGTCCACAAATGGCATTGGCTCAAAAGTTCATTTGAGAAGCTGTCAACAAAGTAGAACAAAAAAACCTAAGACCATCCACACAAAAAGGGTACCAACAATATTTTCATTTTGCTTATCTCGTCCCAACCCCGGGGACAGTAAAACTTAGGAGAGTGAATTCCACCACCAGTGGATAACCTTCACAGAAAACAGGAGAGCAGAGTGAAGAATCGAGTTCTCTAGCCTTTCAGCACACCCCTAAAGGACTCACTGTAATTTCAACTCACCAAAGTCACTGAGAAAACTGACACAGCTGCGACATCTAAAAACAACTGGAAACAAGAAGAATAGCTGTGGCAGTGCTAGTCACACGGCAGAATCCACTGTGGTCCCCAATGGCCTACTCTGCAAAAGGACCCCAGCAACCTTTGCCAATTGGATAATTTCAAATGTCTTATTGTGAAGAATAAACTTCCAATAACAAATGCCAAAGAAATGGAGATCCACAAATTGCCTGGACAAATAGTTCAAAATAACTGTTCTAATGAATCTCAGCATTTCACAAGAATCCAGAGAACAAAGATAAACAATTTAATAATTATTTTTTGATTCCCCAAAAATTTAAAAAAATAGAACATCAAGAACAAAAATTTAAGGTCAACAAAGAGAGATAGAAAACATTAAAAAAAAATAATAAAGAACTAATGAAGAATTTTGGAGCTAAAGAGTATATGAAAGAAATGAAAAGATGCACTGGAAAGCTTCAAGCCTCCAGGGTAAACAAAACAAATTGATTATTTGAAATTATCCAATCAGAGGGGAAAAGGTGGGGAAAAAGGCTCCAGGATTTATGCAACAACACCCAAGAGAACTAGCTTTGTTATTATTGAAATTTTGGAAGGAAAAAAAAGTAGAATGAAACCAAAGGCATTCTTAAAAGAAAGAATGCCTGAGGGGCTGGGGCTATAGCTCAGTCAGTAGCGTGTTTGCTTCGCATGCGCAAGGCCCTGGTTTCAATCTCCTGCACACACACATACGTACATACATACATACATACATACATAAATGCCTGTAAACTTCCCAAATCTGAGGAAAGATAGTAATACTCAGACATATGAAGCTCAAAGTTCTATAATCAGATTCAAATTACATAAGTCTTCATTGAGACATAGTATAATCAAATTGAAAGAAATCTAACACAAAGAGAAATTTGAAAGTAATAAGAAGAAATATTTATCACATAAAGTGGAAAATCCACAGATTTTAAGTGGGTTTCTCAGCCAGGCTAGGAGAAAATAAAATTATATATATAAACTACTGAATTTATAAATAAATAAATAAATAAATAAGTAAATAAAACCTGCCAGCCAAGAACATATTATCTGGTAAAGTCAAAATGAGGAAGAGATACAGACTTTCCCAGACAAATAAGAGAGACTTTATCACAAATAGATCTCCTTTACAAAAATACTACAGGGTTTTCCTCAAGCTGAAATCAAAGGATGTTAGTAATATGAAAACATGAAAGTGTAAGACTCACTGGTAAAGCAAAGTACACAGTTAAATTCAGAACACCCTGATATTATAATGAGGATATATAAATCACTTCTAGCTATGACATAAAGATTAAAAGGCAAAAATCCCTAAAAAGAACTTTAACTGCAACAATTTCTTAATGGATACACAATATAAAGAGGTATAAATATTTACATCAAAAACAAAATATCAAGGAGAGTGAGTCTTTGTATAAGATCAAAGTTGAATTGCCACCATTTAAAACAGAATGCTTTATGTGGGCCTTATGGTAACCACAAAGCAAAACCTGTAGTATTTATACGAAAAAGGAAGAGAAAGGAATCAAAACATACCACTACACAAAATTATCAGATAAAAATAAAGGACTAAAGGAATAAACAATCTACCAAGTCATCAGAAAACACTTCAGAAAGTGGCAAATTTAAGTCCTTACCTATGGGGATAAATTGGGATAAATGCAAAGGAATAAAACTCCAATTAAAAGACCTAGAGCAACTGAATGGATGAAAATAAGACCCAACAAATTACTGTCTACAAGAGACTCTTTTCACTTACAAAGACACATGTAGACTGAAAAATAAAGAGATGGAGATATTCTACAAATGGAAAACCAAAGAGATCAAAGGTAGCTACATTCATGTCAGACAAAGCGTACTTTAAAGTCCAAAAGTGTAACAGGAGACGTTGTTTAGTTATTAGGTGTCTCCCAACAGCTCATGTGTGAGGAAATGCAAGAACATTCAGAGGTGAAATAATTGGGTTATGAAAGTCTTAACCCAATCAGTGAATTTATCTCCTGATGGGGATAACTAAGTGATAACTGAAGGCAGGTGGGCATTGAGGGTGTGCCTTTGGGGTATATATTTTGTATTTGGCCAGTGGAGTCTCTCTCTGCTTCCTGAAAATGTCCAAAGCCACTTTCCTCCACCCTTCCACCATGATGTTCTATTCACTGGAGTCCTGAAGAATGAAGCCACCATCTATGAACTGAGACTTCTGAGAACATGTGCCCAAAAATAAATTTTTACTCCTCCAAAATTTTTTTCTTCAGGTATTTTGGTCACAGCAGCAAAAGAGTTTACTAAAATAGGAGACAAAGCCAGTTATTATATATTGATAATGGGATTAATTTATCAATAAATATAGCAATTCTAAAATTATCCAACATCAAAGTTCCTAAATACATAAGACAATTATGGATAGGTGTGAAGGAAGAAAGAGGCTGTGGTATCAGTGTAGCAGGGGATGTCAATAACCCATTTTTCAATAATGAACAGGTTATTCAGATGGAAAACCTATAAGAAAACATTAGACTAAATGGTTCTAACAGACACATTCAGATCATTCTGTTCAGCAACAGCAGAATACACATTTTTCCTATTCACACAGACTATTCTTCAGGATAGACCCTCTATGAGACCACAAATCAAGTCTGAATAAATTTTAAAAGATTGAAATTCCATCAAGCATTTTTTTCCAACTATAATGGTATAGAATTAAAAATATATAGCAAGAGAAAAGCTGAATATTCACAAATAATGGAAATTAAACACCAGCCTCCTCCAGAGTTTCAAAGGGGAGATCAAAAGCTATCTTGAGAAGAGCTAACTCTGGAAACAAACACTAAAATTTACACAACGCAGCCTAAGGAGTTCTAAGACACAAGTTTGTAGATGTAACTCCACTTTAAGGAAAAAGAAGATTTCAAATAAGCAACCTAACTTTGCATTTCAAGGAACAAGAAAAGCAAACTAAACCCAATGTGGGAAGACAGGATGTAAAGATTAGAGCACAATATGTGAAATACAGTCTAGGGAATATTAGAAAAGATCAACAAAATTAAAATTTGGTTTTTATAAGATGAAACTGATAAAGTTTGATGTGGACAAAGAAAAAAAGGAAGATTCAAAAAAAATGAGAAATATAAGAGGAAATATCACAACTGATACCACAGACATATAATAAGGAATCAGAAGAGACTATTATGAATATATCCCAAAAAGTTGGACAGCCTAGGAGAAATTGATAAATTATAAGAAACATGCAACCTACAAAAAAAAAGAAAAGAAATCATGAGCAAATAGAACACATAAACAGTCCAGAAAGACCAATCCTTCTCAAACTCCTACCCAAAACTGAAGTGGTAGGAACGCTTACAAACTCATTTTTCAAGGCTGACATTAACCTAATACCTAAGGCAGGCAAAGATCCCATAAGAAAAAAAATTATAGAGCAATATCCCTGATGAATATAGATGCAAAATCTTTTTGACAAAATGGTAGCACACCAGACTCAACAACCCAGTAAAGGGATCCTGCACCATGGTTAATTGGAATTTATTTCTGGTAGTCAAGAATGGCTCAACATACACAAATCAATAAAGGTGGTACACTGCATTAGAATGAAGGGTAAAAATGATGTGATCATCTCAATGGATGTAGAAAAAAATTGACACAACTCAACATTCTTTAGTGATAAAATCTCCCAACAAATAAAGTAGAGAAAGAATGTAACTCAACATAATAAAAAAAATTAAGAAAACAGCGAGTTAGAAAGAAAATGTATTCTCAAATTTCCAATGCTTTTAGTCTTTTTTGTTTGTTTGTTTGCATTTTAAAAATGATCTAAAAGTGCCCAACTCACCCTACTCAGGATTCACACTTACTGTGCATATTTCTCAAGCTTTGACACATGCTGTTTGTTCTTCATGAAATTATTTTTCTTCCTCTCATCTCCTCCTCAACTCCTTTACAGCTTTCAGACACCAAATCCATCACTTCCTTCCAGAAGCCTCTCTGCCCTCCCTGGTTAACTATAGTTCATCTATAATGTCACAGCAGGCCACCATCTTTTCATACTCCTAGAACTTACCAAGTTAGCATTTAAACTTTGTGTGACTGAAAACTGTCACACCAGCACGCTTGTTCCCAGGAGAGCAAAAGAAATGGTTTTGTCATCTTTTATTCCTTCCCGCCTAGATTACTACTGGGCACAATGTAGTTTTTTTTTTTCAATAAATATTAAATGAGGGAATTAATGAAAGAATGTTCTAAACCTAAATTACCCACTGCCTTGCTGTGAGAATTTAAGCAAATCACTTTTCTGGGCTCAAGTCATTGGACTGTAAAATGAGAAGACAGACTTCTGGGGACTTACTGACCTACACATTATATGATTCTACCACCAAAAATCTCTGATAAACCAAGATTACAATTCAGCCCTCTTTTATTAGAATTTGGTTAATTAAGCATGTGACTATGGAGAGTGCCTCTGCTCACCTTATTATACATCCTGCTAAGACAAACTAATAGGCTGCCAGTGCCATCACTTTGAAAAGGCAATGTAGTGACGGGAATCACAGAAGAGAATTGCTGAATCCTCTAGACCAGTACATAATCGTTTTAAAAGGTTAGTCTGTTCAAGACTCTCCCAAGATACTTGTTTAAAATGCATACTTCTGAATTCCATTCCTATGGATTCTGATTCTGGGGGTGTGGAGTGAGAGGGGGCTAAGGAATACTCATTTTTAATAAGATGCCAGATGATTCCAATAAAAGTGGTGCTTTGATCACACTTCAAGAAATTTGAAGTGTTCTGTGGTCAAGTATCTGGAAAGATGTCCTCTTCAACAAAATATATAACTTAAAATGGTTGAATGTACAATGGCAAAGAATTAGAGATTCTCTCTCAACCAAGATTAATAACCAGAATTGATGTGATTTATAATTACAGGCAACTTTGCTCTCCAGTGATGGTTGGCAATGTCTATGTTTGTCATGACTGGGAGTAAGAAGCGCTGCTACTTTGCATCTAATGGGTGGAGGGTAAAGATGCTTCCAAACAGCCTACAATGCACAGAACCATCCACCTCAGCAAACATTATCTGGCTCAAAATAACAACAGAGCTGAGGTCAAGAAGCACTAAGTCTCAATTCAAGATCACATCAAGTCAAATGCAGTTGCCAGGTAATATTAGAAAAAAAAAAAAGGTCACATGACAGGCCAGAAGTTGCTGACTGGGTCTATGAGCTAATTTAAGATACAATTTCAATACTTTGTTACCTTTGCACTCTTGGAGCCAAACCACATTGGCAAAGCTTCTTAGTTGATGGCAGAGAGAGAGCTTCAGGAAGTATTTGTTGTGGAACCACTTGGTTTTCTTAGGAAACAGTGGGACAAATAATCATGTTTTGTGCATAATAGGCTCAGGTACTCTTGTCAAAACACACTTCACATGTGATTCATGATCCACATGAAAAAAAAAAGTGGGGGGTTTTGTTGGTTGGTTGGTTTGTGGTACAAGCTTTTCCTTGCTGGTATTCTATGAAGGTCGTTTTTTGCATCTACCTTGTATTACTAGGGATGCCAGAAGAAAAATGAAATTCTTCTTCTAAGGCATAAAGGAAACTTTTAGAGCCAGATACTGGAAATGTGTATAAATTTAAAGCAGCAAGCTTAGACAGACTCACGGAGGAGTGAAGCTTGACACAACTTACTCACTGTTTAGCTTCTGGGAAGCCTAAGGGTATGGCCTTCTCATGACCTATAAAATAATGCTTCTTTTATGGACTAATAACAAATGTTATGATGAGTTCAATCCATTAAAAGCATCATTTCTTCAAAGTCTTTTCTTGACCAAAGCTAAATATAAAAGCGAAAATAAATGCAAATTTACATTTAACTTTAAAGAAAACTACTATGCCAAAGTTTATCTTAAAATTTAAGGTTTATTTTTTTAATTCATAAGAAAGAACTAGAAAATTCTGAAGTTGCACCCCAGTGCATTAGACCTAGAACCTTCAAAATGGAAATAACAAGGCACCCTTATACAGCAGATTGGTAAGAGGGGAGTATGACTGGAAAGGGAAGGAAAAGGAGCAGGACACAGTTCTGCAAATACCATTGTCAAAGATAATGTCAGAAGCCTCAGGGGTAAGTCACTAAAAAGAAATTGGTGTCTAAGAAATAACAGTATATTTTCAGAAAGCAACAATAGGTAATACATTTATGAGTTTTACAGAATACCCAAAAGAGCTCCCTGCCTGGCAAATCTTACCGTCAAGAAATACTTCCCTTTATTTAATAGACAGCTCTCCTCCTACAACTTTAATTGACTTTCCCCTGTTCTCAATGGAAATGAAAAATATAATCTGGTTTTCCTGTAAATAGCAATAAAAAAAAGAACAAAAGTATAAGAAAAATAACTTTGAAAAAGAAAACTATCATTTCAATAGCACTTTAAGAATCAGCAATGAAATATCTCTCCCTCTCTACTTCCTTTGGGGTGAGAATCAACAGGTGTGGGTCAATGCGCACATTTTATGTGCACACAGATCCTCTCAAAATCTTGTTAACGTGTGGAGTCTAATTTAATAGAGGAAAGGCCCAGAGTTGTGCATTTTGCAAAAGTTTCCAGATGACATCAATGTTTCTTGTCAACAGGCCATATTTTAGAATGCATATTTTAGACTTTTTCCCTAAGGTTTTAAGTAATTATGTTAATTCAACAAATAATAGTTATCAAAAGCATAAAATAATATTGAATAACGTATGGCACTTGATCCCAAAGAACTTAGAGAATACACAGTATGGCAGGAAATCAGAGCTGTCAATTCACAAAGGCTCCTTCAGGAAAGACAGTCTCAGCCCTGACAGCACCCATGGTAATCCAAAGTGCTCCTTTCTTCCCAGAGGTTTCTTGATCATCAAGTCAGATGAGGTCACTCTGGGACAAGGAGAGAGTGAGATAAAAGCAAGATCTTGTGTAATCATGTCAGAAAACAGGAAAACAAAGCACACCAACCACACAGCTACAATTACCCACCCCCTCTGCTGACTCACATTTCTTGACCAATTCCAATTTCCGTCCTCCCTGTTGCACTTTCAGGAGGAAAATGATTATAAAACCCAATGGTGGAATTAGGCCTGCTTCTGCATTGTAACTGCAATAGGCAGAAAAAAAAATGGTACCTCAAGGGAGTTATGATTCCCTGGAAACCATGAATGTATTTTATTACATGACCAGGGAGATTAAGGTTGCCAATCAGCTGAACCTGAGATTGGGAGATTCCTGAACTATCTAGGTGGACCCAAATGTAATCACAAGGGTCTTTATAAGAGAAAGAGGGAGATGAGGGAGTCAGTAGCAGAATCTTGGAAAGAGAAGATGCTATGCTGCTGTCCTTGAAGAGGAAGAAGGGGACACAGGCCAAGGAATGAGGCAGCCTCCAAAACTGGGAGACACAGGATACCCACTCTTTTCTAGAGCCTCCAGAACGAATGGAGCCCTACCAATACCTCAACTGAGCCCAGGAAGGCACATTTTGAACTTCTGACTTCCAGAATTGTAATAGAATACATTGTTTTATGTTGCCAAGTCACAGTGATTATTTACAACAGTAATAGGAAACCGATATAACCCACCACCCAGAAGGGGCCTCTACTTCCTTTAATCCTCTCCAGAAAACCTAACTCAGGTTCACATCTTGGAACAAGGATTCTCACTACCCTCTTATTGAGACACTCAGCAGTTTCCCATGTTGCAAAATCTGCATCGCAGCAATTAATTAATAAATCCAACTTGGTTTGACTGTAGTTACATTCCTGTGGTCTTGGATAGTAAGTTGCAACAGAACAGTTTGAACAATATGATACTAAAGGAAACAGTAAACTAAATTAGAACAAGGGGCCTTATCTGGTGTTAAGAAGGATATTTTGAAGGATCTGCAGGACTTCACTAGATAGAAAAGGGCAGAAGGGTAGAACTATGCCAGGCCCCCTTGTGGGAGAAAGGAAGGCATGTTTACCAGAGGTAGGAAATGAGACAAGAGCACATGGCAGGCTGGTAAACAGGTGGGCCCCCGACTGATCTTTTTTCTGAAGACTATAAGAATTTTAAAAATCACCAAAGCATTTATGAAAGAAAGCTACATGATTTTATTTACATTTACATTTTGAATATTCTTATGTATATTGTATGGAAGATGGATTAGATGGTGCCAGGAATACCAAGTGGGCAGCTGGTGGCATGCTCCATACTAGAAATGATCAAGGTGTGAATTGAGGCAAAAACAATAGCAACAAAGACCTGCCACCATTTCATAGAGCAAGGAAGGAAATCCAAGAACTTAGTATTGAGATTAAAAATGGAGCCTAAGAATTATTAAGAATTGGCCAGCTTGTGGAAACACTGAAGGATCTTGATATCTTCCGTTGGGATCAAATTTACAGACACATAATTAATGTTCTGCCTGTTGTTAGTGGAAGAACAGTGTCCATGGAAGGCATCAAAGGACTTCAGTTTGAACTACTGGCTCAAGTCTGTTTTCCACTTGGTGAATATTTGCCCACTTGGATAAACTTTTTAATGTCCATCAATTTCCTCATGATATCAAACTCCCAAGATAGTTGTTAGAATTAAATAATAAGATTATATTTACATATTTTGTAAACTGTAATAACTATATGAATACAAGACACAATTATTAATGGAATAAGACGAAGCATTAAAAGGGAATATTTCTTGAGAAAAGTTCTATAACTCTAAAAGGCATGTCTAATTTGTTTTAAGTAGAAGAACAGATTTGGAGTCAGAATCTCCTTGGTATATATGTTGGCATTTTTCTTTAAAATGAATGATACAGCCTCAAGCAATTTATCTAACTACTTAATTTTGGTTTGCTCTTCAGTGATTTAGTGGGCATCAAAATGTACCTCCAAAAAAAAATGTTACGTAAGTAGTGAAATTGTTTGTTGCTTTATCTGTCACATAGTTACTACAGGAAAAGACAAGTTGTTTGTTTTATCTTTTTTTAGCCCCCTTTTTGGTCCCTCTTTAAGGGATTTATATTTTTTTAGGTTCAAGATGGAAGGCTGACCACAAGTTTTTCCCCCTCTATTTTTCCAGAACCCTTTGAACTATGGTAAAGGAATGAATGAAGTTAAAGCCAACAATGACAGAATTGTAAGGATGATATCAATTGAGGCATGATTGACTAGATTTCCGTATGATGGAAAGGAGAAGGAGGGAAAACAGAAAGGAGTAGAATCCAGAAACCACAAAAAGATGGAGTTACAAGCAAGGAGGAAGCCAATCTTCCTGCAATTTCCCAAAGAAAATTTGGACTCAGAACACTAAGAAAAAATGCTAGGACTGGGGCTAAAACAGAGATAAGGTGGTTAAGTAAAAATCAACTTGAGGAATGGGGATGGGGTTATCAGGGCTCCTATGTGATTGCCTGCATTTCACGCTCTGCCACTCACGGGCCTTTGGAACCAGACCCTCCAGACTGAAGGTCATTCTCTCTCATACCTTAAAGTGAATCCTTCCTGTCGTGAATTTTGAAACCATATATAGAGCTCATGGTGTCATTCTTAAATCAATCATAACAATGATAGTATAGCATATGATAAGATATCCAGGTAGATCTACAGCAGGACATCATAGCAATGAGCATACCGCTAATACCCATATCTTATTTTATAAATTCATCCTCCACTTAAAGAACCCAGGTCGTCAGGGTAAAATCACTGATTCCACAATTATAACAGAAAAATTCAAGATGAATTTCTGGAATATCATCTTAAGCCAGAAAGGAAATAAATGGTCAAATAGTGATGGAGCCATTTCTAAAAGACACATGAGCCAACATGAAATGTTCCCACTAGAACGAATCTCGACCAATTTGAACCTGAAAATTAACAATATTATTAATGGAACACAACATATTGAATAAAGTAAGATTCCATGAGATCATACTGATATAAATATTGAAACAAGTAGGTAATCAAAAATAAATAAATAAATGGAGATACAATTATTTCTTACTGTAGAATTGCATCTAATAAATGTATACATATTTATAAGATGAAAAAACGATGTATGTGTCCTAAAATTAGTGCATAAAATCTTGATAAGAGATATTTGCAGAGTATCAACATATCTACACACAAATCTACTATCAATTACAAAGGGGGAAATAGTCACTTTATAGTAAAGAAAACCTGAAAGACACCAGCTTCACAGGTGATGAAACTTTACATAAATCCACATAACGTATCTCTTGATAGGACGATGCACTGAAGACAGTTTCACTTCTATGGCATTTCTACCAAACATGCATCCTATGCATTTCATCACAGGAAAAGTTGAACAAACCCAAACCAAGGGAAATTCTATAAAATTATTGGTCTGTATTCTTTAAGTTGAAGTCAAGATATATAACAGCTGAAAATCTGATCCAGTGTGAAGAACACTAAAGAGACATGCATAATACTGGACTGGACCCTGAACCAGGAAAAAGTAACTTCCTGGGACACTGTTGTAACAATTGAGTAAATCTGAATATGCATTAAGGGTTAGATAACAGTATTATATTCATATTAAATTTCCTAATTTTCATAATTATGTTGTCCTTGTTCTTAGGGTAAATGGCATCAGTAGCTTTATACATATATAATATACATACATTATATATACATAAATGCATACATGTATGTATATATATGAAGAGAAAAAATATGCATAAATAGTGTTGCATATATACTTTATATGTGTATGTATATAATATCATGATAAAGTAAATGGTATAAAGTGTAAAAGAATAATAAGTCTGAGTATGCAGGATTTCTTCTCACTATTATTGTAGTTTTGCTGTAAATTTGAAACTCTAAATATTAAAAAACATGCGAGGTGCTGGGTTCAATCCTCTGTACCACATAAAAATAAATAAATAAAATAAAAGTATTTTATCCAACTACATCTAAAAAAATATTTTTAAAAAAATTAATTAACGAATTACAAAACATATATGGACTTAAAAGATAAATGTTGGCCATGATAACAGAATCTAGACACCATGGTTGGGTAGAGACCCTGAACTACCCATTCAGTATTCAAAACCCCTGGAATTTCCCCACCAGTATGTCACCCTACGTGTAGGAGCTTTGCCAATAATATCCAATTTCATCTTCAGATATCCCTCTTCTTCTACCCTTGTGAATAGCCATGTCTTTTTTTATATACAACCCTTACCCCTTCCCATGGTCACATTTGTATAGGTAAACATGCCTTCTACACACACTTACTCTGTGTGTCTGAGTGTGTGTGTGTGTGTGTGTGTGTGTATGCATTGTCTGACCATAGACTGTTCCCTACTTTGAGTCCTGAAAAGCACATGGGTAAGAAATATTTATCTTTTGATAAATATAATGTATTTAACTCTTGAGGGCAAGGACTATGTTTTATTGATCTCCATGTCCAGATCTTAGGTGGTGCTTGGTGTTATAAGTATGTAGTGAGGTAAATATATTTTGAAAGATTGAATTCACTCTTGAAGATAGTCAGCTTCTCAGGCCAGCTTATACCTGTGTATGTGTTTTCATAGCCTCAAATTTCTTAACACAGTGACCAGAGCCCAATAATTCTTGATTCATGAATAAGCAAAATTTATAATATTTTGTCCCCATGTGGCAGAGATTTAACAAGTCAAGTCAAAGAACAAATTAATTGAACATCTTCTCAGATGCAACAGAACAATAAATATTTGACACATGAATGAATGGGCTTTAATTCAAACATATCTTGCTTCAGGAAAGGAGAGGTTACTCTGTAAGCAAGACAAGAAACATTTTCTAAGTGCAGACCATATATCATTTCAAGTGCTTCTGATGGCAAATATCATTCCAAAAAATAAAAGCTTTATTTTTATCATTAGATATACATATAATCCAAGATAAAGAAGGTGGGGAGAAAGGGCTGGGGATACATCTCAGTTTGAAGAGTGCTTGCCTTGAATGCACAAGGCCCTGGGTTTAATCCCAGCACCACAAAGAAGAAGAAGAAGAAGGAGGAGGAGGAGGAGAAGGAGGAGGAGGAGGAGGAGGAGGAGGAGGAAGAGAAGGAGGAGGAGAATAAAGCCCAACTATTAAAAGAGGTAAAAATACTATGTGATTTTAGCAGTTAACTTCCCTTTAGCGACCAGATCTTAGGAGATCCTATAGATAGAATCTGATACCTAGATCCATTTAGTTATAATTTTTCCTACAATCTGTGAGTTTGACTCTCACTAGAGCTGATATTGTAAACAGTAGGAAAGGAAAAATAAACCAAAATAGAATTGTGTCACTTACCAAAAAAAAAGAAAGGAAGTTAATTTTTAGCTTTCAGCAACTAAAAAAATGTTCTAGTTTGAAATCAGCATAGAGAGATGCCAAAACTATAGGATATTTGGATGAAATTTGGGACATTCATAAGGAATGTTTAAACTAAAATCTCAATATTTAAAAATTTGTTAACAATCATTCTATCCTGGTTGTACAGCCTGAAATCAGAATAGAATTTGGTTAAAGCCAAAGTTGAAACTCATTGGTGAATTCAAGAGCACAAAAACACAGGAGAATAAATGACCAGAACAAAAATGTGTGTGCTGAATGAAGTAGATTTATTAGGAGACTAACAGTAAAATTCCTTCCTACCCACACCCAATTTCAAATACATTAAAGTTGATGTCCAAATTACTAATATATGAGCAGAGCAACTCTGGGAGGCAAACTACTGACTTAACTGCCAAATTTCAGGTATGTCTTGCTTCCCCAGGCTGTAGATGAGTACCAGTTTGAAATTTGAGTTCAGGGTGACTTGTGAAGCTTCATAGAAGAGCAGGACAGCAGTAAGAAGTCAGCATCTCTCCAGAGCATCTGGAGGCAGGAAGACCGTCATTGCTCTTCAGCTTGTTCTTTGCAAAGAATCGAGGGGGAATCTTGTAGTCGCCAGAGCCACTGGTCCATCAGTAGGTGCTGTAGCCGAAACCAGAGCCAGAGCCCCAAGGCCTGTAATAGCTGCTACCATAGCAACAGCCCAGGTTCTGGTAGTTGCCTCCTCCAAAGCAGTGGTTGCGGGAGCTGTAGCAGTGGTTGATGGGGGTACCCAGAGGCACGACGCAGTTGAGGGGCGTGGCTCTGAAGGTCCCGTGGAAGTTGGTTCCAAAGCAAGGGTAGCCTGGAAAGTAGTTTCCGCAGCAGAAATAGCGAGTCATGATGGCCCTTGAGGAGGATCTGGAGTGGTGTTAGAGAGGTGTTGGAAGCACAGGCTACCCAAGTGTGAATGAAGATGTCCTCCTGCTTGCACCTTTTTATACCTCAAGTTGGTGGGCATGACGTGCCTGTCTACATATCTTCCCACCTATTTGCATAAGTAACCCCATTATTTTCTAATAAAACGGCATATAAAGAAACCCACAGACTCCTTGCGCCTATTTTGTTGGCTTTTCTGTTTGCAAAGAATGCGACCTGTCTTCAAAGCCAGTGACCATCCATGACGTGCCATTGAATTCTTTTCATCAGTGTCCCATAGTTCAACTACTTTTCTGATTATATCATGTGAGACTCTTTAAATACCCTGATTAAATCTTCCCAATTGACAGCTAAGCTGAAAAACCTTTAGAAGAAATGTAAACCCTTCAAATCAAGACAAAGCCTTATATGGAGGCCTTTGACACTTGATAACATGATTTTGAAACTTTCAAGTCATATTCTATAAACCTCTTGAAATTCGCTGTACTTATCATTTCAAGACATTTTTACACCAAGTAACTTATGGGTACAGATTTTCCTTTGTAGATGAAGAAAATCATTTGTAACTAGGTAGATATTGTAGTTGCAGAACATCATAAATATGCTAAATAACAGAGTTGTCCACTTTTAAATGGTTTGTTATCTAAATTTTACCTCTATTTTTTTTTTTAATTTTCAAAAGCATTGCTACAAATATCCACCCAAACAAGACTTTATACAGAGGCTGGCAGGACACCAATAAGATGACTATGGAATCTACTATTAATTTTCATCTACTTCATTTATGAGCATCTTCCTTGTTAACATTTATTTTATTATTTATGGAGAACATACACTCTTTGGTTGTAAATCATCTTAAACATTGCCAACTATCTTGTTGTGGAGTTACCACATTTTTGCTAAGTGGAATGATGCCCAGTTTCAAAGGTATGTTATTCTATGCTTGGTTCTTATGGACTCCTCATAAAACAAGCCTCAATGCCATATCCACTAGGAAATCCAAGTTATATTTGAGAAGACGGCACTTTTTTCTGCTCCCGTTTTGCTCCATCTGACCATGCCTCATGATGAAGGTAAAGCAGGAAGAATTTGGGTTTGTCAAAGCTAAATCTATGTCAATTCAACTGTTTAAGAAAGAACCTTTTTTTACATGTGATTAAGAGTCAGAATTTCCTGAAATCAAAAGAAGAAACATTTCTGAATATAAATTTCTTTTTATGTTCTCTTCCTTATTGGTCAATTATAGATTATAATATGTAAAATGAATTATTCCTATCTGACATCTGTTTAAGATTTTACCTCTCACAGGGTCTTTGACAGAAGAGCTACCTACTGAACATGCTAAAAGTGCATAAGGATCCTTTTATCCTATAAACTTATAACATGTTATGAGAGTTTATACTTGGATAGAATCAAAAGAAAAGTCATATTTTCAAATTCAGTTTTTAAGAGAGGGAATGAATAAAAATGGTATGAGGTTTCATCGTTGCGTGGTGTTATTAATATAGATTCTACATCAGAAAATCCATAAAATTCAAAAATATATATTTGCGAATTTAAAAAATGGCAGTAGTGACTAAGAATTAAATATGACTGTGGGTAGTGATTTGAAAATTGTAATTTTGATGATTTTATCACGTGTGAACATTGAGCCTGTAATTTGGATATGGTGCCACAAGGTGGCAGTGGTATTTCAGTTCATCAAACTGGACTCTAGGACTAGACTCTCCGGGAGGGCAAATGTAAGCATATAGAAGACTCCCCCAACAAACCAGCTTAAAACCCAGAAGCTTCCCTGGAGTTCTTCAGAAGCTCTCCTCTCCCAACACCACCATGAAATGCTGAAAATCTTGTGTTTTTAATGAGTATATCAGACGGTGCTCATGAATAAACCATCCTGACAAATCCCAGGGCCAATCTTTCATGAGATTTCAAGAAAAGTGTCTTTGCTCGACTGTGTGAAATCACCCTGGGCTGCTTATCTCACACTGGCAGAAGTGTTCAGCTCCAGTCACAGGTGGCCTATTTCCTTTTACTCTGGGTGATAGAGATAAGTAAAGAAAATGCCTTAGTTTGTCTTCTGCATTCCCCAGTGCTCTCTGCTTCCTGTCTGATTACACAGAGAAAGCAACAGCTGAATTCCAGTCATCTTCCCAGAGGTGAAGCCCAACGGATTGGACTCTAATTTTGTTATCCCAAATCAGAAGGAAAAAAATATATGGTCTCCCTTGCCTGTTTTTAGTTTCTTGACCCCTATTAGTCTTTCCCAGAAAAAAAAAATGATAATCAGCCAAGTATTTGATTGCTAACCAGCAATCGCTTTTATTTGAAATATTAGTAATAATGATAAATATTCCTGATGGAATTACTCTGTGCTAGATCCTTTTCTAAAAACTTTACATATACAATTTATTTCTATATTTTACCTGTATAAATAGTAAGGGAACTTACTGTGCATGCCTCGAAGCATTTGACAAATGTTAATTTATTTAATTTTTTATAATGCTCTTATGATGTGGGTATCATGATATTTTATAAGAACACTGATTCCTAGCAGTTTAAGTAAATTGCCCAAGCTCACATGGTTAGTAGTCAGCAGAATCAAGCTCTAAACCCATGCCATCTAGCTCCAAATCACAGTCTTAACTACTTTACTATGCTGCTTTTGGCGTGTCATTAATACTTTGAAAAGCTTCTGGTTATAAAGTGCTTCCGATATACAATTCACTGTGCTCTTTTCTTGAAGAATATATCCATCAAGAAAGGCTACTTTGAGCTGTTGAAGCAAACAACACCAAATCTCCATGTTTTGAATGATCAAAAACTTATTTCATGCACATACTATACATCCTTCTCGTGATATTATAAACAGTAGGAATTCTCATTTCAGGATTTAAGGTAATAGAGCTTTCATTATCTAAAATCACAGATAATGAAAGAGAATGTGATAAATCACACACACTGATTTCTACAGATTCACTATGTGCTTTGCATGAGTTCCAAACTCTTCTCATTTCCTAAAGTAAGTTATAGACTCACATCTCACTTCACAGGTCATGAAGTGCAACCCCCATCATTTGCCTGGAAGGAGAAAATTCACAGTGTTGCAGAACATTAATGGCTTTCACAGAGAATTTATATGCCTTACACAGACTAAAATAAATTTAACATATTTTAAAAGCAGGCAGAACCAGACGACTGAGTAGAGGAACCCAATGCCTGCCCCTCCCACAAAGGACCAAGATAATGGATAAGCAAGTACATCCTGCTGGAGTTTCTAAGGGAGCGTGCTGGGGTAGAGCAGAGTGGTAGAGACCCTCAGGAGCTGGCAGAGTCAGGATGGCTACACAAATTCTCCCAGTTCTGCCAACCTGTCTTCAGAGTCAGGAAGAGCTCAGAATCAAAATAGAATTCTCCTGAAAGGAAAAAGACAATCAAAAGATACCCTGCAGGGCTGGGATTGTGGCTCAGTGGTAGAGCGCTCGCTTAGCATGGGTGATACCCGGGTTCGATTCTCAGCACCACATAAAAATAAAGGCATTGTGTTGTGTCCATCTCCAAAAATGATTCTCTCTCTCTCTCTCTCTCTCTCTCTCTCTCTCTCTCTCTCTCTCTCTCTCTCTCTCTCTCTCCTCCCCTTTAAAAAAAAGATACTCTGCACTCCCCCCTTAAAACTTCAATACATTTGTACAGCAGTATGGTGGCACATTTATAATACCAGTGATTCTGATGACTGAGTCAGGAAGATGGCATGTTCAAGGCTAACCTGAGCAATTCAGGGAGACTCTGTCTCAAAATAAAAAAAAATTAAAAGGGCTCAGTTGGCCAAGTTTAATCCCAGTACCAAAAGTTAAATACTAAGTTTAGACACCTATGATCTTTGCTGCTAGGGCTATCCTGCAATCTGGCATCCTCTGAACCCAAGCTCAGGGGTTGTCCAAGTGCACATAGTTGGATTGCTCCAAAGAAAGAGACCACATTGTGTCCACACCCTCCTTGACCCAGGCTGCTGCTGTACGATGCCATCTTGATGTGAAAGTCAATGCTAGAGTGTGTGCTATTCTGGGCATAAGTAAGTACTTCCTGCATCACCCCATGTTTCAGGCTGTACCACAACTGTACTGTGCTAACACAAGAAGTTGTAGTGCCCTGACCCTGGCTGTGGAGAACCTAGAGCCCAGGGAATAGCCAAGACCCTGCACCAGAGACCAAATGGCACCATATCCCCAATGGAATGGGAGATCCTGGGTGGTAGGAAGAAAACAACATGATCCAAGAACCAGCTAACCATTCATGCCCAGGAGTCTGCAGCTACTCTGTTTCAGTGCAGAGGAGATGACACACCACTCAATGGAGACCAGCCAGCCCCTGACCAGACCCTCCATCAGGGAGGTCACATTTGACCCAGGAGAGACTAGTCTCTGCATTCTTGTGGCGTTCTGCAACCCCAATGCAAGTGGGGAGGCAACCCTTGACCCAGTGGAGCAGCGGCACAGACACTTGTAGCCTTGAGCACCGAGGCACTCACAAGTTTTGCTGACATAGGCTACAGATGAAGATGCTGCATAGACCTGGAACCAAATCCACACATCCTACCCAACCAGCACGTTAGCATGCATCTATACATAAAAAAAAAAAAATCTTTCCCTATGAAACCTTCTCTATTAGATAAAGGGAGATGAATGCTCACTAGATGCTCCACCAGACAAGGGAAAACCTACAGGGTACATGGGGCACCATTAAGCAAACAAAGTGTTCACATTGTTTGTGTTCTAGGGGGATAAGAGACAGAGAAAAGCACAGAAAGAAGACTTAATGAAGCAGTAGCTGAGGACTTTCCAAGTCTTGGGAAGGATATGGACATCCAGAGACATAAAAATTAAAGGTTCAATGAGAATCACCCCAAAGAGATGTTCTCCAAAGCACATTATAATCAAGTTCTTAAAAATCAAAGACAAAGATAGAATGCTAAGAATAGTAACGACAACAACAACAAAATGTTAGGCCATAATTAAGGAAATCCCCATAAGATAGGCAGCAGATTTCTCAACAGAAAACTTGCAGGCCAGGAAAAAAAATGGGCTAATAAATTTAGAGTGCTGAAAGAAAAAAACTGACACCCAGGACTACTATATATCCAGCAAAACAATCCTTCAGATATAAAGGAGAAAGTCTTTCCAAGACAAGCCAAAGCTCAGGGTATTTATCACTACTAGATCAGGCCTAAGAATGCTTAAGGAACGCTTCCACAGAAAAAGAAAGAAAAATAATTATATGATGAGAACATGGAAAGGCACAAAACTCATTGATAGAGGTAAATTCATAATCAAGTTCCAAATTCTCCCGTATTGTAACAGGGATATATAAAAACTCTTGAATGTCTAGTCAGAAGTCAAAATGTCAATGATAACCATAACTGTAAGAAGATGATAAGGAATATACAATATTAAAGAATGGATATTAAACTAACAAAATGACAAATTTTTTTTGGGGGGGGAATACAAAAGTTTAAAGTATTTGAATACAACTGCAGTTATCAGCTTAAAATGGCCTTTTACAGCTATAAGATTGCTTTATTCAAGTCCCAGAGTAACCACAAAGAAAACAATTATAGCATATAAGCTAGTGATAAAGACAAAGAAACCAAATATAATCACAAAAGAAACCTAGCAAACCACACACACAGAAAAGAGATGAGAAAAGTAATAGAAGACCTGGAAAATACCAGGAAAGGGGAAACAAAATGACAGAGAAGCACTGAACTTTCAATAAAACACTGAAATGTAAAGGGATTAAATTCTCTAATCCAATGGCATAGAGAAAGAAAAAAAAATTCGAATAAATAAAAAAAGAGATAAAAAAGGAGACATTTCAACTCAAACTAGAAATACAAAAGACAGTGACTATTATAAGCAACTGTGTGCCCGCAAGTTAGAAAATCCACCTTCAATGTAGGTGCTCCTATAGGAATCCTCTCAGTGTGGGTTCCAACACACCTCAAGCTGGGACAACAAGCGGATGGCCTCTTTTCCTCACCAGATGGATCTCACTCCAACCCAAGAATTTCACCTTAATTTCTAGGAAAAACACTAAGAGCTAATCTGATCCCACACTTGTACAATCCAAGAAAGGTGGAAGACAAATGCCCTGTAAGTGAACTTCTGACCAAAGACACATGGGGGTCTGTGGCTACCCTCTTCCCCTTTTCCCCATGAATGAACTTTCTCAGCCAGTCCTGGGAGGGATAAACACTTCTTGGGGAATGGTCCCATGGCCCAAACACAGAGCTGTGCCATGCTCTGGTCAACTTAAAACAACATCCTCCCTTCAGCTCTCCACCCTCCTGCCTAGCTCCCCTCTCCTTCCCTTTATTCCTGTCCCTAAAGAAAAAAACAATAAAGTGAACTCTTTATCTGAAACTGCTTTGTGGAGAACCCAAACACAAACGGCATCTCAAAGATTGTTTTAAGTAATATTTTTTTTGATAAAGATACGTATCTTCTTGATACCTAGAACAAAATATGTCTTTGGAAGTGCACAGTTCAGTGGGTTTTAGTATATTTACAGAGTCATGCAACCGTCACCGTTATCCAATTTCTGAACATTTTCCAAAAAGAACCCTCAGGTCCAATAAGATTCATTCCACATTCTCAACCACTAAACCTTGTTCTGTCTCTATGGATTTGCCTGTTCTCGACATTTCTCGTAAATGGAATCATGTGTACATGATCTTTTGAGTCTGGCTTCTTCCCCTAGCCCAGTATTTTCAACACCCTTCCATTCTGTAGCAGTTATCCCTGCTTAGTTCCTTTTTATTACCAAACATCATCGCACGGTAAGAAAACCTCACATTTTTCTTATTTATTCATTTGTTGACAGACATTTAGATTGTTTCCAATTTTGAGCTATTATGAGCAATGCTACTATGAACTTTCACGTACAAATGATTTTTTAACATGTCAAATTTTGATCTCCTAATTTTCTCCAGCTTTTTCCATCTTGGTAAATAACACTGTTATCTAATTGCCCAGAACGAAGACTTAATTTCTTTCTTCATCATTAACTTCTTCATTCAATCTCTCACCAGGTTCAGTCAGCTCTGCCTTTGAAATTTACCTCAGATGATCCATCAGCCAGCAGTCTGACCACCTTCCTCTGCACCCTAGGCCACCGTCCTACCTTCCTCGCTGGTCTTCTTTCTTCCACTTTGGCTGCTCCAAAGGATTATTCCTAAATATTAGCTACAGTGACCTTTGCAAAGTGTGCTTTGTTCTAGTTAAAAAGTCGTCAATGACTTCATCTTGTTTGGGGTTGGGGAAGTCAAGCATTTTACTTCAGTCCCGTTCCTGTCTAACTGGCCAGCATCACCTCATATGACATGTCCCCTTCCTACTCTAGACCTCGGTGATGGTCTTCTTCTTCTTCACCATCCCTGCTCCTGGCTAGAGTGCCCCGAAAGGCAGCATTGTCTCTTCAGCATCTTGTGTGGTGTCTGACTGATACACAGTTGCAACTCACTATGTAACTCTTCATATTTTGACACATGAATAGATGGTTGTTTGGGTTTGCCACGAAGGATGCACATGGTTTTCATTGGTGGGGAAAAGGTATGTGTAAAGAAGACTCATCAATGGCAAAGGCACCGCAGTAATGCCTGCATTTGTTTGGGGATTGGTGAGCTGATTCTTTATATAAAGAACTGATGATATGTGGGAATGTGAAGAGAGATGTTTGGCAAATGAGTGCTCAAGTGAAAAAAAAGGGGCTGGACTTGATGAACAGATGTGTATGTGGGACATAGATAGAGAGCAGTTACTACAGGATTTAATTGAGGAAAGGATGTGATCAGCCCGGAGCTCAGCATAGTGAATGTTACTAGGGAAGCACCACAGATTAATGTTCCATTACAGTCATCAATTCAAAAACAGTCTAGACTCTGGGTTACACAGGTAGCAATAAAATGTGAATAGGAAAAACAGATGTTAGTAAAATTTTGAAAGAAGAATGTATACTATTAATTTAGCACTAAATAGATAACCAGATGGAAAGAAAGAAACCCAATGAGTCACCCGGCTACCTGGGTAAAAAGTAGTTCTGTTAGTAGTAATAGAGGAGTTAGGAGAGGATTAAAGTGAAGAGGTCACCTATGCCAAGAGTATTATAAGTAAATATGTGTGGAAATAAAAAATTTAAAAAAAAAACACCTTGGGGAATAAAAGCTAAATGTAATGATCAGGATTTCATGTCTTCAAGGAAAGCTTAAGGCAAAGTCAGATCAAGGAAAAGCCTGGGAACACAGCACTGGAGATTCCTATTTTCCAGGGATCTGGGGAACAAGAGATGTCAGGGGAGTCAGTACAGAAGTCAGAGAAGGCAAAAGAGTCAAGATAGTGAGACCAACAGAAGCCCTAAGAGTGGACACTCTAGGTTGAGAGAGCCCTGCCACCTAATGCCCCACAGAGGGAGGAGGATGCAGGTGACATTCTCACTGAATTGGCCAGTGTGCTTTATTGATGCTTTATGAGAAAATAAAAATCAGTAAAGGCAGGAAGAAACTGTACTTCAAACGATTAATTGTACCACTGATAAAAAGAAAAGAATAACAAATGTAAACTATCCTTCATAGATGTTTATCCAAAAAAGGAAGAAAAATGATGAGAAAACAGCTCCCAGAGTAGAAGGATCAAAGGTAGTTTTCTGAGTTTTTTTTTTCTTTTTTTGGTTTTTGTTTGTTTGTTCGTTTTTACACACTGAGGATCAAACCCAGGGCCTTGTGCATGTTTGGCATGCCCTTTACTACTGAGCTGTATTCCCATTCCAAGAATAATTTCTGTTATTTGGAGTTTTTGGTAAAGAGATTTTGAACATTGGAGCTGAAGAAAATTCCAGTCCAGCTCCCTTCTGATTTTATACACAAGGAGAGTGAGATACAGGAAAGAAAGCAAAGTGTTCAAGTCCCATTGTCAGTGCTGATTTGAGACTAAAAGCAAGGTGCCTTGAGACCTTGTCCATTCCAGACTCGAATCCAATCAATGGCTCAGGTTAAAAAAAAACAAAATGGATTTTTTTCCTGCACCATATCTCCTGTGAGACTCTCAGGTAGCCTCCATGACCCTGTATCTTGGTGGTCATTCCCTTGAGAAATACCTTCTCATGAATGGGGGTGGGGGCTGTAAGTTGCTTCTAATGCTAGACCATGCTGAAGGTGATGTCAGTCTGTGCTTACGTTATGTACAATTGCAGCATCTGTGTTTTTCCCTTGATGGTTTTTATAAAGCAAATAACCATGCTGTAGAGACCCAAATGTGCCAGCATCCAGCCTGCAGGCCACAGAAACAGCAACAAAACCAAAGCCCTTGGGCAACAGGCTACAAGATATTGGGTCCCACCAAAGACCATATGAACCTCAGAGTGGATCCTTCACACTCAAGCCTTGAGATGAGCTGCACCCCCCACGGATGCCCTGAAGCTCTACCCAGAATACTGGCCCCACAGAAGCTAAGATGATAAATGGGTGATATTTTAAGCCACTGTGGTGATATTGCTTCACAGGCATCGAAAACAAATACACACACACACACACACACACACACACACACACACCATCATCATCATCATCACTAATCCTATCAGCTCCAAAAATATCTCTCAAATCTGCTCAAGCCTCTCCATCTCCAGTGTCACCAGCGACCAACAGACATAATGCTTTGCTTCCTACACTGGACCTTGGGCAAATAACTTTTTTGTATGCTGCTTGGCACAAAGAAGGGCACAGGCCAGCTCACCCATCAGCGCTAGGCTAACAGCATGGCCTCGGCCCATCTGTCTCGGCAGTCCTAACAGTGCCCGGGCCTGTTTGCTTTGTCTTTGAGTAATTCCCTGTTTCTGCTGTCTTCTGATGGCAATCTTTATTTTTCCAGGGTTCTCTGATTTATTCCTCTCAAGGGACTCATCTTTTCCATCATTTCTAGGGATGTGGAGAGGGAGTCGGAGGTTGGCACCTCTGCCCTGGCAACCATCATGGTACCATATCCTATCCAAGGGAATTTTTAAGATATTGTGTTGCCTCCCCCAATACCCATTTATAGACATTTTTTCCTGGAACTAAAGTCTGGCAGGGGCTTTTTTTTTTAAATACTATTTCTTGTAAGTACTATGCAGCCACTATAAATTACATTTATGAAGACTATTTAATGGTGTTGCCAAATGCTCATACTATGACAGGTGATAAGACAGTATAGAAACTGTAATATTGAGGCTTTGTTCTCCTTGAGGTAAGATATTCTGCAGTGTGAATGAATGCTATCCATATAAAAATAGAAAAGAGACTGAGAAAAGTTCTTGAGAGAGTGCCAGGAGATCAAAATAGACAAAGTAGAGAGAGAAGGTGGGGGGGGAGGAAACTAGATACAGAGAGAAAGAAACTAAACAAGACTGGTGAGGTACAGGAAGGCTTCCTGGAGCAGGACACTGTGGAAAGCAGTGACAGTGACTGGGAGCCCAGTGTCTAAGATTGGCGTCCCTGATGATTTCATAGCTGTGTCATAGTTGGTGATTGGGAAAGTTTCTGTGCAAAGGCATAGGACGCCCAGTTGCTATAGAGATGCCCTCCATGTTAGAGTCTTATCTGCCTTGACCTTATTCTCAGGCACAGCAGCTCCTGGGAATGAAGGATCTTCCTTGCTAAGATAACCACAATGTTTCACCAGTTCTGCTGCTCCTGAACCTGCCAGTGAATTAGTTACTTTGAACAATGGACTTTCATGAGAGCTGCATAAGGCTCCTAACATTGCACATTGCAACTGTAGAATGTAACTGAGGACATAACTGCATACTGTTGCTAACTCTATAACTTTCCTAAATACAAAGGATAATGCTTGCATAGTCTTTAATCTGATTTAGAGACATATATAATAAATATTGCTGGTGTACTTCTTTAGACCTGCTTCTCCATCAGACAGCAGAGCTCCATCTGAGTTTTGTCTTCAAGATCTGCATGTGTGACTCTGTATTTCTTCCAATCTCCCAACACCCCTTGCTGGAACCTGCTAGTTTGGCTGCGCTGGTCACACGGGACACAGTGAGCTGATTTTAAAAGCTGAGCAGGAAGAACCCAAGAGAAGCAAGCAAAGGAATGGCAGCTCAAAGGAATCACAGAGAAAGAGGGAGAGAAGAATCCAATGTTCACACTGAGACACCAATATCATAAAGCCTGGAATACACAAGAGTTCAATAAGCATTTTAATCGTTAATAAATAACTAACAAAATCAAAATCAGAAAAGTAGAATAAATTTATTATTTAAATAAATTCATTATTGAATTTATCAGAATAAACTCATTATCGTAGCATTTTTACAGCAGTGAAACACTCAGGGCCCATGGGAACCCTTGGGAACCTGGCCTGTGGTGCGTGCGAGTCCCTCTGCTGCCCTCTGTTGACGGTGACTATCACCTGCAGGCTCGGAGCAGCCAGGGTAAGGACAGCCTCCCATGAGACAGATGCAAAGTCTTCCAAATCTCCTGACTTTGAAGCCAAATTCTGTGCTATCCCAGTGTCTTCACAGGGATAGTATAGACTGAGACCAGAGTGGTACCATAAACTGCTGCTCTCAAAAGACAATTGAGAAAATTGTGCTGAGTACCTTCGATTGAACTTAACACAGTTTCTATTCACCTGTCAGGGCACAGGCTGTCCCAGAACAAACTTCCTGTTGATGCCTTTGCTGTGCCCATTCCTCAGTTTTACCAGTGAGGAACATGACATGGGCTTTAGGGAGGAACTGAGAGGCACCTATTGGTTCATTCTATACCAAGAATATCTGTTTCCTTAGTCTTCCAAGCAAAGAAAGATTTGTTTTTAAGCAGGTTTGGAGGCTCTTAAAATTCATAAAACAGTGGAGTCTATATTTCTTTACAGTAGTTGGTCTTGAAATTCAACATGATCTTCCATGTACGTATCAACAGGACACAGTTTTGTCAGCACACCATAATTATATTTTTAAAAGTCTGACTTTCTCCTCCACCAGACCTGATGCTCTCTATAAAACTGAAGTTTGAGAGTCAGAATGGTGTGAAAAGAATTTCAAAATAATTAATGAACAAATAATGACCTTACCTAAAGAATCATTAAAAGATTATTTTAAAAATTTTACTCTTATTATTCAAGAAAAAATAGTCATCCAATGTACTTATTTGACATTCTTTTCACACAAAGTACTTCTTTCTTTCTTACTGTTGAGATTACAAAGGTTAAAGGACATTGACACCACCTAGAGGTATGGTGGTAAAATGCCTGTCTAGCATGTATCAGATCCTGGGTTCAATCCCAAGACTGGCAAAAAATATATATATATATATTAAATTCCAGAGACACAAACCTGTCTTAAGGACTGTTCTAATAGATAAGATAGTGCTAATCTCACAATTAGTGCACTAACAATAAGAACAAAACATTGTTTCCTAAATATTTATTATGTCTTGTGCTTCTCTAAGTATTTTATATGCATCATTTCTTCTAATCATCACAAAGTTTATGTGAGGTACCTACTGTTATTATTCTCATGTTAAAATTGAGGACACTGAGGCCCAGAGAGTGAAGTAATTCACCCAGGTTCACACAGCTCTTCAGTGTCAGGGACGCTAAATGAACCCAGGCAGTCCATGTGAATGACAAGAATACATGTTAGAATAAATAATCATCTAATCAAATAATACTTTAGAACAAAGTCAAGGTTAAACTTGAATGAGATCATATGAATCAGTGGATCCTTTTTTATTGTGATGTCATTTCACTTTTTAATAACAGTGATTCAAAAAGAAGACATAGAAGATAGTGATGATGGGTTCCTGAGGCTAGTCCTAGTAACAAATGGGGTTGGAGTTGGCACAAGATGTTGGGCTACCTCCAAAACTAAATTAAATTGGTGCACAATGGCCCGTAGATAAAACTGAATCATGGAGCAAGCAAGGAGGCATGAAAACAATAGCCCCATTTTACTATGCAACTTCCACGGTAGAAGCACTTGTTTACAACTTGCTGATTAATAACCATGCACAGCTCCTATGGAGGGCAACTTTGCACTATCTAGCAAAATTGCACATGCATTTCGTTTTTGACTCAGAGGTTTCTGGTGTATATCCCAAAGATGCAATGGCAAAAATTAGTACTGACATATGCAGGAAACTATTCACTGAGCCATTATTCAGAAAGGTAAAAAATTTGAAACAGCTCACGTATCCATCAAAGGTAGACTGACTTATGGTACCGCCACATGCTGTGGTGGTGGTCAGTTCAAAACTGGATGGGGACACTGTCTATGTACTTACAGGAGATTATATCCAGAATTTAATAAGCAAAAGAAATGTATAAAAATATTCTTTGATTAGTGTGACACTTTGGCTTATACTACAGTTTGAGTAGGGAGGAGGGATATGCAAATATTATCCATATTTATAATTTATAAATATTATCCATACTTCTATTTTGTAAAAGAAACTGTGGAAAGGTAAATCAAAAACTCAACAAAATAGTACCTCGTCGGGGAAAAGTGAAGAAAATGGAACAGACAGGATATACCTTGATTTACATTTTAACTGGACTCGAAAAAAATTTTAAAAATTAAATCAGCAGGAAAGGGCAATTTAAAAATAAAAGGTTTTTGAATGTGGAATAGTGATTAATAGGATGGGAAGGGTGTGGGATAAGGTGGATAAAGGGAGGTTGGATTTGATCAGGTCAGCTGTACACATATGGAGATGCCTCACTGAACCTCATTAATATGTACAATTAATATATAACAATTAAAAATTACAAATAAAAGGCTGTTTTGAAAAACAAAAAGCAACATGGCACAAATGATTCTAAATGTCAAGCCAGTGGCATAACAACTCAGAGAAATTTTCAAGTGACTCTTAACTAGAATTTGGACTCTGTATCCCTAGAGGTACAATATTCTAAGATGAAAATAAATATAGAGAAACTATATTATATTCAGTAACTGATCATAACGATATTTGTTCTGTTATTTTGAAATTATCATAGGTTATATGATAACATAAGTGTAAAAACTGATTTTCCAGTTTAAGGAAGGAAAAAAAATGTTTAATAGTCAAAAATGTTAAGTAAAACCATTTCAAATTTGTATTATAAATATCACAAAAGATTCATTGTTTTTCTTTTTCAAAAAAAAAAATACAGATTTCCTGGCTCTGTCCGGTGAAAACATCTTTAGTGACAGCTCAGTAGCAAAGAAAGCCAATCATATCCCAAATCGTGTACTCTTTGTAGCATTTTCTGTCAGAAGCAAAGAGCTCCTTAGGAAATTGACTGGGTCCAGGTCTGGAGCAAGAAAAGCAAAAACCAAGTCTGAGAACTGTCCAAAACCACTGGGCTGACAGCAGAGGCACAGAAGTCCACCTGCAAGCCCCCTGGCCAAACTTGGGACAATATGAACACAAGAATTAAAAATGAAAAGAGTTGAAAAAAAAGTCAACTGTTTTAAAATTTTTCATGATTTTAGATGATATACAAATGAATGTTCTGGTCACATTTGGAAGTTTTCAGGGCTCCAAATTATTTTGGGGGGAAATTGAGAAAGCATTTTCCTTCTCTATCTTATAAAAACTCATTTCAAGAATTCAGAAACAATTGACGAGTGAAAGTCTTCATAGAACAATCTAATAAGTACAGTAGGAAGGTATAAATAGAAAATAAATTGATAATTCCTAATCATAACACCTAAAGAAATCCTAGACCTTGCCAATGATCACTGACTGGTGCCAAAACTACTAAGTAAAAAGTTGATGTCAACTGCACAGCGTGGCCACGAAGTCTGGAAGTGTGATTTCATTTTCTTACTACATATTGCAACATGGCATCGCTGAAATACAACGCCAGTAGCACACCCTCCAACAAGTTGTGTCAATTCGGACTGTCTGCCACACAGCCTAATGTCCTATGGGGGTCAACCCTGCCCCAGTTGGCAATCACTATTTAAAACCTCATTACCATTTTAGAGCAAATGTAGGGTCCATAAGGGCAATTACATGGAACATGAAAAATCAGGTAAATCCAGAATTGGTCATCACCCACCACTTTCCATTGGCAACAGAGCCCTTTTGGCATCTGACCCGTTTGTCCAGATGCCCCCTTGATTGGCTTCCTAGGGCCCTATCCTGTTCCATGTGCTAACTTTGTGTTTTCCCAGCCTCATTCAATGAGATCAAGTTTGTGAGCACACTTGGGTTCCTTGGAGAGGTAGGGACAACATTGGTCAGAAAGGAGGAAGAAGACACGGGATAGAAAAGGAAGCCAGCGAGAGATGCACTATGAGGTGCCAGGGACCAAAAGGGAGTTCTCCTTCAAGAATAGCCTGACAGTTACAAGAAACAGCCCCCTAGGAGACATCTCGCCTGGGAGACACCCTGCAGCCATCCATCTTCCTGAAACATCCTGCGCTATCTCACCTTGTGAAGACTTCTAGCAACTGCCGATAAGAGAGCTCCCCCCATCCCCAGCCCATAAATACCCCTGTGTGAACAATAAAAGTTTGCAGCTTGATCAGAACTTTTGTCTTGCTGTCACCCTTCGTGTCTCTTGTCCCTTCATTCCTCCCCATCTAGGTTCGCTGCCCACATTGATGTGTCCTGCCGGTCGGGGCAATGAGGCTACAGGGGAAAGAGCAGAAGGAACATCCCTGAGAATCACCTCTGGAAGTCAGAACCCACCCGCTTTCTGGCATCACTGACTGTGGACTGTGCCCTGGCAAGTGAGGGTCCTGGCACTGCCCTGCCGACTGAGGAGTGCCACACTTCTCCATAGGTTCAGGAGAAATGCTTGGGCTCAGAGATTACAGACATCAGCTGCTGGAGCTATGCCAGAGTGTAATATGGGGACGTCTGAAACGTAACATAAAGTATTTTAGATTTGTTTTAAAATACTGAAGAAAAACTTAAAAGATTAAGATAGGCAAAATGATATAGACAAGTCTTGATAATTATTAAAGTGGTGATGGGTGAAAAACTTTTATAATTGGTTTCTCTGGTCTTCTGTAACTTTGAATATTTTTCATAATAAAATTTAATAAAAATAATAGCACTATCTATAATCGTACTTTTTAAGAGAATCCTTGACTTCTGCGAGTCCCATCTTTTCTTTTTCATTTGCCCTCAATACGGAGATATTGAGACTGTCTACACCTTCATCAGCCCCTAGCCCATTTTATTTTTATTTTGAGACAGTTTAGTTTTTAACATCAATGATAATAAAACGTACATAATTTCACATTTTTATGCTGATCACAGAATTTGAATCTTATTGAAATAAGATTGCGCTTTTATTGTGGCTCAACCTAAATATAACATGCTTATAAAACTACTTACATGAAGACAAATATAAATAGTAAACAAAAAAATAAACTGAGAGATAGCCATTTATGTTTATAACTTAGATGGCCATGCCAAAAAAAAATGCTAAAGGAAATTTAGAATATTCAGCACCAAAAGGTGAGCTCCATAATCCATTAACAACTTTTAAATGCCCACAGCCTCTCTCTGAAAGATCAAGACCAACCGCAGCCCTGGAAGTAAGAGAGCAGGTCAGCCACGCTCCAGAGCAGGGACAGTGCGGGCCACCTGGGAACTGAAACCCATAGTTTTCTACTGACTAGAAGGGAATATCCCCTTAAATCGTATTCACTGCTAACAACAAATAATGCACCCTGTGATAATTATTTTAGAAGTCTAACAAAGGTTACTTTCCATCAGCTTTATTTCACAAATATAGGACTAAAGTTAATCTAATGATTAGTCCTCCAGAGTTATCAGAACCCCGGTGTTGGGCAAAACTGTCTTTTACATTCAAGTTTTTGCTACTTTCAGTGTAAGATTCAACAGGGATTTAGGCAGAAGAGCATGACATTGTGTGTTACAACATTCAACACACAGGAAACATTTCTCATTTTATTTTCCAATGTGCACAGAAACCTCCTAAATGTTCTCATAATAAAAAAAAAATAAAACAGCTTAAGCAATGGACAACAAGATATTAGGTTAGGCTTTTTATATATTTTAAAATGTACTCTTCAACTCATTCCCTCACTTTCAAAATACTCTTCTAAGAAAGGCTGCAAACTTTTCCTTTATTTTCTTTCAAGGAAATATAAAACTTCTTTCCAGTTAAATGTTTGCATAGAGGAGACATTAACAGATGAGCCATCACGTCTGTTTAAACAGGAAGCTAAAATTCATAAGCTCTCACTCTATAAGACAAGAAATAAAAGAAAATTTTCTTTTTTAATTTTGGTGAAGAGATATTAAACACTGAAGTGAGAAATTATTTAAAATCTTACATGTTTCCTGCAGTATCATAATGGCTTCTAATATCTGCTTCCAGTCCCTTTCATCTTTGTACGCAATCTGCAGTTTTCCAAACACAGTTTTGTAAAACCCTGCATCATTAGATTATTTGCCTGTTCAACAGCCTTCGTTTCTCATTACTATTAAAATTCTAACTTTTCATTATCTGATTCAGCCCTCAAAATCTGTCCCCAGCCAAATTCTCCAAGCACAGCATCTACTCCTTGCTTCGTGTCTATGCACCTGGGAGCCAGAACCATGTCCGTGACCCCGCACATGCGCTGCTCATTCCTACTCTATAACTGATACTGATTATAGGCCCCTTCTTTAAAATCATGTTTGCCTTTGAGATAGCCCCCATTTAAATCAAGATTCAGTTAAATGCCTCCTCTTCCGAGAGAGCAACCTTAGGTAGTAAAACCTTCGTGGTTTTACCTACCCTTGATCCAATTAGCTCTTTGGACTACTATTAGAACCAATATAACCCCTGCAAGTTTTTTCTTTTCCCTAATTAGATCATGAGCTCATTAAAGCAAAGTTGCAGATGTTTTCCTTAGACCTACCTAGCTGTGGGTTTGCCAAGCTCTAAGGAAGGAGCTTTACCCAACAGGCAGAAAACAACCCACTCCCTGCTTCCCCAGGTAGATACCTTGAATGATTGCTGCCTGGCTGAGTTTGGTGAGACAGGTGGATGAACTTTGGGAAGCTGAGAAAATTATAAATTTACTTACCCCCAAAACAGGTATAATAGGACATGTCACAGAACAAAGAGCCTGGGGAGGAGAAGGGCAGCTGAGCCATCATAGCTGAGGAAGGGAGCACGGAGTCCGCAGAGGAGAAGGATGCAGAGTAGGTGGTAAAGAGGTGAACACACTGGCAACCAGAGGAGACCAACGGGTAATTACATAAGGAGCAGCAACTGGGAGTGGGAGGGAGATGAAAAGTGGAATTTCAGAAACACTAGTTGCAAGGTAGGCCCTGTGGTCCCCTCCCCTTCCTTCTGGATCCTGCGCCTTCACAGTGGAATTTGTGCTGTTTTTCAGGTGTGACAAAGGGGAGGATTAGCTGTAAGGTCAGCCCTGGCTAAGAACAGAGTTGATTCAAGGGAAGCCGGTTAGATGTAGCCTGGGTAATTCCAGAATCAAGGGTTTATATTTATATATCCTTTTCCTTGGTTTGTTTTTGGTGTGGGCAAACATGAAGTCCATGCAAAAGCTACATTTTAGCCAACTATATGAAGTTTTTATTTATTCATACTATTAATTTATCTTTGTAATGTTCCATTTTAAAAGAAACTCGTCATGTATTATTTTAAAAAGTAACTTAACTGCAGGAGTGAATTAACATTTGCAACCATTTTCCATCTGATGTTGATGACTCTGAGCAGCTGAATTGCTTTGCAGAGTTGATCCTGGACATAGTCTATTTATATGTGTGCCACAGCCTTGTGGCTGGGCAAAATAAGGGGGTGGGGGGGTGACAAACAACTTGTGTAGGTTGATACAGCAGGAGTAGGAGCCGTTATTGTAGGACAACAGAGGTATTTATACATTTTGCACAGCTTATCTTAATTAGCATAAACTAGATACATCAGTCAACCAATAAGGAATTTCCACACTTAATGGTTCGCTTTTGTTACTTCTCAAACCACTCCCTCTGGCATTTTGCCAGGCACCATCCAGACTTGTTTACGAACTCTAACATTCCCCTGGCAAAATACCAGGTATTATTTTGACTTGTTTACAGACCTTAACATATGTGGGTGGGTGGCACTCAACACCAGCAAACAGCATTACTTTTGACTGAGGAATAAAAAATAAATCCCTCTGTCTTTAGTCAGAATAATAATTAAATTAATAGAAATTCAGGACAGTGAGTTATTTCGATTACTGTATTTATTTATGCTTGGTGTGCCAAGCATGCTTCAAGATACTGTGAGTGCCACCCCCCACACCCTGAAAACTCATTTTTATGTACTAAGCACTCAACTCCAAAATTTCTCCTCTCTTTCCCCGTGAAAATTGCATCCTCTCAGAGCCAAGAAAGCACACTTAGGTGTGGACTATAGGATATGGTAGTTGAGGAATGAGCGGAGAATCTGATGAACATGTCAGTTATATGAAATTAATCTATATGACAGTCAAATTTTAAGTGGCAAAATTTCAGTCACAGAGAAAGTATTTGGGGAAAAAAAAAACTTCAGGACTTTAAAAGACCCTGATGACAACCAAGTTATTACCCCAGGTACAGTAAGGTCAAGTCTGATTGTGAACTTTTGGGAGAGAACTCTGCATACTCCATACTCTTCCCCCAATGCTTTGCTTTCAGCAGTAATGAAATTATCCTGATCCAAATTTTGGCTAATAAAGAATACTGTCATATAAAATAGTATACCTGCTTCTACCCTGTGAGGATGCAAAATCTTGCAACTGAAACTTAGGGTGAGACAATAAATCCAAGATCTGACCAAATGCAGTTGAGAATTAATACAAACCATCACATCTTAGCAAAGCTTTGATCATCTATGTAAAGTATGTGCTTTGGACACACTGCTCACTACTGTCATCTGAGAGCAAATGCTTTGAAGAAAATAGTTATGAAAATAATTCCTTGATGGGGACTGGGGTTGTGGCTCAGTGATAGAGCACTTGCCTAGCATGCGTGAGGCATGGTTTGATCCCCAGCACCACATAAAAATAAAAATAAATAAAATAAAGGTATTAAGAAAAGAAGAAGAAGAAAGTAATTCCTGAGTTGCCTGCAATTGGAAGGCCCCAGGTGCTAGAAACAATTTAAGTAAGTGAAAAGATGGGACACCACAGTTGCTTTACCAGCTGTGACTGTTTATCAGAAAACAGAAACAGAAAATCTACCAGAAAAGAGATAAACAGACACCTCTTAAAATGAAAAAAAGCTGTCCTTGGTCACTCAATATCAAAGAAGATAATTTCTGGATATAAAGACAAACTGGATTCTTAAGAACGATGCATGAGGCTAATGTTCTGACAGCAACCATTAACTAAAAATTTATCTTTGAGACTTAGCCAGCTTGGAAAGTCTGTTGCAGAGAATTCACAGCTAAGACACATTAGTCTGAAAAGCACCTTCTCCCTGATCTGTGACCCAAGGTCATCAGCACCTGCTATACCCCAGCAAGGATCAGGGCTCCCTGAGCAGAAGATAGGGACATGGACATCCCATTGAGGACATTACTAACTGATTGATGAGTTCAAATCCACCGTCCAAAGGGATCACAACCGTAGAAGGAAAGTACATGATCCAATTCAGATGACTAAGGTTCTAAGTCTTCCTAATGTGGTCACTTACTGTCCACTGTCTGTATATCCCTAATTGAAAATAATCATTATTATTTAAGAGGACTGTTTGGAGGTTAAATGAGATGACAGGGATGAAATAGGTCTCATACATCATAAAGCACGATTTGTTACAATCAACTACTCATAATTAATGCAAATACTTGTACAAACATGAATGAGCTCTACAATCTGGTGAATCAAATTCCAATTATTTTATGTATTTCAACACAAGTAAAAAGCAGTAAATTTGAAATCACATACCAGGGTTTTATATGAGATATAGTATAACATAAAGAGTAACTTTCTGACAAATTTTGACCATATTAAATTAGATATGAATTATCCGAAGCTAAGAATTTCAAACACTTAAAATCATAAAAATATAGCTTAAAATGAAAGTTGAATCGATGCTTAAAATATTAATAGTAATATTATAATGCAAATGACATAAGCAAATTAAATGAAATTTTTATCATTGAGTTAGATAAGCTTTAATAATTGTTTTGTAATATAAAGAGAGGAAGAATAGAAATGGTCTCCGGGGGATTTGTTATTTTCTGTTGTAGGTTGCAATGATAGCATCAAAATGGGAAAAAATTATACTGTGATCTTGCCAGACAATAGCTATTGCATTGTGGTAAGATCTTAGAATTATGCTTTAAGAGGAAATTAATGAACGTTAATGTAGAGCACTTGAAAGCACTTTTAAGTGCAGAAAGGTTAAAGGAACTTGGGCTATTGAGCTTAGCTTTTAAAAACAAGGAGGAAATAACAGTTACCTCCAGATACTTAAGTAGCCATTATAACTACCTCAAGACAATAGAATTAGACATAATTGCAAGCAGTTACAGGCAGATAGATCTCATTTGTTTTCTGAATGTTGAATGAAATTGAAAAAGAGAATGGTAGGCTTCTTGAATATTGTTGAAAGAATTTTATTATTAAATGGTCAGAAAGCAAAGGTTACATTACATCATATGTAAAGCCCCTTACAACTCAGATTTTATGGTTCTATAGCTTTTCTTTCTTTGATGCTCAATATAAAACAAAGGTACTGTGTACAGCTGAAAGATGGCAGTGTTTACATGGTTCTAGTTTGCTTTTTTTTAACTATGTAGCTCTACAACTTACAGATGAAATTAGGCTTTAGAGTTAGAAAAAAAGGGGGGAGAGAAAATGTCATCTTACCAACTTAAAATATGATTTTCACACACAAGCACATGCAAAATAAAAACACATCAAATGCATGCAGAGGTCCCTTGCAGACTTTCAGTGCTGAGAGGATACAGGCAATGTCCTCATTATTGTTAAAAATGAATGATCTGTATATTCCTGTTTCTTAAAAAAAAAACAATAGAACAAGAACTTTATATATATATCCTGTGCTAGTTGGTTCTCTGTTGCCCCTGATACAGTAAAAGCACTTCTCCTGAGAACTTCTAACTTCTGGTTCTCTGTGACTAGGCATTGTAGAGAGAAGCATTAGAATCCAGTTGTGGGAAGGCTGTCTTTTTAAAGTAGATTTATAGGTAACACAAATGACATTTTTGTTTTAATCACCATCTGGTGAAAATCTGTTTATTTTTGAAATTAGCTCCAAAGTATGTGATGAGATAAAGACATATGATTAATTATTTGTTTCCAAAACCTACAGAAGTTATGCCCAAATAACAGGGACACAGCACATTATGCAAAGTCCTGTTGGCATTGCCCAAGCACACATGTTCACTGGGGAAGCAGAAACATCCACCAGAAAGGAAAGAAACACATGCTAAATTTAAAAGGAAAGAAGAAAGTAAATTCTTATCAAACATAGAGTGAATTTTGTTCTTTATATGAATAAAATTTCACTGATGGAAAGTTATATATAGTAATCACCTAAACTAAGGAAGCAAAAGTTCACTGCAACTTTGCTATAAATAGATGGAAGGAATACAGCTGGCCTTAAAAACTTTGTTGAAATCTTACCACAAAATATATTGATTTTTCTACCTATGAAAGGTCTCTTCAAAAAATGAAAATAAAATATTGCACTAAAAAAAGACAGCAAGGCATTTTTAAGTAACTTACTGCAGGAAAAAAAAGAAAATTTTAGAAAATGTACATATTGTGACCTCAGTAAAATTAAATTCATTTAAAACTAGGAAAATTAAAAAATGCAAATAAGATAAAAAGAGAAGATGAGATGAATGGGAAACATTTTTGAGATGAAAGTTGTAATGAAAATATTCCCAATAGCATAGTAAAATATTACTCCAAAAAAGTGATAGAATTTATAATCTTATTGCATATAATGAAGAGCAGAATTAACACAGAAAAAATCTAAAATATGAAATATGTGCTTGAGAAATACTCTCAAAATGTGTAGGTTAAAAAGAAGTTGAAAAAAAGTAATGACAGTTGATTCCTGTTTCCTACTATATGAACAGGCACAATATGGTGAAGATGAGAGGGAATCAAAGACACTGAATTTTGAAATTCTGGCTCCAGAATTTTCAAAATTAAAAAAAAAATGTTGATTACATTAAAAAGTCTAAAGCAGTGGTGGGAAACTCAAATGCCTATAAGAGATATGCAAGAATGTAAATATCAGAATCATGGTAGATGGAAGGCAATCAAGATTTGGGGAGGGGGGCGGTGAACACATACTCTACCTAATGCTTCTAAAAATCAAAATGTAAAACAAGCATGCAGGCCAAAACACACACATACCAGCTACAATGGGCTTATTGTCTTTCAGGTGTAACCCCTGACCCAAGTTTCTCTTACATTAAGTCCCTTTATTTCTTTCTCAAACACACACACACACACACACACACACACACACAATTAAAAATAAATATGAAAAAAAAATATATGAGCATGTCTCTTTCTAAAATGGCAAGTCAATCAATGAATCTCAAAAAATGTGTTATAAGCCTCCTAAAATATCCATTTGAAAACACAAGGCATATGAAACAGAGGGAAGCAATTTCTTTAAACCAAATGCACAGTTAACATTGAAACACAGAATCTAACTTTCTAGCAGGCTCTAATATAGCTGGACTTTAGTTTTGGAATGAAAGAGGCAAAATCTGAAAAGATGTGTGGAATCCAATTCTGCTAACACTTGTATGATTTGTCATTTTTGGTTTGACCATAAAAGAATATGAAAAGAATTCAGAAAGTATATGACTAAAAACAGATCAGTTGTATCCAATCCAATAGTAAAACAAAAAGATAGGGATTGCAAACCCAAACAAATGGGGGGAAAAAATGTAACAGTAGTGATAAACACTTAACACAATGTTGGTTCCAAAACCATCTCCTTTTGAAGGGAATGTATGAGACCCCAGTGTTACACAGACCCTTGAAAGGGTTCAGTGATCCAGAACTGAAGGAACACAGAGTGACCTCTTCTGCTCTGACCCATTGACCTTGAAAATTTGTAGATAAGAGTTTTACAGGAAGAGGAAAGAAACTCTCTACATCAAAATCTCCAGTAGCTAAATGTAAACCAGCGACCCTGTTGATTCCAGGAGAAACCATAATTATTAGGTTCCTGTTTTTAGAGCATCAACCTGAGTATTCTGTAAGGAAACCTAAGTCTAATATTCTGACCTCCATGGAAAGTCTCCATTTTGGTTTTGTTGATCCCTCAGTTTGGGACAGCTTGGATACTATACACTCTCACACTTGCCAAATGAGGTAATGGCAAGAACTTGGAAAATATACTCACTGACCTGAAATTGTTTCAAATGCCACAGAAAACCTGAGCCAGTGATCACTGTTACAAGTAGAAATGGCTCCTCCAAAATTCTAGGTAGTCGTTCTTTATCCCATATTTAATATGTTAATCAAAACTGACCCTATATGAAAACACAAAATCTGTTAAATGATACCAGCAGAAATAAAAGCAGCATGTTCAGAATTTCCTTTCAGAAAAGTGAACTCAGTCTCAAGTACTAAAATTTGGAATTTAACTGCTACAAATGGTGACTCTTATATTAGAAAGAATTAGGAAATAATTTGTCACTAGCTAAGACATGACTATGGAATCCTAGGAAAACATAAAAAATAAATTTATGTACATCCGCCACCCATGGACTCCAAATTGTGGGGCTTGATAGATGTTATGAGCTCAAATGCAGCTGAATCTTTTTTTTCTTTTCCTATTTAAGTCCTTTTATTTGTGTTTCAAAGATAACCTAGTATTTAAAGCCAAAATAATAACAACATGCTGTAAGTTTATTTTTTTTTCTTTTTTTTATTATTAGTTGTTCAAAACATTACAAAGCCCTTGACATATCATGCAACTGAATCTTAAATTTTCAATAACACCAGAGTCAAAGTCCCAGCCAGAGCCCATCCCCTGGGCTAGCATTGCCATTTCTTCTACTTTTTTTTTTTTTCCTGGAATCATAATTATTGAGCCGAGGTCACATCCCTTAGAGCTCAAACTACAAAACTCCAAACTATAGCCCAAGGAATAACAGTCAAAATCATGCAGAGATGAAATTGCCAAGTCCATAAAAATCCCCCTAGAGAAAACCCAAGATGAAAAAGCCAAAAGGAGCATATTACCAGAAAATCTAGAATATAAATTTTCAGAGGATAAGGGTTAGCTCACCAGGTCAGGAGGTACAGACCAGGTTTTTTGAGCAAAGAAGTTAGCAAAGTCTGGTGCCTCTTCTCTCAAGTACTGGAGGATCATTTTTTCTCAGCATTGAGATCTGTTTATTTGGAAGATTAAGATTCTTCTATTTAGAGATAGGCCAATACACAAAACAGACATACACACGGAGGAAGGGCTTATGTGAATACACAGAATAATAAAACTCCACTTGCTGATGATAATCCATCTTCAAAGGGCCACATGTAGACACTGAAAGAGACATAGAAAGGCTCTTGGGGCTGATCACATACTGGGTTTTTGACTGGAGTACTGGTTTTGCAGGTACATTCACTTTGTGAAAAGTGATTATGTTGCCATGTTTACACATACATTTTTTTGCTTTCATGTTGTATTTCAATGAAATTTGCCCTTTAAAAGTCAATGGGCAGGAACAGACTTGCAATTAATTTCTCAGTGGAGTCATTTTGGTAGATCAAATGCATTCTTATTCATTAACTTCTATTAGCATTTATTGAATGTGTTTGGCATACATCTCCCTCTACATAAGTCTTCCCTTATCACTAATAGTTTGAAATTAACATCTGACTGGAATATATAGTCCTGATTTCATATATATTTTTTAACCTTTAAAAACCACAAAATTTTGCAAGAAGAATAAGCAAAATATTGAGATAACTGAGAGTTTGGGTTCTGGAGTTACACCGCCTGGATGAACCAAACTCCTTTAGTTGTTATGCCTTGTGGATTTGAGCAAGTTTTTTTTAATCCTCTTTATAATTTATCTGCATAGTAACAAAAAAATAATACTGTTAATTCCTAGGGTGAGGTTGTTGTGAAGATGAGTTAATCCATCAAAGCTCTTAGAACAGTGTCAGCTCATGGCAAATCCTTTTTAGCACCAGCTATTCTCACTATTATTAACATTATTATATTTTTTAGCCTAAATGTTGTATACATTGTATAAGTGAATTTCATTCCTATATGAAGTAAGTTACATTTTTTTTTTCCCGATGCTATAACAGAGGTCAACTAACTGGTACTTCAAAAGCAGTTTATTTTTCTCTCAAATAGCAATAAGTTGATAGGAATTTTATATGTTTACACTGTAATCTGAGAAGTTGCTCCTAACTTTTGCCAAATCTCATCAAACAAAAAAGCTGCCAAGAAAAACACACCAAACTATTTTGAGAATTAAAGCCCAGATACGTATCATTTCTGCTCATGTTCTATTGATCAGCACTTAGTTACATGGCCAAATCTAGCTGCAAGGAATGTTGAAAAATACAGTCTTTGACTGAGCAGCCATGCACCAACTAAAATGCTATTGTTAGGTAAAATGTAGAGAACGTACACTGATTAACAACTAGAAGTCTGCCATAATTCCCTATGTGGTACCATCTGTAAGCATTACTTAAAATATTGAGAATACTGGATGTACCATGTTAATGAACACCCTTCTCTTCTGAAAGCCCATTAAAATAATAGTAAAAAAAATTGATCCACAATATAGATTGTGATAATGGATACACAGAAATAAAGAACAAGTGCTTAGGTGCCCTCAGAGGACAAAATGCACCAACAAATTACTGGAAGATAGTCTAGCTGATGGAAAAGAGCAGAAGAATTTTAAAGTATATGAGAAAGCCATTATCGAGGAAGATTTTATTATGCCCTATTGAAACTTTAGGAGAATGCATATATAGTTAGAAACATTCCATATAATAGAAGGCAAGCATAAATTACATGGCTAACAACAGAAAATAGTTTAAAAACTGAATATTTAAAAATTGAACCCACTTCAAACTTTATGAAGAAAAAGTTCTGTTCCCAAGTATCTGACTATAGCAAAGAATTGTAAAGATCTTTCCCTAGAAATAGACTGATCTCAGAAATGACATCATTATCCAAAGTGCATATATGAAGATATGAATTGGTATGAACATATTTTATATACATAGATATGAAAAATTGTGTTCTATATGTGTAATAAGAATTGTGATGCATTCTACTGTCATGTATTTAAAAAATAAAAGTAATTTTAAAATGAAAAAAAAAAGAAATGATATCTTTGAATTCTAATAGTGTAATACTATCTCACATATTCCAAAATAGAGCTACAAAAAAATAAGTCTTGTCCCCCATTCATGGGGTTTTCAGTCATCACTAGATGAAACAGTCACTTTACGAAGAACTGAAACTTAAAAATAGAAGAACTAAATTAAATAAATAAATTACAGGGAAAGGCAAAATAATTTGAATACTTTGAAGAGAGTATCAGAACTTTTAAAATAATAGTAATATGTGTGATATTTAATTTTATGTGTCAACTTGAGTGGGCTAAGTGATGCTTGGACAGATGGTAAACATTATTTCTGGATGTATCAGAGCATTTCCAGAGAGATTAGTATTTGAGTGTATAGGCTGAGTAGAGATGGTCATTCTCACCAATGCAGGAAGACATTACTCAATCTATTCTGAGCAGTAAAGAACGGCAAAGGAACTAAAAACTTTCTCTCTATTTGACCTGGGAGGTCTCTTATCTCTTGTCCTCGGATATTGACATGCAGATAGATATTGATTCTCAGACCTTTGGATTCAGACCATGTCTTACACCATTAACCCTCTCAGTTCTTGAACCTTCAGACATAGACTGAAACTTATAACCATGCAATCCCCTGGTTCTCAGGTCAACAGGTTTAAATTAGAAATACTTCTGCAGCCTCCCTGGACCTCCAGCACTTTGACAGAAAATTGTGAGATTTCTCAAACTCCACATAATTTCTTTTTAATTCTTGAAAAATAAATGATTGCTGAAAATGGAATATCAAAAGAAAAAATAAAGTTAGATGGTTTTTCTCATGTATTAAAACAAAAAACACAAAAGGATTGGAAATGCGAAAGAAATGAAGAGAAGAAATCGGATCATTCTGAGAGATCCAAAATGGGAATAATTAAAATTTGTAAGCAGCCAGGTGCAGTGGCATCTACCTGTAATCCCAGTAGCTTCAGAGGCAAGGCGGAAGATCTCTAGTTCAAAGCCAGCCTCAGCAATTTAGCAAGGTACTACACAACTCAGTGAGACTCTGTCTCCAAATAAAATATTAAAAAGGGCTGGGGATTGGCTTAGTGGTTAAGCACCCCTGGGTTAAATTCACAGTACCCCCAAAAATAATGAAAGCAGATAGTGATAGAATAAAACTTATCAAGAAAATAAAAGAATTTTCAAAAATGGAGTGGATAAAATTATAAAAAGAATACAAAGAACACCAAGGACTCTTCCTGAATGTTCTGATTAAAATGACCCATTGGGTGTTGAGAATGGTGAATAATGTGTTTCAGTTTTCTGCTGCTACATCTCAAATCATCCCAAAGTCAGTAGCATAAAACTACACCCACTTTATTATGCCCATGGATTTTGTAAGTCAGGAATTCAAACAGAGACTCTCTTTACTTTGTTCCACGGTGTCTGGATTCTAAGTTGGGAAGACACAAATGTCTCGGAATGACCCAAACAGATGGAGGTTGGAATCATCTGGAGTATTCCCCATTCATAATTCTGGCACTAGGCTCAAATGACCTTAAAGTCCAGACCCAGCTTCACGTTGTCAATCTGAGCACCTGCCCATGGCTTCTATACACGGCATGGGCCTTTTAAAGCAGACAATGAGGTTCTGAGGGTAAGTTGGAGCTGCCAGAGGACAAGAATGGCAGGGGAGCAAGGTGGGAAGGGCAAGGTCTGCTATGACCCAGCCTCAGAAGTCACCTGGAATCACTTCTCACAAACATTTTTCATCCAAGTTGTCTTCAACTTAATTTGTGTCTAGTAGTCACAAGTTCAGAGTCAATAGGAGGGGACGGAGATTCCACCTCTCAGTAAGTGTGCAAGGATTCGGGAGCCATGCTCTAAACTTGCAACTCCAGCATACATCACTGTAAAAATTTCACAGTACCAAGGGTAAAAGAAAGGTCTAAATGCTCCCAGGGAGAAGAAAGAAATGATCAAAAAGCAGAGAATCAGCCTGATATTGCCATTAACTAACATTGCATTCAAATACATTGAAAACTAAAGTCAGAGATGCAAGATTGTCTATGTTGTGATAGAAAACTATTTCCAACCTTATATTCTGTACCTAGTCTAACTATCATCCAAGCAGAACATATATAAGATTTTTTTTTAGCTACAACTATTAAAAAGTTTATAAAATTTACACTCTACACATCCATAGGGATTACCCTGAGAATTGTTCCAACAATAACAACAAAAAAAAAGATTTAACCAAAGAGAAGAGGCATGGGATCGATCAAATTCTAGACCCAACACAGAAGATTAATGAAATGGAATTCTATGGTGACAGCTAAAAGGGGGATAAAGCCGATTTAGTTTGCACAGAAAGGTAGAAGACAGAAAAGGGAATGGCCACTGGAACTGAATGAGATTTCTTGTAAAAAAAAAAAAAAGGTGGGAGAGGGACTAAAAATATAAGATACATAAATGTTAAAAATACAAGAAAAAATAAAGTAATAAAGTTTTAGAAAACATGGGCAAATAGGAAAGCATTTAAGAAAATCCATATATTCATAGTTTACCACTTGGCTCTTCAAAATATCTGTATCATTTATATAAATAGTTGATTTCTACATCTGCATAAATGAAGATTAATTAATCGAATAATAGTTAAATAATAAAATAGAAAGACATGTTGATGTAGCAATGAGAAAAGTTTTAAAATCATAGTAGGGAGTCAATAGGTAATATTAGATTTGAAAACATTTAAAAATAATAGCATATTTTATCAACTAAGGATATTATACTCACCATTAAATAAACAATCTAAATAATTTTATATGGTTTCTTCATGAGGAACAGATTGATATGAGGGAAGAATAGAATATTTGCTTTATATTCACAGTCATTCTGTATTATTTAACTTTTTAACTTGCCTGCTTTAATTAGATTTTAAAAATTAATTATTTTTAAAATGCAGATTATCATATCTAATGTTAGTCTAAGATCAAGAGAAGGCATTGAAAAGATGCTTATATTATTGAATTTTGCAACCTCAAAACACAAATATACTATCATGTATTGATGAATTTAATATATGACAACTGTCTCATATTTTAGTCAACAAAAAAGGCATCTCTTTATGCCACTTACCATGTTAAATTATGAACAGATTTGAAGATAATTTTTTTTAAAAATCAAAACTTAAAAAGCTTAGATTAAGGGAGAATAACTTTAAAAGGCTTTTAATAAGTCAAAATTAGTTAAAAGTCATAAAATTAAAATTAGACTGAGCAGGGCTTGGTGGATTCAACATCTGCTTCTTAGGGCCTCAGGCAGTCTTCTAAGAACAGACTGCTCAGCTGCTTCTTGGGGTCCAGAGCCACCAAGCTCCTCCCCAAAGACTCCACCATGCTGAGCTACTTAGGACAGGCTGCTCAGTGCTTCTGTAGTCATGCGTTGGTGGATAAAGACTGGTTCCCAGGGGAGTGGGAGAGTAGGCAGGGCTGACTGACCATTTTCTGTTTGTCTGCCAGCCACACCACAAGCCACTCAGGCGCCTCCTGGGGCTGTGGGCGGGTGGACTGATCCTCCTGTAGGATCCCAGAGCCGGGTAGGTAGAGCTGCTGGGGTCAGCTTCCTGGTCGCTTCACAGAACCCCAGGTGCATGGGGTCTCAAGATGTTTTCATGCAACAAAAGCCTGAGTCAGGGAGGGCACAGGAAGGGCTGGACTCTTCTGCCGGGCAAAGTAGCAGTATGATAACTTGGAAGCTGCCCACACCAGGCTGAGGTCCTATGAAGGCAGCAGAGTTCTCTCTCCAGCAGAAAATGCCTTAGATGTCCGCAGCATCAGTGGTGACTGCCAAGGGCCCCATAGTCACCCATCCCCTGCCAAGCAAAGTCCATCTTCATTCATTCATTCATTCATTCATTCATTCATTCATTCATTCATATTACTGGGTATTGAACTGAAGGGCATTCTACCACTGAGCTATCTCACCATCTCCAGATTTGTTTGTTTGTTTGTTTTGTCTTTTCTGGTACTGAGGATTAAACCCACAGGTGTTTTACCACTGTGCCACATTCCCATCCGTTTTTATTTTTTTTATTTTGAGATAGTGTCTCACGAAATTGCTTAGGGCCTTGCTAAATGGCTGAGGCCGGCCTTGAAATTGCGACCCTCCCACCTCAGCCTTCCAAATTGCTGGGATTACAGGACTGTGCCATGGGACCCAGCCCAGTTATAATGATTTTTAAACAATTTATACTTTACAACTTAATGTAATTCTATTTTACCATTTACTTGTTAAAAAAAAAAATAGGAGAAATTTCTCCCTAGTTTCAGCAATTGTAGAAAGTGGTAAATATCCCAAACACTAGGGGGAAAGTTAAATAATTAGAGTAAGTCTTTTGGCAGAAAGTTAATCAGCCCCGTTTCTTTGTGTGGAATATATCTCTGAATGAAAAGAATTAAAAGAACAAAGGCTAGATGTTTTTATAGATGGCCCTTGCAATTTTCCTTTTTAATTGGAAATTTTTAATTTCATTGTGAATGCTGTCGTCAGCTATTTCAAGGTTGCACAAGATTTAACCTTCGATGTTATGCCAGCCGCACAAATCGGAATGGAAGGACCAGGTCCCCAAAACTATAAGTCTAAGTCCTAACCCCAAGTATTCATGAATACGGCTTCATTTGGAAATTGGGTCTTTGAAGATGTAATTTAGGATCTCCAGATGAGATCGTCCTGGATTTCGGGGCCCCTAAATCCAGTGACAAATATCCTTATCAGAGACAGAAGAAGACAAAGAGATATAAGATGAAGTAATGTGAAGACAGGAGCCAAAGCTGCGGCCCTTCTGCTGTCCTCTAAAGACTGCCTAGAGCCTCCAGAAGCTGGAGGAGGCAAGGATTGCCTAGAGCCTTCTGAGAGATGGTGGCCATGTCCACACTTTAATTTCAGACTCTGGCCCCCACAACTGTGAGAGCGTAGATTTCTGGTTTTTTAAGCCCTTGGATGTTTAGTAAGTTGTTATGTCAGCCCCAGGAAATGAGCACAGAAGCTACCATGGAAATAGAGCCCCTTGGAGCTTCTGTGAAAGATGGGAGGAAATTCAGCAGGAAAGGAACTAGAAAAGGCTGTTTAAGTATTGTTATGAGTGTCTCCCCAAACTCTCACCTGTTGAAGGCATGGTCCCCCGTGCAGCCATGTTCAAAGGTGGGACTCTGGGAAGTGATTGGATCATAGCGGCTCTGACTGTATCTGTGGATTAATCCATTGGTAACTGAATGGCCTACTGGGAGCTGAGAAGTGGTGGGAGGAAGCCAGTCACTGGGGTGTGCCCTGATCATATAATCATCTTCTCCCTGGTCCCTTCCATGCCTGTTCTCTCTCATTCCTGACTGCCCTCCAGCTGAGCGACTTTCCTTCCCCACCCCATAATGTTCTTCCCCACCTCGGACCCAAATCAATGCAGCCAGGGGACCCTGGACTAAAATCTCTGGAACCATGAACCAAAGTAAATCTTTCTTCCTTTATACTGTACATGATAGGCATCACAGTCGCCGTGAGAAACAGCCGACTTAACTTAGGTGTGAAAGCCCAAGTCACTCATTTGAATGAATTATCTTACTCATACAAACAAGTGGTCCAGAATACACTGAAAAAGTAATTGTGATCCTATAGGGTATTGATCTCAGCCTAAGGAAACAAAAGCAAAAACTGACTTTGACAACCAATAACTCCATGTTCGTCTTGCTTCAAAATTTACAAAGTCCCTACACATATTATCTCATTTACATCCCACAGTACATTTATAAATTAGGAAGCATGAATATTATCATAGAAATTTTATAGGTGGAAAAATATCCACCTCTAGTTGTTTTGTTACCTACACAGTTAATGAGTAGCTCTCAAAAACATGAATATTTTACTTCAAATATAAAGTCCTATCCTTTACACCTTTTTGAAATTAGTAAACCACGAGGACCTAAAAAGTCTAATTGTGGGATCATAATAATGCAGTAAGAATATTAATTTGGATAAGAGTTTATAATTAGGCAACTTTCCCAGCCAACTATTATAATAGTCAGGTATGAGACAACAAGAGCCTAGGTCAAGGTCATATCTTCTTAAATGCTTATCTATTTTGAATTTTATGAAAAACATTAACTGCATTCCTATATACTGAAATACATTGTGCTTCTTCCTGCTTATCCATTAAAAAATATTATGTTTTAAGCATCTTGATATTTCTTTGCTTTCCACAAAAGAAGTAGAAACAATGCTAACCTCATCTTTGCATCAGGTAGGATTTAGCCTATATGTAACATACAAAAGGATCCTAGAATTAAAATTGGTTGGATACACAGAGAGAGAAAGAGAGAGAAAGAGAGACAGAGAGAGAGAGAGAGAGAGAGAGAGAGAGAGAGAGAGAGATATTAAATAAACACTTGGTACTTATATGAGCTCAAATTTGCCAACTTTATAACCATACACGATATACATTGAAAGATGCTACAAGAAACTGTTTCCCTGACAGAGTCAGGTGGTGAGAAAGCCAAGACTAAACCCTGAAATTTTAAAAATATTAAGATTGGATTCACCTTGAAAACTTTTTAAGGATTTTTGGCAGCCAACATCTTAACACCAAAATAATAATAAATAAATAAATAAAAATAATAATAATAATAATAATGTCTAATTGGGTATATAATTAGGATACTTTTAGAGAATGTAATTCACAAGATTCTAGTCTTTCCACAAGTCCATGGAAATAATAAAAGTTCAGGATACATTCCATTTTATATATGCACTCCATTTTACACTTAAGAAATATATATTAACATATAAAGGCTAAGACAGTTTACAGGGGGAAAAAGCAGTTTAAGTTTCATGCATGTAGTATTTTTCAAATGTATTTCACCTGGAATTTTTTTAAGGCCAGGAACAGAGAAGGGATGAGTTATTTCTTTCTGATAATCCACAGGACTAGAGTTCAACATAATACTGTTCTAATATGTTTTTTTTCAACATGCTGTCTGTGAAATAACTCTTGAGAACTTGAAAACAATTTCTTTTGTTGGACAAATGCCAGTCATCAGGTACATTATACAAAACAATTCAAATAAATGACAATAAAGGCCAACTCTATCAACTGAACTAGAGTCAGTACTTTTATCAAGAAATATAACATTGGTAGGGCATGGTAGAGCATGCCTATAATCCCAGCAGCTCAGCAAATAAATCAGGAGGATCAAGAGTTCAAAGCCAGCCTCAGCAAAAGTGAGGCACTAAGCAACTCAATGAGACCCTGTCTCTAAAAATAATTAAAAATAGGGTTAGGGGGTGTGACTCAGTGGTCAAGTGCCCCTGAGTTCAATCTCCAGTACACCCCCCCCACACACAAAAAGAAATATAGCATTAAGCATAGAAAAGGAGAAAGCAAAAAGATGAAAAAATAAGAGGAAAATACTGATATTTTAAAAAATGTATTTGGGAAAATACTCTTACCTGTGAATATTATGTAAACTTTGTTCTGTGGGAATAATATCTGGATTCTTAGCATAGGTGTACAAAAGGACATGAAATATTGCAGGAATCTAGATTTCAAGGTATAGGCAAAGACAGTTGTTAAGATTCAGGATCAACTTGCAAGTTCTTCAGTAGCTGCTGATGTCAGAACAAAGTATCATGACCGGTAGGCACAACCATAGCTCTGCTCTGCTCCCTGACTCATAACTTCCAGATCTGAAACTGCAGACCTCAGAAGTTGATTTAAGGGAAAAGGATCTCCATGATGAATCAAAATGTGCTCATTTATTCTCCTATGTGCCAATATATTCAGACCATGCCCATTTATTCTTCTGTTGCAAACTGCAAGTCCAAGGCTCCATGCAAGTTATAGGTCCCTGAAGGGTCCAAGAGCAAGTTCCCAGAGAAAGAGTTGCAACTTTCTGTCAGGAGAGAAAAATAAGGTGTGAAGGGAAGAACAAATTCCTAGAGTCTGATGTTCCTTCTGCCTAGAGAGAGATACATTATTTTCCTCATTAAAAAGTTTACACCATAGCTAGAAGAGAGGATTTTAAATGATCTCACCACAAAGAAATAACGTTTAGGATAATGGAAGTGCTAATTGTCTTGACTTGATCATTAACAACATATACATGTATCAAAACATTACATTGCACCTACAAATGTGTAAAAGTATTATGTGGCAATTAAACATAAAAATAAAGCAAGAAAAAATAAAGTGTTCATCCACTGAAGGACCTTACTTCTCAACATGCTTACAAATTGATTAGAAAATCCCTTTCTCTAATTTTCAGTAATGCTATTTTCTAGCTCATTAAGAAATTCACTTAGTTATGCACAGGAATTAAAGCATTCCCAACAAATTATGAAAAGTATATTATCAAGGAATGAGCATGCTAAGCTAGGAAACTTACACACTTGTGATATTTTTCAGGAGAGCCTTTTTTTATGCAATAGCTTTATTGGCTTATTACTTTTGCATGTTGCTGGGAAGACAATGTCAACCTGATACTTTGTGTCTCCCACAGCATCCAAATGTGCCAATGGTTTGTGAGAGAGAGCATTTTCTTTCTAAATTAATTTCTTTCCAAATACAATATGTGAATAGAAAGTAATAGAAATACAGTCTGCCCTCTGTATTTATTGACTCCTCATCTGTGAATTAAACAAGCCTCCAATCAGAAATACTAAAAAAAAAAAAGTTCCATCTGTGTTGAACATGTACAGATGTTTTTCTTGTCATTGTTACATATACAATGCCATATACCAATTATGTACACAGGATTTACATTGTGTTAAGTATTATAAGTAACCTAATGATGATTTAAAGTCTATGGGAAATGTGTGTAGATTTTATGCAAATACTACATCATCATACATAAAGGGTTTGTGTCCCACCAGCTGGCCAGGCTGACCAGATGAGCTGGGTTCAAAGGAGCTGGCTGCAACATTAAACTAAGAAAATGGTGAAGAAATCAGCAACACACAGACATGAGTTTCTCGGTCGAGGGTAGGACTGCTTTGTGATGCTAATGGTCAGCTTCCATGCTGGACAGCCCTAGAAAGAGAGCGTGCACCTGGAATCTCTTTATTTTACAGAGGGGACATACAAAGGAGCTTCAATGGAATGTTCTTCACCAACTAAGGCAGGAGATGGGGTTTTGAAAGGTGGAGTCTTACTTTGTGATGTCTTGTGGTCAGCAGATTGATTGACATCTTGGTAAGTCACATCCATCTCAGGTGTTGTGTGGGATCACAGGCAGAGAGAGAGGAAAGGTGTACTTACATAGCACAGCCCAATCAGCGTGCAGTAGCCAGACCAGTATGCTCTTATAGCTCAAACGCACATAGCTCACACACACAGCCCATGGATGGATCACAACATTTGAGTAGCCACAGATTTTGGAATCCATTGGAGAGAGCATCCTAGAACCAATCCCTCATGGATATTAAGAGACACATACATATAGAAATTGGTCATGAGACAGTCTCCACATAAACCTCTATGGGTTTATTCAGACCTATCCCTTCACCCACAGAAAAATCCAGCCTACCCACCTGAAGATCTGATTGCTCCCTGATCATACCCATCTGCATGTTCTGCAGATGCCTCAAATGCAGTGAACTCTAAACTAAAGCCATTACCTGTGACCCACTGCGTCATCCTTCCACAATGCTCCTTCTCCTGATAAAAGACGTCAGGATTAGTCGGGCAGGATAAAAGTTTCAGAGCCATCATTCAGCTCCAAATCTTTCTGTGTCTGCTTATTAGCTAAAGAGAATTCTTAAAACCCTCCTATGACTGTGACTGAATTAAAAGAATAAATTTTTAACATGGCATTTGAGATCCACCCCCCTAGATATTCTTGATGTATACTTCATACCATTCTTCCCTAACATTCACGCAAAACAATGCTTTTGGAGCCACACTTGAACTCACAGTTTTCTGAATACATCATAAGCTTTGGGAGCTCACTGTGTAACCCATGGAAAGTAACCCTCTTTTCTCTTGCCTCACATATCCCATCCCCAAAAACATGACCTCTCCCTTTACCTGTGTGGACTTACTTAGTCCCATGTTTCTTTAAGAACCAATTCAAATATTTTCCTTGGAAAATCCTCCCACCTCAAAGTAAAACTGGCCCTACTAACTCTCTAGGTCTCCAGCACTTTTCAGATGCATGGCTATCATGGCTCTTATTTAGTGTTAGCTGGTTATTTTTTTTAACTAATATATTTTAACTGATTATTTTTCCATCTGCTTCCCCGCTGTACTAGAATCTTCATGAGAGAGAACCATTCCCCAATTACTATCAGATGTTCTGTAAATATTCTCTGGATGACTAAACCATTAACTGAACAATTGAGTTAAAGTATAAAGTCATTCCAGTGCCCCCTAATTTTAAAAGTGTCAATGACTTATCAGAGTTACTGGAAACTCCCTTTCAATGTTGTCACCTGAGGTCATCTTATGCATTTCTTCTCAAGGGGATGTGAAAAGTACAGGGAGACAATGAGAAAATAAAGCTATCAAATAAGAAATAAAAGAAGGAAAGGAGTAGGAGGAGAATCTAATCATAATTCTAAACCATCAATTTTCCCCATGACCCTGAAGAGACCAGACAGCAGCTTTATAAAATCATTCACTAGATGGAGTCTGCTCAGAAATAAGTTCTCTGAGAAAAAGCAAAAAAAGAAAAAGATTGAAAAACTTATAAAATCCAAAGTGTTTTTGGTGTTTGCATTTGGTTTATTTGACATTCAAATGTCACATATCACTTTAAAATCCACAAAGTACCCATTGGAACGTAACAGAGGTCAGTCAGCTGTATTTGTTCATAAATATGTCTTGCCTTTTTCCATTATCATCGTGCTAGAGATATGGGCAGCCTTGGTGAATTTTACCTAGAGCCACCCGTATAAAGCATGGCTTAGACACGTTAATTGAGCAGCAATGTGGAACCCTGGGGCTTGGCAATCTTCATTTTGAGTCAGGGAAAAATGTGATCAGCTATGTCTGACCCTTTGCATCATAGAACATAGATGGAAAAAAAGTAATGTTCTATCAAGGTCTTGTACCAGTCATACAGGTATTTCTATTTTCCCTCTTAAGATTCATGGGATTCTCCTCATCCATATCTTACATTGGAGAAAGAATGGGACCCGTCTTCTAGGCTGCCCTCTCTGAGGTACTCTTTCCAGTTTTTTCTAAAATGCTTTCCCCAGAATGATAAGTCCACTAGATATTCTCAAATAAAAGAGTTCCATGGTTTCTCTCTCTCTCTCTCTCTCTCTCTCTCTCTCTCTCACACACACACACACACACACACACACAGAGAGAGAGAGAGAGAGAGAGAGAGAGAGAGAGAGAGAGAGAGAGAGAGAGAATAGTATATCCCTCCAGTAGAGATTCCTGGTACATAGCAGCAATATCAAACATGTAAGAAGAGTAAGAAAACAAACCAAGTTAAATTAAGAGGATCCGAATTTCCCAAAAATTGTCTCTATAGAATCCTTTTTCTATGCCACTGTTAATATCACATCAAACAAGACTTTTGCAGAATTCTGCAGATAAAATACAGGATCTCAGTTACATTTGAATTTCAGATCAACAACAAAACTTTTTGGTGAATGTAAGTCCCAAATGAGATATATCTATACTTAAACATATGTTCTTGAAAAAAAAAAAAAAGATCAAAACCAGCAATAATGAAAATTAAACACAGCAGAGGGATGGTAGTATCCTATGAATCTGTCCTGAGGAAGCTAGGCACAGTGACCCATGTCCATAATCCCAGCTACTCAGGAGGCTTGTGAGTTCATAACAGTGAAACTTTGTCTAAAAAAAAGTGGGGGGGCCTGAGATGATATCACTTGTTAGTGATACAGGTGAGTTAAGAAGTGATAGAATTCTCAACTACAGTAGCACACCCTTTGCAAGCACTCACTGGGATGGCAGCTAATACTTACTGTATCATCAAAAGCCCTGAGATCTGCGGGGTCACACAGAACAGGGCAGGGCAGACATCTGGAATCTGTGAAGCCATTGTGGTTAGATAGCCAGCTAAGCCCTCCAGAGTGAACTCACTTCCCCCAGCACACCCTGCCTAGGGTCGCCACACTTAGCACATATAAATAGAAGACTCCCGGTTGCATCTGAATTTCAGGAAAACAACAAATGATTTATTGCTGAATGAAAAAGGAATAGATGCCCCTTGTCAAACAGTACAAAAATCTAACAGTGGAGAAAAGTGCAATAGCCCCGAATGATCTACTCACATATTAACTCACCAGACCTTGAGATTGAAGACAGAGCCACAAAACCTGAACAGTGTTGCCTGCATATGTATAGAAGAAGTCCTCAATTAGAGGTCATTTAGCAGTTCCAACACTGAATTTTCTTGGCCAGGTGAGTCATATCGTAATTCCTCATCCATCATGGGGGAGGGTTGTATTAGTTAGCTCTAATGTCTCTTCTAGCATCAATAATCTTACAAAAGTTGTCACTAGTTGATTACAATAAAGGACAGAATTGCTAATTTAAGATGAAATTGTTTGTCTCATGTACACTACAAGAAAATATAAAATTGTGTGTCTCGGTTTAATTGACAGAGCTGTTGCCAGGCTCATGTCTATTTTTTTTCAAGTCACAAATAGTTAAATTATTTTTAATTATTGTGGTCATTACCAGAATTAATTCCTTTTAAATGAGCAGCAATGATTTGCATCTCAATTTTTGTCTAGAAACATTCTCCTTAGGATTTAAAAACAATGCCTCTTAGAAAGATAGGGATTTTAACACTGTTAACAATCCCTGAATTTATTAGATTAGCAACCAAATGTATTTCCATGCATTCTGTTTTCTAAAGCAGGGCTCTGTTTGTGGGCGGATCTATCAGCTTCATCCAACGTTAGTTTTACAGCCCAGCGTGAGTCAGACTTTCACATCTTGCTCTTTCATCCTCACAACCACATTATGAAGGGTGACAAGCACAGGATGGCTGTTCTCCAAACCATTTCCTCTTCTTCTTTTGCCCACATGCACGCCACATGAACCAGCCTCCTTCCATGTACATGTGGCGGCATAACTGGAAACTTGCCTATGAACCATGAGCAGACGCCATGTGGTCCACATCCAAAGCTGCTTCATAACAGCTTCCCAGGTGCAATCCCCACACTCTTCAACCTTCTGCAAAAGACAAGAATCCAGAAGAGGCACAAGTGAAAGTACTTATATGCCCAAATCACCTTTCAGAGAACTGCCTGCTAAGCAAGAGCACCCCTTTGAGACCTGATTTGAGCAGGAAATGTTCTTATTGTTTGGCCAGTTTATCTGTAATAGCAAGGAGCCTTGCCTGAGCTCCACTTGAAGTTGGCATTACTATCCTCATTTGACAAAGGAGGGAACAGGGACTCAGAGAGCAAACCATTTAATTTATTGTCAGTGCGGTAGAAGTGAATTCAATACCAGACCCTCTAACACCAAGTCTTGTGACTTTTCTCCAACAAGGTTGCCCCTCCTCCAAAACCCTGATACCTAAAAGAATATTATATAGGCTTTACAGACCATTCACAAGCTTTTCTTCAAAAAAGAAACGTTTTCCCAACTCATTCCAGAATCACGTGCAAAGATAAGGCAACAGTCAGTGAGTCAATATTGGGCAAAAGCTGACAAACAGAAAGAGTTCATTCTTTCTTTTCATTAAACCAACTTAAAGATGAATGCATCCCTTAATGCCACAATTTATAACTATAACTTTTGTCTCTTTGGTAGGCTTTACGGGAAATTCATTGTACTTTCTAGTGAGTTTTATTTCCGTATCTCATCATTTACCATGGGAAAGGAAGGATGCTCAGGTTATTGAGCCTGTCATTTAAGCTACCAGGGTGAGGTGCTCTGTCATGCAGTCCCAGCAAACTAATTCGAACAGATGTGATATTTAGTGTGCAGAGATGATGAGGCAGGAGAGGGAAACCCTGAGATCAGTCAGGGCCTTATCATAATACCTTGGTGTTAGGTAAGAGCTGTTCTACTAGGTAGGGTTAGAGGAAATGAGAAGAAAAAGAATTGTTATTGCTACTGAGGAAGGAAGAATAACTCTTGGTGTTTCATTAAATGTGTGAAGTTGGAGAAGAAGAGTAACACCTGATGATAAAATGTCAGTCCCAGGTGACATAGAAGATGGTAAGTGGCACCACGAGCCAAGAGACAAAAATTAGTATGATAAGAGGTTTTAGCAAAAGAACAGTTGATTTAGCAAAATAGTTTCTATGCCATTATGTAATTGATATATTTCTAAGAACACTTGCAGGGTGTGGGTTGTAGCTCAGTGGAACAGCTCTTGACTAGCATGTGTGAGGCACTGAGTTTGATTCTCAGCACCACATATAAATAAATAAAATAAAGTTTCATTGACAACTAAAAAGTATTTTAGAAACAAAAAAAGAACACTTGCATTACCAATTTTTTTTTCAAAAATATGTTTAATGGAAGAAAAGGTTAGTTTAGGAGCTAGGGTTTCAGACCCAAATGACAAAGTAATTTTTTTATGAAGAAATTTCAATAGTGAACTTTTGTCTGGGGTGGAGTTAATAAGTACATAGCTACATAATCTACACATCACTAACCAAACCCTGCCCTTGACCTCCTCCACTTTTTAATCAAGAGTAATCATCCATCTTTCCTACAGGCACCAACATTATCATTAATAGAATTCTTGCCCATCTCATAACCTTTATCATTCATTTTTATAATAAGGCATAGAACAACTTACACAAGGCAATTATGTTTGCCTTTAATAGCTTTTTACCTGTGCTAGTGGGCACAGTTTCCCAATAAAAATTATTTTATAATAGGAAATATATATTATTTTTTAAAGGGAGATTAAAGTTTATTCCATTATATTTAGTGGTAAGAACAGAACTTACTTACTCTGTATATGTTTTTAAAAATCCCCAGAGAAACTTGTACACATTTTTTTTTTAAATCCAGAGGAAAAAAAGTACACAAAGATTATACCAAGAGGATAGAATTACTTGGAGTACTAGACAGCAAAAGTTACACTTCAGTCAGATCCCCAAGGTTTAGTATTTCTAGTTTGTAAATTCATTTTTACCTCTGTTTCTGTGTTTCTAATCCTCTTTATTCTTCCTTCTGAACATTGTCTGAGCATAAGTGTTGGGGAAGAGGGCATAAATCAAACATACCAGTCCAAGTGCACTTGACTAACTCTTATTATGTAATTAGTAAAACATAATAAAATGTCTTTTTCAGATATACATGCTAGATGATAGTAAGAGTGATGCTTCACATATATATAGTGCTGTGTCTCAAATGTATGCACAATATCAGCCTTTAGGATTTATTTTTTTGATCTCTGTAATTATTCTTCTTTCTTTTTCTATAATTTTTAAAATTTGGGGGGTTTTAGATATACATGACAGTAGAATTTATTTTGATACATTATACATACATGGAGTATAACTTATTCTAATTAGGATCCCATTCTTATGGTTGTACATGATGTGGAGTTTCACTAGTCATGTATTCATATATGAATATGGGAAAGTTACATCTGATTCCTTCTAATATTAAGAAATATATATTATGAATCATGTTTGATGATAGAACAGATAATATCATAACCAATTTGAGTTGTCAGAATTTCTATGGATCTTATTCTAGGATATTTATCTGCCAATCAGGCTTAAAAATAACAAAGTACATATTATGAGAAACATTGAAACTTGAGATTCTAGTTAGTAAAGGTTTCGGGTTCATAAAAGTAAACAGTCTTTCATGAAAGTATTTACAATTTCCCAAGCACAGGTAGGAGTTTCCTGAAAATTTAAAGAGGTGTAACTTTACAAAGGTTAAGGTCAGAGGTCAGAGCCAATCTCATCTCCCTCTGGGTACTTTTATAAGGCACTGGACCGGGGCTGTATCTCACATATCAACCATTCATTCCTATCATTTGATCAAGTTTCTCTATATTCCTTTAAGTCTTCCAAGCTTTATGTCTCTCAGATTTAAAGTCAAATACTCTAGATGTAGATCAAAACTTCAGGTTTTATCACAGTTTTATAAGAAGCATACACCATAAACGAGAAAGAGTGTAATGTTCACCACTTACAGAGAACTCAGGTTATGTAGCATTGGTAAGCCTTCGTATGCACTGGGAAGGAAAAGTAAAATATTTGGAAGTAAAAAGTGAAACCAAGGGAGTCATGGGAAGAAGACAGTGAAGACGAGTGATTCACTTTACTATAGTAAAGTTCCACTATGAGTGGCATAAGAGCAGGTATCATAGTGGCTTAGTTTACAACCACAGACTCAGCACTCAAGGTACCCTAACGTTTGTCAAAGAAAAGACAAAACAGAAAGAGGGAGGAAGGGAAAGAAGACACAGAGGAAGGAGGGGAGAGACTTGGATTTGAGCTCAGGAAGACAGTGGCCTGGAGATAATGGCCAAGAGGCTTCCGTTTGGAACGATAAATTATGGAAAACAGTGGCATGACATGATGAATGTCACTGAAATGTACACTTAAAAATATATAAAAAGTCAACTTTTCTGCTATGCATATTTTGTCACATAAAAAAAAAATTAATCAAACTCCTCTGTGTTCCCGAACTTTCAACAAAGTCTTCTAGACACATAAATCGACTTAGTGAAAAATCAAGAAAAGAAAGTGATGTTAAATGCCTAAACTGGAGGAGGCTGAAGAAAAACAGACTATAAAATAGGATGAAGAGCCACAAAATGATCTCATTCTTCTGAAGTAGATGCTTAGAGCCAAAGATAAGACACAAGTAAGACACTGCCCCCAGCCTCTCCATTAGCACAGTCCCCAGAGATGCTGAAAGCAGCCAGGACTTCCAGCAAGCAGAGGAGGAAGATAAAGCTAATTGAATTTCAGTATCAGGAGACAGGAGGCCTCAGTTGATACCAGGGTTCCACATATATTATTCTAGTATATTCCTGAAAACAGAGGCAGAAGGTGCTATCAGTATCTCTGGTGCACAGATGAGCTGTAACTAAGGCGCAGGGAAGTGAGAGAACTTGCAACCAAATGGCGGAACCCACAGAAGTTGTGCTTCTTCCCCAGGGCGATAGGATATTGGATACAAATTACATTTCTAGGCCCTAGGCTAAGAAGAGAAAGAAATCATCATGACCCAATCTTTTAAAAGACTGTTCTCCAAAACAAACTTTGAAACTTGTCAATTTATTATTTAATAAGGCAAAGAACACAGAGAACTTTCCGAGTTCAAGTACAAATAGAATAGCTCTAATGACAAAACCAAAAAGATTCCCCAAACAGAAATGAAAGCAAGAAATAGCTTGGCAAGGCCACTGCAATGCCTTTGAATGTTCACACTCCCACTGTAAACAGCCTGAGCGAGAGTTTGTTCATATCAGATCGTAAAACCTGAGTCATTATATACTATTAATATATTAGTCTATGTTAGAGGGGATTTGCCATTTAAATGAAAACAGAAAGAGAAAACATCTTTGTCCTTATGTTTTTATTGAAATCTAGAAAGCCGAAAAACAAAAGAGAAATACATTTTTAAAAAACAGTCTCCAAGTCTCTGAAGAACATGGAATTTTCCAAATCATTTGTGAAATAAACTGAAATAAATAGATAAAAGTCACGCAGCTCAGAGAGGGCCACTTAGAGTCCCCCACGATTTGTATTTTAGAATAAACCAGACATTTTTGAAAGCCAGAGTATTTCTATTAAAAAGAGGAAACATGGGAGCAATGTGAGTAGAAACCACATCTTTCTTTTGTGAGAAATTAAGGTGAATCATAGAAAGCCTTTCTCTGATAATGGAGACCCCTACGGTAGAGTCAGCCAAAGGGAAAAGTTGAACATGTTACATCTGTACAGAAGTCATCTAAACATTTTGCCTCTGAAAAACCATCAGTGAAATAAAAATAAAATAAAATAAAAACATTTTGCACCAGCAACAAGACCCCTGGTCCGATTTCCTAGGAGGCACTGCCCCTGCAGCTATGAGAAGAGGCCTCCATTGATCCTGGTATGTGTACCTCACACATTTTTGTTTTCTGTAAAAACCACCTGCTTCTATTTCTCCTTGAGTGATTCTGAAAAGAAAATATAGAAGTGTGTTTCTGGACACATCAGAGGAGAAGGACAAAAGCAAACCAACCAGCAGCCAGCTCTCCCTTTCTCATAAAGGCAAAAGGGGTTATCTCACGGACTCCCCACCCATCAGATGCTTTGTTTTATCAGTGAAAGCAAGAAATAAGATGCTGAGTATTAAAATAGGTCCAAATGTTTCTGAGATTCTCTTTCAGTCTCTCTGACCCACACATACATGAAACTGGTATTGACTGAGAGCGTGCTTGGGGGATCTTCCAATTTCCAAGGGAGAAGAGGATAAAGATGGAACTGCCCTTTGGATGCAATGAATCTCAGGACCTGAGAATCGACTTCTCTTCCTTCCTCCTGCTCCCTCAGTCCCAGCTGATCATGGAGGAATCTTTGCAAAGGTTTCCACTGTCATCTTCTGATTAAGCAAGACTCTGAACCTTTGATTGAATCTGAACCTCTAATCCATTTGTCCCTTCTCTTTACAACCCTCCAAAGTACCTTGTTTCTTGGGCAACTTTTCTTTTTTCCTCTGTGGAAACAATTATGCCCCTAAAATTTGGGGGAAAATGTAGAGGAAAATTTACCCCCATCAAATTTCACAAACCTCACTTCACCCTGAAGTCAGAGACTCTCTGAATAAATAAAACCGTAAAGTAATCCCTTGCTTGTCTGTGGAACACAATGACTAAACCCATCCTCTAGCTTCAGGGAAAAAAAAAAAAAAAACAGGCCCCAATTCAGCAATGGATGATTCACAGTCAACTAAAACCCTTTAAAGTAAAGAACTCTGCTGAGACATAATGTTTGCAATGCCAACTAATGCAAGTTTATTGAGAAATATATAGTGAGACAAGCTCCCTTCTTCAAAGACGCAAAAGCAGAAGCCAGGAGATACAGCAGCGAGGTCAAAACATGTCAAAAGCATCAGGACTGGGCTGTGGGTGGTAAAGCCTCTGGAAACATGGAGAGGCATCCACAGCACCAGGCAACAACCCTTAAAATAATCTTAGTGCTGGCCAGAAAAATTTTACAGGGCCGAAATGAGCAGCCAGCAAAGAGCAGTCCATGGGGGTCAGCGATGGAGTTGGCCGGGCAGCATGCTGGGAGATCCTGGAAACACAGCTGGCAGGGCGTGGAGTCTTGGTTCACTCACTGGCTCGAACACACTCAGCAAGTTCTTCGGCAGCTGGACACACAGGACTGCTGGTACGTCCTGGAGACCCCACAGGATGGTTGGCAGATAGTGGAGACTCCTCCCACTGGTTGGCAGGAAGAAGAGATGCCGCCCACTGGTTGGCAGACGCTGGAAATGCCTCCCAGAGGCTGACAGCCACTGGACACAAAGGTGAGTGGCCGGCTGCAGGGAGTCGAGCAGGAATTGGAGACACAGGTGGTTTGTCTAGAGCAAGTTACCTGGACAGGACTGGAGATGCAAGAAGTTCTCTGGTAACACGTTGGCTGGCAAACGGTGGGCTCACAGTTGGACTCCTGACAGTGGTCCAGGAGCCAAGAGCCAGTTTGGAAAGAACTGGGCAAATAGATGCCACTCAGGCAGTCAACATCACGGGCTGAAGCAGTGGCGACTGGGGCCACCGGGTTAGCACAGAGTCCTCCGATTGGCCTGGAAGAGCAATTTCTTGTAGAGCAGTTGAAGGACATGATGCTCGATGGCTGCAGGTATCTCACCAAAGTTAGCTTCTGAGTTGTGAATGTCCCTTGAGACTCCTGAGCTTTTATATACCCTTGCTAGTGGGTGGGGCTCCCTCTCTGTTCTCCCAACTTCTTTGGCTCATACCCACTTGCTTTAGAACATCTCGTGAATCTACAAGTTAATGGTCTCTTGAGAAGCCTTCCCCCTCATAAAGAAAGTTTAGTAGTTTGGTAACTAAATCATAAGTCTCCTGCACTGTACTTACTCCAGATGAAGAAGGTTGGTTGACAGCTTCAAAGCTGTTGGTCATCCCCTGCCCACGTTTTGTGGCTCATTCATCTTGCTTGCATATGATGAGTGTGAGTCTGACTGCGACACCAAACATGCCACTGTGCTGCCGTCACACACTCTCTCCCTTCTGACCAGAGCTGATTACAAGCCCACACCATGTCTGGTTTGTCATTGGCACTTAATATGTTTTAAACATAACTTAATCAGTCACTCTTCCATAGCTAACGGGGCTTCTCATTGGAGAGGTGCCTCCTTGAATATATTTCAAGATGACAAGGACAAGAACTGTCAGGAAAAAAGGACACAAAGACTTGTATCCAAAGCAGAAACTGGCTTTTTAAATGATCCCATCTGATTCAAATGTAGGATATGTCAAGATCATTGTACTGTCATGTGTAACTAATTAAAACAAATTTTAAAAATTATTTTTAAAAAAAGAGGAAAAAAATTAATAAGCTGACCAAAACCAGATGCCCACAGGAAGGTTGGAAGGCAGAGGGATCCGTCCTTCGTGTTCAGGCTAGAGACCAGGAGGACCCACCCTTTATGTTCATGCAATCAAGAAAATCAGATGCTAATTAACTGCATTTGTAGCTTCGACCCTTTCTAAATAAATTGGATGAGCTTTATTCCTGAGATTTTTAATCTAATAACAGTGGATAATAGTGACTCGTGGACCTCATTGATTTGCCAGTGGAATAGGCTTAGTTGATTTTTAAATTATTGTCATGTTAATTTGAAGGGGTATAGGGTCTTTCTCCCAATTTGCTCAACATATTCAAAACATATTTATTTTCACATGAGTACTTACAGATAGAATGCATTTTAATCATGGACAAACTAAAGGCACTGCAAGATCGCCATCACTGTGGAGGGCAAGGGTAGGCAAGGGTGGGAGGACACAGGCACTTAATCAATGCTTGTAAAGAATGGATATGCAAAGAGTTTTCTATAATGGTTAATTATGCCTTTATGCCTGGGGAAACTGCAAGGGTATTATTCATCTTTATCTCATCTCACTACGACATAGTCAGCTCTGAACCCAAAAATGATTGCTTCCTTTGGTTCCCCTGTACCTAGGTGAATCAACCGCTTTGACTCTGGCAAAATAAATCTCTTTAACATCACTCAAGGGATCAGTGATATTTCTACCTCAAAACATAGGTAAGATCTGACTCATTTCGCAAACTGGCTTACCTGGGGTGCAATAATGGATTTACGTATATTTGAGGGCTGCGGGTAGGCTATGTTTTAAATATCCACAAAGCAAACAGCTGTATGTCACAACCCATCAGAAGTCCCCTGGCAAAAAGCTTCATTCCTCTAATTGGAGGCTAATGATGCCCTTAAACAAGAGGATGCCGTGCTGTGGGCTACACTGTCATTCCCAGGGACAAGCCCTCAGTGACTTGAAGAGCCTTCTCAGGAAGATGGTGAAATTAATGAGATGACTACTTTCCACAATGTCGTGACTATGCTCTTCCCACCACTAACAATGTCCCAGTTGGTGTTTGAAGGTCGAGTCCCTGGTCACAGGACCCGGCTTTACTTGCTTTAAAATGGATGAGTAGTTTACAAGCTTCTACCAGCCAAGAATGTGCAGGTTATGATGGAAGTGTACCCAACTATGCAAATACCAAAATAGTGAAGTCCGCCGTGGAGTTACACAGGAGAATCTTTGGTATCTACAGTCACATTCTTAGAACGGTGGAGATTTTATAAGCCATTACTCGTCTTGATTCAAGTCTTCCATTGAAATTTGGAAATTACACACAAAGGATTCTAGAAAATATCTTCCCTCCGCTTCAGGAGGAAAGGAAGCACGTGGCTCTCTTCCAGGTGCTAAGTCTGAGGCTCTGCACACCCCCTTTCATTGAGTCCTACCCACAACTCTGTGGAGTAGGTGTCCTGCCTCATTAAAGAGATGAAGTTCAGGGACATTGAGTGCCCACTGAAGTTATGCTGTTTATGGAACAAAGCCTATGAGCCACCAACACACAATGGAGCAATTGACACATGCTGGGATGCCTTCATTAGAGTGTGAACAAGAATTTGTTTCTTAAAAACTCAATCAACGCTTCATTGATGATATGATGAGGGAAATAGCTTTCATCTCTTTTCCAGATTCAGCAATTGATTAGCAATGAAAATAAAAAGAATACTAAGTTACAAGTACTGCCATCCTTACACTTCTTGTGTGTGTATGTGTGTGTGCGTGTGTGTGTGTGTTTCCATTCCGTATACAATTTAACAATTTTTACTCCATTAGAGTAAGATGCAATGTCACTATAAACAAAGCAAGAACAGAGAGCCATCAATAGCTTGAAGCTACAATTTGAATTTGCAATTATTTATAATGGCTATGTAAACCACTAATTTTCAGAGAATAGCTGAGTAGTGAGCTAATTTTTTTCACTCCTATCCATTTTCCAGAGAACCTGCATTTTGCAGGTGCTAAAGAAGGCAATCTGTTGAGCAGATCCCTTAGATTTTAATTACCAAAATAAATCATTGGTTTGGCTTACTGAGACCCAAAAAGATCGTTCATTTCTCTATTCTCTGAAACACAATCTCCAGTACAGAGTTTGGGGAGCTAGCTAATACTCTCATGAATTCTATTTTCAGATGCAAGCATTTTCAACTCTATTTGGATTCATTGTAAGATGCAAAAGTAAAGAAACACTTATTGAATTTTATGTGAAACTCAAAGAAACTCTACAAAATTCTAAATGAAATGTTAAATGAAATTAATAAATCATCCTTTCATTCGAAATTGTAAGAAAAAAATTATACAGCTAGCCAGCCACTATCACTACATAGTTACATACAGTACAAAAATTTCAGCTCAGCAAAAAGGCTTGTGAAGATTATTCTCTCATCTGCAGAGCATAAAGTGAGGAGAGAATGTGAAGGGAGCAGATGAGAAGAGATCAGAGAACCACTACCCATTATCTTCATCACTGATGGGTAATTTGCTCTCATTTGTATAGAACAATCTAACTCTTATACAATAATTATCACAGTCTGGAAATGAGCAATTCTTTCATTCAAAACTGAATCAGAGCAATCACTTGCAAGGCCATGCATTCAAAATTAAAATGAGTTCAGCAGGTGTGGGAGGCTGAAGGTTGGATATGCAGAGAGGATATTTTTCATCACAAAGATGGCAAGAAGGTTGCCCAACACCAGTTCAGAGAAAAATCACTTAGCAGCAACAGTGAAGTTGGGGAAAAACTAATAAATGCAAAGTGAACTTTACTCATTCTGTACTTTCTGGGGCTGATCACCCTCACAAATTGAAGCTATTCATTGTATCTTAAGAAATATCAAATGAAAATTCAAACATTCAAGCACAGTATAGTATTATGGTTGTTTAAAACAATTAAATATATCACTGGGCACGGTGGTGCCCACCTGTAAACCCAGTGAGTCAGGAGGCCAAGGCAGTAGAATGAAAGTTCAAGACCAGCCTCAGCAACTTAGCAAGACCCTAAGCAAATTAACAAGATCCTGTCTCAGAGTAAAAAATAAAAAGTGCTGGAAATGTGTTCCAAAAGAATAAACACTCCTGGGTTCAATTCCCAGTGACAATAAATAAATAAATTCATTCATTCATTAAAAATTAAGTACATGTTGACTGAGTTGTCCTGTTTTGGTTTTTCTTTTACTCAACTTTACGTAGACTCTAGGTTGATTCAGCACCCTTACTGAGATACGATAAACACCTGAAATCTGAGTGATTTGCACCGCAAAACTCAACTGAAATTTATTTCCCAAATTTTATGAAAAAGCATCAATCATAAGAAAAGCTGGATCACTTGGGTTGGTGGGAAAGGGCAGAAAGCAGAAAGGGAAAGAAACAAGCAAACCAGAGAAACCACTGCTGCCTCTGTAGCTTGAAAATAACAGTCCCCAGTGACATGACCTGTATGAAAATCAACCCTCAGGGCTGACAAATCCTGAATGGACCCATGCTCTCTCTCCCGATACCTGCTTTCAAATTCATTTTTCATGTGTGTCTTTAGTTGGGATCAAAATCAGGGAGGTGCCAAAAAAGGGAAGTAAGAACCTCAAGACATTTCGTCATGATACTTTCATGAGGGAAATCCCACTTGTGACTGGCTAGTGCTGGTCTTCCAAGTAAACAGAGGTAAACCCACTTGGGTCCAGACACCAGAAAAGTATAGGACCTAAGGAGGAAGCACCAAGTCATTCGCTGGGTATCATCCGTCCCTGATTCAGAATTATTCAGGGCCTCCTGGGCAAGGCTCTTAGAAGCTCTGTGGAAACAGGAAAAACAGCGGGGTCTCTGGCTCTCACCTAGCTGACCTGTGCTGTTTCCTTTGAACACAGCCCTCCTGCGGCTCACCTGCCTGTCAGCAGATGAGGAGCTCAGCATTAGCTCAGCTCTATCTCCAGCTGGTGTTCAGACTACCAGAGCTGGGAGTTTAAATTTGTCTAGTGCAATTCTCTCATCTCATTAAGAAATTAATTAAGAAATTAAATCCCAAAGAGGACTTAATTAATTCATAAATAAGAAGTTAAATTCCAAAGAAGGTTTTGCAGGGTATCACACAATTTTGTGCACCACTTCCAAACTGTCCCGGGGGTCCCATTGTAGACTCTCTGTGCAAGGTTAAACCAGCTTCCTGGTGGTACAGAGTGGTGGCTTCCTGAAGTACAAGCAGTGCTTTTCTCGCTTTGGAACCACTGTATACTTCTTGCTTCCCGCAGGTCTTCTGTGATGCCAGCACGTGATTCACCGGTGCTACCTTGCTCTGAATTCATGTATGTATCACCCAGAAGTGGGGCCATGCTTGGACAAAGGGAATCAAATCAACTTTCATCCTCCAGGTGGACAGTTCTAAGGCTCATTTCAGAAAGACCCAAGGGACCCATACTTGCAATGGTGGCCAACTTGATGACACTTCCTTGTGGAAGTTTCCCTTACTCTGTTTCACACTCCTTTGCTGAATTTCCTGCAATGAAATTTCCCCCCAAAAAAACTCTCAACTCTGCTATTAGGGGAATCTAGATGGAGATGCCCTGTTCCAACACTTTCTAATTTGAAAAAATAAGGGGCTTTCTAATTCCCAACTCAGTTCCTAAAGGTACATACACGTCTCTGTCCAAAAAGTTCATGCAAATAGCCTGTGCTCAATCTGATGTTTGGACTCTCAGAGGCATTTCCAAAATGACCAAAGAAAAAAGCATGAAAGTCTTTAAACATATTGTAGGTGGAATTGTGAAATTCTTCCAAGCAATGAGAATCACACTATTTTTTCCTTAAGAAAGGTATTAACATCCCAAGCACTAAAGGATTAAAAGAACGTACTGTTGTTGATTTGCTATCACAAGTATTTCTTTTCAAAATTAAAGGATGCTTTTTTTCAAAATGAAATGTGCACCAACTGTGGAATGGGAAAACTTTTTAGGTAGTAGATGGATGAACCCATTTTAGTTTCAATAGTCATATATTTATTTCTGCATGTACTAAGAAAGAAGGCCAAGCTATCCAAGCCACAATTTCATAGATATCTTTATATAGAATAATGCTTAATCAAAATTTTTTGATTAAAAATGTTTATAGCTGCACAAATTCACAATAGCTAAATTATGGAACCAATCTAGATGCCCTATAGTGCATGAATGGATAAGGAAACTTTGGTATAAATATACAATGGAACATTACTCAGCATTAAAAGAGAATAAAATCATGGCATTTGCAGGTAAATGGATGAAGCTGGAGAATATAATGCTAAGTGAAGCAAGCCAATCCCCAAAAACTAAAGGCTGAATGTTTTCTTTGATATGAGGATGCTGACACATAATGGTGATGTGGGCCGGGGGAGCATGGGAGGAATGGAGGAACTTTGGATAGGGCAAAGGGAAGAGAGGGGAAAGGAGGGGGCCAGGGGATAAGAATGATGGTGGAATGAGTTAGACATCATTACCCTAAGTACATGTATGAACACACACACACACACACACACACACACACACACACACACACACAAAGTGAATTGGTAAAAAAAAAAAAAAAAAAAAAACCTGAAAGTTAATTTAAATGAAAATGTATAATATGAATAAAAGTGAAACTGGTAGGATAAACCTCATGATGGTCACTTAATAAAGTTAAGTGGTTTACGAAGACAGCTTAATGCTTCCTAAGATGGCTGAACAGTGTGTGTTCAGCTTCATATATATTTAAGTAACAGGTATTTTAAGTGATTGGATAAGCTTTTAAAAATCTTGAAACATTCTTTAGTTCAGAGGATGTGACCACATAACCACACCCACTTACACATACCATGTATCCCCTGCTGCTTCTTCTGCTTATCAGTTCCTGTGTTGTAAATTACCAGAAAACTTAGTGCCATAAAAGGACCATTTATTATCTCCATGGCTTCTGTAGCTCAGGAATTTGGACAGTCACAGCAGGTCTGTCCTTGCAGCAGGACAGATAGAGAAAACCAAGACTATGCTGTCATTACCTAAAGGCTTCTCGCAGGTCTGGCGTGGATGCTTGCTGCCCTCTTCCTGTGGCTTCTCCATATGGCCATGTGGCCAGGACTTCTTCAGCACAGAGACTGATTCTAAGAGTAAGAATCCTAAAAAAAAAAAAAAAAAAAAAAAAGAGACAGGAACGGCATTATTTTTCTAACCTAGATTCCAAACTAACGCAACACTCCTTCTGCCATACTTTTTTATCAAGATATCACCAGGCCCAAGGGAAAGTGATATAAAATTTGCTTCTTGGTGGAGAAGTATCAAAGCCCTAGACAAGGATGTGGTCCTGAAAATAATGTTTAGGCCATGAATTTAAAATTACTGTCATTCCCTCTGTTGCCAGGACACCAGAACCAGGGATCACTAAGATGACTTCAGTTTATTGTCAGAAAATCTGAATTTTATGGCCCACATATTTGGAAATACTAGAGTTGACAGACAGTTCCCTGCCCAGGGACACCATGAAGGGAGGAGTTAGGAATACCTGCAGGAGGAACTTTAGAAGTTGCTTCCACTTGGGGTAACAGTCACATACCTGGGATGCTGACCCAGATATAATAAATCTAGCCAAAAATAAATAGATAGATAGGTAGATAGATAGATAGATAGATAGATAGATAGATAGATAGATAGATAGATAGGTAGATAGGTAGATAGATAAAACCTGGCCAAAGAAGATAATTCTCAATACTTTTGAGAAGCTTCAGCCACTCAATGGTAATCTCTGCTTCCAGTATGATTTCTAAGTGAATCACTATGAAGCTCCCTGGTCATTATGTGTGTTCAGGACCTTCTAGTAGTGGGGCACATAAGAGCTCCCCAAAACTACTTAAAAACTTTATGAACTTTACCAATCTTCAAGGAATAGTACTTTGAAGACTATGCAGTTTTATATTTTAGATGAAATTTTTTTTTCAATTTGTTATGAATTTAAAAATTAGAAGTCAGATTGATGTTAAAAGACTATCTAATACCAGGGGTAATGTGAGAATAGTGAATTGTTCCTGATTCCTAGACTGCCTTTCACTTGCTGTGTCAATTTTGTACTCCAATAGTTGGCTTCCTCCAGGTGTCTCTCACAGTTACTGAATTCCCATTATTCAGGGTGAGGTTCAAACTGAACACAAACACCTTTAGTGTTTTAGGTTAATGTGTTTTTCCCTGAATGCAACTTGGTCATAGGTAAAGGTCATAGCTCAAAGTAAAGGGTTAGCTTTCTTAGAGTAATCACAATGCCTCTGTGCTCGGGCCCAGCTTTTCCAACTGCAGTTGTCCTTGGTAATGAACTATCAAGAGTGAATCTGGAGCCAGCCATCGCTTTGGCTAAATAACAAAAGAACTAAAGGTTGATAAAGTGACCCTTCAAAGGAAAGAATCAACTGGAACTGATACCCAATTACATCCTCATCTCATTGCTTAACTTCCTTACCCTTTTTCCACTTTGACGTCAACACAACCACCAACTTTTCTTTCCTTACTCAGAAATCCACTGTGAGCTCCACAGTAAATTTGGTCTCTGACAATTTTACATTTCGATATTATCCTAAGAGGTACAAAAGTATCTAATGTGCTGAACAAAATTGGGCACAGAAAGAAAATTGGAAAATAACCAGGAAGATCTAAAAAGAATTTGCAGTATGATAGATTATATTATGTAATTCACATAAGAATAGTGGTAATACCAAATTCAGCTTTGCCCCCAAATCTGGAATTATAATTAAAAAGACGGATATGTACTAGAAATTAATAAACATCTATATAAGAGCAAAAATGAATGAAATGTGGTGGATTTCTTCAAAATAATCAACTTTTTTGAAGAGTTGGCTTCTAAGTGGGTTGTTTTCAGATCAGGTTGTTTTCCACATCTCAACATTGAAACAAAAGCATAATTATTATTAGAAGACTGTGGTCCCACTAATGGAAACACCTCGAAGACAAGGTTAGCTTCACAGAAACAGAGGCCTGCAGGGCGTTCAATTGGGCAAGCATAAGCTCTTCTTGGCCCCTAGGAGACATCTTTTTCAGACACAATGAACATGCCATTCATATTATCCAACTCTTCAACTAGGTTGCTCAAATAGAATTCTGATATTCATTTTATTTTTCAGTTGGCCTACTAGAATTATCATGCCCCTATTACTCATGCGATTATACCAGTAGGATTTCAATGTGAATTACATTTGCACCATGATTTATATATCAGCCTTTAAAGTTTGGCTAACCTGACTGGATCCTCTAGGGCCTGCTAACTCTGGGTGATCTGACAAAGGCAAATTCTCTTCAGCCACACAAAGGCACAGACTCTGATCTGGGAGTGTCCCTTTCCTAGAACCCCCTCAAAGTGCAGACAGCGGGTCCAATCTGGCAAGATAATCTGTCACCCTGAGTAACCAAACCATTCCACCTGGGACAGACAGAGGAACACAGTTCACTAATAGAACATGTAGTCACATCATCTCATGAAGTCCTCCTTCTCCAAGTACTTTTAGCAAGTCTCTTTTAAGTCAAATGTTTTAAGTATGGTGGAGGTTAAACTGACTGACTGATCTCTATAGAAATTTTTTTTAAAAATTATACATTGTGGCATATCACAATAGTATACTTCGTCATTTGAGATTACTTTTCTGAATATCTGCTATGGGTTGAATGTCCCCACCCAAACTCATGTTGAAACTGAGTCCCATCGTGAGATATGTAAAAGCATGAAAAAATAATCTGACTGTCATATTTGGAGGTAGGAAATTTGGGAAGTTTAAATGAGGCCAGAAGGTTGGGGGCCTAATTCAATGGGACTGTGGCTTCATAAGCAAGTATAAACAGATCTGAAGGAGAGACAGAAGGCAATACAAAGACAGTAGGGCACTTCAATGCCATATCAGCAATGGACAGATCTTCCAGTCAGAAAGTAAATCAAAAGAAACACTAGGCACCAACTACTACCTAAACTATCGGACATATACAGAATATCCCATCCGACAGTATATACATTCCTCAGAATACACGTTCTTCTCACCTACATGTGAAACGTTTGTCAGATATGTTAGACCAAAAAACTAGCATTAAATTTAAGAAGATCAAAGTCAAAATATGTCTGTTCTAATGACATTGATGTAAAACCAGAAATTAATAACAGGAGGAACTTGAAAATTCACAAAAACATGGAAATTAAATAATGTGCTTCTAAATAACCAATAGGTAAATGAAGAAATTAAAATCTTTTTTGAGACAAATGAAACTGGAAACACAGCTTTCCAAAACCTATAAGATATAGAAAATGCAGTTATTATGGCAATAGACATCTAAAGCAACAAAGAATATCCCAAATAAACAAGTTAATATGGTATCTCAAGGAATTAGGAAAAAAAAGCTGAGCCCAAATTTAGTAAAAATAGGAAATAAGAAAAATTGGAGCAGAAATAAAGAGTAGAAACATAATAGAAAACACAAAGTAAATAAAGACTTGGAATTTCAAAACAAAACAAAACAAAAAAAAAAAAACAAAATCAAAAAACATTTCCCTGGACTAACCCAGGAAAAAAAAAAGAGAGAGAGACAACTCAAATAAATACAATCAGAGATGAAAAAGGAGACATCACACTGGTATCACAGTAATAAAAAGAATCCTACTTCTTTTTTTTAGTTTTATATATAATATTAGGATACTTTTTAAATTTTTTATTTGTTTTGAATTAGTTATATATGACAGAGAATGCATTTATGCACTTTGATATATCATACGTAGATGGGATATAATTTCTCATTTTTCTGAGTGTACCAGATAAATTTTAACATAACCACAAAAGCATGGAATATAGTTTGCTCTAATTAGGCTTTATGATCTTTTCATTTTTTTCTCCTCAAAAAAATTTAAAATGCACCTGCTATATTGTAATCCAGCAATCCCACTGCTGAGTTTATATCTGAATCAGTATGTCAGAGATATCTGTACCCTTGTGATTATTGCAGGGCTCCCCACAATAGCCAAGGCATGGAATCAACCTAAGCATCCACCAACTGTTGAATGGATAAAGAAATGAGGTGCACATGCACAATGGGACCCTCTTCAGTCATAAGAAGGAGATCCTGTCATTTCACAATATTCGTGAACCTGGAGGACATTCCAAAATAATTCAGGCACTGAAAGACTCTACCATGTGAACTCATATGTGGAATCCAAAATTGTTGATCTCGTGGAAGTGGAGAGGAGAAAGGCGGACACCACAGGTTAAGGTAGCTGGGCATGGGGTGAGATGTTGGTCAAAGGATTCATGATCACAGTTCCACAGGATGCATAACTGGAGATCTATAGTGCAGCATGTTAAATACATTTGCAACGACATAGTGCAGTCTTGAAGAATTCTGGGAATGGATGCTGGGTGTTTTCACCACAATAATCACAACTCTGTAAGTTAATTCACTTGCTAACTAGGTAGATTTAACCATTCCAAAATGTATATATACTGCAGGACATTATGTGATATATGTTAAATATGCACAATTTTTTCTGTCAATTAACTAATACAGTCAGGGTAAAAAAAAAAAAAAAATGTTCCACAAGTTCCATCCCCAACTTTCCCACTGACTCACAACCTGACATGAGACTTCTTATTGAAGGTCCCCGGATCTGTTTCATCCTCATCTGTAAAACAGGGATAATGGGATCTGCCTCACTGGGAGCTGAATGAACTGAGTTATGGTTTGCAAAATGCTTTATGATTCATACATAAAAGGCGCTGCAAGAAAGCAAACTGTCATTGAGCATTACAGTCTTCATCCCAATTATTTTTAAGTAAGAGAAGACAAATATTCTACACTTCCAAAAGATATTAAGTCAGCATGGTGTTCTAGAGAATTTCCAAAACTAAGGTAGGTGATTGCTGATTTAATTTTGTTTTTTGTTGTTGTTGCTGTTGTGGTGGTGGTTGTAATTTATAGGAACTGGAAATGTCATTCACAGGTTAAGTACAGGCAGAAGAAAAGCTGAGGAGATAGGGAGTAAATCCACGGCTCTTGGGTCTGGTGAAAAGTTTTTACTTTCAAATCGCCACTAAAATCCAACCCATGAGAACATAGATGAAAAGTCTTCCCAGTTTTTAGCCACCTGCCCAGATTTGATGTTGATCTCTCATTTGCTAAAGTTGGAATGATGTTCGCATCTTAAGGGTGAGTAAATTAAGGGTTAACCCTGTTAGGTTTGTTCTTACACTAAGGAGTATTAGAGCTGGAAAACTAAATTCTAAGTTATGTGAAATAGTGCTGGCTGCACTTTAAATTTCCTACAAACACTTTTGAAGGAGGCTCTGGGGAAAGACATGATTTGCAGCTTATAAAGTTATAATTGATATTTGACACCAACTAATAATTCCATTTAGCTGCATTGTACTTATTTTCACCTTTAAATTATAACCACACACGGAAGGAGTAAATTTTTCCTAACATCGTTCGGTAGATTTCCTTATTAAAAAGCCTCCTGGGCACTCTTGGCACTAAAAATATCATAATAGTAATTATAATGATTAACATTCACCCTCTTCCAATTAAGAGAGTCCTGTGGCTGTGGTGATCCAATGGTGAATGTCAATGTCTTAGCTACAATGTTGACTAGAAATTAGAAAGGATAAAAGAAAAAAAAAAGATATTTTCTTTTTAAAAAAAAGTGCATAGCAAACCATTCAATGATTAAGGAAGAAATAAAAAGAACAAAAGAACATTTAAACCAAGAATAGTCAATAGACTCAGGATGACCAAGGAGGGATTTTTTCCTGGAGAAATCCTAAATTTCCAGGTTGGGAAAAATCCTTGCCAGGTTTCCATCATAGAAAACCCCATGATTCAGTAATGTGTGCAATTTAGATGAAGCAATCAAAAGCCGCTGATGTTCTAAATCATCTCATAGTGCACTGTAAATTAGAAGGAGAATCAGCTCCACCGCACACCTAGCTGAGAATCTTGGAGCAGAGAATCCAGCCCTCAGCCCTTTCTACTCTATAAAAGGAAATAACAAAAGGACCCAAAATGGTGCTTCTAAGAGGGTAAAATAAGTCACACCTGGGACATTCAATACACAATGCTTCCCTTTCCTTTTCCCTTTCCCTATTTAAGACAAGGCACGGTACAGTTCTGATTTTACCCCAATATATAAAAATTTTCAATTTGCTTAAAGTTGTGGAAAATTCCTAACACACACACACTCACACACACACTCTCTCTCTCTCAATCTTATCTATCTATATCTATCTATCTATATATCGTCTTAATGCATGAAATTAAGAAACATAAAGCCCCAAAACATATAATATTTTATAGCTACAGCTTCATATTTTGGGATCATGAATATGAATCAAGATTCCCACACAATTCTTTTAATTGTGTGGGAATCTAGCTGTAATTCAAGTGCATTCAGTCTCTTGGTTAACTTTTCTACGGCCAAGATTAGCTCGGTAGGCCAATATTATCACCATGGTGACAGAGACAAAAGGTGTTCTTTCTAAAGCTTTAGAAACTGAAGTTCTGAAAGAAGATTCCTGAAGTCAGGGATAAGATTTGACTAGGGGTTGTCAAACTCAGCTAAAGTAATTTTAATGACACTAACAGAAACCAAATATCCTTAGGAAATATTGGTAGAACCCTCTAGGAGGAAGCCCAAGGCAAATGCAAACATTTTTTTGAAGACTCCCACCAGTCCCAATGCAGCAGTAGAACCATGATTACCCTAACAGCCAGCAGTTGATTCTTCTTAATGAAAGAATTTCTCCTGTCTTGTTGAGGAAACCACTTTGATAAATTCTTCAAGGTAGAAGATGAGACTCTCAGAGTACTGTTCTCAGCAGAAACTAGAGCAACAAAGAGACAGCTGAACTGTTCTGCCACTGGCACACACCAAGGTCCTGGGGAGGGAAAGGGTAGGTGTCAAGAAATAAGAGAAGAAGATGAAAAAGTGCAGATGGAAAGGGGGAATGAACCAGTCCTTTATCTCAAGGCCAAAGACAGCTCACTGGGGGGGGGGGGGGAGCCAGAAAAAAAATGCTTCTATAGATGTTAGTGTGAAGGAAATTTCAAGAACAAGGGTATCTGCTTTCCAGCATGAAGTCATCCAAGTTGAGACACACACACACACACACACACACACACACACACACACACACACACACCTATAATCAAGTTAATAAATTAGGCACAGTAAGAAATTAACAATTTACCTTAGATCTTAGAAACCTCAGATTATTTCTTTTTTTCTTTCTTTAATGAAAACTCTCACCTTTTGTCTTGAAGGAAGCACTTTACAGTTTCTCTTTGGCATGTCCAAGTTGCCAGCCTCAGACTCTGGGGCTGTGGAGACAGTACCAAGTCCAATAGCAGTGACTTGAATTCAGGCACTGTGACACCTCGAGCCGATGTGAGCACCTGGATGGCTCTTCGTGCCTAACAGGTGGGTGACATACAACGGTGTTATGTGGAACAGAAGGATGGTTCCCATTCTGGACAGGACACAGACGACATGAGACTCCTGACACTATTCAGAACAGCATGCAATTTAAAACTTACTCACTGTCCATTCTTGGAATTTCCCCTTTGGTATTTTTAGAGCATGGTGAGTGTAGTTAAGTGGGACCATGGAAAATGCAGGACTGCTGTATTCCCTCCCGGCTCCCTGACCCTTTCCAGCCTGGATACTTCCCTGGAGCGCTGAGCGCGTGTGTTGCGAAGTCTCGTTTTCGCATTTGGTCAGCTCAGTGTGGACAAAAGGAGCATGCATCAGAGAGACCCCAGAACAATTCCTGGGAAGAGGCTGCAGAGTCAAAGTGACTGCTGCGACTACGAACCCTCTTGAACTATATATCAAATTCTTCCAAAAATCTTCCAACAGCTTTCGACTTCCACCAAGTCAAAGTAAACTGGCCACAGCAAGATTGCAGGCCAAGATTTGAAATTGCAATACTCTGCTCACAGAGAAGCTGAGTTACTTTATCTATTGTCTGATAGTCATTGCTTTCTGGTTAGATAAACTATTTCAATCTTGTGCCCAATCCCATTAAGCGGCTTACTTTTCTTCAGTATCCACGGCAGTCCTTTACCTTAAGTCTACAAACTTGGCCAGGTGTGGTGGCACACGCCTATAATCCCTGTAATCCCAGTTTCTTAGGAGTCTGAGGCAGGAGGATCATGAATTCAAAGCCAGCCTCAGCAATTTAGCAAGGCCCTAAGCAACTCAGCATGACCCTATTGCTAAATAAAATATGAAAAGGAGCTATGGTTATAGTTCAATGGTTAACTGCCCCTGGGTTCAATCCCTAGCTCCACAAAAAAAAAAAAAAAAAAAATTGCAATTTTTTTTCTTCTTTGGCTCCTTTGAGTTTGTATCATTATATTGGTTACTACCCTTAAAAGCTATTGGTTTTTTAACAGTTTCTTCCTTCAATATTAGGCTTAAACAGATCTTCCCTTCGCTAAAAGATTCACCTACATTTGCTACTAATTTTGGAGTAATTTGCTGACATGTACGTCAACAACTTTTCTGAAATTCAGCTTGCCTTATAGAGAATGTTTCAATTATATTTATAAGTGAGATTTTTTTGGGGGGGGGCATTCGGCTTTCTTTTTTTTTTTTTTTTTTTGCAATTTCTAACCAGATTCGGGTGATATTAATTCTTAAAATAATGTCATCTATCTGCACATCTGAAAATAGTTTATAGAGGACAGCAATGATCTATTTTTTTACCTGTCTCCCAACAAATAAAAGCTCTCCCCATTTCCTTTTTCTGGGCCCAAAGTATTTTCAGAAAGTTAGCTTTGGACAAAGACTTTCGATGTCTAGCTTGATTATTTGTTTACATGCTCAGATTTCCATTTTTCTTCTTAATAAGTTACTTTCCATAATTCATATTCCCTCATGTCCATTTATCACTGAAATTTTAAAACTTAGTTATAATTAAGAGTTACTTATAATTTTTAGTCTCAATCTCTGCCATTGTGTCTCCTTTTTTATATATGTGTTGCTTAATTTTTGTTTTCTAACTTCATTAAGTTCTGCCATCCATATAATCTTTCCTGTCTCCTCTGTGAATTACAACTCATTTATCTAATGCTGTAGTTATATACTGTGTCTTTTATTTTCACTGTTTTAGAAAAAACAGTTTTATATCAATTAATGTATCTGAGCTTGTTATGCTATTTATTGCCTTTGTCATTCTTTATTTCCTACTTCATTGGTCAAACACTCTAAAAGAGGATGTCTTTCTTATATTTTAAAATTGTTCTTGAAATACTAACTTTTCATTATAATTTAATTTTTAGTTTGGATTATAAAATTTGATGAGACTTTTTGATCACAGACTCTCTTTGTTCTGTTTAATGCTTTTTACCTTGAAGCCTAATTGTTGAATATTATTACTCTAACTCCCAGTATTTTGTTTGATTTTTTTAATGTGGCTTTTTCTACCCTTTTACATTTGACCTTACTGAATTGCTCTGTTTTATGAGTACCCAGGATAAATAGCTTACGCTCAGATACTGTTCCTGACCCAATTCTAGTATTTATCTTTTTACAAGTGTCAACATATTCAGGTTTATTTCATTTTTGTATTTGTTTTTGTGATCCCATTTTATAGATCCTATTCTAAGCTTCTTTCTTTCTTTGATTAATTTTGATGTATGAATTACATTTTAACCAAACATCTTGCATTCGGTTTTATGTCATCAGTTTTTAAAATACTTAAAGTCACAAGAACTTCAAAAACAGAAAAGAAAAAAAAATCTCACCAACATTAGAACAGCTAAGTAAATTTTATGTGAATAGGTGATAAAATCCTATAAAGGACTGAAAGTATAAAATGAAGTCATATCAACAATTAGAGGACACAAATCATTGAACAAAACATGCAAAGTAGAATATAGAACATTTTGAGTTTAATTCTGTTTGTGTAATGATCAAAAGCAGGCAAAGAGAGCCAGACTGTTTAGGTGGCAACAAGATGTAATTTGAAGGAAAGGAAAGTTAGGGTGCTGATCACATCCAGGGCGAAGAAATGGGTTTGTAATCAGGGAAAACAAAGCAGGCTACTGCAGGCTGGGATCAGCCCCTTTCTTCCCCAAAGTGGAGAGTATCACCGAACCCTACTATCCATCCCATGCATGATTCTTTATAAAACATTATATCTCACAATTAAACAAATTCACAATCTCTATAATTTAAAAAATGTTAATATCAGAAATTTCACATCTATTTGCTCTCCTCCATAAGATATTCAGTTTTGTGACATAATCAACTTCCCACTTGATGTTTATGTTAGTAAAACTTTATTTAAAATAACTTCTTGTGATCTATTAATTGACTTTTCAACCATAATTACAATAATAGTTTAGACAATCATATTCCTAATTTTTCAATAGTCATCATTTCTTTTTGTTTTCATAATACTGGGATTCATTGTGAAATATTCATACATGTACATAATAGTGGTAGGGCACTTACCTAGTTCACTCAAGGCTCTGGGTTCAGTCCCCAGCAAATCCCACCCCCATAAAAGCCACATGCTACCATATTTAATTAAAAAATAGTCCCATTTTACATTTGCATTTTTCTGATTTCTGTTAGCTTCAGAAGAGTGTGTTCTGGTTGGTATGTAGTTTTTTAACCAACTAGTATTTGAAAATGTATTTCAATTATATTCTCATGTGAATGAAAACCCAAAGAGGTGTAGTATTATAAGGCAAACCTAATTTTTCCTCAAAATTCTGGGACTTTTGATTCATTTATTCTGGAAGTTAATGATTCAAAGCTGTTCCACAGAGGCCCCTTCCAAGATTTCTCCAGGATCTGTGGATCGGATCCTCTTCTTTCTCTTCCAATGCATTTAATTTATCCTCTCCCTCTGAATTCTGGAAAAGCTGGTCCAAGTTGTCTTCCACTTTATGATTCATTGCATCATAGAAAAAAGTTTCTCCATTTCAATCCTTATCATGAAGATTTTAAATCAGCTCTCACATTTTTAGCTGTTCCTATGTCATCAAACTAACTTTGCAGTTTCTCTCTCTCTCTCTCTCTCTCTCTCTCTCTCTCTCTCTCTCTCTCTCTCTCTCTCTCTCTCTTCTTCTCAGTTGGCTCCCTTTTTAACCAGTTTTTTTATCCTATTTCTCATGCTTCTGTTTTGTATCTTCTGCAGTTTTATTGAAAACACTAAATGATTATTTTAAATTTGTTCTCTTTCTTGTGGGAAATGTTGTATAAATAAGTCTTCTTGGTCTTCCTCCTCCTGGGCTTCTGGGCATTTTCTGCAGTTCCATATGGAGGCTCCTTGTTGTGGAGAGTCCATATTTCAGCGTTCTTCTCACTGACTTCAATATTTTTTCTTAAAATTTTCCTTTTAGACCTTAAGCAGAAAGGTCAGTGACTCCCAATTCCATATGCACAGGGCTGCTTCAGGTGATGCACTTCACTGAGAATGTTTTTGGCATTTTTTTCTGTTTGGTTCATCCATAATGTCAAGTTCATGGACAATCTTCCCCAGTCTGCTCTTCTAAGTTGCCAATCACTACATCAAACGGAAAATCTCAATGCATCTAGAAGACATTTCACCTCCCTGGCAGCTTTCTGCTTCCTGTGACCCCTGCATGAACTTGAAATCTCCGAAGGCAGCACTTTGATGTGCCGTGGATGGCCATCAATGGATAAGAAGTTAGTGGATACACTTCATCTTCTCTAGGAACATGTGTGCCAACACAGCATCTCCCCAATCTGGTCACCAGTGGAACAGTCCTGAAAGCATGGACAGCCCATATATTCCTTACCTTTCTTCGTTTGGGTAAAATCTGCATTAAATACAAAAGAAAGTAATCAATAGTTCTTTTGGAAAAAAAAAAAAGCCCATTAACATAATTTCCACCGACAATGTCTGCTTCCCAATACTGCTTCAGTTATTTCTATGAGGAATCCAAGTAGGAGTGTCACATTACACAAATTATCATGGTCCTTGTTGTCCAGAAATCATTATATTAAATATTTTTAAATAAGATGGAAATTCCAGAATTTTCCAAGTGGGAAGAACAGTAGTGAGAAAGGAGACAGGGAGAAACAACAGAGACATTTCACTCTTCTCTGGTCTCAAATATTATGTCTGTCATGTTGGTGAGCCCTCTTCTTCAGTCAGCTGTTAGCTCAATTTTCAGGTGAATCACCCCAAAACTTCAAACTCCCAGGTGCAGCAGGAGCAATGAAGGTTCCCAGAACCTTGTGAAATAAGATGGTTTGTGAGCAGCACCAAACAGTGTTTCTCGGCTTTATTTTAAGCTCTTGCTTTTCCCATCTCCCTGGTACCTTTAACTCAGATAAGTATATGGAGCGTGATGATGCATATCTAGAAAAAAAATAAAATCAAGATAGTTATTATATTATTAAATAAGAATCCACTTATGGGAATACATTTGCACTGTGTTCTATATTACGCTGTAAAAGTATAAAAATGGAATTAAACATCTTTCCTAGAGTCAAGAATCTTAAATACATATGGTCTGAGGTTCTCCATGAACTGATGAACAAGTGAACAAGTCTGATTCCTTAATAACTTGAAAAACATGACGTGTACATTTCAAAAGCTCCTTGATGGTAAGAAATATTTCCCAGCGTTTTTATACTAAGTGACCCACATATTGGAGTAGTCAATGAAGAACAGAGGATAAGGGACACAAAGGAAGAACAGCCACTTCTCAACTTCACATGTCCCTGGCTGATGAGTTTATCTATGACAAAGTAGAGGCAGCGGGGCACAGTAGTACATGCCTGTAATCTCAGTGGCTCAGGAGGCTGAGGAAGGAAGATCATAAGTTCAAAGCCAGACTCAGCAATTTAGTGAGGTCCTAAGCAACTTAACAAGACCCTATCTCAAAATTTTAAAACAATAAAATTGGCTGGGGTTGTGGCTCAGTCATTAAGCACCTCTGGGTTCAATCCCTGGTATCTAAAATAATAAAATAGGGGCTGCTGCTGCCACCAACCTTCAGCTGGATTCCGAGCCTTCTGACCCCCAAATGTAGGACTCAGTTGAGAAGGGGTGACTGTTAGAGAAAAATATTATCCAGTGATACCTGTTAAAGCACAGCAAGAACAACTTAGCAGGGTCATTGCTAAAACTGCATTCTACAATGGGGTGTATATATGGACATAGGAGAAGGTTCAAGAGCTTGAATAAAATTTGGTCAAACAGAGAATCTTTGCCACTGTAAAATCTCCTTTATCTTATATTCTCTCATCCCAAGCAATTAACCTCCAAATGTCTTGGAGTTCCTTTCTGGACAGCTCTGACAATCTGATGAGCAAAAGTAATGAGTTTGTGAAGTGCCGTATCATCGATTTTGCCATGAAACTAGATGATGACAACCCCTTTATCAGTTATCTACAATAGAGCTGTGCAACAAGCCACCCCAAAACTCAGGAGCTTAAATGAACTTTAAATTTTCTCAGGGAACTCTAGCTGTGGACTTAACCTGCATTCAGCTGAGCAGTTCTGGCCTCAGTGGGACTCATACTCAGGTCTGAGGGTGGCTGGCAATTGGCTGATCTAGAACAACTTTGGGGGGTCGGGTCAGGGACATCTCAATTCAGCTCCACATGTCTCACCTTATGGCAGAGCAGCCAGGTATATTCTCATGGCAGTCACTGAATAGCAAGTAAGAGAAAAACCAGGCAAGCATGTGTTCAGACCTCTGCTTGGGTCGCATCTGCTAGCATGCCACTGGATGTTAGCCAAGTCCTTTGCTCAGCCCAGAGTGAAGACGTGAGGTAGAACACCCAGGCTGGAGGGCACTGGAGAATCACACGTAGAGATGACAGGAAGGGGTGCAGCCTGGGTGCTGCTCAGCTGTCAATCTTCCACAGCACCTTTAATGCTAGTTAGTCTACCATTGAGCCAGGACAATCCTGTCTGTCTGGGCTGGTTATTTCATAACATGCCCAAACCCTAGTTTAGCACCCCAAAATCCTCAACCACCAACTCAAAACAGGACATCTAGTACACTATCCCTAAAAGAGTTGAATCTGAGCCACTGAAGCATTATCATTAGCAATAGTTGAAATTTAATTCCTAAAACATAAACAAAATCAGCTCATATACCTATTCACCTTTGTTCTAATTCTCTGCAAAATTATTTTCTAACAAAGCAGCATGACCAGGAGGAAGACTGAAGTAAAATCATTATTGTATCTTAGGATAGATAACTATGAGTGAGGTATGAGCAGCAAAATGGGGTCTCTGAAATGACAATCTCACATCAATCGTTAGAAAGTGTGGTATAAAAGCCAAACAATAATATGCAAAAATAAATTGAAGACCAAAGCTATATTTCCCTGAAATAGTGATTAGAAATGTTCATCTATTCATTTAAGATATTTATATTAAGTATTCTTATGATTAATCTGTATTTGAACCAAATTCTGTTCCTATTTATAAAGCCCTCCATGTTAGAAGCAGAATGCTTAGATATGGCCTCTTGATTGTTGCATGGATTTATTTGATATCTAACACTTTTTGAATTGTTGAATATTATTAAAATATATTGGCTTATAGGAATATTTGAGTTCTAGTCTGCAGTGTATTGCCCCTTCCACCTACTGAGATACAAAGGCTAATTTGCTCGAAATAGTATATTTCCAAAGTAGAAACAGTTGGAATAAATTGATTTTTTAACATTAGTTTTGCTTTTGTCATAAATTCAGTAATAACCCTTCCTGGTCATTAGTACAATCTGTATGTTTTGCAAACTTAGTATAATCAGCTGACTTGGTTATTTCAACAGATAAGATCTGGTTGGTTGGGTTGGTTGGTGATCACAACTCTTGTGAGAATTGATTGGATTTTGCTTATCTTTTAATTTTACCTGACCCCATGATCAAGGTCACAGTAGGAATAATGGCCTCCCTACCCACATTGCTTCACCAGAAGGACTATGAATAAAGCAACACATCCATTGATGCAGCAGAACCACACCGCTTTCCTGATGCAATTCTTTTCTGAACAGTTATCTGTGACATTTCTTTTCTCATTTGTGCTCCATTTTTCTCTTGGCCAAGAAGGAACTCAAAGAAATCGCTACACTACCAATTCTATCTCTCCTCTGACTTTTATTGTGTGTGTGTGTGTGTGTGTGTGTGTGTGTGTGTGTGAGAGAGAGAGAGAGAGAGAGAGAGAGAGAGAGAGAGAGAGAGAGAGAGAGATTGGAATATGGAAGCAGATGACAGTACAGTGTGATGAGAGTCCTCCCAGCCATAGGCACTTTATCCCTTTTCCCTTGCAATCTGCGCAGGGGTTATCTTAGACCACTAGGAGGGGCCACAGATGACAGCAAAGTCTCATCCACGGAGAATTCTATGCCCTGTAGGTACACCAAGTCTTTTCAGCAATCCTAAAAAGGAACATAAAAAAAATTTACAAGTATCTTTCCTTTGTACAGCTGCGACATCCCCTGCCTTCCCTCAATTTCTAGTCCTACTTGTCACATTCAATGAGAAAATACATTGGAATAGCCCTTTATGAGACAACAGTCTATGGCTTCCTAAAGTGCAATTTGAATAGGCATTCAAGTAAAAGATAAGGAAGTTTCATCCTTAGAATTTTATGAAAAAGTATCAGCAAATAAGGTAAATGTATGCTTTCCTACTCTTGAATAAAGAAGGTTTGACTAATAACTAAAGCATAGCATAGTAACCAAAATAGCAGTCACTTTCTTTCCTATGCTCCCACTGCTGAACACACATGGAAGTGCTGGGAACTGTCCTTTCTGAATCCTGCCAGCCTGTCCCTATCTCATCGTAGCATTGCTAAGATTGCTCATGTGAAGGTCTTCAGAGACTGCTTTATACTTTTAACTTATTTCATTGCAACATATAACACATAAACAAAAAAATACCATCAAACAAAAACAATCATCAATGAATTATCACAGGTTACATCCCTTTTTAACCATGTCCTGGGCAGAAATAGAACATTGTCAGAGGCCTGGAAGCATCCCTGGCTCCCTCCTCAACCACTGCCCACCCTCCCCTGCTCCCTGAGAGTGACCTCTATCCTTACGCCTAAGGCTGCAGTTTACTTTTCCCTCTCTTTTTTTTTTTTTTTTTTTGTGTGTGTGTGTGCATGAACTCATGCCTTATTGCAGAGCTGTGCCTGACTTATTTCTTCAGTGTTCTGAGGGTGAGATTCGTCTGTGACATTGCATGCACCAGTAGCTCATTCATTTTCAATGTTATACATATATTTGCACTGAATGAAAATGGCATAATTTATCTATATTACTATTAATAAGTATTTAGATTGTTTCCAGTATTTGTGATAAATAATGTTGCAATGTAAATTCTTATACAGTCTCCTAAACCACATTTATACAGATATTTCTTGGGGGACTAAAAATAAAATTGCAAGTTAAATAATATACAATAAACACTAATAGATAATCAGCAATTGTATTGCTTTCTACTTTTACCACCCAGATAGGAAAGTTTTCTCCTAAACTTTTGAAATTTTCAGTCCCTTTAACTTAAGTCACTTGAGGGTACACATCTTACCTCACTGTGGCTCTAGTTTATGATTTCCTGGTTAGTTGAAAATATTTACAAATATTTATGGACATTCAGGTATATTATTCATGAAATGCTTCTTCCACTCCCATACCCAATTTTCTGTTTTTTTTTTCTTATTGATTTCTGGTGGTTCTTTACATAATCTGGATTCTAGCCGTTTGTCAGTTACTTGTTATAAAAAGGCATTCTGCCACTCAGTGGCTTATTATTTTCATTTTCTTAATGGAATACCTTAATTTTTGATGTTGTCCTATCTATTGACAGTCCGTGTAACTGGGATCAATGATTCTAAAATCTTTATTTGGTGTTTATAAGGCTATTCTCCCATCTCCTACAGGTTTCAAGTTTCTGCCTTCATTTTGATTGAGAATTCTCAGGAATTGAATTTTTATTCATTATATGAAGTAGAGGTAAAGTAAAACTTTTTTCCCAAAGATAGCCTATTGCCCATATGTATTGAAAAGAGTCTTTTCCTGCTCACAATCTTGCAGTGCAGACTTCAATAGGAATCGCTCTGTTCCTAGGACATCTATCCTACTCCTTCGTCTGGTTTTCTTTGTCTAATATCACATTTCTTTATCAGTACAGATTGAAATCAGGTACCAGAGCCTGATAGCATAAGGCCTTGCATCTTCTTCTACTTCAAGAATACATTGGCTCTCCTTGACCCTGGACATTTATACATGTACCTAAATTTGTGAGGCAATTAATATCTTTGCCATGTGGATGCATCCAGTCCATGACTGTGGTGTAGCCAACCAGTTGTTCATCTCCATTTTATTTTTCTCAGTAATATTTTATAGTTTCTATGTACAGTCTAACATATTTTTCACTAGATAGGCTCCTAGGTGTCTTATAATTTGTACTAATGTACGTAACATTATTTTATTTTGTTGTCTGTTTGGTGTTGTCACATAGAAATTGTTTTGATTATCTACATATAGACCTTGTGCTTATAAAATTGTGTAATTTCACTTATTCTCATTGTGGATTGTTTTAACTTTTGACATGCACAATCATGATGTATGACATAAGAGAGCTTTATTTCTTCTTTTCTAATTCTAGAAGATTTTGTTTCTTCCCCTTACCTCTCTGCATAAAGTCCAGTACAATGGACAAGAGGTCACAATAGCTGTCGTCCTTGCTTCAGATGCTAATCTTTCAAAATTTCACCAATAAATACAATGTTGACTGAGGACTTTGGATAGATGCTATTGATCTGGTTAACAAAGTTCCTTTTTCATTCTCCTAGGCTGTGCTCAGCTAATTATTATAAATGGATGTTAAGATTTACCTGCTTTTTCTGCATCTTTTGGAAAGACCAAAACATTTTTTCTTTAATATTTCCTTATGTGAGATTTATTTTCAAACCAACCTTGCATTTCTACAATTATTTTACTTTAATTGGGTTATAATGTATATAAGGCGAAATTTGCCTATTTTAAATGTACTACTTGATGAAATATTGTATAAGTGCATACAGTCACATAACCATTGCCACAATTGACATACAAAGTAGTTCCATTGCCCTAAAATATTTTTTCATGTCTCTGTGAGGTCAGTCACCTCTGATGGCAAGTGAGAAGGCAGCTTAGAAGCTTGCTATCACTAGCCTTGCCTTTCCTAGATTTTAAGTTCCATGAAATTATAGATTATGGCGTTTGTTGTTCTTTCACTGGACATGGTATTTGTGAGTTCCAGCCACACTATTTAATGTATCAGTGTTTTACTCATTTTTACTTTTGAATACTGTTAGAATTTATTATATATTCTAGGTAAAACTGTCATATACATAGATTGAAAATACTTTTCAAAAGTTGAGATAGATACACTGATACTTCATTGACTTTTAAAACATATATTTAACTCATCTGCCTGTTTAAGGCTAAATTATCCCTTCAACACAATTATATCTTATAATATTTGCTATGTAGTATTTTTACTATAATTTATTTCAAACATTTTTATTGGTCATTTGGAAGTATATTCATTTCCAAAATTGGGGATTTTCTGCTTACCTTTTTAAAGTTGTAAATAACAATTGTATATATTTATAGGGCAAAGATGTGGCATTTTGATAAATGTATACAATGTGGAAGGATTAAATACAGCTAGTTAACATATCCATCACTGCCCGTAATTTCTTGTAATGCAAACATTTAAGGTCTTTTCCCAACTTTAAAATACACCCCACAGTATTAACTTAAGTCACCTTGCTGTGCAACAACTCTCAAAAATTGATTTCTACTATGTTAGCCAATATTTCATTGCTGGGACAAGCTATCTGAGAAAAAGCAACTTGGAGAAGGAAAGATATATTTTGGTTCATGAGTTCAGCCTGGCTTCACTGCTTTGGGCCAGTGGTGAGGCAGAACATCATGGTGGAAGGGTCCAGCAGAATAAAGCAGCCAGAGAAAGGAAGGGGAGGACAAGGAAAACCCTTCCAGGTGCAGCCCCGGTGACCAGCTTCCTCCAACTATGTCCATCACTTTCCAATCGTCCATTCAAATTATGAATCCATCAATATATTAACCACCGATGAACGTAGAGGTCAATCACTTCCCAAAGATCCTGCCTCTGAACACTGCTGCCTGGTGGACCAAGCCTTCAACACATGAGCCTCTGGGGGACATCCAGGTCTAACCTCAACACCTTCTACTGAAACTTTGTACACTGTGAGCAACATCTCCCCATCCTTCCTACTCCTCCGTCAGTCTCTGGTAACCACCATTTTCCATTCTTATGAGATCAGCCTTTTGATTATGCATGTAAGTGAGATGATGCATGTTTGTTTACCTGTACCTGGATCATTTCACTAAGCACAATGTCCTCCAGATACATGTTGCTGCACATCACAGAATTTCTTATATTTTCTTTATCCATTCATCCATTGGTAAACACTTACGTTGATTTCATTTTCGTTAGTTTTTCTGTTACTTATTTTCAGTTCAACAGCTCTGTATACTGGTAAAATTTTCCATAAGTTTTCAATTATTTGAAATTTTTGGAAACTTAATTTATGTTTTTTCTTGTGGTCAATATTGTTAATGTTCCATGTATGCTTGAAAATAATGTATATTTTGTAATTATTGGTTGTATTTGTATATATCTAATTAGATAGTATTTCTCAAACTTATTTCCATACTGGTTTTTCATCTGCTTCCTTAATCATTTTTTGAGAGAGGCATTTTTAAATTTCCCATTACGCTTGAGAATTTTTTTACTTCTGATAATTTTTTCTTTATATATGTCTATGCTATTAGATATACTCAAAAATATATTTTTTATCCTGTTGGTGTATTGACTATTTCATTATTTTGAATAATCCATCTTTATTTTATTTATATTTTTGCCTTAAGCTGTATGTTGCCTGGCATATAAATGTACATGCAACCTTTGTTTTGTTAAAGTTTACATGCCATGATTTCTTTCTTCTGTTTTTACTTTAACCTTGTATTTTTGATGCATCTCTTGTAAACTGCAAAGGATAAACTTATCACATTTGACAAGCTTTATGTTTCAAATGAAGAAATTAGTTCATTTATAGTTAATATAATTCATGATATATTTGAATTTGCATCTACTACATACCCAGTCCTTTCTTTTGCCTTGCTTTTTCTTCATTGGTTTTTTTTTTCTCCTTTTTTATGTTGGATAAAGTATTTTTATCATTCCATTTTTTTCCACTGTCAGCTTAGTAGTAATACCTGCCATTACTATTCTTAATGGTTTTCCATAAAGATTATAATATTCATCCTTGAGTTATCAAAGGATGAATATTATAATCTTTCTGAGCACTTTTTTCCTCTCTTTCAGATCAATGAAAAGAACTAGAAAATTTTAATCTCATTCGCTCATGTTCTAATTAATTGATACTGTCATATTCTCAAATGAGACTTTACCATTATTAGTCATTATTTGTTTAAATTGGTTCATCTGTTTCTCATTTTTATCGTATCTTATTCCTTCCTGTACTTCAAATTTGGCACCTGAGTAGTTCCTTCTGTCTTTGGTGTAGATTACAGGAGACAGATTCTTCTAGCTTTTACTTATCAGGAAATGCTACTTAGCTCCCCAGGAGCAGTTGTTTCCCACCAGCACCATTATGGCTCAGCTTTCACTGGGACTACTCTGAAGTCAGCCTGTCACCTTGTTTTGGATTTTCAGATATTTTGTTGTGACAAACCTAGGTTGGTAGGCTGGGCTTGTTATTCTCTTGCTCAGGAACTTTAGAGATGAACAAATGTATGACTTAATATTTTCTCCTAACTTCAAAAAAATTCTCCTATCCAGTCTCATTACATTGCATCTGGCCCATTTTCTCTCTTTTTTCTTTCTTTGCTGGTCATACTCTCTTCTCTGTTTCCGAATTTTAACTCTCATACTTCACTTTGTATTTTGCAGTTGTAGACAATCCATGTGCTTCATTTTCATGCTTACTGCATTTTGCCCAAATTCTCATTTTATTTCCTAGAACAATATTAAGCATGGTTATTTTAAAATTTTTGGTGTAATAACATGATTACTTGGAGCTCCAACAGGTTTTTCCTCTTATTTTTTTTTCTTTAAAGTTTTGGTGTAATAACATCAAACCAATGGATTTTTCCTCTTATTTTTTCCTTCTGATTTTGACTTATATTGTCTTGTCACTTGGGTGTTTTATGTTGAATATCAGACAGTGTTATTTGAAAGCTGGGTAAATAAGTATATAAATTATAAAAATGATATGAATCCTATGTTACCTTCCTCTATGAAAAAAAGCTACATTTTCTTTTCTGGTGCATGTTCAGGGTTGCTAGCAATCTGGAACTGCCTTGAATTCAATTTTAGAGATTAAAATAATTCAAAGTGTGGCTTTAGTCCTTGAAAAGACTGATGTACTTCTAATTCACCCTGTCCTCAAACTCAAAATAAGAAGTTTTACCATGTCCCAACAAAAGGTCTTAGACTTCAATTTTTTTCTCCCTAGCTATAAATTTTCTGCCCAGTATTTTACCTTCCCAATTCACTCAAATCTGACAGGTCTCTAAGTAAAAACAAGCCTCAGTGCCAGGCTCATCTCTTTGAGAGAGTCACCTTCGCTGCTTCTCTAATAACTTCAAGCAGATAAACCTTTCTTAATATTCTGTTTAGATTGTTCATTGTGGAAGATTTAACCCAAATTAGCTAGCTCATCATTACTGGAAAACAATAACTCGTTTGTTTAAAATCCAGTACTCTTTTCAGAATTCTCCTCTAACTTTCTAAAGCTTGCAATACTATTGCTAAACGTCTTACTTAAAAATTTTTCTTTTCATTTTCATGTTTTAAATATTCTTACTGTTCTGTCTATTCCTTATATTCTTATCCATATCGAATACTCCCTCCTCATTTATTTTCCAAAACTTTGCCCTCTATGCCTGCTCTTTTGTACTAGGTATCTGGCAGGGTCAGTATCCCCTTTTTACACACCCCTCCAATAAATGAATCTACTTCTGCAACTCCTTCTATGTGGATGATTTCTATGTCTTCATGGTCTGTCCATCACTCAGGTTCACATCCCATGATTTAATGACTTAGAAGACTTCTCCATTTAGATAGCCAGTTGCCGCTTCTTACTAAACACATCCTCCCAATTCAACTTCTCATGCCAACTAATCTTTTTCAGACACACATACCAAGAGAGCCACTTACAATAATTGGTGACTTCATAGATTCAAGAAATAAATAACAGAATAGTAAAGATTAATCCAGATTTTCTTGTCTAAACACTTGGAATGAGCCTTCATTAGACATAAATTATCTGACTGGGAAGAAACCTGTTTTGGGGAAATAGGTGCTGTGCTTGTCTTCTCGTTACCCACTTCTCTAGCCCCACAACATCCCCTCACCAGTCACCTCCACTTGATACAGTCCAAATTCAGAATCCACAGCACCTTCTATTACCTTTTGTTCCAACTCTGAACTTCTCTGCCAAACTTTTAAAGCCATTTAATACCTGTTATCACTCTACCTAGCCCTGGTTCTCCATCATGTAATTTCTCCCCTAAACAGCAAAATTCTTCAAAATGCCTCAACTTTCTCACTTCCAGACCATTCTTCATGTTGATCTTAAGCACAAAAAATATCCTCTCTTTTTCCTCTCTGATTTGGTAGATCTTAACTATTCGTCAAGGTCCATTTCAAGCCTTTTCTGTCCCATGAAACCCTCTGAGACTATATGCTAGGTATGGTATTGATTGATGCAACATAAATACTATGTTTCTTTCTAGAAGACAAGGAAAATCACTTGCAAGATGTTTCTGTCTAGAATAAATCCACTATTTTTCAAATTTTCATCTCAACATTGTTTCACTTAAAACTAGACTTAAGTAAGCAAAGCACAGGACAAGGATATAAGTATATTTTCTCCACTTCTTATGAAATGCCTATTTTTAAGGCCCTGTGTGCATGTGGGCTATTAGAACTTGTCATCATTTGAACACTTTCTTATAAAAATGAAAATTGCAAGTGTAATTTGCATTACATAATATGCGTTTTAGTGAACACACAAAATGGATTTCTCAAAAAAAGGCCTGAATAAATTACTTGATAACAATGTAGCAGTATGTGTTGCAAAGATCCTGAGAATCAAGAAAATTCGTAGAACTTCAGCTTTTGTTCTGAATAGCCTTATTTTAGGCTTACAATTCAGAGGATATTGTAATCCCATAATTTTCATAGCCTGTGCCACTGAAATACCCACAACCTTTGCCAACATTGATTACAGCTAAAGAAGTTACACAGGTACTACATGAGAGTACATACCTGTAACCAAAGCCAATATAGCCTACACAACTGGAGGATGACAGACCAACAGGAGAAAATCCTTTACTGTAAAATCACCCTACAAATTAGTATGGTCAACTAATTCACTACACGAAAAATATCAATGTAGGAAATAATAAGCAAGAAAAAAACAAGGGATCTTGATGTGTCCAAAAGAGCATTATAACTCTACAACTAGACCCCAATGGAAAGGAAAGGAAATTGACAACATCCTTAAAATTAATTTAATGATTTTTAAGAAAATTGAATGATAGACAAAGAGAGTACAGGCAGACAATCCAACAAAATTAGGAAGGCAATTCATGATCTGAATGAGAAATTCAACAAAAAGAATTAAAAAGAACCAAACAAAAACATTGAACCTAAATAAAACTTAAAACAATAGATTCAAGACCCCAAGCAACAGATTAGATTAAGTAGAAGAATTTCAGAGTTTGATGGTAGATTTTTTTTTTTAAAGAGAGAGTGAGAGAGGAGAGTGAGAGAGAGAGAGAATTTTTAATACTTATTTTTTAGTTCTCAGCGGACACAACATCTTTGTTGGTATGTGGTGCTGAGGATCGAACCCGGGCCACACGCATGCCAGGCGAGCGTGCTACCGCTTGATCCACATCCCCAGCCCATGGTAGACATTTTGAAATAACCCAATTAGGGAAAAAAAATAGTTAAAACAATGAAAAAGCCCACAAAACTTATGAGATACCATTAAGTGAGCAAATTCTTTTTAAAATATTTTTTTAGTTGTTGATAGGCCTTTATATTATTTGCTTATTTGTATGTGGTACTGGGAATTGAACGCAGTGCCTCACACATGCAGCTGAGCTACAACTCCAGCCCCAAAACTTTTTAATTTTAGGTGATCCAGAATAAAAGAAAGAATGAATAGAAAACATATTCAATTACTAATTGATGAAAACTCTCCACACCTGGGAAAAGAAATAAACAGTTCTAGAAAGCTCAAAAGATCCATAATAGATGTGACAAAAAAAGGTCTTTTCAAGACATGTTTTGTAGACAAACTTTCCAAACCATAGACAAAAGGAGAATTTTAAGAGCAGCAAGTGAAACAGCAAACTTCTATAGTATTGCATTGATGGAAGAAAATGAAGAGGGGGCATGCACATAAAAAAAAGGAAGGGCATCCATCCCATGTTCATGGATTGAGAGAATTAATATCCATGATCTCCAAAGCAATCTACAAATTCAATGAAATCCCCATTAAAATGCCAATGGCATTCTTCACAGAAACACAAAAACACTCCTACAATTTGTACATTAGCACAAAATGCCCCAAGTAGCCAATATAATCCCTAAGAAAAAGAAAAAAGATGGAGACATACTGATTTCAAAGCATAGAATAAAACTATAGTAAATAAGACAGCATAGCACTGTCATAAAAACAGACAGAAAGAACAATGGAACAGAATAAAGAACCCAGAAATAAAACCATGCATACTTAATACAACTAATTTCTGACAAAGGCAGCAGAAATACATTAAAGAAAAGACAGTCTCTTCAATAAATTGTGCTGAGATAAATGGATATTCAGAAGCAAAGGAATGAAATCAGAACCCTACCTCTTACCACATGTAAAAATCAACACAAAAATGGATCAATGACTTAAGTGTAATACCCAAAACTATTCAATGACTAAGAAAATGTAACTGGAATACCTCAGGACATTGGGATAGGCAAATATTTTCTGAATATGACCCCCAAAAGCATAAGAAATAAAAGCAAACCTTGACAAATGGGAAAATGTAAGACTAAAAAGCTTCTGCACAGCAAAGAAAACCATCAACCTAGTAAAGAAACAATCTACAGAATGGGAGAAAGATATTTGTGAACTGTTTATCTGATAAGGAATTTGTATCCAGAATATCCATACGTAACTCAATACCAAAATAAATAAATAACTTCAAATAATTCAAATTTTAAAATGGGCAAATGACCTCAGCAAACATTTCTCCAAAGAAGATATACACACTGGGAGTGTAGCTCAGTATTAGAATGCTTGCTTGTCTGGCATATATATATGAGACCCTGGTTGTGGGAACAGGGGAAATACACAAATAGCCAATAATTACATTAAAAAAAATTCAACATCACAAATCATCAGGAATATACTATGAGATTTCATCTCACATCAGAAGAGTTATTACAAAATGATTTTAAAACAACAAGTGCAGGCAAGGATACAGAGAAAGGGAAACTCTCATGCACAGGCAGTAAGAATATACATTAGTATAGCCATTATGGAAAAAAGTACAGAGGCTACTCAAAGCACTAGAAATTGAACTCCCATATGATCCAACAATCACATTATCAGATATACATCAAAAAGAAATGACATCCTATGCTGGAGAAAGTTCTATGCTCACATGTTGACTGCAACCCTCTTCACTCCCAATTTGGAGACTATGGAGATGTCCATCAATAGATGGACAGATAAAGAAAAAGTGGCGTATATTCTCCATGGAGTATTACTTAACCATTAAAAGGAATAAAATTCCGTCATTTGCAGCAACATGGATGAGCCTGGAAGACTTTAAGTGAAATAAGCCAGGCACAGGAAGACAAGCACCCCACATTCTCTTTTGCATGTGGAAGTTAGTACATTGATACAGAAGTGGTTAGCAGAGCATGGGAAGAGTGTGGGAGGGTTAGTTAAAGAGGATATTTTATGGGAAAAGGGGTGCTGTTAAATAGGAAGAATAACTTCTTTCTTTCTTCAGGATGGAAAATTTTATTTACACTTTTTTAAAAACAATCTATAAATAGAACAAAATTTTATTTACACTATGTCAAAAACAATATATTAATAGAACAAATGCCTGCAAGAAAATATACTAAAATATTTCTGATTGGGGCTAGCAATGATTCCTTCCCTTTTAATTTTCTGTACTTTCCTAATCCCCATATTAAGCAAGTATTATTTTATCATGGGAAAGAGTAACACATTCTTCTTAATTTTTCTACAAAAGAACAATTGTTTCATAGGCTTTAAAACAGAGAATTTGCACTTAACACAAAGCTACATTTTCCCCCAGTATTATTTATTTGCATTTAATTCAAAGCTGCGACATTTTCCCCAGTACCATTTGTTACATAAGTGACCGACAGACATATCCAAGGCAAAAGAGAAGGAAAGATTATCTTCCAGTAAAAACTGTAAAACTGAAAATTCAGAAGGAATCACTTACATTGCTCTATTGCACAGTAGGATAACTACTATTGACAATTAATTGTATATTTCAAAATATCTAGTAAAGAGGATTTTGAATGCCTCCAACACAAAAGAATGGCATATGTCTGAGGCGATGGATCGGCTCACTACACGTTGTACACATATACGGAAATGTCACACTGTACCCCATAAATGTGTATGCATTTTCCCTATTTAACTATTGTACCAATTAAAAAATTTAAAACTACGTTTTTTAAAATTCTTGGGAGCAACCATAATATTGCATAGTAATAAACTAATATGTCACTGAGATCTTCAAAGGAAAGAGAGAAATTTTAGAGTGGACAAAGGCCCAGAATGAAAGAAGAGCATTGTGGAGCCAAAAACACTTTTCAAGCAGGCTGGTCGAGGTAGTGGGGGGGGCAGTGGCAGGAAGGAGGTGCTCCAGGGAAAAGCCATGTGGATCCCAGACCCAAGGATGGGAAGCCAGACTGGGAAGAAGAAAAATAACTGAAAACATTGTAAGAAGGTCTTATGGCTAAAGTCCATGCTTAGTCTCACTGTTTCTGTTTCGTAGCAAGAAAATTGGGGTGGGGTGGGGGTTGCAATCAGAGAGGATTTCTAAGTATTTTAAACCAATTGTTCTTGAAATGTGATCTTGGACCAGCACTATTAGCATTCCCTGAAAATGGTTAGAAATGCAAGTGTCCTCTGGCCCCTCTCCAGACATGAGAATCCAAGATCTCAGGGGTGGAGGCCTGCTAACTTTCCAGAAGCTCTGCAGGTGAGTCTGGTGTTCTCTGAAACTTATCGTTCCTCCAGCGAAACAGCCCAGCTCAAGCCACACTCAGCACTCCCCCAGTGGCAATTTTCAGGTAATTGGGGGTCCCTGGCTCACCTGACCCCTGCAACTAAAGAGGAGATTTCTCTCTGTGTCCCCCCAAGAAACAAACAGTTTAGCATTCAGCTGCAATTGTCTCAGCAAGGGAGGGGGTTAAGCTTTGAAGGTAAGGACAGGCAGAGAGAGCCCTGTGTTCAGTGACACTGTTGAACCACAAGGTCAACCAGCCCAAAGCCTGCCCTGCCCGGGAACTCTTCAAAGCCAAGCAAATACACGTTCCTATGGTTTAAGCCAGTGTCAGTGGGATTTTCCAGAATGTTTCCTCACTGATAGAAGTTAAAAAGCTCACTGCTTTGCAAGTGCCTCTGCTTCTGCCAAGAGCTCTGGTGTCAGCATCTAAAGTCAAAGACACTCTAGTAAAAAGTCACTATCCTTGTAGGCAAAATGAGCTTCGAAATGAGGGACAGATGTGAAAATCAGACACACTGTCCCAGCTACCCAACAACCAATAGGAGGAGTAAAATTTCTGTTAAGCTTTTATGTTTCAAACTGAAGAGTTAAAAATCTATATATGGTAGAATTTCCCTAAGGGGGAAAAAAAAAAAAAACAGAATCCAGGATACATCCATGGGACGGCCATTAAAGGCAGCTCTGGCAAAAGCCTCCCCTCTAATTACTTATATGCATTAATTAAAAGAGGCTGGATGGCCTCCACTAGGATGACCAACTGTCCTAGCTAACTAAGGATTAAAAAGTTCCCAGGACATTGTGTCTTTCAGGATAAAAACCACTACAGACAAGTGAGATGGTCACTTTTCTATGTGGCCTATGTGGGCATGTCCAAGACCAGAATCCACATTAAGTAGACTGGAAATTTTTACTATTACTGATGCGTTGAGAGAACAGGTGGTGATTTTTCTTGAATCATAGTGTTATCAACCAGGTACATCCCTCTCTCGGTGATACGTTGACATCAGATGGCTGGGATCAAAATTAGCTTTTGGAGGGAACTTCCCAGGCATAACCTTGCAGAGAGCTCTCAGCTGCAAAAATATGAAACTGCTTCCAACTTCCTTCAGCCCATCTTTTTGACAATCATTTGAAATCCTCATTTTCCCTCAGACTTTAGATTAGATTTCGTTTTATGAGCGTTCTGGAAAGGGCTCTGACTGAAAGCCTACTCACCAGCTGTTTGCCTTTCAAAGATGTAAAATCAGAAACTGGAACACACTCCTGGAAGGAAAAGCAAAAGCAACAAAGCAACTGGATGCAGACAGAACGTGGGTCCTATTTCTGTGCCAAGTCTCTCCTCTTCCAAAAGTACACATGAGGGACAGAAATACAATAGAACGTGCATGTTCTCCTTAGGTCTAATGATGATGCACAAGATATCATAGGAACTTATCCATTACGCAATAGCCATTAATAAATCAGACACAGCTTTGGTTAAGATCCATTTCCTCAAATTCTAGCAGTGACTTGACTTAATGCATAAGGGCAAAGGGAGGAAGATTAATAGAGATAATTTATGAAACCAAAATACAAAACACTAAATTCATTTTCCATGTCTTGAAATTCAGTAAATATCAAAAGAAACATTGCATCATTTCGTTTTATCATCATTAATAAAGCAATTTCATTTTAAAACACTAATATGAAGGAAAGAGGATTACTATGTTATTTTACATAATGGGTCAAATATTTACTTTCAGGAGTCCTGTCTTTTAAACTTCTCACCTGATAGTGGATACATAATGCCCTGGAATTTGCTTTTGTCATTGCAAGACTGTATCTGTTATATGGAATTGCAAGCACTGTTACTGATTTTGACATCTGAGGAACAAGTGATGTGATTTAAAAGCCTCAGCTATTCCACAAACACACTAGCTGGCATTGCATACCAGAGCAAAGAGGAAAAGAGTGGGTGAGATTTTCTGACCTCTGAAGTTTTCCAAAGGGTAAACCTAGCTACCTCCCCAGCTCCTGACTGAGGGATGGGGGGAGGAGAAAAGGGATGGTGAGGGTCTGTGGAGGAGTAGGACCCCTACTGTGACAGCAGAATGCAAGGCACCAGCTGGCCAAGAGCAGGAAGAAGAATCCTCAGTACAGAGAACTAGGTGATAGATGAAATGCTGCCAGGACTGGAATGGGGAATTAATCTTAGAATTAAGTGGTGAAATTTGCCAACTGATCTTCCTCTTTCAGGAGAATGCTGGCTATAAAAACAAAGGAGGGAATCTGACTAACACAATGGGTCTCTTCTATAATGCTTTTTGATGTACAAAACAATATTTTTTAAAAAAATTAATACATAATGGTGGGATTCACTGTGATACATTCACAGAAGCACATAACATAATTTAGTCCACTTCATTCCCTCGTACCTTCCCTTCTTCATTCCCCTGATCACTTTCCTCTGCTTTTTTAATTTTCCTTCTAAGAGATTCCCCACCACTACCTTTTTTTCCTCTCTCTCTTTCTCTAGAATCCACAAATGAGAGAAAATATATGACCCTAGACTTTATGACACTGGCTAATTTCACCTAACATGATGTTCTTCAGTTCCATCCATTTTTACTGCAAATGACATAATTTTGTTCTCATTTATGGCTGAGTAAAACTCCACTGTGTATGCATACCACATTTTCTTTATCTGTTCATCTGTTGGCAGACACCTAGTTTGGTTCCATAACATAGCTTTTATGAATTGCGTTGTTATAAACATGGAAATGCACGTATTGCTATAATATGGTGACTTCAGTTCTTTTGAATACCTAGGGGTTGTATAACTGGATCATATGGTGGTTCTATTCCTAGTCTTTTGAGGAAACTCCATACTGATTTCATAGTGGATGGATAAATTTACAGTCTCCCTAATAGTATATAAGTGCATAACAAGAATTTTCAAGTACACCAAATTAATCTTCCTCACTGGAACACAAAATGATCTGGTCTAACTTATAAATTCAAGATACAAATCCTAAGGATGTCATTATAGTTAACAAGACTGCATATTGCTCAGCTTTAAAGAAGAATGAAATTATGGCATTTGCCAGTAAATGGATGGAATTGGAGAATATTGTGCTAAGCAAAATCAGCCAGTCCCAAAAAAACAAAGGCAGAATGTCTTCTCTGATATGCAGATGCTAATTCACAAAAAGGGGGTGGGGCTAGGGAAGAATACAGTTATTTCAGGTAGAGGGAAATGAAGGGAGGGGAGGAGGAGAGGGTATGAAGGATAGTAAACAGACACTATTGCCTTCTGTACATATATGACGGCATGACCAGTGTGATTCTACAACATGCACAATCAGAAAAATGAGAAATTATACTCCATTTATTTATGATGTATCAAAGTGCATAAATGCATTCTACTGTCTTGTATAACTAATTAGAACAAATTTTTTAAAAAATTTTAAAAAGACTGTATATTACCATAGAGCCAATGACCCAGAATCAATACATTAATCTGTCCCTTGCAATTAAATCACTCATATTTGTTAGCCTGCTATGTGACAGGCACTGTTTTGACTAATTTAAGCCTCAACACAACCCAGTCATGTGGGGATAGTATAATTTTTATCATTTAACAGATAAGAAATCAAAGGAGAACAGATTGTAAATGAACTGCCCTAAGTCACTCCCCCTAGCGAGTGGCAGAGATAAATTCAAACCTGAGCAGTCCGGCCTGAGGGACCACACTCTTAAGTCACTGTGACATGCTACTTTCTGGTAAGAAACAACTCAGTCTGGCTCAAAGTTGGTCACAAATACACTCAACTTTCAGAAAAGGATGTAAATTCCCCTTACTCTTCCCAACCAGGTGCCTCTCAATCTTTCAGCACCAAGGCCACCTTGATGGGCATCAGGAATTCCTATCCATGTACCTGAACTTGATTGCTAGTTCCTCTTTATTCTTTATGCTGCTCTGGGATCCTGATGAGTCAGTCCTTCCTGTGGCTCTCAGTTTTCTCCTCTGTAGAAAGGAAGACTTCAGCTCACTGATCCTTAAGGCTCCCTAAGGCTTTTGGATCACTTTCTGCTAGATCTGATGTCGAGAAGAGAGGAGAAGAACTTGAAACACTTCCTGGGCTTTGTCCCTGAACCATATCACCCTTAGACTTGGCCTTAGCCTTCAGGAAAAAATAAACCCCAGCAACAGTCACCAGTTTGGTTTGTTCTCTTTGAATGCACCAGGCAAGACAGTAAGCATGCTGCTAGGACAGACCACATAGAAGGGGTGAGGAACTGCCCCATTTGTCTGCAAACTCTCACTTAACCCAACTGCCGTCAACAAGCAGGCTAAGGTTTGTTTGACCTCCAGTACAAATAAGAATGGAAAATCAAGCAGAAGCCAAGCCCTAGCACACATGGGGGTGCTCAGCACCTGGAGACTGTGTTCCTTCCTACACTCAACCAGATCCATTCAAGGTTGCTTTCCCCATGTGCAAAAATGAACAAGCAGCCATGCACCGAGAAGGAAATGAACTAGTTCATGTGCTACTACCAGGGCCCCACCTGGGATGAGGCAAGCAGGCGACTGGCACGCAAAATTTAAGGAGGCAAAGTTGTACCAGTGCTGATCCTGCTCTCAAGGATCCTGAAAGGGAGCAAACTTACATTCAGCACTAAGGGCTCCCAACTCTCCGGAGCACAGAGTCCAAACTTGCATGACCTGCCTCCTTACATTTCATGCCAGAGGCACTTCATTTTTCTCATCCTGGGCCAGGCCTGGCGCTCTGTGATGGAAACCAGCGCATTTCCCTCTGAGTACACCCGGCCTGTTTGTTTTTGCAGACAAGGGAGATAACACCGACTGCCTCTGTTTGTGTCTAGGAGGGTGGCAGAGCGCACAATGCCTGGAAGCTGAGCCCCCTCAGTGTGTGCCAGGGCCTGGCATCTGCTTAGTTCCTGGTTCTCATCCACATGGAAGGCCAAACACAGGCCACGCAGTCGGCCCACATTGTGCACTGGTTGCCCTCACCCTAGACAGGTTGGTGGACATGACTGACTCTGCTCTCTCCTCTTCACCTCTTTATTCCTCTGGATGATCATTTTGGTCAGTTGCCTAAAGAAATCTGAAAAGTAAACAATGGAGTTCAGTTAGAATTCATCTTTCCAAACCCCATAGTAGTGATTTTTAAATTTTAACATACATAAAAAATCACTTGAGAGACACCTTAAAAATGCATATTCTCTGTTACTGGGCTGGGGCTGCCCACTGAAGTACCACAAACTGAGTGTCTTAAACACCATTTTTACTTTGTTTTGTTTTGTTTTGTTTTACAGTCCTGAGGGATTCACGTCCAAGATCCAGGTATCATCAGGGTTGGTTTCTTCTGAGGCTGGTCTCTTTGGGCTGTTTTCTCCTTGGGTTTTCTCAGGGTCTTCCCACATATCTGTCTTAATCTCCTCTTCTTGTAAAGACACAGTCATATTGGACAAGGGTCCACCCTAACACTTTCCTTGTAACTTGATCACCTCTCTCAAGTCCCTATTTCCAAAAATAATCACATTCTGAGATAACTGGAGGAGAGGGATCCAACATGGATTTGGGGGGAACACAATTCAGTCCATAACATCACCCTACCCAGTCACCAACATTTTGATTCAGCAAATCTGAAATTGGGTCAAAGATCTTTGTTAGGATTCTTTTTGGTTCTTTTTCACAAGCTGCCCTATGACTGTGACACCACAGAACAGTCTAGAAGGAACCCCATTGAATTCCCTTAGGAAGCTGTGCACACTTCCCTTCCTACCTGTTGTTCTCATGGGTCCCCCATGCTTAGTTTCTCCACCAGTCTAGAAGTGTGGGACTTTCTGTCCTCTCTCTGATAATTTCTGTCAGTATCTAGCATCTCTGACCATGTTGTTGAAATTTGCAGGACCTCATGAAACCAAATTTCATCAAAGGAGAAAACATGATTTGTCTTTGAATCAACATCTCAAATTAGAGTAAGAAAAGTTTCAGTAAAATATGAGAAATCAAATTCCTAACACATCTATGGGACCAGGCTTCCTCCTCCCGTCCTGGAACGTGATGTAGATCCTTCAAAGAAGTGTTTCCAGCATGTTCCCCCAGAGAACAGACATCTCCATGGGATGTAGCACAGTCCCTACCTAGGAGGCATCCAACAACACCGACCCCAGGGTGAACAACAGAGGACACAAGGTACCAGGCCCCCAGCTGGCAGCCTGCCAAACACAGGCAGCGAAGAAAGGCTCACCAGGTGCAGCTGAGGTGCCTGTGCTCACTCAGCTACAGGAATTTCAAGGGAACACCTTTCCAAGAGATTCCACAGAATCTGTGCCTCCAGTTTGTTTGCAAACTGCTGGAACAGCCTTATCTCCAGCTGATAGTAACCCAAACTCAGAAGCAAAAGACCAAACCCAAAGGCACATTCACCCTTGAAATTTCTAAATGGAAGCCTGTGAATTATTCAAGATCTCAAAGGCACTGTTCAGCTTGTCTGTTAATAACAAAGCAGACTCCAGAAGCATTCTATTTCCTTTCCTCTCTGTCACACATCTCTCTCTACCCCACAGCATCCTACCTATCATACCGTGTACTCCAATGAAAGCTCTTTATGTGGAATTCCCAAAAAAATATAGAAACAAGAAATCGTTTCTGATTTCAGGCTAGGTCTGTTTTGATCAGATTCATAGAAAAATGTTTACAGTGTTTTGATAAGGAAAATCACAAGCGAAGCCAAAAGCAAGCCAAAAGCTATTTCTGATTTTTAAAAAAACATGAGCTATTTAGATGGGGCACATGATGCCTTTTAGTGTGTGTATCGAGAGGTTTCCTCAAAAAGGCTTTATTTTCCCAGTGCAACCAATGTCTATGCTAGACAAGGACAGAAACAGCACTTCACGGATTTCCAGAGGCTACCCTGAAAAGGATCCAAGGATTCCCATTTCTGGAACACTATTGACAGAGCCAGCCCACCAGGGGAGGCGACCGACTTCAAGGTATCAACCTTTTTTTAAGTCCAAGATAATAGCAGCAGGCACAAATATAAGTTCTGTAAAAGCAAAATCATTATCAACTGTGTGAGCTGGATTTCCATCGTGGGAAAAACTTCCCTCAGAGAATCAACTTGGAAGGATGAAAGGGGTGTTGTTGTTGTTGTTGTTGTTGTTGCTGTTTGGCTCATAGTTTCAGAGGTTTCAATCCACAGACACTGGATCCCTGGCTTTTGGGCCTGGGGTGAGGCAGAGCACCATGGTGGGGAGACCCGAGTGGAGGAAAGCTTCTCAACACCTGTCAGCTGGGAAGCAAAGAGAGGGAGAGGCAGGGGCACACCCCCAGGGATCAACTGCCTCCCACAAGGCTCACCTCCTAAAACTACACACACACACACACACACACACCAACAGTGCATGAGCTGGCAATCAAGCCTTGAACACATGGCCTTTGCGGGACACTTACGATCCGAACCATAACATAAGCCAACTAATAGCCCAAGGTTCTCCTTTCTGCCAGGGAATGTGTGTGAACATTTGCCAGCGCCAAAATGGTCTCATCAGACATCTCCAATTAAACATGTACAGATCCACAAAGTCAGTTTGAAAAGTATTTATGAGATTTTTCTCTTTACCCTCTTGTCACTCTGGAAGGCAGCAGCGTGAGGATGTGATGTCTAGCACAACCACAGCCATGTTGTCACCGTCAGGAGATATGCATCCAATGAAAAGATACCACATCTGATGGAGTCAAAGGATAGAAACCCCCTGATGTCTCACTGAGCTGAAGAACCGACTCTCAGAACCACCTGTCTCTAGACTTCCTGTTTATTAGATAATGAATGTCTTGTGCCTGAAGCCAGTAGTTCTGAAAGTGACATACCTAGACCTGCATCAGCATCACTTGGGAACTTATTAGAAATACAAATCCTTGACTTACTGAACTAGAGATTCTAGGAGTGAGGCCCAGCAGCCTGGGCTTCAATAAGTCCTCCAGGTAATTCTGAAGCAAGCTAAAATTTAAGAACCACTAGTTTAAGCCATTGTTGTGGTTTGGGTTATTTTCACTGTGGTGTGAGTTATTTTCAGCTAAATGATCCCTAACTAATCCAAGCAAATGTGTCAAGTTTCAATATATGTGACCTCTGTATCACTTTATACACAGAACTTTCTTCTAACAATACCCATCTCTGTGTTGTTACTGGGCCATGATTTACTCACACTGCACATAAATATCCAGAGAAAATGCATGGTCTCTATTTCTATACTAAATATATTTCCCACCAACCCCTACTCTGCTAAATGGTGTGTGCATCTCAAAGCAGCCTGTCAACCTCTTGGACTTTTCTGATGGAAACAGAATCTTCTGATTTCCCAGCCTCTTTAGTCATAATGCTTGGTCTCTCTCAACATTCCCCTCCTGAAGGTGGGTGGCTCTTGTGACATTTGGCAATGGGGTGAAAGGCTCCCCTTGTCTCTGGTGCCTCATCCATCTGGTCACATGCTTCCTTCTGGCATTATGGCTCGATTTGGTGGTTGGTGCAACCCAAAGTCCTGTTCCTCTTGCCTTGGCCAGTGTCTTGTGGTGCTTTCTGTCAGCCACTTGCCCTGAAGTCTGTGGTTGGGTTGCAGGGTTGGATCTGTTATCCCTGGAGGTGCCACACCCTTCATGCTGTGTCTATCCTCTTCTCAGTGTTACATCATCTCTCCCCAGGAGATTGATTGGCTCAAAGTCCCCTGTGGATCATGACACTAATAATTCAGAAAAGCTAAATTTCATCTTTGCCTTGTTCTGAGCCATGGAATTCGCATTTCCAGTCTATTCCCAGTTGACATAGAGAATTTTTTCAGATAACCTTGTTTTTAAGTGTTTAGAGTCTTCACTCATCTAACAGACCAAAGACCCGACATAAGTCTGAGGCAAATGCATTTCTCAGTGGACATTTAGCAATACCTGGAAATATTTTAAGTTGTCACCACTCGGGAGCAGGGAGAGGCATCTACTGTGTAGAAGCCAGGAATTCTGCAACACATCCTAGAACACTGGAAAACAGTAGTCAAGACTCCATCACCTAGTGTCTGTGCCCTGTATGGTCCCTTTTCCTTTGATTAGGGCAGGACCTGTACATGTGCTGGGATATCGCTCCTGTGATTATGTGACTTTACATGGTAAACGGAACTTCAAAGATATAACTAGGACCCTTAATCAGTTGCCTCTGAGTTAAACAAAAGGAAAATATCTTGTGTGGCCTCACGTATCAGGTGAACCTTAAGAGACATGAAGCAACAGCAAGCATGCTCCTGTGAGGCCTGAAGAAGCAAGCAGCCGTGTTGAGAACTTCCCCATGTGGGGCACGTAGGAGCTGAGAGCAGCCCTACCCAACAAGCCAGCGAGGTAAGAATCTGCAGGTATGAGGAACTGAATTCTGCCAACAATCTGAATGAACTTGGAAGAGGACCCAGAGCCTCAAATGAGAATCACACCAACCAAAACTTTGATTTTTTTTTTTGACCTTGAACTGAGAACCCAGTCAGGCCACACACATGGAAACTGGGAGACAATGATGTATGTGGTTTTGAGCCACTAATTTTGTGATAATTTGCTGAGTATAATAAAAAATTAATAATACAAATATATAAGACAGCTGCCCTAAGAATTATCCATCCAAAATGTCAACAGCGCCACTGTAGAAAAACCATTCCCTTGAGGAAAAATGTGTTCTCCATGCCTCTTCTCCTCTGCATCCCTAAAGAGTAGAAAGGAGACACTTCCAGGCATCTCACCTTCTCAGCTCTTACCTTGCATAAGATTCTATTCTAAGTCTGCAAAGAATGTAAAGGAAGACAGGAGCAGGAAACAGGTATCCAGGAGGCTTTGGAAAAGACCAGAGTGTCCCAGAGGAAGGATGTTCCAGGAGGTGAGGCACCTGTAAGCCAGGTTTGGAGGAGGCCGGGGAGATCCGGGTAGACTGAGTATTCAGCTTTGATGTGTGGGGTGCAATGAAAACGCGTCTTCTTAATCCCTGTGACATTATTGGCAGCAGCTTTCTTCCTTGCTCATGCTGTGTGACGTTAGATTTGCTTCTGGTGGTAAGTACTGCAAATGACAGAGTCCAGATGTCAGTAAAAATGAGGATGAGAACAAAGACTTCCCTGCTCGCATCTCATGGAATTAAAAATTTTTTAAAAAAACCTGTTGGTGTGGGTATTATGCTGTCAGTTATTATTATTTTATGAGAGAGGAAATTAAGGCTAACACATGTTTGGCAATTCCCCAGAGTTATTCAGCTAATAATTAGCTAAACAAGGATTTAGACTTCAGAATACTTCCCAGTGCCTCCTCCTATATTTTGGAGATCTGGAGGTCCTCAGTGCCACCTGTCACTACTTCCACAAAGATTCCCATACAGCAAGATTACTCCACACCAGCTACATTAGAATGACCCAGGGAGCTGCTGACAAAACATCAAGGCCCTGGTTCCTGCCCTGCTCCTCCAACCCTACCTCTGAATCCCAGAGGATCCAAGTTCATTGCACTGAAATGTGGTCCCAGGACAAGGAAGAGCTCCTAAATGATTCTAATGTGCACCCAGGCTTAAAAACTACTACTCAAAACTACAATTCCCTTTAGTCCATTATGACACGTCTGGGTCCACTGGTTTCCCTGATATTTGTTTTCAAATGGCTCCTCTTCTATCAAAGGGTGAGTGCACCTACGTATTTATCATTCTAAGGGCCTGGGTTGGTTTGTGGTTTGTTTCTTCCAGCAGGGAGATTACAGCAGAAAAGTCTTCGTGAAGAGAGAAGCCTGTAGCATCCAGCGGCAGGCCAGCACTCTCCAAACAGCTCCCTGGGCATCTGCTCACTCTTACCCTGTTTACTCTTGCTCATGAACAATGAGAAACTGCTCTTCAACTTACCACTTGTGACGGCAACATGTTGAGACTGTCTTTTCTCCCATCTCTCATCTATGTAAATATTTAAAATGCACACAAGAATTTATTCTTAATGCATATGTTCTCCCCTTTTGCTGTTTGGAACTTTATCTTATTTTTCCCCTCTCTGCAAAGGACTGGGGAGAAGATTGATGAACGTAAAAGTCCCTTCTCCATGCTTACAGGGAATATGAGGTACTTGTTTTGTTTTACATTCATCATGATTATTTCATTTAACCATGTGAATGAATTACAGCATTCTTTGTAATCGAACCGATCAAAAACAAAGCAAAAGTACATTTATCTCAAAATAACCAACAATAGACACTATTTTTCACAGTCATACAAAGCTTTGGAAATTGGCTGCCCAAATAACAAAAAAAGAAAATCCCAGACCCGCAGCCCACATCTGGAAACTCCCTGCTATCTCTGCCTCTCTGTAATGTGGGGGCCCCATAAACCCATGGACAAGTCATCCAGCCAGGACTCAATCCACAAAAGAAGCCCAGTCCCACCACATGCTGCCCTCCTTTGTTACATGCACCCCAAACCTTATGAACAGGTTTCATAGGTATAATCTCCATCTGGTAATTTTCATGAAACATAAGAAATCAAGGGAGGTCAATTAAGAAAATAATAATAATAATTGATGTTAGTGTAACCATGAAAAGGTATCAGAATTAAAAATCTTTGCAACATCTGTGGCAAGTGAATAATGAGGAAACTGAGGCCAGCAGAAGACACTACCATGTGAGGGACAGGACTGGTGAGCAGCAGAGTAGAGACCTCAATTCAGATAGTCTGATTCTGACCTCGTATGTCATGCGCCCTTCCAGGAGTAAAGAAAACAGTGTGAGGTACAGATGTGAGGTACAGAAGTGAGCTCAGTCAGTGCCTTCTGCAAGCATTGCAGGCACGTAGAACTAAACCTGGAGGAGAAAATGTCCAGGCAAAAGTTTTCCTTTAAAAAAGATATGCACTGGGCTCATTGGTGGAGATATTTGCTCTGAACAGGCCTCATAACGAATAACCAGGGCTTCCACTTCCAAGGGGTGCTGTGGTTACCCACTCTTGGGTCCTCAGGGCCTCCCGGGCTAGCCTCAAACTTCCTCGTCTCTCTTTGTCCCCTGGCTATGTTGCCACCTCCTCTCTGGCCACCACCTCCCTCCACTCAGCTGCCCCAGGGCTGTGGGAGTCCTCTGCCATGAATCTGGAAGCTCCAGGCTGTGGGAGTCATCGGCCATAACCCTCCCTAAGATGTGTCTATGACATCAAATCACCCTGGGGACAGGCGTTCCCAAACTTTCTCAGTTCACAGGAATTTTTTATCTTAATTTTTTTTTTCAAAATCCCCCTAGGCCAAAAAGAATACTGAGTAGTTTCATTTACTTATTAGTTAATAAGATCCAAAATACTTAGTAGTAGTAGTTCATTGGTGTACAACAGAGGTAACTCTTTTCCTAGAGCATTAAAAAATATTTCATGGCACACCTGGGGGCTTAGTATGGCCCTCAGGTAGCTCAACACACAGGCAGGAAAACACAGTCCCTAAGAAGTTACCCTACCACTGTTTCTTATAGATTTTTTTTTTTTTAACGATACATATCTCCATCTTTCCAGGTACATGTACAACCTACTATCCAAGGTTCAGACAAAGTAGGTAGGGGAAGCACAGGAATCCATATTTCTTAAGCTCCCTGTGGTTCTGATTCACAGGCAGGCTTGGGTGCCTCTGGCTCATGGGGTGACCGCCAAGGGGTGTTGTGTGACCTTTGGCTGCCTCTTCTGTGTCCTTGGCTGTTTCTCTCAAGGCATCCTGTGAAAACCAAGGTCTGTCAAGCAGCCTGCTTGTGATGGAAGGAAAATTTCAGAAGAAAAAGGCAATGAAATGATTTTTCAAATATATTTTACAAATTTGAAATGTGAATTTAGTTCTGACATCCACAGATCCCTTGTTTCTTAATTGTCCTAACTTTCTCAACAATTATGCCACGCTGCCTCGGATAATACGGAGCTGACGGGATACAGTTTATCTCAGTTGTGGGGTTTCTATCCCTGTTCTGCTTTTGAGTAAAATTTCTTTTTTCTTCTTTTGTTATCATTAGGCCACATTTTCCCTGATATATAAACACAATTTGTTGGTTCAAAGTAGCCTTCTACAAGTATAAAAGTGATGTTTTAAAAGTAATATGAATGATAGAAAGCAGAATAATGTAAACATAATCAGTGAAAGAAACTAAAAACAATACTAACTGTAAATGTGTGTGTACTAAAATAAGTGAATCTATAAGTATGTTTTGTTTGTTCGATAGGAAAAAAGGAAAGAATGGATATGACATCTGATCATTGAGTCCTGTTGTCAGACACCCGTCAGCCCTGTAAGCAGTCTATTGTGAAGTTTTGTCAGGTAACATATTCTGAAGAAATCAAAACTTTTGTATCATTTTCAAAACAAGTCCAATAACATCTCTTGGTTTCGGCAACTTCACCTGCACCCCAACCAATATGTAGCTTCTGATTTAAATTGTGGACTAAACTGTACAAATCACCCAGCCCAAGTTACCTTGTAGATAAGATACGAGAGACTGAAATGACTTAAAGTCAAAGAACTGATGATTGCTCTGGCCAGCAATAACACTCAGATCTCTCTCTGTCCCACCCTCTGCCCTCTCTGTGTGTTGAATATATAGTAAAATAGTCCCAGCCTATCTTTTCATATTTACTAATATCATCTTACCCAGGGATGTGATCACATGACTCATATCCCTGCTGCCCAATGAACTTGGAGAGGTCTGGTAAGATACAGTGGTTGGCAAACACAGGACCTATTGGGACAGAGGACAGTCTTCACAGGAACTCTTAGCCCTTCCAGCCTACCCTTCGCTATTTGTTATGGATTACCTATTAAATGTCCCCCAAAATCTCATGTGTGAGACAATGCAAGAAGGTTAAGAGGAGAAATAATTGGGTTATGAGAGCCTAACTCAATCAATGAGTTAATCCCCTGATGAGGTTAACTGAGCGGTAACTGAAGGCAGATGAGGTGTGGCTGGAGGAGGTGGGTCATTGGAGGCGTGCCTTTGGGGTATGTTTGTATCTGGAGAGTGGCGTCTCTCTCTGCTTCCTGATCGTCCTGTGAGCCCCTTCCCTCCACCACACTCCTCTGCCCTGTTGTTCTGCCTCACCTCAAGCCCCGAGAAATGGAACCAACTGTCAATGCACTAAGCCCTCTGAAACCATAAGCCCCCAAATAAACTTTCCCTCCCCTAAATTGTCTTTGTCAGGTCTTTTAGTCACAGTAGTTAAAAAGCTGACTGAAACACTCCTCTTCTAAGTGATGCAACTTGGTTTCTCACAGAAGGCTCACTGTGTGCCGTTAGCAACTGGAGAGACCCTTGGCATCCTTCGTTTGAATTTACCTTTGGATACATATTAGATGTATCCAGCATTCAGCCCGATCTCCTTTAAAACTACCGCTCTGGAGCTTTTGTAAGTAGATTCAGAGTCATGCACAATGATTCATACATTTGTATTTTCCCTTAGAAACTGCTGCAGCGGTCACTGGAGAAGTGGAAGCCAGAGTCCAAATAGAGCAGGCAGCGTTAGCGGTCATGGCTGATAATAGGTGACATTCCCAATAGATCAGGTAGGAGACCATGTGACATGGGGCACATGTCATGAAGCCCTTGATCAAATGACTGTTCGGCTACAAGATAAAGCAGGTGGCAGTTTATTTGTCCAGGGAGAGCACTGTGCTGGAGAGCAACCCAGCAAGTCATCGCATTCTTCAAATCCATAAGTTCTAAAGCCTCCCTCTGCCTCCCCTTTCCAGGGGTAAACTCACTCCCCCTCACCAGTCACCAGAATAAGGTATATTAAGGTACTTTTCCTTACTTGCAAAGCTCAGTGGATTGTTAGTTACCTGAGGCCTACCTAATCTGAAAGCCTTCCTTATAATTTTAGATTTCTTTAAATTTACATAGGCAACAAGAGTTCATCCAAGAAACCTAAGGTTTAGTTTCAAAAACTCATCTGAGCCAAACAAATAATTTCACATAATAAAACCTGGTACTCTTTCCCACAAGGTACTAACTCTTGTTTCCTACAAGGCACTTTCTATACCTACTCTTTCTTCATATGCAAGTAGAACACACTGGGCTAGCTGATTTTCCACTTTACAGCTGATTAGAAGCATTAAAAATGGAATTGAGGAAGTCAAAGTTGATCGAACCAGGCATAATTAGACCAACAATCTCACATCAAGGGAGAAGAGGAAAAAATTAAAACAAAAGATTAGGAGAATCGAAAGCACAATTCATTGAACCATTACCTTTTAGTGTAATGCCCAGTAACCAAATATTCTTCAATGGCCCAAAAGGCACAAGATTTTATATAACACCAAATGATTTATGTGCTTAATAATTGCCTGCATAAAAGTGCTTGATTTAGTTGCATTGGCAAAAAAGAAAAAAAAAGGTGAAATGTTCTTATCATTCAACAATGAAATAACCATGAGTAAATTATAAATACTCAGGCAACTGAATATTCTACAATATTTTAAGTGGCATAATAAGGACATTTAAAAAAATCAAAAAAGTTTCCAAAAACAATTTAAGCCATGTCTTACATATTATTTTCATGAGAAGTGTAATAGATTTTAGAAAGACATTGCCCAATATAGATGAAGGTATGCTGTTCAAAGAAATAAGTTTTGATTCTCTAGAAAATTCAGTAGTTTTTTTTCCAAAATGCGAGATCTATAACACTGTCTTAGCATAAATAATGCTGTGAACCTACCACAAAGAACTTTGAAATCATTTTCTTAGCTCTCTTAAATTCATAGTGACAAAAATCATAATTGTCTTCATCCTAAGTAGAAATTAGGATTTAGTATTAATCACAGCAAAGATGACTTTTCCTTTGGAAAACAGAAAGTCTAATAGATGTTTCAGCCGGAGCTAAAAACCAGTGGAAGTTCCTTTACACAGTGGGAGTGAGAACGGAGGCAGTCACAGGCTGGTGTCTACAATCACAACCAGGTATTACTCCGCTACGAGCAGGAGCTTCACAGTGTCTAGCCCCCACATGGGTGTATTTTAGAACTAGGAACTGGAATACATGAACACTCCAGTTGTGTTCTGCATCATCCACATTTATTGCTAATATTTACCCAGGAGTTATATTTAAAAGACTTCAAACTAGTACAGCTCAGGCACCAATCAAAATGAAAATAAACTTCATTCCAATGGATACAGATTGTGAAAAAAAATGGGTAGATCTGTACCAGTGCATAACTGGCTAAATGTGCATACCATATTAATCCCAAAATATAGATGATGTGATTTTATGTGTAGAAAAACCTAAATGCTCCATCAAAAAGGTGTTAGAATGTATAAGTAAATTCAGCAAAGTTGCAAGATGTAACTAATACGGTGGTATTTACCCATATTCCCAGGGACTCAAAGATTGGGGTAGAGGATCACAAGTTCAAGGTCAGCATGGGCAATTTAGTGAGATAAATAAAAATGAAAGTGAAAATGGCTAAGGATATATCTCAGTGGGAGAACACCCCTGGGTTCAATCCCTAATACAAAAAGAAAAAAAGAAAAAGAAAAGAAAGAAATCAACACAGAAAAAAAAAGCAATAGTTTTACACAAATAATGAACAATAGCATTTTTATATTTTAGATACTAGCAATGAATTTGCTAAAAATAAATAGATCAAGAAAGCAACCTCATTCACTGTAACTATAAAAAATATTTACGGTCAACTATAACCAAGTGGAAGAATTGTACAATAAAAATTATTATAAAGTCTTGATACAGGAAATTTCAGAGGACACAAAAAAAGGACATGCGACCCACTCCTAGATGAGAAAAGTCAATAATGTTAAAACAATGACATTGTCCAAAGTAATCTATAGATTTAATGGACCTCCCAACAAAATACTAAGGACTTTGTTCACAGATTTGGAAAGAACAATCTTAAAATCCATATGGAATCATATAATACTCAAAATAATCCTTAAGGAGGACCACGGGAAGCATCGCGCTACCTCATTTCTTTACACACCACTGCACATCAGAAGCTTCTACCCAGCAAAGGAAATGATCCACAGAATTAAGGGACAGCTGCAGAGTGGAGGGAAATAATTCCGAACCATTCATTTGTCAAGGAGTTAATATCCAGAATATATAAGAACACATAAAAGATCTAATTAAAAATAAATGGGCTAAAGGACTAAACAGACCCTTCTCAAACACACACACACACACACACATGACCAACAAGTAGATGAAAAAATGTCACATGTCACTAATAACCAGGCAAAGGCAAATCAAAACCACAATGAAATACGATCTCACCCAGTCAGAATGACTTTCATCAAAATGACCCCCCAAAAAAATGCCAGCAAGGATTCAGAGGAAAGGAACTTCTTTTATCTTGTATCCCACTGTTGGTGGGAATATAAATGAACATACCTTTCTGAAAAATAGTGTGGAGAGTGCTAAAAAAATTTTTTAAAAAACTAGAATTAAAACGATCACATGGTCCAATAATTCCACTACTAGGTATATATCCAAAGAAAATTAAATCATCCTATCAAAAAGATACTTGCACACCCACATATATTGCAGCACAATTCACAATATCTAAATTTTGGAACCAGCTCAGATCATCTTCAGTGGATGAGTAGATATAAAAAAATGTGGTGTATTTACACAATGAAATATTATTCGGCCCTTAAAAAGAATGGAATCCTGTCATTTGCCGAATAACGGATGGAACTGACAGTCATTGTGTTAGAAGAAATAAGACAGACCCAGATTGACAAATACCACATATTCTCATTCATTTGTAGAAATTTATAAGTCAATCTTGTGTAATGGAATGGAACAGCAATCACTAGAGACTGGGAAGTGGAGGGGACTGAAAGGAGAAAAGGGAATTCAATAAAGATCAACAAAACAGAAAGACGGAACTAGTTCAGTTTTCTGTAGCACTGTAGGGTAACTATAACTTAAAACAATCGATATTTCAAAATGACTAGAAGAGAAGAGTACAAAATTCCCAGCACATAAAAAATGGTTAATGTTTGAGAAGATGAAAATACTCGTTGCCCCAACTGGATCATTGCACACTGTGTACATGTATTGAATTTCCACTGTGTACTCCCATAAACTTCTACCAATATTATGTCTCAATTGTTAAAATAAATAAAACTATGATGGCTGGGGATAGGGGTCAGTAATAGAGTGTTTGCCCAGCATTCCACATGGCCTTGGCTCAACACCCACACTGAAGAATATATGCATGTGAAATACAGCTATATTTTCCCTATATCTTTTTTGGACAAACTCATTCTGGTGAGTTCTCTTTTATTTTCCCCTAATCCATAACTATTCTTCTCACATGCTTTCCTATCAACATTTAAACAACATTCCAAAACAAGCGTATGCCAAAAAGATGCTAGTGATAATTATAAGCTAATTAAATGATCTAAAAGAAGTGGACAAATTTCTAGACAGACACAAACTATTAAAACGGACTAAAAAGGAATAAAATGTCTGGGACTAGGCATGCAGGTAGTGGTAGAGCCGTTGCCTGGCCTAGGTGAGGCCCTGGGTTCAATGCCCAGAAGGCTTCAACAGATGCACAAAAAGCATTTGTTAAAAATCTAAGGAACTATAGTGATAAAAGCACTCAACAAGCAGGAATGTAAGTAATCTGCTTAACTGATAAAGGGCACATATGAAAAAGTCAAAATGAACACCAAACAGTGGGTAATTATCAAAAATTTCCCCTCTAAGATCAGGAGTAAGACAAAGAAACCTTCTCTTGCTCTTCTGTCTAATACTGTACAGGAGGTTCCAGCCAGGGAAGATACGCAAAAATAAATAAATAGAAAGCATCTAGATTTAAAAAGAAAGAATTAAAACTCCCTCTGTTTGCTGATCGCATGATCTTAGCACCTAGAAAATTCTAAGGAATCCACAAAAACCCAATCACCTAATAAACAAGTTCAGCTATGTTGCAGGATATACAAAAATCAGTTGAATTTCCACATATGAGCCCTAAACAATCTGAAAATGAAATTAAGACAAGAATTCTATTTGCAGTAGAATCAAAAATAAAAATACTTAAGAAAAAAATTTTTTTAAATAAGTGCAAGAGTTGTACACTGAAAATGCAAAACATTGCAAAAATCTGAAAAAGACAAATGAATGGAAAGAAACCCCTGTGTTCAACACAAGTAAAAATATAATATTGTTAAGATGGCAATGCTTTGCATGTTAACCTACAAATTCAAAGCCATGTCAATTAAACTGTCAGCACCCTTTTTGCAGAAATTGACAAGCAGATCCTAAAAGGTCACACTTCTCACTTTTTAAACTTACTAGAAAACTATTTACTACAAAACTACAAGATTGTCACATAAGGATAGACTATGAATTAATATGATAAAAGTGAGAGTCCAGAAATAAACCCTTACAGTTATATATAACCCTTTTAAAAAAATCAAGAAAATTCAGTGGGAAAAAAATGGACTTTTCAACAAAAATGCTATCACAAGTGAACATCTCCATGCAAAAGAACAAAGTTGGGTCCACAGTTCACACAATATACAAAGTTTAAAATTGAATCAAAATCAAAATTTAGGAACTAAAACTATAAAACTCTTAAAAGAAATGATAGGATAATTATTTTATTGTGATCCTGGGCTTCTTCATATATCCAAGAATTATCCCCTTGCCTGAAAAATCAGTTTTAGATTCTTCTCCGAGATTATCGTGTCTTTTGATTTTATCAGAGAGGTTTATCCAAGTACTGATGTTTTTTTTTCAATGTAGTTAAATTTAATTTAGTACTTTTTATTGCATATAAGCACTTTGTAACATACTTAAAAAGGCCTTCTGAATGCTGAAATTATTAAAATATAAAATAACAATGAGAGGAGATTGCTTGATATTCACCATTATCTGTTTTGCTCTACTCCTATAGTGAAAAAATGAACTTGAGCGAATGAACACTTAGCTCAAGACTACATTTCCCAGAATCCCTTGCTTCTAGGCATGGCCTGTGGTAAGTAGTGGTCAATAGAAGACAGGAAAATACTTGGAACTTCCAGAGCATGCTCCCTTGGAGCAGGAACATAAATGTACCCACAAACTAGGATCAGTCCTGCAGGGGAGACATTCAGATGGAAGGAACCTGGGTCTTTGGGAGAACATGATTGATCAAAGCTAAACACCACACTAAACCATTCACTCCAAGATTTCTATTTTGAGAGAGAAAGAAACTTCTATTTTCTTTAAAAACTATATTTTCTGTCTTATTTGTTATGAAAACTAAGAATTAAATGCTGTTTTCTTCTACCACCTAAGTTTGGGATCAATCCAGAATTATTCTAGGACAGATGTGAGCTATTGATCCCAACGCAGAACTGCTTATTTCTAAATGTCTATAATTGCACAAGAATCCATTTTTCCTTCAGAAATTTGACCTGTATCATTTATTAAATAAATCTGTGGATTTTCTGTTCACGTGCCTATAGTCCATTCTCCTTCTGTGAGGTCTTAATAGCTGTCTTACAGCACTATGGCCTCATTTTGCTTTTAATCTTTCACTCTTCCTAGCTATTCTTGTCAATTATTTTCATGAAACATAAGAAAGCAAGGGAGGTAAATTAAGAAACTAATAATAATAATTGATGTTAGTGTAACCCTGAAAATGTATCAGAATTACAAATCTTTGCAACATTTAATTTATAAATTCCAATATAACACCCAACAAAAATACCTATATTCTTTTTTAATTGGAAAAATTTATCTTAAATTTTATAGATCTATTCTTCAAAACAACTACACATTTTTTAAGTACTAGAAGCTATTCTTCAAAACAACTACACATTTTTTAAGTACTAGAAGATTCACTTGATTCTTTTTTGGATTTCTTTTTTTTTTTTCTTTTTCTTTCTTTTTTAATAGTGTGCTCCTCCTCTCCCAAACCTCAATCTTTGGGTTTCAATTTCTTCTTTTGTCTTAATCATTTTAAACATACTTAGTTAATATACTTTTATATATTTCCATTGTGTGTATGTTACTTCTACTACTCTAGACTCCAAGATTCCCTCTCTCACCAATTTAGATTATATCATTGCTTAGTAAGTTTTGTTGGTAATTATTAAGGCGTTTCTGCTGTAAAAATTTCCTCATTCTACAGGTTACATCTACTTCTTCTAGTAGTTTCATGAATAAATATCACTGGTCCAATTCATTTGCATATTACTTTTTTATTGGCAGCCTCAGATTACACCAGTTGGGCATTTTAATTCTGTCTGAAACCTCTTCATCTCTTACCTCAGAAAGTTTACAAACAATAGGATTTATTTCAAAACATTCTTCTGAGGTGTAGAATGAAAGACAGAGCATAGATTTTGATTTTGTTGTGTTTTTTTCAATTAAATGCTTTTAGATAAGACAGGTGCTTTTCAGAAATCCAGGAGGAGAGGGGAGAGAGGTTGGGGGTGGGGGAGAAAAAGAAGAAGAAGAAGGGGAGGGGAGAGAAGAGAGGATCCCACAGTGTGGTGGCACCCCCCTCCTCCATGGAAAATCTTAACTAAGCCTCACCAGAAATCTTCACCATAATTGATTTTAGGACTATCAGCAAAAGAGTCTCTACAAAAGAGTTCAATGTGGGTAAACTTCCTATTTTCCCGTTGCTGTATTTTACTTGGCCACCGGCCTGGAGCTTATCAGCACTCCAGGTGCTGAACACCCCTTTACTAGTTTTTCACAATATTTATCCAGTACAGTAGTTTGTAAGAGTGTGTTTGCAAATACAAAGTGTAATTTAAAAAAAAAAAAATCTTTTAACCAAGCCTCTGGCCTTGAGCTGGAGCTTCACAGAGATGTCTACATTTCTGTAACATCTGGTAACAGCTAGCAAAGGAAGGAAAGAAAGGAGAGAAGAACCTCTCCCCTTCTCAGGTGTTGTCCTTGAAGGGTTAACTTGCACAGAACAGTGAAAGAAAAACCTGCTTTTATGTGAACTTCTACAGACTATAAACTTCTGAGCCTTTCCCCTTATACTCTGAGTATAAAGTTCTGAAACTCCCTGAACTCGGGGTTCAGGGGACTAGTGGATTACAGCAAAAGCTGTGCCCTCTGAACCTGGCTGCAGCCAAATAAAACTGTTTCCAGCTATCTTCAGTGCTGTGCCGTGCCTCGTCTGTCCCCTCCAACAACAGAGCTGTGTCTGTGCTGCCTTATGCTGACCCATCCTGGAGTTTATGGCTTATTGCTCCTGTCTGCCCCAAAAGAAGTTAAGTCTTTGCCATATAATATGTTCAAGAAACACCTCATACCAATCTGCTGGTTCTGAATGCAATTTTAAGATTTCCTTTCATTAAGCTTTTAATCTGGACTCCAAATTATAGAAATTATTTCTAAATAATAAGAACTATATACTTCATTAATTTCATGTGAATTTCTTATTTCCTTTCCATGGCCTTGACCCAGCTTCTGGAAAACCTATATTATACCTTTGCACACTATTTTCAATCTTCTTACATTGACTTCTTTTAACCCTGCTCCCACTCCAGGCTTCTCGTCATGTCTCGTCTATATTTTCAAGCCATAGCTTAAAAATAGATTCCCTATGAAATGCTTCCTGCTGCCCCTCCTGTCAGCCATTTTTACTACTTGTTTGCATTTACATTCCTTTTGTGTCTAATTCTCTTACACATGGCACATAGTAGGTTCTCGATCTTTGTTTAGTGAGTTACTGAATGAATGGAGTCATGTCATTTAATTGAATCATGATGTCCCTGAGCCTTAAGACACAATTAGAACATTGACATGAGCAAATAGGCTTAAGTTTCCTTAACAGCAGTCTTCACCCTTGACCAGTCAGGCACTTCCATAACTTTTTATGAGACAAGTCAGATTTCATGTGGAACGGCTCTGTCATTTCTTCACCACAACTGGAAAAAAGCACCACTCCTGAGAACTGCTGGTGGCATTATTCTGAGTTTAAATAACAATATATTTCCTTGGCATTGAAACATCCATTATCCTGGGCTTGCTATGGCTGTCTAAACATTTGCACTCAATTGCTGGTGTGTGCTCGCCCATTTCCTACTGCATTCTGTGGAATGGGAGAAAAAGAACAACACCTTTTGAAAACCTTTCTCCTTTCTATAGGTGAGAAGTTTGTCTCTGTCACAGATGTAGGACAGTGTGAAATCAAAATGAGACTTTTTTAGATTCCCATTCTATGAGTTAAATGACATTTCCATGATTTTCCCCTAGAGAATTATCCCAAACTTTACACACACACACAAAAAAAAAATGTTTATTTTTTCCAGAATACTAATTAGTTCTAAGTCTGCTGTCCTAGCACAGGAAAGGAGAGTTAGATTAACCAGTGGCCTCTAATGCTTAGAATTGTGGTCTTTGGGCCAGCAATAATGGCATCTCCTGGTACCAATCAAGAAAGCAAAATTTGAGATCCCATTCCCAAATTCCTCCATCAGATCTTTGCTTTACCAAGAACCACAGGTAGCTTCAATGCATGTTAAATTTTTGTAAACACTGCTCTAGTGTCCCCTTTCTCAAACTTCTGATCAACACCCATTACATTGAACTATAAGTGTTTGCCTTCCCACTCAGACCATGGGCCCAAACTGACTTTCTCTTTTATGCTATGATCCATCAGGAAGCTTTGAGCTTCGAGCTTCAAGTAAACACAAACAAGCATGCATGAGGGGGTTGCAAGGTTAATCCATTAGGAGGGAGGCCCAGTTGAGCTCTCCAGGACCCAGGGATCCTTCCATCTTTCCTCTGAGCCACACTTGGCTTGGGTCTCCTTAGTTTAATTCCCTTCATTATCCTAAAAGTGCTTCCCAAGTTCTAAGCATCACATGTATCAACAAAAATATCAACAATGAAAATATCTATTTCACTATGACTGTTTTTGTGAATGAAGAAAATATTTTTCAGAATCCCCTCAGCTGACTCTCTCTTGTATCCCATTGGCCAGAACTATATCACATGACCTTATTGAACCAATCCTTAGCAAGAAGTACAGATCCTCCTTGATTGGTTTAGACCACTCAGTCTCCTTGTAGCTAATTCAAGGGCCTGCTCTCCTGAGACACATACAGTGGAACCTTGTACAAAATAGTGTTCAGTTAGCAAAGAAGAATGTGGGCAAGAGGTGGTGATGGGATGAGATGTTGGTAGTAGCTGAATTTTTAAGAGCAAAAATAATAATCCCAAGTAGAGGTTAACTAAGCAAAAAGAAATTTATCTTTTGTTGTTGCTGTAACTCAAAGGACGTTATTTACAACAGGCATATGGTGGAAATCGATAAATCTCAGTCCTCAATAACTGCCAGTCTCCCTGACTGCTCCCTCTTATCTGTTCCTGTTTTCCAGGCTCTCAGAAGCTGGAGTTCTGCTAGTGCTGCTAATGGGTCTCCAAGGCCTAGCCCAACAAACACCAGCAAGCTACTAGTCCAGACTCTGGCCACTCAGCCTAACAACTCATCCTATCAACAGTAAGCAAGAAGAAGGTAGGGATACTATGAACTAACTTCTTTGGTCAGACTTAATCTGCAATCAATCATTGCTATAGCAACAACTTTTAGTGTTTCAAGCAGACATTGCAAATGATGAGAGAATAAAAGGAAGGAAGAGGAGTCTTGCCTTCCTACCTTGCTCATTGTTTGATATTTAAAGAGTATGTGGATAATAGAAATTTAGAGATGTATCCATCTCAGCTATCAAATGCATAGATGTATCTACCTTGGAGATAGATGATAGATCAAAGTGTTCAGGAACAATGATACTCAAATATTAGTGCATAATGCATAAGCCTCATCTGCTTCAGGGTTCTAGGATGAGAGGGAAAGATTCAAATTCTTAGTATCCTTGGTGATTTTAATAAAAAGTGCTCTTTTAAATTATTGTTGAGGAGGCCAATCTGGTGGAACAAAGTATTTCTTTTCTTAATCCTTTGGAGAAATATTGCCCTGGTATCTGTTTGGATTAAGAACAAGGGTCATTTCCATTCCGATGCTACAACACACTATTTTTTACTAGAGCAGGTTATTCACCCGAATCCAGGCAAGCAAACCACAAATGAAAAAGAGAACATGTGTGAGTGTGTCTGTCTGTCTCTCTGTGTATGTGTGCAGCTTTTACAATAAGTTGTCAATTACCACAAGAGTGTAGTCTCTTGAAAAGAGCACTGGGTTCTCGTCACACCTCAGCCACCTGTGAGCTACCTGACATTGCTTGAGTTACAGCTTTTCTAGCTCTGTTTTCTCATCTATAAAATGGACATAATACCTAAGTTGCCTCACATAATTGTCTGAAGACTTAACTTAGAAAAAAAAATACATGAAAAACATTTTAAACTGGATGACAATATGCATATTCCTTTTCGTTGCTGACATAGAATTATTTCCCTGATGATATTGAAATTGTTTTAATCTTATATATTTTCTGTGTGCAACCTCACTAATAACATCCAAAATGCTATCCCTTCTACTCCCCCATGGCTTTTATGCACAGGGTGTCAAATGGGACTCTCTCCTCACGTGCCCCTCATAGGTAAGAAGAAAGCAAAGTTGGTGGCATTAATTTGCAACGTCTAAAGTCTGGAATCCAAGTTACCCTTTGAAAGACTCTTAAAAATCAAAGTAAAACACTTTTGACAAATATAATTTTAAAAACCCTGAAAACAAGAGATCCTTCCATTTCTGCCTCACTAACCTCACAAAGGAAAAGAAGAAAGCCTGCCAGACATACTATCTTATAAGCTTAAAGAAGACTTTCAACTGAGAGACAAACAAAATTATTCCATAAAGCATGAAGATAGAGACGTCAGAAATAGCCATAGAGCAGGCAGCTATTCTTTGCTGAATCAAAAATTTGCTCACAATGAGAAAGGTATCACCTCGACCTACTTACAAATAATTGTTCCTATCCTCTCTGGCAACACCTAACTATTTCCATGCTAATACATTCATTAAAATTGCTTTTTGTTTTTCTTTGCCATATGCACTACTGATTCCAACTCATTCTAGTTGGGGCAGAAATAAATGGAATTTGTATTCCAGGACCCCCCCGCAACCCCAGACTAACTCACATGGACCTGTCAATGAATGCAAGCATAACTTTGAATGACTATGCTGGATGTTCACATAGGAGAAAACTCAACTCAGAAAACAGTCTTGCCCTTTCATTTTAATTTAATGCTGACTGGCTCCTAAATGGGTCAAACACAAATCTCCTCCACCATGTTTTCAACAGAAATAATAGTACCGGGAGCTATCAGTAATAACTTTCTCAGGTGTAGAATAGTTTGGAGGGATTGCAATGCCCAAGGACCACAGAGGTATTTCGTGAAGATACACAACAGCCACAGTAAACTAATGCAAAACACCTGCTCTGGATGAATGTGGCAGGATTTATTTATCAGACAGTGAAGTCCATAAGTGCTTTCAGTGCCCATTTCCTTGTTTCTAGGTATAGAAACTTCAAAGCTGAACTTGCATGATTTGGATTCTAGTAGGCTTTATAATGGCTATCAGAAAATATTAGGTCCTGACACTGCAACAAATGCTACCTTCGAAGGAAAAAGACTCTTTTATTTCATTCTATTTTATTTTATTAGTGCATATTAATTTTACAGAAGAGTGGGTTTCATTGTGGTGCATTTGTACATGCATATAGCATACTCAGATGATATCTACTACCCCATCTCCCTCCCTTATCCTATCCTCCCTTCTCAGATCTCCCTCTGATCCCCTTCCTCTTCTCTAATAGCTCTCCTTCTACTTTCATGTCATCCTTGACCTCCTAGAGAGAAAATATATGATACCTATCTTTCTGAGTCTGGTTTATTTCACTTAACATGATGATCTCCAGTTCCAAATGACCTGATTTCATTCTTTTCTATTGCTGAATAATACTCTAATGTGCGTATGTACAGGAAAGGAGATCTTTACAGATGTGCTTACATTAAGAATCTTAATAGGGGGAGAAGCTCCTGGATTATCCAGGTGGGCTCCAAATGAACTCACAGGTGTCCTTATGAAAGAGAGGCAGAGGGAGAATATATGCGCATAGAGGAGACGGTGTTGTGAAGACAGAGGCACAACCAAGGAAGGCTGGTGGCCACCAGATGCTGGGAGAGGCCAGGAACAGAGTGTCCCCTGGAACCTCCACAGGGGACCCTGTCCTGGCAGTGCCTTGATTCCAGCCCAATACAACTAACATTGAATTTCTGGCCTCTAGAACCACTAGAGAACAAATGTCTGCTGCTTTAGACGACTTGGCTTGTGGTTGATTACAGTTGCCACAAAAAACTAATGGCATGAACCACATCCTTTCTTTTCCCCTTCCTCTCCAACCCCCTGGAGCCCGAACACAGATTCACTGTCCCTGTTAAACATACTCCCATCTCCGTGTTTCCTGGACCAGAGAACACCGCTCCATTTCTCTAAAATGACCCTAAGCATCCTCAAAGAATAATTCAAATATCACATTTTCCACATTGGAAGATGGAATTGCAATGTCCAAATGAAGTGCTTTTCCCCTTCATAATATATTTCCAAAAAAAAACAAAAACAAAGATAGGTTCATTGCTGGGTTTTTTTTTTGTTGTTGTTGTTGTTGTTGTTATTAAATTTTAACTACCTATGTGGGATATCCGGTCCACTCCTCCAGTTCCTAGGAAAATTTCCAGTTTGTTCAGTTCAGCTGAGCTATGGTACGAAGAGATGTCCTTTCAGACCCCAAGCCCCACACAAATTGACCCAGGCCTTCACCCTCTGGTCCTTGGGGCCTGCAAGGGTCTGAGATGCTGGGTGGGGACCCCCAGTGACAGGTCAATCGGATCCCCACATGGTGGGGTGGCATGGTACTAAACTGCTGCCCAGTTTCTTCCTGACACTGAGGCTGATGGTCCTGCTTACTCTCCCACCTCGAGGACTGCCCACTCTATTCTGTTCTGAGCAGCCCTTCCCACACCTTCACAGTCTCCTCTCAGCACGGGTCATCTTGCTTTTGAGAACAAACACCTAGGTGTCCCATGGAGGCACATAGTTTTTGTTCTGCCTTGATTTCTTATGCTTTTTAAAAAATATTAATCTTTTATTATATAAGCAAAGCACAAACATTATAAGAAAGAAATTGAAACAGAAGGGTATAAAATGAAATGTAAAATTTCCCTGTCTCTGCTCCTTTCTTTTTCCTCTCTTTAGGGTTGACAGTATCTCTAAAATCCTTTCAAATATGTTGTCTATTATCATTTATATGATATGCATATTTTAAAGGTTCTTCTTTTATATTTTCTTTTGGACTACGGCATACAAATCAGGAGTTCAAGAAAAGAGAGACATTATAAGGAGAATCAGGATTTAGAAACTCACCACCCAGATCAAGAGAGCATTAACACACCTCTGAAGGCCTCCTACGGCCCCTCAAATTGCATCCTCCTTCCAGACCCTTCAAAGACAGCCTGACTTTTCTGTGAATCATCCCTTTGTTTTGTTACACGGCTCTATTTGTTCACGGTCATCCTGGCCTTCTCTTTCTGGCCACTCTGTAGACCTGAACTTGAAATTAGGTTGGCCATGGCACTTTTTTGGCAAACGAAACTTGATCAGAAGAGACTGGGCAGAAATTTGAAAGGTCACTGCAAGCTCTGCTCGTTCTTCTTCGGCCGGCCTCTGGCCAGGCTCTGAATGACAGCTGTTCCATCAGCCGGGATTCTAAAATGAAGCCAGCAACAATGTGAAAGCAGAGCTACAATGGCTATTTCAAGACCTAAAGTTTGGGGATTGTTGCGATGATAGCAGAATGGAGCCTACTGGGGCCCACAGGAGGCCTGTGCTTCTCACTACAGACTCGTGCTGACCTAGGATGGGATTACTTCTCAATAAACCCATGTTAGTTCAAAATACCATTAAGTTAAAAATGCATCGAATGCATTGAGCCTACCGAACCCCATAGCTAAGCAACACAGTACACTGTGAAGTCTTGTAGGTTTCATGGCAATGAGTACAACTTCATGGAAAATAAGGTTCAGTTTCACTGCCTATTGTCTTTACATAGATGCAGGAAAATGACGCATACCCTCCTGTGGCTGTTCAATGTTATATTTTGAAAGTTAATCCTCATGGTGTGTGTAAAGTGAACATGTGGTGTGGTGGTTCATTCATTTCTGCCAAGGCATCATCTTCTGTTGCATAAATAGACTATGATTCATCCACTTCAGTATTGATCGACGTTGGTGGTCTCCCCTGCAGAAATGATCTCGGGGATGTTCCAGAGTTTCTCTAGTTGTAAACCTAAGTGTGGAATTTTATCTGAATTCCACACTAGTTCAACAGTCCATTTCGCTTCTACTCACTCTAACCTACACACAGAGGGAGTAATTTAAGGCCAGGATATTTGGCCTACATGTTGCTCTCACATAAAATTCCCTGAGCCTCAGGCAGTTCCACGCCAATGGATAGACGAGCATTTCTGTAAAGATGCAGTTAGTGACAAGACTAATAGCACTAGGGCTGGGGATGGCATCCCCTCACTCTTCATGGCCATTTGATAAACAGGGTTTCTCTTGAACCATTTACTTTAATTTTCCAAAGGGAGACGTGAGTCTCCTTCAACGATTTGTTTGTTCTTAATGCTCTGTTACTGTGATCTAAGGGTGTTTACTTTTCTCCAGACAAGTAAATTCCATCACATCTAACTTAATACAGTTAACTATTTATTTAGCAACTGTAATGAATGTGGAATATGCTGGACATTGCACAGGAGATTAAGGCACCCAAAACACACTGGCTCTATCAAAGCCACCACGAGAAAAGACTTAAGCCCCTCCATCTATGAAAAGCAATCCAAACTATTGTAGTCCTACATTACTGTAGGTGATCTGTATGCACAAGTTTTAGAAGAGTTAGGTCCTTAGCATCCAAAATCCAGACACTTGGCAACTTTGTCCATTTAGGGCTTGGCCAAGAAGTTAATCCACTGTAAAGGAGATGTCACAAAGCATATGCATTACAGGGAAGGGATTCCCTTCGTCCTCACTCACGGTCTTTTCACGTCCACAATTTTATTCAGTAACCATCCAGTTTAACATCTTACTATAACTCAGGGCTAGCACATAAAAAGAGGCAAGCAGGGTAACAAGGACAAGAACAGCAAGGGAGATGATCAAAGAACATGAAGTGCAGATAGACCCATGAAGACTTTATGCCTGGTGTACAGGGAAGAACTGCTCTTCATGAATAAGTCCTAAGGCCTTCCTGCATCTCATCGGAGACCAGGAAACAGCTGCATCTATTAACAGCCTGGTGCATGAGAGAAGAATCAAGCTCACTCTAGTCTATGTAAGGAGAAAAGAAAATGCACAAGAAAATGTTAAGGACTCCTATCTAAAGGGTCAAAGAGTGAAAACTTCATGCCTAAATCAACAACAGTGTTTTCTGGCTAAAAAAACTCAGGCACCTCATAACTACCACTTCCTACACTCTATCATGTGCCATGAGAAATATAAGCTTTCCTCCTCTGCCTCCAAGAAGAAGTTCATTATCATTATTAAATTGTGATTCCATGAGGTTAAGAAATTTTCTAAGTCACACATCATTACCCAGTTGGTCAGGGGTACAAATGCTTGTCTCTGACTCCAACATCCGTGCTGCACCCACATGGCTTTATTGATCCAAGACTCACCTTTCTAAAGATTATCAAAATGATAAAGTTTTTCTCTCTGTTTATTTCATAAAATTAGTAGGAAAGGGTTTAAGTTGATAACCCCGAATCTGTGTGTGTGTTTACATATTTGTCCTAGGGAATACTTAGATATTAAGTTGCTACTCTTTTTAATTTGTACCCACCATATGCCTTGGGCCCTGTGGAGGGACCTGTGAAGAAATCTTCCAGCTGACTCCTGAGTTCCCTGATCCAGTCCCTGGTTCAGATGCTGTGCGGGGACCAGGGGGACGGTCCACACCAGCACTTCTGGAAGTCACCCTTGGAGCAGAGAAGGGAGGGTGTCCTCCTTACAGCAAAACAGAAACAGAAGTTGCATCGCATTGGCTTATTTACTCCACAAATAAAGAAACCTCTGAGTTTTGCTCTAGAAAAGCAGTTTATGGAAGAGCTGGAGAAGAAAACGAAGCTCTTGGTTACACCTGGCAGCGTCCTGGAGGACGAAAGAAGGTCAGATCCCTGGAGGACACAAATGCATCTAGACGCATTCTTATGAAGAGTAGGGACAGAAATGAGGAGGAACCAAAATGCTCAGGAATCAAAATAAGTAATATTTTAATGCGATGCTCGAAAAAAAATTAAACCCACAATAAACAAAATATCACAACTTCAAATAAAGAGAGGATTGTATTTCAGAATTTTCCTTCTGTTGCAGGATCCGATGTGGCTTTGCACAACACCAACAGACAGTTAACAAAAGCGTTAAAGGAAAAGAAAAAGGGAGGGTGAGCCTACGGCTGCAGAAAGACAGAGATTTGGGAAATCATTTTTAAATTACAAGTTTCCGTAGACGGAGGAAACAATAATTACCTTCCTAGAGTCTTGTTAAGTCTGGAGAATCATCTGCTGCATGAAATAATAATTCTCAATTGTAACTCGGTTCAAAATAATCCCAGTGAGAGTCACGATCAAGTAAAGCAACTTCCATGTGCTGCCAGACTGCAGAGCCGTTCCAAGTTGGGTTGAACCAAGTAACTGACTTTTCCCCTGGAATATGGGAGAAGAAAAGGTGTGACAGTCCAGAGCCCAGACCCCAAGATATATCACATGTCTCCACTCACTTTCCGTGCAGCTTTGCATTGCCACGAAGACAGCATGTTGTGGGAACCCTGCTGGTCCCAGAAGACTTAGATCATATGAATCAAGATAGACTAAACCCATAGCCAAAGCCAAGCTGGGTCAACCATGTTGGGACTCTTGGAACTACCCATAGCAATAACTGACTGATACGTTGTCAACAAGCCAAAGCAGTTAGTCGTGTCTCAAATCTTCACGTAGATCAGCAATTCTCAAATCTGAGTACACAATAGAATTGCCTTGTCTGCATTTTGAAAACACCAGTGCCCAGGACCCACCTCAAATCAGTTGTTTCAGAATGTCCAGAGGCAGATCCTAGGCATTAGAATTTTTCAAAGCTCCTCAGATGATTCTAATGATGAAGGGTTCATAACATCAATGTAGCTAAAGATACTAAAATCACCTCTGACATGAAGAAGTACACCTGTATCCTCATTGGCTCTGGCTGGGCAATCCAGCCTCTTTGATGGATTGTGATGGAAGCTGCCTTGGATGGGCGTTAGCCTCTAGGATGATCATGCAGTAAGATGACTAGGTGCCTGGTGAGGCATAGAGAACCAAAGAGTTATGCTGAAATTTGTGTGCTATGGTGATATTTGTTAGGATACAAGTGGAAACAGATTCATCCATAAAACAGACTGGATAGAAAGTAGAAGTTAAAGTTAGAGCCAAACTAAAGGGGAAGGGCAGGGTTGATGAAACAGAGACATCAAAATCTAAGAGTTAAAAAAAAAGTCAAAATCAGAAGTCCCACAGCATTGGAATCTCCTGGGAAATGTAGAATCCCAGGCCCCATCCCAGATGTACTTCATCAGAACCTCAACTTTAGTGATAGTTCCAGGTCTCTGTAGGCATGTGCAAGTATTGAAAAACTTAGGTCCAGAAACACCATACATGTCCATCCATCCAGGTGGATGCATTCTCCTCTGCTGTGAGAGCACGTGACCTACCCAGGCACACAGGCATTGAGATAGGACAGAAAACGGCAGTGTTGATACAGCCAGATAACCCAACAGCTATTCCAAATTACTTGAATTATACATCTTATAAAAGTGAAGTTTAATAAACAAGAAATTCTGATTTTACTGGGGTGGGCCCAAGCATAGGTATTTTTTAAAGTTATTGAAATGATTCTGTATGAGCAGCAGTGAAGAATCATCGCTTTCTACAATTTAAAAAATGGAATTTGATCTGTTAAAAGATATGCTCTTCAACCGTGATGCTGGAAATAGTATTTACATATTAATATTTATGCTTTTTCGCCTTTATAGTGAAAGTTTGGTCGATAATGGGATTTCTACCTACAAAAGCTTAGGAACATCGAGATTAATACAAAAGAGTTTTCTCTGGCATTACACTGTCTATTTTCCAAGGGGAAAACAAAACAAAGTATAATCATATTGCTTAGTGTTTTGGTCAACAAAACAGAAATTCCTTCAGGTATTCCAAGTAGGAAGTAATTTAATACAGGAAGGTAAGTGATTATAAAATCCTGGAAGTGGTAAACGAATAAAGTTCAGTTAAAGCTATTGCTAACTCTCAAGTTTAGCATTAGCTTCCAGAGAATCAAGAAATGACTACTACTCTCTAGCCAGGAGTTGAAGGAACTCTGCTTCTGGTCACTGATGTGTGGATCCCCAGTGTGGTGATTTGCAGAGGAATATCTAGAGTATCCTTCAAGGTTTGGTAAATTCAAGCTACAGTTACAAATGACCATGCACTGGGTGGCTGATAGAGTTATTTCTCATGGCTCTGAGGGCTAGAAACCTGAGATCAGGTACCAATATAATCAAGTTCTTGGCAAGAGCTGTCTTCCTATTTATTTCTTCAAATGGCCCTCTCTTGGTTCATGCAAGAAGAGGGAAAGCAAACTTCCACTAAGGGTGCTAATCCTATTATGAGGGCTCCAACCTCATGATCTAATCACCTGCTATAGTCCCCATCTTCAAACACCATCACCTTGGAGATTAGGGCTTCAAATTTTGGGGGACAAAAACTTTCAGTCCATAGCAGTTGGCCTCCACAGGTAGAGAAATTACCATCCATGATCCCTTTCCCTTGCCAAAGCATGAAGAACTGCATCCTACTAGCAGAATCTAATCCAGAATCCAGTTGGCCAAGCGTTTTTAGAACATGAGGTTCCAAGCTTCCAAATATTGCAAAAAAATGAGAGAGCTCTTCAGCAAAGTAACAGTTTTGACAATGGTCAAAAAACAAAATAGTTTGAATGACCGTGTTGCTTTGTTAAAAACAAGTTAGCAAATGATATATTAAGGGCGAACATTTCACTAATAAGCAGAGGTTAAGAGCAGACTCAAGAGCCAGATGCCTGGGGGAAATGCAGGTTCAGTACCTAACTAATTGTATGAGTTGGGGCAAGTCACTTAGTTACTGCACTTCAAGATCACCATGTGTGAGATGGAGACAATAATGGTAACAACTACATAGCATCATCATGGAGAGTAAATGGGTTATACTCATGAAATACTTAAAAACTAAATCTGCATTTAAGTTAGCATTCAATAAATAAAGCCAAAGATGATAACAGTAAGACAAATTTTGGAATTAGAGGAATTTTTGCAAATTTAGTGATATGAATTGAGTGTCTGTCTCCCAAAAATTCATATGTTAAAGCCCTAACCCCTAGTGAGACAATGCTTGGATGTGGAGCCTTCAAGAGGTAATTAGTCTTAGATTAGATCATGAGAGTACAATCCACATCATGGACCTAGTGCTTTATTAAGAAGCAGAACAGAGAGTGAAAGAAATCCAGAAGAAAGGCCATGTGTGATCACAGCGAGAAGGTGGCCATCCACAAGACCAAATGATAGCAAATCTGTCAGCACCTTGGTCCTGGGCTTCTGAGACTCCGGATCTGTGAGAAATAAATGTCTGCTGCTTAAGCCACTCAGTCTGGCATTTTGTTAGAATAGACTGAACTCACTAAGACACATTTGTATAAAGTCTAAGGTAATTACTCCAAGAGAGTTGCAAGTGAGATAACATTGTTGCAGAGAACTGAGATCCACCATTCTGGATAGGATGGAAGCTCTTCAGGGCAAAAGATTTTCTCCTCAGTTCCTGTCCAATTCCTTGGGATTGATCTGATATTGTAGGGTGTACAGTATAACTGTGCCCTGATGAGGAGTAACATAGAATCTCTAAAAGGGAAAGAAATGGGATCTGGCTTGAAATGGTCTCAGATCCTACTCCAGTTCTACTCCCTGCTTTATCAGAGTTCCTCAAGGCCTCACTTAACCTCTCCGAGCATCAATTTGTTCATCTATCAAAAAGAGATAATGACAAAGCTGCCTATGGGAAAAACTGAATAAGATGTTCCCTAAGAAAACCATCCCAGAAGTACCATGCAAGTGTTCATTGGGATTGTGAGTGGAGAAGCTGTCATGGTTTGGACATGGAATCCAAATCCAAGTCCCCCAGATTCTCATGTGTTGAAGACCTGCTCCCCAGTGCAGCTATGTTCAGAGGTGAGAATTTGAGGAAGTGATTGGATCAGGAGGGCTCTGACCTCAATATCGGATTGCCCCATTGATGGATTCATAACTAATGGCATTATTGGCTGGTGGTGGAAACTGCAGAAAGTGGTCTTAGCTAGAGAAAGTAAGTCACTGGTGGTGTGCCCTTGCAGGATAGAGCTTGTCCTTGACCCCTTCATCTTTCTCTCTCCCTTTCCTGGGTTTAATGAGCTAAGCAATTCCTCTCCCCCATGCCCTTTAGCCATGATATTCCGTCTTACATCAGGCCCAATGCAATAGACTCGGCAAACTGAAACCTCTGAAACAGTGAACCAAACTAAGTCTTTCTCTAAGTTGATTTTCTCAGCTATTTTGTCACAGCAATGAAAAATTGCTGAGTAACACAGAAAGTTTTTCCAATACATCTTAGAATCAGTTCCGAGTGTCTTTAGACTCCAAAAAGTTGCTGAAGAAACTGGAGATCTTGGGTTCATCCTCAGTCTTTCTGTTACCATAACTTCTGGCTCCTATTAAACATCTGGACAAACTTTAAAACAGCAAGTTTGAAGGGAAGTAACTGTTTCAAGCGAAGTCATAGTTAATAATGTGGCATACAGGTAAATTAAATAAAGACTTATATTTAAATAATCAGTATCTCCAGACATTGACCAGAGACGAACATGCATCTTTTCCCAGCCTGGTGTCCAGTCAGTGGTTAACTGATATTGGTGTGCCACATAGAGCTGTGCAGTTTATGCACTGCATGCACAAGAGGGTAATGTCTTGCAAACTGATGTTCTCTAGAGCTTTGCAGAGCAGACCTAACTGGCTCTATATGGCAGCCTGGTTTGTCCAAACACTTAACCTCTATCATTCATGGCCTTTTCTTCCAATCATTACCAGCTAATAGGGCTGCTTTCATAGATAGGCATACAATCTCTGCAGTCATCAAGCCCTGTTCTTGGCTTGACACTTTTCTCTCTCCATCTTGAGATTCCTAATAATGTCTTCAACAATGACCCATGTCATTATTTTACATTGGGTCCTGAAAATTATGCGGTCAATCTCGATGCTTAAATAAAAATTCAGAAGCTCATCAAATTGTATGCAAATATCAGAAGGCTTAGAAACAAATTGCCAACAGGGACACACACAGTAAGGCAGTGACCTACAAACACCCTCAGGGTGCCTAGTCCAGAATCCTGTTGGGAGCCTATAAAGCATGCAGGTTCCTGGGCTCTGTAGGATAGAGATTCTGATTTTGTGTCTCAGATGTATTTTTGCATTTTAATGTCACAAATCTTCCTATGCACAGCTTTGGGACATGCCAGACTGGTTTTACCAAGAAGCAAAATCAGTTGAGTTGAAGCCCATAAGTTGACCTTTAAACATTCACTGAGATGAAAGTAACTCTTTCCTCTGAACCTTTCTCAAAATTCCCTTCCCGGGGGCCTAAGAAAAGGATTTTCCATCTTGAACATGGGAGAAATTCCTTTTTAAGTCAGGGTATTTCAATCAGATGATGCTAAACTTAAGATTAACAGGTAAACTATTTTGCTTTTTTATCTCCCTCCTTTCTCCCTCAGGAAGGGTTGCAAGGTCAGAGAAGAGAAAGTGAATGGGAATCGGTGGCACAAATGCCACTGTGGACAGTGACAGGCACAGACAGCTTCAGGCAGGCACTCCATGCCCTAACCAAGCGCAAGTTCAGATGGTGAGTTGTATTCAGTTGTCCCTACTGAGGTTTCAACTGAAGTCACGGTCTTGCATGTTTGTCAGTCACTCTAGATGGTTCCCAGCTCTCCCACATGGTGGCTGGATCTCCTCAGTGAGCTCAGAAAGCCCTGGCCTCTACCGTTCCCAGGACCAGAGACCCCTCCACCCTGCACGATCAAAACAACACACATGTTCTATTTTCCAGTCTCTTTTGTGTGTGTGTGTGTGTGCCTGTGAGGTTTTGTTTGTTTGTGTCTGTTTCCTGGGCAGGTCTCTAGACATTATCTAGACAAAAAAACTTACAAGCAAGCCACCACTTTACCCTGAAGATCCTTTAGAAGACTCATCATCGGTCCCCCTGTAAGAAAGATTTCTTAATTGTTAGGACACTTGAAAACTAAACAACAGGTAAATTTATTCAGTCAAGTCTTTCAAGGTCAGCTAAAGTCTGTGGTGTGGAAGTAGAAGCTCTGGGATATAATGGGCATCGACTCTGACGTTGGAGCCACCTTGGTCCGTGTGAGAAGCTCCTCAGGTCACCCTTTCACACATTAACTCTCAGACTCAGACAGGAGGCTGGGACATGTCTATGAAGCTTCTAACAGAGCCTTCGAGTGATTGGAGGGGACTGTTTAGAAGTGAGGGTGGAAGACCAGGAGCAGAAGCATCTGCAGCCCATATTTGCCCACTCACCACTACTACTACCCTGCTCAGGACAATTGAGCATCAAATCTCCTTCCCTAGAGTCTTACAGAAATGCCTGCCATCCCATCTATCTTTGACACTTGAGGCAGAGTGGCCTCACACACTTCCCACATAAAGCCCAACGTCCCTTCACCTGGGAATGTTCTGAAGAGTCACGTTGCTATCTTAAGGGAACATTCTTCTCATTTAATGGTTGCCAAGAGCAACCACCTTAGAAGTGTGGTTACCAGCTCTCCTAGAATAGGCTGTCTTCAAAGGCCAGAGGTCCCCTCCGGAAGCGACTCTCCAAAGGGCTAAAAGACCATGCTGGGATCATAATCAAAGGGAAATAAGACCCAACTCCCTTCTGGAGGCGACAATCCAGACTGCCTTGTACTCATTTTTTATCCATTAAACTAACTGAAATCTGAACAAATATAAAATGTTGGTTAAAAAAAAAAGAAAGAAAATTTGTAAAGAAGAGTTCTATATTCTGTTGGGGTTTAAAGGCACTAAGCCCCCAGAATGGGCTCCAGAGGTGGTTGGAGAAGATGAGCTCTGTGGAATCCAGGAGAGATACTGGGTACAGAGTGAATGGAGGTTTGTGACATGAGCTGAAAAACAGGGAACTCATTGAGAATTTTTATTCATAAAAATAGCATTCATTGGTACCCACACCCTCATTATCCACCTGGGCTCAAGGATGGAGATGTTGGTCGAGGAGAGAAGAAAATGTAATCCCAGCCTTCTGCATTCCTACATGGTCCATGAACCATCCGCCATGACAGCTATGCACACTCCAGCTAGTGGTTTTTAATACCCGACCTCAACTTGCACACAACCTCAGAAAACTTAATAAGGTTTGCATAACCACAAAAATAAACAATTAAATATCCTGGCAGTGGTGAAAGGAGAGGAGGGAACCAGAGAAGAAAAGATAGAGGAGGTACAGACAGCAGAGATATAAATGATATAAATTCAGGAAGAATTTATTTAAATGAACAATGGTATTCAATAGAAATAAAGTAGCAATTAAAAACTGAGAAAGGGAAGCAGGTGATCATAATGTACAGATGAATCAGACTTTGATCACAGTGGGGCATCAACAAATAGTCCCTAATATTTTTGAGTCAAGTAATTATTTTCAGAACAACAATTATTCAGAGGGTTTTCTCTAAGAAACCAGAGTCTGAGAGGGTTTGGGAGGGAGACCATTGCATTTGGTAAAATCTTCATTGTTGCCGTGCATATGTATAACCAGGTGCCAAGACACATGAACTCTGAGGCCTTGCCAGCTCTGTGATTTAGGCAACTTTTTCTAACTTTTCCCTATCTCAGTGACCTCATAAGCTAGTACTGATAATTATGCTCACTTCGTATTGTTGAGATCATTCAATGGGATGCTGCACCTACAGCACTTACCACAAAGGCTTAAAGGAAATTCTCCATAAAGACTGGCTATAGACACTATTTATTTGATCATTATTGTCACTTGATAACTTAATTTTATTCACTTAATGCATCATGAACAATTCTTCAGATACTGACACAAAGCTCTCATTCTTCCATGGCTGCAGAAGAGCCCAGGGGATGGACTGCCAGAATCAGCCTTAAATCCGATAAAGTTCAAACAAGCCTTTTATCCAAATGCCATCCATGATTTCTCCCCCTCACTACTGCTGCCAGCCTATGTATTGTTGTGGAGGAATGTCTGTGCATCATAGGAAGGTGGACATCATCTCTGACCTTCTGTCACTAGAGCCACCACCACCTTCAGGTTCTATCAACCAAAAATGTCTACAGACATTGCCAAATGTCCCCCAATGACCTCAGCTAACAAGGCTAGAAATCCATCCATCCTGAGGCCTTCAGGAATGGCCCAAGTTTCTTCTCACTGGAAATCTTTATGGAACTAGTTTCAGACAGACGTAACACACTACAGCCTCTATTATGTGTCACTCACCTGAAAGCCAAGGTCAGAGGGACAGTTGTGTTGAGTCCTTCATCGAAAATACACTTTATAGGACTTTTTGAAAGACACAAGGAATGTTTTTCAAGGAATAATTCCAACCCCTCTAATCAAGAAAACCAATAGAAAAATTATTTAACCACTATTATTCATTTTCTTGCCTCTTTTTATCTCAGTTGATCACGGTTCTATTAAATAAGATCAATAGATGTAACTTATGTATAACCAGTTGCTTTAGCATCAATAATGCTGTTCTCCCTCAGATTTTCTTGCTACCCAGGACCAACAAGCCTTGCCAGCCATCGTGTGCCAAATGACCCAGAGAGAAGAACCGAGAAGAGGTAAGCAATTTCATAGAGGACCAGTCCCATAATGGAGAGAAAATAAAGCACAAAATCCACGTTTATGTAACACTGGCTCAAAGTTTATCTATGGAAGGCAGCAAATAAATGCAAGTAGCATCCCGCAATCATAAATAGCATTTCAACTCAGAGTTCTGTTGAGCAAAACTATATCCATGTCCTTGGGGATAGCTCACAAAAATGATATTTGCCAATGTGGTTTTAGAAAATCATATGAAATGAAAAATCCTGTCAAACAGATGTGTTCGCAAGTCCCTGTCCACATAGCAGTCGATCTGCTTAATGAAAACACCGTTATGGTTCAGAATTAGTGCTGTCTCCTTTTACAGTATTGTTATGTTAGTGTCTCAGAGGAGGAGAGAAGGTGGAAAGGAATGAGAGCAAGAAAATTGCCAGAAGTTGGGGTCAGGGATAGAATATCTCCTAAGTGGTTACCTCAATATGCTACAGAATGAATGGGAGATAAAAGTGAGGTGTTGTTTTTTAAAAAAAAAAAAAGAGCTAAACCAGGACATAGAAACAAAATGCCTGCTTTATTTAGATAAACTAAATCAAGTAAATAACACCACCTCTGTGCTCCACTTAATAGGTTCCATTTAGATATAATTGGAATGTAACAAAGCTACTTCCATCTCCCTCAAATTCATTAAAATGAGATTTTACAAGTATTCAGGATCAGTTCTCTCCCAAAATTATCCTTGTAGCAGGGGAATCTGAGGGCCAGTTAGCTTGTCCTCAAGTCCAGATGAGATTCTATTTGGTAGCAGTTTGATTTGCCAAGATTGGTTACTGTTAGGATAATTAATAACTGTTCATGTTTTGTCTACAGGGCAAGCAGGAACTTTTGCAGCAAAGATGGTCCTTCAGAGCATTTCTCCTAGAGCTCAGTGTGTGTGTGTGTGTTTCTAGTCCATTCACCCCACATGATCTTGGCCCAAAGCTTCACCTCCAGCTACCACCCATCCCAGATCCCACCTACCCTCCAATCATCCTAAAACCACAGAGAAGGTTGATTTCACCCCACTAATAATAAGGTAATTTCATAGAAAGCCAGGAATTCAATTCTGGATAGTAGCAGAGGGGGTAGTAAAAACAAAAGTTAACCTTGAAAACAATAATATTGGCACTGTTAAAGGTTGCAAAGCGGCAGGATGAACATTCTCTTTGTTCTTGCATGGCAGTCTTGCGGAAGTATTAGCAAAAGTGCTGGGATTTTTATCAATAGTAAGTCTCCACCCAGAGATACCACATCACCTTTCACTTGAGTAACTGGGTATTTATTTCTTAAAAATATAAAAGTTTTTGATCATAACTGGGAACATGCTTCTCATTAGAAGGAATGTAAAACAAATATTTTAATAAAATCTATCCCCTAAGACCTTGCTGAAGGAATACTGATTCTGCATACTTCAGTTCAAATTAAAATAAATGTCCACATTTTCACTGGTCTCTGAAACCATCTTTGATTGAAACTATACTATTAGTTGCTTTCTAGCTCTTGTTGAAAAAAAAAAAAAAAAGAACAATAGCAAATGCTTTGTCTGAATTTGCTGATGCCGGCAGTAATATAGTTCCTTTAAATTTAAACAGAAGGATACAGCTTGATTTGTCTCTTCTCACTAGCTTTATTAAGAGATTAATAAATGCATTGTTCTTTTATCATTTACAATGCAGATATATGATCTCATTTAATCTTTCCAATCTGCCTGTGGGTTTGGTAATATTATCAGCATCATTGTTTAGTCAAGAAATTGGATGGTAAATTGAAGGAAAGGAATTTACCAGATATTGATCAACTGAAATGTGGTTCAACTTAGACTTCACAGATCCAGCAGTTTTTATAGAGTATGTCTTGTTCTTCCCTTACTCAGAAACAAACACACACACACACACACATACACACACACACATACACACACACATACAATTTGTTTAACAGACTTATTATAATTGGTGATATATTTGAGACATTTTTCAAAGGTGTGGGGCCCTTGATAACCAATTTTCTTGTTACAGTTTTGCTTGTGTAATAGATTGACTTGCAAGTTAAATAGAAAGTAAGACACTGCAGACTGCAGATCCATCAGGTTCCCCAAGGACATTCCTATTCACTCCATCCCCAGTAGACCCAAGGTCAACAGCACTTTTTATTTTTAGTTCAGTAACACACATGCAAAGTCTTAAGGCCTGCCCTAACTTCAGCATCAATCAATCAAGCAAATAAGGCTTTGTTCATTTCACTTTGGGGTTTTTTTTAGAAGATTGTTTATGATTATTATTTTGCCTACTAAACTATGTTATTCAAGAACGTTTTAAAAATATATATTGATTTGAAATACAAGGTTGCTCAGCATTTTCCCATCCTTCCCATTTCAGATGCTACCGCTACTTCGAAGACAGATTGTAAATGAAAACATCTTACTAAATTATCTAGACCCACAAGACTGGGATCCTAATGAGAATAAGATATATCCCATGCTTGTATAAAAATAAATTCTACTGTCCTATATAACTAAAAAGAACAAATAAAAAAAAAATTAATAAATAAATAAATTGTCTAGATCTTATGGATGATACTCTAGCAAAAAGATGCATACAACTTCAAGTCAGTACTGGGACTCAGGAAACATCACGGTCAAGTGCACATATTTAGATGGAGCTAGACTGCTTAGATGGCCATCTCGGCCCCGCTATTTTCACTAACGTGGAGAATTGGGGCAAATTATTGAAAATTCCTGTGCCTCGGTTTCCTATCTGTAAAATGAGTATGATGATAATAGTTCTTATCTCACTGGCTGATTGTGGGAATTCAGTGAGTCAATAGAGGTAATGTACATTGGAAAGCAACAGGCACACAGACAGTGCTGGAGAGGTATTGAGAACTATAACTGCACTGCACAAAGATCTATCTCTTGAGAATTCAAGGTCAAAAATATTTTTGAAAGCAATTTAATGATTAAAATACTCTCATTTGTTTTTCCTCCCCATTTCTAAGGTTTCAGGTTAGGACTTATCCAACAGTAGCCCATAGAACAAATCTGGCCCTTTACTTATTTTTCTATAACCAGAAAGCTAAGAGGCTTTTCCATTTTTGGATGGGTAAATGAAAAAATTTAAGAGTAACATTTCATGATACATGCAAATTCTATGAAATGTATGTTTCAGTTTCCATAAATAAATATAACTGAAATCCAGCTATGGCCATTGGTTTAAATTGTTTCTGTGGCTGCTTTTATTACTACAAGGCCAACTGGTATAGTAGTGACAGACACCTCTCAATCCACAAAGCCTAAAATATTTATTGCCTGGCTCTTACAGAAAAGCTTGCCAACCCATATAACTGGTGATCGGTATGTGTGCTATAAAATTCAGAGTAACCCAGCAAGCAGAGGGAGATGCAGAGAGGACCTGGAAGGAAAAATCATGCTCAGGCAAATGACAAGACAAACCTCAGTTGCTATGATTGTTTCTTCTAAGGAGTTCTAGAAAAAATGTGGCAAAGAAGTCCATTGAAACTACAGGCAAGACTAAGTTTTATACATTTTGTGACATTTCATTATTCATAGTAATCAAGAATTTTTTGCATTCACATTATCAATGCCCAGTTTTGTTATAAAAATTTGCACAACCGTTAATCTTGTGTAGGAAACTCCAAGGCAATCACCTCGCTCTGCTAACCTGAATGGGTTTTTTTTTCCCCCTTCATTTCAATGTATTGCATTTTATTACTCCTTTTAAAAGTCAAAATTTGAATATGAAAACTTAAAGATTAACCATGAAATAAGTTCACCTAGCCTATCACTTTCTCATTTGTCTCTGTAGTTCTCATTTCCCCTGGATAGAATTATTCTTTCTTTTCTCAGTAGCAATAATCCCATATGTAGTCTTCTCGGAGTTATTTTTTTGGCACTTATTACTGAAATGTTCACGTTGGAATTTGCCTGTGGTGATAGCTTCTCACCCAACGCCTTCCTACTGCTACTGTCTTCAGCTTTAGGTGTCACGGATAAAATCTTACATTTTTGGTAAGGCAGAGTTGAAGAACAATAAAACAGAAAAATCTGTTCATGTCTACAATTTTTACTTGCTTATTTCACATGTTTTATTTCTTTTCTATGATTTTAATGAAATTCCTTTTTTTCTTAAAATGTCTCCTCTTACAAGTCCATACAACAATGACAGCTTTGGATTTATTGTGAGGAGGTGAGAAGTAGGATTCAGAGTTTTAACCCTGATGTGCCATTAGTTAGACAAAGGAAGGTCATGGGACATCCAGGAGATGAAAACAACCCAGGAAATGGCTCTTCATTCTTACATGACTCTAAGTTCTCAGGATCTTCTATTTGCAGTTCTTGCAGCTATCAGCCAGCCTTTCTGTAGGGAACAGAATCTAACATGGGATGTAACCGTTCATTTCTTATTCTCTAGAGTAACTCTGCGGTCTATTTAATCATTGGGAACTCTAATTGTTAACCCCCTTCCAAATTCTCTACTCTGTTCTTGTGCTTCAAATTCACTCATGCATGTACTGAAGCTCTGGTTAGCAAGACCAAGGTCAAAGGCAGGAGATTAAGAGATGAGCCCCAGGCATATGCAAATCCAGTAGGGACAGCTGAAGAGCTACTTCCATGCACAGATTTCTTAGTCACTGAAAGCCCAGGCCTCTTCCTGCCCTGTGTTTAGGAGTGAAAGTGGGGCAATCATGTTTAAAATTACAGCAGAAATATAAGAACCACGTTCTTTTTGAAAACTGTAATTCTAAAAATTTTGAATAAGCAAAACTATCCATTTAATCATCTTAAAATAAGACTCCTCCCTTGTGCAATCAAAGTACCCTTTGGGGACATTTTTTATGTATTTATTACATGAAGAGATGCAGACTTATAGATACAGATTTCAGTATTTTTTGCATACATAAAGACATATGTGCTTTTTAACTTAATGTTACATCTCAGCATTCATTTCATTTCAGTACACACATGTTATTCTTTATACTGGCATCATAAAATTTATGATGGACATGTAAGTTATTGCCAATTCATTTAATCTTACAAATAAGTAATTCTTGTGTACTTTGTACTTACATATGAAGGTTTTATGTGACAGGAGATCTGAACTAAAGAAAGTAGGGATTTTAAATTGACATGTTAATTGCCAAAATGTTCTTCAAAAATTATTTGATAATTTATACTTCTATCAATAATGTATGGCAATGTTCACTTTCCTGCACCAAGTTAACATCAAATAATATTTTGCTAACTACATATAACTAAAATTGTTCACTGCTTATTATTTTAATTTGCTACTTGAGGAGAAGTTGGCAACTAATTTTTCACATTCCAATGAACTATGAATACATTTTTTCTTATCAGTTGTCCATTTTTTAAAATTTTTTTCAGTTGTAGATGGATACAATATTTCTTTCTTTATTTATTTATGTATTTATTTTTATGTGATGCTGAGGATCCAACCTAGTGCATGCATGCAAGGCAAGCACTCTGCCACTGACCTACAACCCCAGCCCCAGTTGTCCAATTTTATTGGGTAATTTGTCTCTTGATTTGAGTGTGCTTGATTTTTTTATACAAATTAAACATTAATTTATTTTTTATGTTTTTCCATTATTCTGCTTGCATTTTAGCTTGGTTTATTGTCAAGTTTTTTTTTTTTTGTTTTTTTTTTTTTTGGTCCAGGGATGAAACGCAAGAGCACTCAACCACTGAGACACATCCCCAGCCCTGTTTTGTATTTTATTTAGAGACAGGGTCTCATTGAGTTGCTGAGTGCCTTGCTTTTGCTGAGGCTGGCTTTGAACTCTCTATCCTCCTGCCTCAGCCTCCTGAGTCCCTGAGATTACAGGCATGCACCACCACACCTGGCTCAAGTTTAAAATTTTAAGTTGATTATGCTTCTGGTATCAATGCTCTTCATCTTACTTAGGAAAAATGTTCCCTAAATATTATCTAAATGTCCTATGTTCTTCTTGTACTTTTATAGTTTTGCTTTCTTTTTAAGTTTTTTTTTTATTGGTTCTAATCAGTTATACATGACAGTAGAATGCATTTTGAGGAGAAGTTAGCAACGAATTTTTCACATAAGTGGAGTATAACTTCTCATCCTTCTCACTGTACATGACATAGAATCACACAGGTCCTGTAATCATATATGCACATAGGGTAATAATGTCTGACTCACCCTACTGTCTTTCCTACCTTATACCCCCTCCTCTCCCTTCACTCCCCTCTACCTCATCCAAAGTACCTCTATTCTTCCTTAGCCCCCACCCCCTTATTGTGAATTAGCATCCACATATCAGGGAAAATATCCAGCCTTTGTTTTGGGGCGATTGGCTTATCCCTCTTAGCATGATATTCTCCAGCTTTTTTAAAAGCTTATGGTTTCAAACCATATGGAATTTCTTTTCATACATGGTGTGAGATGTGAAATTTTTCCAGGTGGAATTCTCTGGGCACCATTTATGAAATAGTCCATTTATAAAGGTTTAATTGCAGCATGCACATTACTCTGTAGACTCCCAATTCTACTGCATTTATTTATTTTTCTATTTCTGTACCAAAATCACTGTTGCACCTGTTGTCATTTATAGTCCAGTTTGATACGTGCCATAGAAAGTCCTCCCTCACTTTGCCTTTCCATTCTATTATAGTTTTATTCTGAGGAAAAAAAAATCAGCCGAAATATTGGTTGGAGTGACACTGGCTTTATAAATTAACTTGGAAAGAAACAAGCTAACAATTCTGTCTTCCCATCCAGAAACACTATATATCTCTCCACTACTCATCACTTCTTCAATAGATTTTTCTAACTTTCTTAATATACATCGTATACATTTTTATTAGGTTTATCTGTAGGAATTTGGAGGTTTTATTATGATTGTGAATAGCACCTATTTTTTACTCTCAGCTTGTTGGGTAATAGTAAATTTGTGGTTTTACTTCTTGGTCTTACATTTGTTCAATTCACAAATTCTCGTATTAACTCTAAGAGCTTTTGAGGTTGTCTTTGATTTTCTAGGTAGAAAATTGTATCCTCTACAGAGGGTGGTGCTTTTATCACTTCCATTCCAATGTGTGCATCCCAGTGTCCCTTGTCTTATTTCATGGGCCGGTACCTGCAGTGCCATCAGGAGGAACAGAAATGGTCCTGATTTAAATCGGTATGTTCCTAATATTTCATTTTTAAGTAAGATGTTTGCTGTGTTTTAGATACTCTTTTCCTAAGTTTAGGAGGCTCCTTGATCTTAGATTCTACCAGAAATATGTGTTGAATTTGTAAAAATTGCTTTCTCTGCAGCATGTCCTTTGGTAAAGTGACTGTCATGAACAGGCTCCTCGGTGTCGCAACAGGCTTTCATCCTGAAATTGACTATTTGGTCCTGATGCATTATTCTTTGTAATCATCACTAGGCTTCATTTGCAAATATTTTAATTAATTTAAAATATTTAACATTTTACTTTAATTTTTGAATCTATTTCCATAAACAAGAGTAGCCTGTGGTTTTCTCCCATTAGCCTGCATTGCTCAGTTTTAAAATAAGGGTTAAAATCATTAAAAAAAAAAAAAAAACCTGTTGTAAGATGTTTGCAGAGCACTCTGTGTTGGAGTTTCTGTTCATATGGGTTTTTTGGCACTGAAACACAAACGAGAGACTGTGGGACATGAACACTTTTAAGTTTTAAATTAGAGCTGTGATCCAAACATCAAGTAGATGGGATTAGCAGACAGGAACCAGAACACAATTTTATGACCCGCCCCTACCCTTTGCTATTCAAAACCATTTTGCAATGCTAATTCTCTTTGTCTCTGCAGGAAATCTTGCTTTTCTCCAGGTAAAATCTTTCATGGAGCACATAGAATCCTGCCTGTTCTCTGATCACTAGGCACTTTTCTATCACTTGTATTCCTAAGAGTAGCCTCCTTTCAGAAATTAAAATGTAGTATTTCATGTACGCATCAAACTCCAAACCTTCATTCCAGGTGAATGCAGAGAGGAAGGGCCTCTACCCTGTGCAGCCCACTCCCCAGCCGTAGCTTCTCACACCTCCAGGAGCAGAGCTGGAGAAGGTGAGGAGAGAGGAAGAAGCCCCTAGAGGGATGCCCACGTGACCCAGCTTTGGCTCCAGCAGGGTTGAATGCCGGCTCTGTTGTGGGTGGCTTTATGGATTCTCGGGACAACATCTCCAAGCTGGGGAATCCCTCACCTGAATGTCCCTGACAAGGCTCGGTTTGTCTGTGTGCCAATACCTGAAGACTCCTCCTTCAGCCCCAGAATCTAGTGGCCCACCTCCACTCTCTTGTTCCTTGCTCCTCCTTGAAGTCCCCTGGCCAGGATCTAAGACAGTCCCAAGCTGACATCCTGGCAAGTGGCCTTCACCTGGCCCCCAGGTGACAGGAACATCTGACTCCCCATCAGGAGTGCATCACTCCCTAGATGTAGCCTTGTCCTCAGTTGCCGCTATCACTTCAGCCACCTGGTCCATGGTGGTGTCTCTGTAGGGGTACATTACAACGTGCTGTGTTCCCACCTGCTCCAGCTCTGCAGGTGAGCCCCTGAGAGCCCTCTCTCCAATGATTTGCCTTTGGTAAAGGCAAATTGCTTTTATGTTGGAAGGGGAGGATACAGACCACAAGAGCATGAAACTTGACTGAAATGTGGCACTCAGTGCCCAACTTTTGCCAAACAAACTCTCTCTCCAAATTCCAGGTTCTTCTCTCAAACCCCAGACCTCCTTCATAGCCTGGGGTAGATGCCAAGTAAGGGCCATTAAATGGGATTTTTTTTTTCCTTTCTCCTTTGTAAGTCCTGTTTATAAGGCCCAGTTCCTCTCTGTGGAATATGGGAGTGGTTACGATTTATTATCTTGGGCTCTCAACACACATGAGACAGAGAAGTATCCCAGTGAGCAGCAAACCACTCATCCCACTTGCTTAAATGTACCTCTGAATTTTTTACCTCTAGGTGAATACTGAAAGCACACACAAAAAAATGGGTTTTCTCGCTCATAGTGCTCCAGTCTATCAACAGTTAAAATTCTCACTCTGGGAAATAAATTTTACAATAACCCACTTAAGTATGTTTTGAAAACAAGCCTATAGACCAAACCCCTTTGATGTGTGCCTAAAAGCTGGGGCCATGATGAAACCTAAATCTCATTTTTCTTTTCAGTCTCTCGGCTTTTGTCTTTTGCTTTGATCCACCCCACATAAAGCTATTGGCAAATGTATCACCGATTTTGATCTTATAAACTGTACGTAAATTCACACACCCTCGTACTCGCCTCTTAACAGAGACACAACCTGTAAACCATGACACAGCAATGACTCAGGAGTTTGAAGCCCTCCCCACGGCTGCCTCGCCTCTTTATATGGGAATTCATCCCTAGTTCTCCCCTGGGAAACTTCCTTGATGCTGGGGGGGGCGGAGGGGAGGGGGGACACTAGGCAAGCAGGTATCTGCCTCCTCCCCCAAAGGCTGATAACACTGTGCCACAGAGGAATCCCAGCTATGTGGGAAAAGGGGAAATAAAGAGGAAAAAAGTTTTGAAAATGAAGAAACAAACAGGAGAGTCCAGTTCAACTGCACTGGGAACCAGAATAGGCAGAAGACAGAGAGCTTGACAAGTGGCATGAGAAGCCAGGTCACACTGGGCAGTTATTTTCTCTCTCTGGGCCACCACCTAATTATCCTTAAACATAGAGATTTTGGAAAAACAATTCCTAAAATTCTGAGATTCTAATTAGTTTTGAGGCAATTGTGTCCCTCTTATTCAGATTTCCTTGAAGCACCAATTTAACTAGGTTCATCTGGGTAGTTGTAAAGAACATTCCAGAATGATTCCCTACAGCAGGCACAGGCTGCTGGTGAAATTCCAACCATTGTCTGTTTTTGTATATCAATGTATGCACTGAGAATAATTTTATGTTTGAAAAATTTTATGTTTAAAAGAATCGAAAGAAAAATAATGTTTCATGACATAGATAAGTCATCTGAAGTTCAAATTGCGGTATCTATATGTACAATGGTGGCTGGATCCTAGCCATGCTCATTCGTGTAATGCCACCCATGGCTACTTGCACTCACAAGAGCAGAGTGGAGTGGGTACCCTGGTGTGCACATGGTGCACAAGCCTAGCAGGCTCACTCACGGGGCCCTGAACAGAAAAATGGAGTTGATGATTGCTCCACCATCATTAAGGAGGCTATGTAAAGAGAGGCTGCATCTGATGGAAGAGGTACTCTGTGTCCTCTGTGTCCCAGCTCATTCCCTAAAACAGTGCTCAGTGTCTCTGAGTTAACATTGGCACATCTGCCCTTCCCCCAATTTTTTTTTTAAATCAAAACCACTGAGTCACATAGTATATCTTTGGGTGATGGTGTTGGAGACGATAATGGAAAGAAGAAAAAAGAGAGATCTAAGGGATTTCTTACACACAAATGATCCAAAATCAACCCTTATTTGATCAAAGTGATTGGCAAAATAATCAGTGCTTTGTCCCAGGTCTGAAATGTTCCAAATTCCTCCTTATTTTTATTCTTTTTTTTTTTTTAATGTCCCAGAATTTCAAAACCCTTGCTGTTATTCTTTTTAGGGTTGCTATGAAAATAGATTTGAAGTCAGCCTTAGGACATTAGTGCAGAGATACTAGAGACTTCTGCATTGAAACCTGAACCCTTTAAAGCTATGAGCTTCCCTCTCTAATACCTTGCTTCCAAAGATTTGTCTGGAACATGTAAGCCAGCAAGGAGCTCATACTTGCGGGTTAACTTAAAACCTATAATTACCATTAGAGTATAAGCTTCCAATGAAACTGCAAGTTCCCCCAATTAAATAGTAACTCCTCGAGGTCAGGATGCATGCCAGCTTCTGCTCTTCTCAAAGAACCTCAAACTAATAAGTGTCCATTGTAAACATTTATTGAATAAATGTTCTACTTATTCAGAGTTTATCTTTTCATTACACCCAGCAATTGCGTGTTAATTATCAACATAATTCTGGGTCATTGATACATTTTAATATGATTATATTAATTTAAATAAGCATTTGCATGCATCTATCAAGGCTGTGCAATATATAAGGAATTCTATATACACAAATAAAATACAATAGATAACACCAGCTGCCCCTAGAGTCTAATCTCAAGATCTGTGTCACACGAACAAAAATCACATCCATTCACTAAATGAGAATCTGCTATGTGAAGTGAGCACTGTGAAAACAGTTTCCAAAAATGACAAGTAATCTAACCCATTTCATAAATATGCATGAAGCAAAAAGCAAATTCCTAGGGAAGTAACACAGACTTGTTTTTAACTGTGAATCTGGATGAACATTTGGGAATAAGATAAACCAAAGAATATATCTTCTAAGTAATGGTGAAAATATTCTTTGGATAACCCTCCATTGGAAGTTATTATTTTTCATTCCTAAAGAAAGGAAATGTGTAGAATTTTTCTCATCACAGCATGGATTCGCAGGCATTGCAGCCGAAAAGCTACAAGAGGCGTTAGCAGAGCCCATTGCATAAGAAGTTTCTGCTTCTTGGAAGAAGTTTGTACCCCTGGCATTTGCACAAAGTGTGCAATTAGCCACTCCAAGAATAAGGCATTAGAATAATAAAAATACAGTGGCTACAGGTTGCTGTACCTCAGAACAATAAGTTGGTCCACATAGTCTCACTCTCAAGTTCAAAGAAAATTTTCTCTTACTATTAAGAAAAGGTCTTGGGGCTGGGGATGTGGCTCAAGTGGTAGTGCGCTCGCCTGGCATGCGTGCAGCCCGGGTTCGATCCTCAGCACCACATACCAACAAAGATGTTGTGTCCGCCGAAAACTAAAAAATAAATATTAAAAACACTCTCTCTCTCTCTCTCTCTCTCTCTCTCTCTCTCTTTAAAAAAAAAAAAAAGAAAGAAAAGGTCTTAAGCCAATATGTTCTACTGGCCTTTGCAGTCAATGGGCCCCAGAGTGAGGGCTCTGGCAGGTTCATGATTCCACCTAATACAAACCAACTCTGGTTATTTAAAGGTAAAAAAGTAGTCTATCAGAAGGACCCAGGTGGGGGACAGGATTCTAGCCAAGACTAGTCAACCAAGCATAGAAAGTGAGCAAAGAAAGGCCAGACCCCCAGCCAAACTCTAACAAAGGAAGACCCCATGTGGAGTTCATCAAAATCCAGAGCCATGGTGTCTAACTACTTTTTTTTTCATATTGGAAAAGAAACTCACTCTGCATTTCTAAACTTTTGTAGAGCAGGGACGTTTTCTTAACTCCATTGCTCAGCTAGGTTACTAAGTATACCCAATGTCAATAGATACGTTACAATAGGAATGGGTTTTGCTTGTCTGCAATTTTTTTAAATTGTGTACATTCAGCTACACAACGCACATTGCAGTATGGTAAGCACTTCCACTATATTATTAAGGAATTATCTTTAACACTGTTTATACATCTTTGGTAGATTTACTTCCTAGTGACTGTACCCATAAACATTTGTCAGATTAAAGGCAAGGAGGTAGCCCTCACTGCTGAGAAAAGAAATAGGTTCCCAATCCTCATAGCAGGAGTTGCTGACCTGGTACTAAAAGGCTGAATATTGCCCAGGAATGAGTCAGATGTTATCTGCTTTGCCCTCCAATCTCCTATCATCAGGGCACAGAAGCTGGTGTCAGGCTGAGCTGAAGGATGGCCACTGGATGAGACCACCTTCATGCTGCCCAGTAGAGAAGAAGAGGCTAAGCACCCCACCCCATAAATCAAGCACATATAGACAACCCTTCGAAGGCTTGGCAAAGGCATCCTGTAATTAAGCATTAGCATCTAATAAATAATAAGTGAATACCATCAAAAAGCACTTTGCAAACAGAGAGGATGGTAGGAGCACCTGCCATTAGTAATCATGGTGGCCTAGTTAATCACAGCATTCAGGAAGCAGTTTAGACATAGGCAGCCTCAGCAGGCAAACCACTAATGTCCAAAGGGCTAAGCCTGGCATTTCTCAAATACCTGCCCGGGCTGGAACTCTTCCTAAAAGACAGGAATCCTCCAGAGCTCTGGGAATCATTCCTGGAAGATCCCACGAAGATGTGAACATTGCTGGGAAAAACCATTCCGCCTCCTTAAAGAACATTTAAAGCAGCAACCTCACTCATACGTTTACAAGAGTCACCCCATTCAGTGCTTCTAGAAGAAGCCGAATCTGAGAAAATATTTAAGTAAAACAAAAGAATTGGTCACCCTTGCTGGCCACCCTCATAATCTCAACACAAACTGCCGTTCAAGGAGAATGGCAAATGATGGATGTTATCCATAGAACAATCTCAAAAGGAATTCCAATTCATTTATAATTTTTATTTTTTATAAAAATTACTTTCCTTGAAGTAATTGTGGCATTTTTGCAGAGACTTAGATTTTTTTTTATCTCATTTTATCTTCTATTAATTTCTAATTACAAAAAAAATTATTTTCATTGTAGAATTTATCCAAATCCTGCAGTTTTCACTCATTCTCCATCTCTGGATGCCTATGGTATTAATAGTGGGCAATACACAAGTAAGTTATATTTTGTTCATTACATTCTCTAATTTTGATGTTTATTTAGACATTTCATTTCCACTCTAAACCCTTACAGACCAAGGATAATGCTTTGGGGTGTTGCTTTGGATTTTTTCTAGAAATAACATGGCGATGCGCATGAGCAAATTTGTTGTCCAATTAAACTGTTCTAATATAAAATCCTATATTTGGGCATTTCCAGTCTCAATACTCAGAAAATGCCAAGTGATTTAAAAAAATAATAATAATAATTTAGACAGCAGTTACATGAAATTCACCTTTGCTTGAAGGTCCCTTCTTCATAATGCAAGTTGATCTTATAAAATACCATCTCTGGAAAGATCCTTCAGTCAAATCACATGTGGCCAAACACCTTGCCAGGTCCTATGGCTCACCCCAGTTCACTTCAAGTGGAGGAGAAAGGTAAGTAGTTTTACTAATAAAAGATTTCAGAAAGATTTGAGGTCTTCTTCCTTTGAGTACTTTTTAAAAGAAATAATGTATTCTTTCATTTATCTTATGGTGCCCCCAAGCAAACAACATAGAACATTTAAAGCATTTAAAGAAAAAAACAAAGAACTTATTCCCTGCTCCCATCCTTCCCAAAGCACCAATATTAACCCTTTGAAGTATTTTTTTTTCTTGAAGTTGAAATATAACAAAACATGTACACTCACATGTAGTTTTGGTTTGTTTCTGTTTATGGCTCTATGGTTTTGCAATTTTTTTATGTTGTTTCTGATTTGATGGGATTTTTTGTGCAAAATTGAGATTTTTACTATCCACATCAATCAGCAACTTTCTTGCTTTCTTACTGAGCAATACAAAAGGGATATTCTCTTGATCACTTAACCAATCGTTCTCCTTTTCAATACTTGCATTGCCTTGTGTAGGTGTACTGTTTTGAGGGATTTTCCCCAACATTTCCTGTTGTTGAACATTCAGATTTTTTCATGAGACAACTCATTTCATTTGTTTGGACCTCAGTTTGCACTCTGAGGTTTTATTTAACTCTAAAATTTGAAATTTACCTACATAAAATTCAATTCTTAAAAAAAAACTATCTTACCATTCAAATTATTAAATATTTATTTAAATGAATTTTTAAATGAGTTCTATTTGAAATTTAGAACATTCAAAACAACCTTGATGTTGTGGTTTGGATATGAGGTGTCCTCCACGTGTGTTCCTCTTACTGCAGGAATAGTCAGTGTTGAAATGATTGGTTTATGAGGACTATAACCTAATCAGTCCATCCTAGTTTCAATGGACTAACTATAAGCAAGTGGGCATGGCTGCAAGAGGCCAGTCACAGGGAACATGCCCTAAAGGGTTCATCTTCCACACAGGACTTCCCTGATCCCTTCCTGGCCATTGTGAGCATAGCAGCTTCCCTGCACCACACCTTTCCGCCATGATGATCTCCTTCACGTCAGGCCCAGCGCAATGGAGTCCACTGACCATGATCCAAATCTCTGAAACTGTGAGCCAAAATAAACTTTTCCTCCTGAAGTTGTTCCCATCAGGTATTTTGATTACAGTAGCAAAAAGATAACTAATGCACTAAAGAATAGCAGAATGTTCTAGAATCATCCTTTCATAAATAGGATTGTTCACACCTTTATTTATTTCCCTTAAAATAATTTAAATACGGTAATGAAAGTTCTGGCACAATTCCGTTACCATAACGCAGAAATTCAGTTAAGATACACACACACATTTCTTATTGGGAAGGGAAATGCAACAGTAATACATCCTGTAGTAAGTTTAGACAAACGCTGTTTTACACTAATCCAATTTTTTAACCTCTGGTTTTCTTAAGAAGGTGATCCTCCCCTAGCTTTCCCTTTAAGCAATGAAGATGCAGTTAGAGTTTGGTGGGTTCAACAAGCTGCAGAGTATCAAGCACACACAGTCTCTAAGCAAATATACCAGAGCTACCCTCCACTAGACTCCTCTTCATCTCACATGCCACTGTCCCTCACTGAAACACCACGCAGTCAGACAGAAACCAAAAATCATCTTCCTAATTCTGTGCCCTCAATCTTTTTATTCTCAAAGCTGAAATGAAAGTGACATTTGGATTTACTTTTTCAAGTTTGTCATTTCCAAGAAACTACCTGAAACTACAGGGGAAAGAGGCTTAGCTTTTACTTAGCAATCAGAACACCCCTTAACACAGCCATGGGGTATTCAATTCTCACTTCCAGCAACAGACAAAAATGAGGCTTGGCCTTAATGTGCCCACCTCCGGGAGACCGGAGCTGTATCCTGGGAATTCAAAATAGCCTGAGGTTTCTCAAAGCCAAATCCAAGCCTCCAGATAAAATTCAATTCTGGCTTCCATTGTGCATTAGGATAGACAGGAATTGTTTTTCTAACTGGGTGAGATACAAAATATGTGTCTTGAACATCTATCCTTTGGGAAATACTACTAAAGACTAAGAAAAATGTTTTTTCTTAATAGACTTAAAATGTAATTGAAGCAATCAGTCAAATGATCAAAGATAAGCAATACAGGATGCTAAGGGATAGGAACCAAATGGAATGTCACTGTTTTCATAAATGAGAAGAGCTCGCTTTCTAGCACAGGGCTTCTTAGGCAGACCGAAGAATCGCCTGGGATTGGTAAAAGACCTGGCCCAGCCCACGTCTACTTCATCAGACTATCAAGCAGGTGCCTTGGAACCTATGCTTTTACCAGCACCTTAAGGGATTCTGATGAGCACTACAATTTTAACACAATAAGGGAATAGTTTTTCTTTAAGTGTGGTCCCCAGACCAGCAGCATCCGTGTATATTGGATCTTATTAGAAATGCAGATTTTACCCTCCACAACAGGCCAACCAAATCAAAAATTCGAGCAACAGAATCAGCAATCTGTTTAACAAGCCCTCCAGAGGATTCCGATACATGGTAAAGTTTGAGGACCATGACCAGCATGTGTCTGCAGATCTCAGTTTGGAAAACATTGAAATGGAGTATGAAAAAACAAAAGAACTCCGAGGGAATGCACCGCTTGCAGCCGGGACAGCATGCAGACCCTTTGAAGAGAGATGTTCATATTCAGGGTGGGCCATTTCAACGACGGAAAATTTCGTGGGAGAAAAGAGATCGAGCCTTCTCATCCGTCACAGTCACAGCCACTCTTCATCACTTTCAGTTCTCAGAAGGAGGCAGTCTGCTGTGAAGGAGAGGAAGACATTTCTATGAGACATGTAGCAACTTTACCATGGTACTCTCAGCTTACAGAGGAAAAGTCTAAAAATCCCCCCCACCTGCAACTCCGCAAAAAAAAAAATCCATCTTCATATTTCATCTGGAGAGGAACTTCAATCTTAGTGCTCAGAATCTTCAAGGAAATTCCTCAGGGAAACTAAGATGCTCCATTCAGGTAGCAGAGCGAGACACCTGAGTTAACTTCTACATACACTTGACCTGAGCACCTGTGATTCAGATACGCCACCTGAAAGCTTTTCCTTCATGTAGCCTTTGCGTGGGAATATACACAGAGGCAGCCAGAGTGTCTTTGCTTCTGCCAACAGTCCTTAAGGCTGTGCAGGTATATTGTTACAACACGTAAAAGTTTTAGGGCATAGAAAAACCTGAACAGTGCCTGCATTCCTGCTTAATTCCTTCCTCCACAGGCAAGCCTTCTGGATGTGCTGTTGTTAAACTCTGGCATGTGCTGATGTGTGGCGGCCCCTCAGGACTCAGGACTGGGTATGTGACTCAGCGATAGAGCATTTTGCCTACCATGTGTGAGGCCCCGGTTTCAATCCCTAGCACGGAAGTTGTGGCAGGTGGAGGGTGGTTCATAAAGCACAGAAGGTGACTTTTTGTTTCAGGAGTTGAAGATAACCTGGGTCCTGGCAAGCTGATTTAAAGTCCCCAAACCTGGAAGTTGGTGCCCACATAAGGTAGATGCGCCACTCGACTGTCCATCACTGTGGAGAGTGCCTTAGATAATCAACTTATAAAAGGAAAGACTTATTTGGGTTCACAGTTTTGGAGGTTTCAGTGCATGGGTGCTTGGCCCTGCTGCCTGGGTCCCGTGGCAGCCAGTAGATCATGGTGGGAGCATGTGATGGAGGAGGCTGTTCAGCTCAGGGCAACCAGGAAGCCGGTGGGGGGCTCTCCACATTTCCTCCACTCACGCACCTCCAATGACCTGACTTCCTTCCACTGAGCCCCACCTCCTGAAGGTCCCACCACCTCCCAAAAGTGCCAAAGGCTGACAACCAGGCCTTCCTTTAGCCTGTGGTCCTCTAGGGGACATTTATGATCCAAACCATAGCAAGGCAAAATTGCTGGACAACACCGAGGGAGGACCAGAGCTCGGACCAGGATGGGAGACAGGGATGCCTGTTAAGAACGAGTCCTGCCAACTGAAAGAGCTCTCAGTCACCGGTGCCAGAAGCTGGAACAAATTGAGTGATAAAATAAATAACAGTATTGGATTATTACACAAAACATGCAGCAAGTACCCACCAACCCAGAGCTATTCTATCCGTTTCCCGTGGCTACCATGACAAATGACAGCACACTGGGCATCTGGGAACAACAGAGTTTATTGTCTCAGGGTTCTGGAGGCTAGAAGTCTGAGAGCCAGGTGCTGGCAGGGCTGTGCTGCTCAGAGACTGCGGGAGATAATCCATCCTTTGCCTCTTCCAGCCTCTGGGGGCTCTAGATACTCCTTGTCTGGCAACTGCATTCCTCCACGTTCCATCTTCCCAAGGCTCCCTCTCTTTGTGTCTTCCTCTTCTGTCACTTATATAGACATGGTCCTTGGATTTAGGACCCACCTGGAAATATAGGATGACCTCATCTGAGATCCCTAACTTAATTACGTCAGCAATGACCCTTTCTCCAAATAAGGTCACATTCACGAATTCTGGAATATCTTTTGAGAATCCATTATTCAATCTATTACACTGATACAAATGAATGATTTAACTAATAGATAAGTGCAGAAGAATAGACAAATCTCCCATGTAAAAGAATTCCCAAAAATTCATGTAGAGTCTTCCCTCTCTAGAAACTGGTGCCTGACTCCTCACACCCCTCAGGACAGGCTACGTAAAAAGACTTCCTTCCAGTCTTTTGGTGGAAGGGTGTGGTGGAAAGTAAGTTTACTGCAGAGAAGTTGACGGACACTGTCCCAGCCTGGTGATCAAGCTGAACACCAACCATGATGGGTCATCTCGATAGCATGTGTCCCTGACGTAATATGACGAGAGTGACATTTACCTCCATTGTCTTCCTCCCAAAACCCATAACCCCAGTCTAATCATAAGAAAAGCATTGGATAAACCTAAGTTGAAAATATTCTGTAAAATGCCTGTCCGGTATTTCTCTCAGCTTATCAAGGCCATCAAAAACAAAGTTGAATAAAAGTCACAGTCAAAGGAGCCTAAGGAGGTGTGGTGGCTGAGCCATTTTGAGGACAGTAGGCTGTCAAGCAGCATCCCCTGTCTTCAGTCACCAAGAGAGTGACACCCCACCTACCCACTTATGGACAGCCCAGTATGTCTCCTAACACTGTCAAATGTCCCCTAGGAATGAGGCAGAATCATCCCTGGCTGAGGACCACAGACCTTGTCCAAGGCAGAGAAGTCGCATGACATGGCGTATCAAGAACAAACTGATCTGAATTCAGGTGCTGGCTGTGTAGCCTCGGGCAACTGACTTCATCTCTCTGAGCCCCATATTTTTCATCTTTAAAATGAGGATGATAAAACTGTCTTTTCCATAGGTAATCGTGAAGATTGAAAGAAGTTTTTAGCACAGTGCCCCTGAACATAGTAAATTAAATACAAGATATCAGTTGGTATTATCATATTTCACCTAATCCTCACTTTGAGAAAGATTAACAATGTCTTCCAAGCCCTTGAATTAGAATCCAGGCCCTTAAATCCTTCACAGTAGATATAGCTCAGGAACACCATGCAATGTGTGTTACAACTTGTCCCGAATGCCTTTGTCCGTGACGCAAGCTATGCAACCAGCTTACTGAGCAACTGACCTTGATGAGCTTCAGCCTGAAGCAGGCTTGATTTTCCCCTCATCACTTGATTCCATGGGCCTTCTCTGAACCCATTGGTATGGCATCTCAGACAGATAGGCAGCACCTTGGTCAGTTGTGGGGGTAGGAAGGGCTTCTTATAAACCGACTCCTGCCTCATTGATCTAACTGATGTGTCAATCAAGCCAGGCCCTGGAGTCGGGCTCACTGTGAAGAGGGAGCCTCTGCCACACTTTCCCTCCTCCCTCCTGCCCTGCCACCTGTGCCTCCGGAGTCAGGTAGGTAGGCACAGGATTAGAGCAGAAGAGTAGAGGTGCCTCCTCTAGGGACTAGTGAGCTTCCCACTAGGAGGTGCCCACAGAGTGGCTCTTTCTTGGGGTACACAGAAGGGTTTCCAAAAGCCTGCAGGGAGCTCTGAAGGGTAGTTCTGGGCAGAGATCTGCTCTCTTGTCCTGGAGATGCATCCACACAACTCCAGCTGCTTTGGTTCCCTGGCTGCCACATACCACCCTGTTGTTGGGCACTGGACCCTCAGAACTTTTTTTCCAGGTTACTACCAGGATTTCATAGGCCCGTACAAATGCACACCTTCATATCAGACCAAAAGGTCTGAGCCTAACCCTGTCCCAGCTGCCTTCTCTCACTTCCACAACATCACAGGGCATTCCTATCAGCCTTCTCCCTGTACAATGCAAAGACAAGAGGTACAAGCTAAGAAGCTCATGTGTGTGCAAATTCCAAGAAACATGTCAGGTCTTCCCAAGAAGGCTCTCACCACCCCTGCTCCAGACTTAGAAGCCTGGGTTTCTTCAGCTGAACAGACCTCCAGCCAGGAGACCAGCCTCGCTGCTTGTGGGCATCTCAGACTCTCTGGGAGGTGACCTGGGAGCCCCGGCCTCTTGTGGCATAAAAGGACACAATGCCTCCTACCCTACTTGATCAAAGAAGGATTCTCTACTTCATCTCATTCTCTTTAAAATGTAGAAATACTTACTGCCTGTTACCCTCAGCTTTAGGCTTTTAACTCAAAATCCTAACGAAAGGATATGTTCCCCAACACTCTGACAATCTTGATATTACACTATAAAGAGAATCATTTGAATTCTTGGTGGTCTGAGGTGTTGACCAGGTAGAGGGTGCATCCCTCCCCACCCCGAGCTGTAGTGAAGGCAGAACTTCTTACTCCATGGTAGATCAGCTGGCCAGGGACTGTCCTGGGCCACACTATGTGAATGCTGGGCTTACAGAGTGACGGTGGGAGGAAGAAAACAAGAGCAAGACCCAAACCTACCACACACAAGCATCATCACCAGGACCTCGGGCTCTTTGGCATCCCGGGATAACCTAAGGAACAAAGATGGGACTTACTCTCAGAAATAGAGTGTGCTCATGTCGTGAAGGCTACAGAAGGGAGCTGGGTGATGGCCAACCTCACTGTAGCTCCAAGGTGACCACCTGTGCCAGCCTCATATCTGTCTCCTCCCATTGCCATGACAACCAGGAGGAGTCAGTCCGTCATTGATAAATGTTTGCACTCTGAATCCTCCTGTCTTCTGTGAGCATCCCAGGGACCTGTGCGGCTCACCTCCATATCCTGGCATCAGAGACTTCTCCATGCTCAGCATCCATAGATCAGAATATGCTCCCAATTACATCTGTCCCACCTGTTAAGCAAAGGAAGAGTATACGAAGACATGTAAGAGAGCAGACTATTATTGTAATGTTTTTTTAGTGGATAATAAATTAAAGGATGAGAACATTTGGAAGGAAATATTAATCATAGCAGATTTGATGACAGCTTTCTACGCCTTGCAGAGAAAGAACTAAAGGATCTCGGGTCGGCTCCTGAACTTGCTGATAAAGATTCTCGGTGTTACCCAATTCTAAACTGCCATCAACAGTGAGTCATGAAAAAGAAAGAAGGAAGGAAAAGAAAGAGAGGGAATATGTAAATATCAGATTTACATATTCTGAGATTATGCATGTGCCAGGTATTCAGCACCATCAATAGTAAGGTGCTTCCAATTTTGGAACATTAGAATATGAGGAGGAAGATAGAATCAAGAAAGTAGAATAATTAAGTAATTCTCCTAGGACCAGGAAAAAAAAAAAAATCCTTGAGAAGTCTTTGAGCTGACCCCATGTCTCCAGGCAGGGTCCTATCCTCCCACTCAAATCAGAGAAAGTCTGGTTAATGTTGAAGATTTTCATTTTCAACAGCCTTTCCCTCAGTGGGAGTGAATGATAATTTGCCTCTAGTATAAAAAAGAAAAAAAGAAAAAGGGCATATAATTTACATACTAAAAACTGGAATACTAATGAAGAAAAATCACTCTCCTCCGTGAAATTGTCAGTCACCGAGATCTTCCCTTCTACTTTGCTTTTAACTGGGCTTTAGTGAAAAATAAAATCACACTTAAAAAAGACGAGGAGGAAAAGAGGATTTCATTTAGGAAGTGGCGCCTTGTAGATTCCAGACATGAACTCCAGTAGATGCATTGACCTTTGTAAGTACACCGTGGTCCCGAGGTATATCCTCAGGGAATTGGTTCCAGGACATGCACGATGCCCCTCCCCAGTGCAAATCTACAGATGCTCAAACTCCTTCTATAAAATGGTGCAGTATTTGCAGAGAACCTATGCTTTCAATCACCTCTAGATTATTTATAATACCTGACACAATGCAAATGCTATGTAAATAGGTCTTATGATGCATTGTTTAGGGAATAATGAGAAGAAAAAAGTCTGCACATGTTCACTACGAATTTTTTTTTCTCAAATATATTTGAACCATGTCTATTTGAACCCTCAGATAGAGAACCCATGGATACACTCAACTCTGCTTTGCACACGTTTTAAGTTTCCTTTCCTGAAAATGAGCTTTTGTAAGATTTAGAATTTAGAATCTAACTACTGAGAAAAGTGAAACCCTCTTCACTGTGCCAGACAGTGTGGGATAACCTCTGGCTCTGGGAGGTTTACTGAGATTATGCATGTGCCAGGTATTCAGTAAATTCTTGGTCTATCCTATCCTCCCTGTCCCTTAAAAAATCCTAATAGAGTTTTTCAAAGTAAATACTAATTTCAAAATGCATTGCATTGTTTTTAATTAAGTTGGTTTACATTGCAACTCGCATGGGAAATGAGGAAAAAGTATTTTGGTTTTATTTAACAAACAGTGCTTACTGTAGACCAGGCTCCATATGACACCTAAGAATGAATACAGGGGAGGAACTGGAGGATGTAATTGACCAAATTATGTGCATATATGAATAGATCACAATGAATCCCACTATTGTAGAGAATTATAATACACCAAGAATTTTTTCTAAGGAACCAATAGAGAGAAGACACAGCAAACTTCCAGTTCCTGAGGAGTTTGCCATCTGGGACAGAAAGAGGGGGGCAGAGCAAAGCCTAGCCACACGCGCTGACCAGGCCCAAACAGAGACACCCACGCAGTCCTCAGCACTGCGCAGAGCAGTGAACAGTGACCTGGAATGGGATCCACAAAGAGGGAGGCACTGAGCTCAGGGAGTTGGTGAAGCAGGGTGGAGTCTGCCACCAAAGTTGGGCGCCATTTTGTTGAGAAGGAAGGGAATCTACATCATGCCTGTCAGCCAAGGGGCCCCGTGTTTCTAAAGAATCTAAAGGTCCAGAAATGCCTGCACTCCCTCAAGCTGGTTCATCTGGGATTCTGCAGCCTTCCAATCAACTTCCTGCTGACCCTACTCTGTTCCCTTTACTTCCATCTCAGGATTCCTGGCCCCTGTGCTGTTGACTATGTCTCCGGGCTCTCCCTCCCATCAGGATCTAATTCTCCATGCTTCTTTCCAAGACTGTCCTCCCCAGAAAAAACATGAAACCACGTAGTCACCGTGGTTCCTGAAGCTTAGAGAAGCAACTTCTTACACCCATTTCCTCTTGGAGGGTCACACTAAACCAGTGCTTGGTGCTGGTCACCAATGGCATTTTTGCAGTACTCAATGACCATCACAAGGAGGGACTAGGAGCAATTCCAATGTAAAAAAAAAAAATGGGGGCATTGACAGGAAAGAAGTCTGGGGTGTGCAGTCTCCCTCTCACCGTGGAGGAGGGCAAACATGTGGATTTGCTAAAGAGAGGAAGTGCTCAGTCTGTAAAGGAAGCACAAAGCTCTAAGAGTGAATACCCCCAAAAAGAAGGCTAGAAAGAGTCTCAGAAGACACGAGAAGCCCCACCTCCCTCTGAGCCTCCTCATTCTTGCTCTGACTTTCCTCTGCCTCCTTTTCAAGCCCTCATCTGTTCTTGGCACAGCGATGAGTACGCTCAGTAGCTAGAATATGTTTCCACCCGATATTCACCCCTAACAGAGACTGATTGATGTCTGTGCAAAACAGGAGAAACTTTGTGACTTGGCTGTCCTTCATGTCAACAGGAGCCCGAGTAGGAGCTGGAACAGGCCTCTCCTGCCTACCTGGGGAGTCTGCACCTGTGATTCTCGGTCACCCTGGGCTTGCTGGCAGAGGTTCAGCCTGCTTATGGCTAGGATTCACCTCCCCGGGCTTCGTCTTGCCAGTGTCAGCTGAGCTGCAGAGGGAGGAAAGGAGATGGGAGCACCTGCGTCACCTCATGACGGAAGCAGCCACCAGGTGTTGGACTTCCGTAGTCACCTTTGGATCACATTTGGCAAGTGTTCGAAGACCAAATGACTTTGGGATAAAGTCTTGCAGAGGGTGGGTCAGTAGCTCTCGCTGGAGGCTCCCAGAGGAGATGATGGAGCAAGAGAAGAGGAATTTTCAAGTCTAAACCCTGCTCCAGAAAAATAATTTCAGACTACTCTGCATAACTTCAATCCAGGTGGGGTTCCCAGGGTAAGACACATTTCTTCTGATGGCAAGGAAAAGAAAAGCTGCATTCAAAAAACCAACACCATGAAGCTCCAGTCTGCTAGAATTTGGTTTTCCTCTGGATTTTGCAGTAAATGTAAATTGTCTACTATCATTTCCGACAGCCTCCCCCAACCGCACAAGCCAAAGTGCATACATACCATAATCTCGAGGCTCTTAGCCCACCCTCAGTAATGGATCCTTCTCATGACATGAATAATTCATCATCTCAAATGTGCATATGATGAGAAGGTTCTCCTCTTAAAGTCTAAAGATAATAGTGTGAGAGCTCAGATATTGACTCAGTTGCCCTTTGCTACTTAAAGTTCAAGAAGAGTATTATAAGTGAGGTAGAGTATATCACTCTACTCTAATTTTTTTTTAATTTTTATTTTATTATTTTAGCTTATGATCTACATCCTACTAATTGCAGGTGTCAGAAATGGTAAGATCTAGGAATTACCTGATATTTACCATGTGCCAGTTACTGTTTTAAGTGTTTTCATGGACTCATTTAATCTCCCAAATTATTTTATGACAAGAATTATGATTCTTATCCTCCTCTCAAAGGAGATAAGACAAGGTCACGGAGATGTTAAGTGACTTGCCCAAGATCACACAGCTTGTGCAATAATAGACAGATCCTGGATTTACAGCCAGACTACCTAGGTTTAGCATTTGCATGATTACCACCTATACTGTTGTCTCTTTAAATGTCATATGTATGAACAAATTAAATGTTTTCAACATTGGAAAAAATACTTCTGTTTCTTTTTTTTTTTTTTCTTCACTAATTTGGGAAATGTTCAGAGAGTCTCCAAGCAGCATTTCGTAAATTTTTCTTTGCTAGTGCTGAAAAGAACTTTAGAAATATCTAACCCCCATTGTCTGTCCAATCATTCCCTTTTTTCTACTGAGAGAATGAGACACAAGGTGATCAAGAGGTTTCCTTTCGGGCTAAGGTTTGAGTCTTTTTCTCAGTTATTGTGATAATAAATACCAGGAAGTGGCATCAAGATTCTGGTTCCAAACACCATTAATTAACCTGGGGTTAATCCTAAGCAGTTCTCTTGGTTCTAAAAAAAGGAGGATTAAACTAGATATTTCCTGGAATTTCTCTAAGTTGCACATTCTGTAATTATAAATTGAATGGCTTGCACTCAAGGTCAAATAGTTTTGTAAATAAGTGAAAAAAGAATGGGGAAGGCAGATCTAACTTGGAGAAGTATGGGAGAACAGCCCATATCATCACTGGAGTAGAAATATAATCTTCTGTCTTCTCTAGGAACAGATTTGAGAGCCAGAAAGGAAAAAATCAGAATGTCCAAGCCTTTGCCTGATTTTTGTGCAAGTTAAAGCAGCGTTTCGAGGGGATGGCCCACTGCAGAGTGGAGCTCACTTCCAACTTATGCATTGGAACAATTTGAGCCAAACTGGACCTGGAGTGCTACATCACTGTGCTCCATCAAGGACAGGGGCATTGAACTTGACCTGGGAACTTGAAGATTGAGGGATCTGCTAAACCATGGAAGAGGGGAGTCATGGGGAAGGAAGAAAGAGGGCAAGCATCATGCAGGTCTGCAAGAAATATGAACCCCCATTGTCTATTCTTTAGTGATTATGAAAGACAAATCTCTCCCCCCCCAAAAAAAAAAAAATCCCACCTCCTCCAAAAAAAAAAAAAATCTCCAACAAAATCTGTTACGCTTACACCTTATTTGAGAATATAAAAGCAGGAAGCCAAGTTCTACTTCTGGTTTGGCAGCAGGAGAGAAGATGGGAATCAAAGCAATGAGCTTCCTAAGGGCAGGTGCCCAAGTTGTGTGACCTTGAGAACAGGATCCTTAAGAAGATCATGGGACCTCTCTCAGGATATGGGACTGACCCCACTGGAAGTGGGTCACCTAACTCTCCCAGCACAAAGTGAATCTTGGGTGACACCTGGGTTACAGTTAGCAAAGAACAGAACGAGGACTCCCCAGCATAGAACCCAGTGGGAAAAGATGGCAGCTTCTTACCCTCAGCACCTTGACGTTGGCAGTGGACTCTGTTGTGGGGCTATCTACACATTGTAAGAAGTTGAAAAGCCTGGATTCCACCGACTGGATGCCAGTAGGACCCCTTCCCCAGGCTGTGACAGCCAAAAATGTCTCCAAACATGGCAAATAGCCCCTGAGGAGCAAAACTTACCTCCATGGAGAACCACTGGAGTCAAATGAAAAGATTAGACAGTTAAACTCAGGGACACTGAAACTTTAAAAAAAAAAAGTCAAACCCAACACCTCATGCATCACTTTTAAGGCACTTTGTTCATGATAATCAAGTAAAAAAAAAAATCTGGAGATGATTTGGGATTCAAAGTTTCATCACTAACTATTTTAACAAGTGCCTTCCAGAGGCCCATTGTATTTTTCGAATTTTATTTTTTAAATACGCATCATTTCTTCCTCCTGAGGCTGTCAGCTTTCTTGTCTAGTTACAATTCGGCAGAAGAGTTATTATTTCCTTTTTTTTTTTTTTTAATGCTTGTCAAAGTTTAATCAGCCTGATTACCAGATTGAAGATGAATGGCTGTAAAATGTGAGTTTCTAAAAACAGGAGATCAATCAACACAATTGTGCACACCTGATACAGGGTTCCAGTGACTGGTTGCTCATTCCAGGAAGCTGTAGCTTTCCAGATGGTTCCACGGCACAATAGATTAACCCTCTGGTTATAGGAAAAGTCTGATAACTAACACCTCACTCCCCGAGTGGATCCGTAACCAGCTGAAGTGAGCGTCTGCATCACTTCCTTAACTCTCGTTGGTGTGGTGCTCGGAGGTTAGATTTGGGCATCTCAGGTCATCAAAAGTGATACGGGTTCAATTATGCCCCCTCTCAAATTTATATGAAGACGTAGCCCCTAGGGCCTCAGAATGTGACCTTACTGGGGAAGAGCGTAATCACAGATATAATTATATAAAATGAAGTCAGAGTGGAGTGGGGTGGCCCCCTTTTCCAACGTGATCGATGGCCTTATAAAGGAGGGAAATTGTCCCAGGCACACAGGAAGGACCTTGCGAAGATGAAGACAGGTTGGAATGATTCATCTATGAGTCAAGGAATGCCAGAGATAACAGGCAAACCACTAGAAGTTAAGAGAGGACCGGACCAAACCCCCACCCTCCCCCAGCCTCAGAAGGAACCACCCTGCCAACACCCTGCCCTCCAACTTCTAGCCTCTGGAACTCTGAGACAATACATTTCTGTAGTGTGAGCCACCCAGTCGGTGGTACTTTGCTGCTGCAGCCCTAACAGATTCTTACAAGAAACTTCTCTCTGCCTCTCCTCTAATTTACCTCCATCCTGCCACATCCAGGACATGTTATGCTCGAATTCAGGACCCCCAAAAGACCACCAGAGGCCAAGATCGATGTAAGCAGCAAAGAGGTGTTTATTGCGAGCCAGCTCTGTCCTCCACGTGCACACAGCAACTGGTGATGCTGAGAGGCCCCGAGCCCAGGGTTGGCAGCAATTTTATACACTCTTTGGGGAAGGCAAGGACTGCACAAACATCATAGCATCTCTTAGCACATCATCACACACCGCGGGAAAATCATAAAACAACTCTAAAACATGATTAGCACATTCACTGGCGGGAACAAGTTGGGTAGGGGTGATTGGTTAGTATAAGAGGGGGGATTCGTTTGAAATTATTGGTTTAAGCCACAAGGGGTGTATGTGCTGAACGACATGGTTTCCCAGCATGTTATCAACCACCATGAACTACTGGGAGGGTCACCTGGCATCCCCGGTATTTTCCCCATCTCATGCTGATTGGTGGTTGCTATGGGTCCTCACCTAGCCTCACTGAGTCAGGGACACCTGGCTCTGCAGATCTCGCCTGTTATTAGTAGATAAACAACTCAGCAGGGCGGGATGTGCCTAAGAGTGCTCTGTGGGGCTTTCCAAGGACAAGGGTCATGCCCCCTTCCTTGGACAGGCTTTGCTCTGAGGTAGAGGCTGGTTTCTCAGACATGGAGCAAAACCATCTTTCCTCAGACTGACATGGCTAAAATATTCCAGACTGCATTCAAACAATTTGCATTAGTATAAATTGCCTGGAAAAGTGAGTGCAGTTTCCATACCAATCCATAGCAGAACCCAGAAGCCTTGGGAACACTGAGTGATCCTTCCCCAAGAAGGTCCAAGTTTTAGCCTGGACCATTTGTGTTGCTAAGCATCAGCCATTGGCCCCCACGCTCTGCTTCCTGCTTCCAGGACATATTTTCTATTTATTTGTGGAGGTTCCAGATGCTTGTATGATATGGGGAGGTAACTTTCCTTTTTTCTATCATTTTCATAGCTTCGACTCCAAGAAGGCACAGTGCTCTCAGTTGCCTTATTTAGGTGATTATGAGGAAAACGACTTCAGGAGATGAACAATTTTCTCCAAAGGGGTCCAATTCCCTTTTCCAAATCGTTAGCTTCCTGCATTAACAGGCTTAACAAAGATGATCTGCATCTTTCACATGAGTTATATTATAAATTGGCGACATTATGAAACATCTTCTCATAGGAATAATATTATGTAATATTTTGAATAAAAGGGGAAATCTTAGGCAAATCCAAAGAAAACTATTTGATCCCTAATGTCCCTAAACGACTGGTCTTAAAACAGAAGGCTGAGTTTGAGTTCCCGAGAGCAAGAGTTCATGGACTGAAAAAGGGGGAAAAAATTTTCCTTTAATCCTCATTTTTATTTTAGTGCCAGGCAAAGGTGGATGCTTTCATCTTAAGTCAGTGTGGCCATGCCAGAAGATGTAGAGGGGGACATTTCCTGAGTCACAGTTGACTCAGGCACTCACAGAATGATACTTGTATGACTGTAAGGCTCAAACCTTCCCCCAAGAAAATTTGCACTGGCAATTGAAGACCTGTTCCAGGATTCTTGAATCCCTACCAATTTCAAGACTATAAAAGGTTAAAAAGAGTGGCAAATTTCTTGGGGGGGTGTGGGTATTGGAGATTGAACTCAGGGGCACTTGACCACTGAGCCCTGTCCCCAGCCCTATTTTGTATTTTATTTAGAGACAGGGTCTCACTGAGATGCTTAGCAACTCACTTGTGCTGAGACTGGCTTTGAACTTGCGATCTTCCTGCCTCAGCATCCCAAGCCAGTGGGATTACAAGTGTGCACCACCAAGCCTGGCAAGGGTGGCAATTTGAAAAGAGGATTTCTGTGGCATGAGCAGGTGCCAGGCTCCAGTTGACTGTTTTTTACTGGCTTTCCAAAGGGATGGAGAAGGTTATGGAGCACAACCCTCTGTCTCAAGTATGATGAGAGAAGTCCCTGCTCTTGGCACACTTAAAAAAAAATGTGTTTTCTGCAATTGAGTAACTCAGACAATGGGCACCTACTGATCCCAGAAAAAAAAAGCTACAGGAATCTGAAATTTCAACTTCTGACTAGGATGATGTAGCTTGCACCAAACCAACTTGGACAAACCATAAATACTGAATTTTCATCTAAATAGCATTTTGAATCCACAGAAAAATCAAACAAGGTAGTCAAGCCTTGGAAGATCAAGATGCAGAGAGAAAATAAATGCAGTCATGTGATCATCATATTCTCTGCCAACTTTCTCCTCAGTTCATATGCCAATTTCTCAGTTGCATGGGAAAAGTGACCAAAGAGCCAAAGTTATACCAGAAAGAAGCTAAGAGTTCAAAAAAACCTGGGTTTTTTAGGGTTTTCTAGTCTTAAAGTGCATCTTAAAGATGGAGAATTACATCAGAAGATCTATTCATAAAAAACTATTCATAAAAAAAGAAACAAATGCAAACTTTAGAAATAAAAAAGTGCACTAACTAAAATTAGTAATTAAGAAATTAAATAAATAGATGAACGATTAAAATAAGATTAGATAAATAGAAGAAAGAATCGGTGGTCCAAAAGGTACTGCTCAGTAGAAAAATAGCCATGGCAAGAGAAGAAAAATTCTTAACAGTGGAAGTGCTCCAAAGTGAAAGACCTAAAACGTATAAGCAGAGTCCCAGAAGAAATGGAAGGAGAGAATGAACAGAAGAAATATTTGAAGAGACCATAAATGATGAGCTTTATCTACCCAGAGGCTCTACAAATCACATGCTAGATAAACATAAAGAAGATCACCCTAAAACATATTTTGGCAAAAAACTGCTAAAAAAAAAAAAAAAAAAAAAAAACAAAGATAAAGAATGTGTGTGTGTGTGTGTGTGTGTGTGTGTGTGTGTGTGCGTGCACGCACTCCCGCACACATGCACACATTCTTACATAAAAGCATAGAACTTCCCGAACACTGCTTTCCTGCTGTAGGCTGTTTTCTATGAAGAGATGCACATCAACTCCTGGACTCTCATCTCTGGATCCCCAAACATCCTGTCTAGTGTACAAGGAGGAAATCAGGTAAGGGTTTCTGTCTTTAGCAACTTAATCAAGCCACTCACTTTGTAACAGAGTGCCAGTGAATTAGAAGATGCATTCTTCGATTAAATGCATTAATTTGTTGTGAAGAATGACAGCTGCCTTCTTAACAGCTATTCTCTCCCCTTCTTTGCAAAAAGAACCCGATGAACCTAGCTAAAAACAGATAAAACCAAAAACTTTCATTTCCCACCCTCTATTATGATTAGAAACGGCCATCCAACACAGCTCTCACCAAGCATAATTGAGTAGAAGTTCTTTCATGCATTCCAGACAGTAAGCACCCCAAAATGGAGTAGCATCCGATGGCACATGGCATATTTTCCCTCTGTGACATCTTCTTTCTTCCTACCAGAAAGGCAGCTATGCCGTTGGGAGCTGCAGTGGCCATCTTGCAACTATGAGGGGAAATCTGAAGAATTTCAGAAATTGATCTTGTCACTCTTGAGATGCTCTGCAAACTATGGACTTCCTGCCCTGAGACTCCTTTGTCATTGGAGAATAGAATAAAGCACCTATCTTATGTTAATCACTATTCTGTGGATATTTTTCTACCTGTGCAGCTGAACAAAGTCCCTGTTAGGGCTCCCCTCTCCTGTGGCTTAAAACGTTTCTCTAAAAACTTCTTCCACTGAGTGTGTGGCTTGTTGCAGCTCGGAGGCCTAAGGGAAGCCTTAAAATGACTGACCTACGAAAAAAAATAATCAGCTCCTTATTCTTCTATAGTATCTTTCCAACATAGGAAGAGGCAATTTAATATGAAGATAGAATCATCAAAGTCCAGCCTGTTCCTAGAGGAAAATCTGGTTAGGGAAGAGGTAAGTCCACCTGTCTTTGATCTCGGAGACTTACATTAGTTCAGATCAGAAATCACAGGTTTTAATCATACTTCACATTCAAAACACGGAGAACTGGGGGAACCAGTTTCCCTCCAAACCTGAGCCTGTGTTAAAGAACCAGATTTTTTTTTAATCTAATTCATCACAGAGCAGTACCTTTATAAAATACAATAAAATCAAATTATTAGAAAAGCATGTGCAATACTTACCTCCATATTGGATTGTATAGTTCAAGAGACACAAGCTCATTCAGTTGAATTGCTTTTTAAAAAATGCTTTCTGAAGTCTTGCTCTAGTACTTCCCTTACATGGTCTGCTAACAAGCAGCTCACATCCTGACCCTCGTACACAGACTACACTTGGCATAGACAGCTCTACCCTCATCTTCATCTGCCAGGGCTGTTGTAACAAAGTGCCAGAGATGGGTACCTTCACAGAAAGTTATTTCCTCACAGTCTGGAGGACAGAAGTCCAAGATGGAGCTGTGGGTAGGTGGCATGTGCTGGGCCTCTCTCTTCAGCCTGCAGATGATAGTGTCCTCACCTGGCCTTTCCTCTGTGCACATGTCCCTAGTATCTTTCTCCTTATAAAGACACCAGTCGCATTGGGTTAGGGCCCCACCCTCATGACCGACCACATTTAACCTTAACTATGGAACCAACATCAACTTGAGAATCTATGAGAGACACAAGTCTGCTCACAATAAGAGAAACGCTCATTGAAGTTTCCTGGACAATTCTCTATTTAGCCTTGTGGCCGTTGGAAGAGAAAGGCCTTTGGATGCTCTCTCATCTTGCATGAGGTTAAAATGTGCAGAGACAGGGAAGGAGGGAGGGAGGGAAAAGAGGGAGGAAAGGAGGTCAGTCGCTTCAAAGTTCATTTATCCACAGTTCCTCTCCAGTGGGAAGAGGTTGTGTTGACGACTCAGCCTGACTCCTCTCTCCACATTCTCCATCCATTTATCTTTAAATAAGTTTCTCCCAAATAATTTCTAGTGGCTCAAAAATTGTTAATGACTACTCCAAAGGACAACTGAAGAAAGTTATAGGTTTGGGACAAAATGATGCAACGTTCTCTCTTGGTGACTAGTAGATGGCTGTCTTTTTCAGGGTTGTTTTTTTTTTTTTTTTTTCTGATCTGCTATATGTTTTCTGTTTATATTCTGCTTGGGTTTCCTTGGGATTTCACATTGATATACGAGTTCTGGTGTGTGTTCCCTCAGCTCGGTGACAAGGACAGAGCTAACAGAGGACAGACTGTAAATCCTGGTTTCTCTAACCCATTCACAAGAGTGCTGGAACACTCCTGAGCTAGTATCTGTCTCTATCTCCTGCCCCATCTCCTGGGTGCCCAGGCAGATGCAGTGTTTTGTCAGCAAGCACACAAACCATGACAGTGTTGACTCTGTCTCGCAGTGGGGACTGTTCTTTCTTCTTTCCCTGCACCAGGGTACATGTGAGTGTGCTTTGAAATTATATATTCTGTTCCTAAACACATGTTCTTTTCTTTTTCTATTTCCATAGAAGCTGCTGACTCACCTCACATGTCTCTGATTATTCCAGGATCTGGCCCATCCAACCCGATATTTGTGATCAGGTTGACAGATGCCTGGCTCAGTAACTCCACTCTTGTTAATAATATTTCACAAAAATTGATGACTGTCAGACTACTTAAAATGGCATTTGTAACCAACAAATAAACACTGGAAATCTGTGCTGCATGCGAAGTGTGCTTGAAAGCCCTTCAAAAAAAAATAGAGTTGATCAGAAAGTGCTTTCTTAATGGTTTATGATCCTTTAAAAAAAAGATAAATTAGAAATTTTATGTAAAGCCAAGATGTATGGAATACCAAAAAAATGAATTTTTAAATTATTTCTATCCTAATTGTCCTGCTTGGTCATGCAAACTTAAAATTTTATTTTAACTACAGATAAAGATCAAAGATTTTTCCTTGTGGGTACCCCACACCCACCTATAACTGATAATGAACTGTTGTTAGTGTTCAAATCCCAGTTAACATCTGGTCATATTTTAAAATGTATTTCTAACTTTGTTTCCCTGGAAACATTATGCATTACTAATACTTGCTTAAAATAGACTGTCTGAGCCTCCATTCCTTGACGCGAAAATATTAGAGAGTTAGACTGAAAGTCGGGAGGCTACGTTAGGCTTTCATCACTGTGAGCAAAACACCTGACAGGAACGGGGGTTTCAGCAGTTTTGTCCACCATAGTTCCATTGCTCTGGATCCAAGGTGATGCAGAACATCCAGCAAAGGGTGCAGTGGAGAAGCTCTACTCTGCTTACAGACACCAGGAGCTAGGAGAGAGAGAGAGAGAGAGAGAGAGAGAGAGAGAGAGAGAGAGAGAGCACCAGAGGGAAAAGGTATAATCCCCAGTAACCCACGTCCTCCAGCTACACCCTACCTGCCTACAGTTACCATCCAACCCAGTAGTCCTTTCAAATATTAATCTATCAGTGGGATTAATCCACTGATTAGGTTATAAATCTCATAATGTAATCCTTTCACTTGCTGCATTAACACAGGAGCTTTGGGGAACACCTCATAACCAACTCATAACAGAAGCCCTTTAAGTCCTTCCATTCTTTTTACTGATCTGCATGTCTATCATCTTGCAATTTAGTTGTCTATCATCTTGCAATTTAGTTGTTGCTATACTTGCTTTAAATTTCACATTGTATCTCTTCAATTAAAATGTAAGATCCTAGAAGCAGAAATTATGCCATATCTGTTTTATATCCCTGTGTTGGTGTTTGTTGCTATAACAAAATACCTGAGACTGGGTAATTTATAAAAAGCAGAAATGTATCTCTCACAGTTCTGGAGTCTGGAAGAGTAAGATCAAGGACCCAGCCAAGATTATGACCTTTGCTTACAAGATAGTGCCTTGTTGCTGGCTCCACACTGGGAAGAAGGGAAGAACGCTGTATCCGTACATGGAAGAAAGTGGAAAAACCAAAAGAGACTTGGCTAGTTTCCCCTGACTATTTTATAAGGAGATTAATATTATTTACAAAGGCAGATCCCTCATGATCTAATCACCTTCCAAAAGCCTGACCATCATCATGGGGTTTAAGTTCCAATGCAAGAATTTTGGAGGTACATACACTTTCAAACCTTAGAAATTCCATATTGACGTGCTACTCAAAGTACCAATCCTCAAACTATTTGTTATTGGTCCCTGCCAAGGTCAGAAGCTTACAGCAAAACATGATTTAACCACACAGAAAATCAACTATGTCACCAAGCACACCATTTATTTAGTTTGGCCAACATTCTTTCTTTGCAGGACTTTCTTAATGACAGAAGCTGCATGTTGATCTATATTCTAGAATAAGTTTCCTATCTCTCTATAACAAATGGTTCCAGGAAGAGCACCGGACTGGCTGATTTCGGTGGTGCACAGCTACTCAAGAGATTGAGGCAGGAGGATCGAAAGTTCAAGACCAACCTGGGCAATTTAGTAAGCTCTTAAGTAACATAGCAAGACCTTGTCTCAAAATAAAAAATAAAAAAGAGCTAGGGGTGTAGCTCAATAGTAGAGTGCCCTGGTTCAGTCCCTATTACCACACACACATTAAAAAAAAAAAAAAAAAAAAACAAGAACACCAGTCTGCAAGCCAGTCTGCTCTAAAGAGTCCTACAAAAGATTATTGATAAATCAATGTTGTGTGACAAATGGCTCATCTGTTTATTTTATAAATATTGACACGCATCCATGAGGGAAGAAAACACTGAGAGATACTCTATCCATGTGGCAGGGAGAGCTGGGGGACACAAAAACCTACAGTTGCTTATTACAGAAAGATAATTTTAAAATAATCAAATATACAGTAGAGTCATAAGTGTAAAGTAAAGGCAAAAGTAAAAGAATATGAGAGTTCAAAGGAGGGAAATAACCCATCAGACAAGTCACAGGGAAGAGGCCATCTGGGAACTTCTTCCCTGAGGGAGAGACATTGCACAGTGGAGCTGGAGTGGAACCATCACCAGAAGCAGAAATGAGAACACAAGGAAACTCTGGGCACCTTTAGGAGATCAATGGAGTTCGGCCACAGACTGTCTTGTTTGACATTGGACTAATATTCAACCTTTGCATGACCCCTTTTCCTCATCTGTGAATAAGGAATAATAATAATAATAATAATAATGATAATAAAAGTATTCATCTCCCAAGGCAAAGACCAAGTAGCTTAATTCAAACGAAGTGCTTAGCACAGTGGTCAGTAGTCAATAATCGTCGACTTCTGCTCAATGTTATTGTCATTCTTCACGTTGTTTTCACGGAATATTCACTTTGCCTTAGTCTTTGAGGCTTTTAGTACTTTGGTTTGGCTTCTGTAGAAAATAAAAAGCTACTGAAAGTTTCATATCTTCACACTGTAGGAGAAGAGAGTAGGGAAAGATGGATGAAGGTCAGAAATGTGAAGATTGCCTACCATTACGGAGTGGACAGAGAGAAACGTTAGCAAAGGAGGCAGAAGGCACCATCTGGGAGGTAGGAAGAGAACCAGGTGAAAACAGGATCTGAGACAGGGGGAAACAACTGCAAATGGAGGAAACAACCAAGGGAAGATGGGAGGGAAAGAAAGGGGGGGAAAAAGGAGGTAGTCAAACCTGAGAATCATGAAGTCTCTACAGGGACTTCTACAAGAGTTTCTTAAGGAGGTACTAGCAGAAACCAGACTGGGAAAAAAATTAAGAAGAGAGTAAATGGTGAGGAAGTGGAAATGGTAAGGACAATGTACCCATATGCCTTTGTATTGTTTTTCCTGTGACTGATGTGCATCAGTGTTGATAGACCACCCAAATGACAGTCCATGCTACTAATAGCAGTTTCCCTCTCTTCAAGATGTCTCTGGTTTTTCTGCCCCATCCCAGCTCAGACCCCTTCTGTCAACTAGTCCTAACCCCACCTCAAACCTTGGCATTGACCCGAGACACATGGATTCTTAAAGGAGGTGCCAGAGAGGAGGCGTGAGTCGGTCCTTCCCCCATAGTGGAAATTTTAAGATGAGAATTTTGGCATTTTGGGTAATCATATTTTTCCCCTTCTGGAACAAGCCAGTCAGTCTTCAATGAAAGATGATGATTCCAGTTTTTAGAGAGAAATAGAATTAGGAAGAGAAAGATCCTGAAGGGCAACTGGAGTTTGTCCCAGTCACTTCTGAGTCACAGCTACATGACTGGCCGTCTGGTGATTTAGTGTTCGATGCTTTCTTGGATTTCATGAGACAAAATATTCACTTTCTAGTCTTAGGGACTCTGAGTCAGATATCTGCCCCTTGAAACTTAAAATAAATTAATAGGAGAGGGAACATATGTTTGGCAAATGCTTGGTAGATGCTGGAAAATACTAGAACTCTGGTTGAAGCATGGTGGCATGTGATGATCATTATTACCCAAAATAAAGGTATGAAGACACGAATTGGTGTGAATATACTTTGTATACAACTAGAGATATGAAAAATTGTGCTCTATGTGCGTAATAAGAATTGTAATGCATTCTTCTGTCATATGTAAACTAAATTACATCAACTAATTTTTTAAAAAAAAAAAAAAGCAGAAGGTGGTTGAGAACAGCTGAGTTGAATGAATCAGTCTTTAACAATGTGTGCGAGGAATATAAATTTTCTTTTCCTGTAAGTTGACCTCACTTCTGTCATAAGTCCTCATCTTACTAGGTTGGTAGAAGCATTATCCCAGTGATTGTCCACATCCACCCCCCAGCTGTCTTCCCCAGAGCTCTATCGAGGTTCTGGAGTGCTTAGAGAGTCTGAAAACACGGCTGGGCAAGGGAAGTTGGAATTGGTCTATGAAGGTTTCTGCTAAGACATGCCTGTTTCTGCTCAGGGCACCTTTAAGTTTAGTGGCTGGTTCCACTGTTTGCATACCATGCTAGTAGCACACCAGGGGTGTAGTACTCTCTGGAAGCCTAAAAAATCTATCTACTTGTACATATAACTCTATTTTCTCTCTGAAATTCTGCTAGAAAAGCAGGCAACGGGCCTCTCTCTAAGATTCACAAAGAGTTTCTGCCCTTTCCACCATCTCAGAGGGATCTTCTAGAAGTTGTAGGAAACGATTGGGGTGGAAAGGGCATGAGAAGGCTGCTCCTTTCCTGTACCTTCCACACATCCAGCCCATTCATAGTTGTCCCTCATCCCTGAAGAGCTTGGATTATTTGAAACCAAAGCCACTAAGACCCTGTCCTGCCTGCTTTAAAACAATAACCATGGAAACTGTGGAGCTCAGGCTGAGTAGAGAAGCAAGGGAGAGAGCCTGGGCAGAGAGCCCAGACAACAGGGAGGAGCTGTGGAAGCAGGTGTCCCCAGGAGGATGAAGAGCCACTTCAATGGGGTGACCCATAAGGGTTGTAGAAGAAAAGTCCTAAATTCCAGGTCTACACACTCCTGGGAGATGACAACAAATCTTGTTTAAGAGCTTATGGGTCCCCTGCCTATGCTGAGTACCAGGTCTGATATAAAACCCAGAGACACCTACCCTGAGCCGACACCCACTCTGAGCCATCACCCACCTCAGCACCTGAGTCACTTGAGTTTCCACAGGCTGTCTAGAAAGAAGAAGGGCCCAGAATCCCTGGAAAAGCTGGAACTGCCTCCCCCAAACATTTGCTTAATTTAGGGTTTCCAAAATCTTTTTAAAATCAGGAGGAAAACACTGGAAAATTAGCAACTAAACACAGTTATGCAACGAAGGATGCCGCACAATCTAAGATCCGCTTTGTGGGGACAGTTGAATATTTCCAGAAAGAGGGTATTCGGTGTTTGATCTCCAATGTATACATGGGGTTTTTTTTTTTCTCTTCTTTAGGCAAATTTCATCTCTGATTTTTATGTTTTAATTTTTCTGTTTACCAAGAATAATGCCTTCCACCAAGAGCCATTATTCCAGGGACTAAAGTTCATAATGTATTTTTAAAGCGGATGAATTGGCAGTCCCCATTATTTCCCCATTTATATTAAAGAGCATCATCTTGCACATCCACAGAAATCCAAAGCTTGCCAGGGTTTCAATGCCATCAGGTGACTGGTGAACGGGGCCTTCTTATGGAATGAGATGCCATATTCTACTTTTCAAGTAATAAATGGAACCAACGAGGCATATCCTCAGCAGAGCCGGCATTTGTCCACAGAGTTCTCAGTTGCCTATCTTTTGTTTAGAAAACTCGGTTCCAAATCCTGCTTTATAAATGTACACGTCAATCACTTCATGGCCTGTGAAGGTCAGGTGTACAGGCCTTTCCTCTCTTACTGTTAAGGGTCTATTTCAGTCGGGTCTGATGCTGAGATCCTCAATTCACAAATGCAATCATCTTGGTTCTATATTGTTTACATTTGCTTTTCAGGAACTTCAATAATCTTGTAGAAAGCCTCACCACCTTCTGTTTTAAAATCTGGGGCAATGGGCAGCTACTAACTAGCCCTGCACCAGGAACATGAGGAAATGAACAAGATTACACAGGAGCTCCCCAGCCTTTCAAAAGAAAGCTCATTTTAATTGGATTGTCAAACAGTATAATAAGGATACCTCTAGGACTTTCTTTGTACCAGACATAAAGGAAAGTAGTTTTGTGGTATCTGTTTTGGAAGAAACATGAAATGCTCAAGGGCATAGGGAAACTTCCCAACTCTAACTTCAAAAGGAATAGACAAGAACACACAGACACACAGCAACAATAACTCAATTAAACATTGCAACAGAATTGGCCGACATCTCAACAGTGAGAGTTCACTGAATTCTCTGAACTACCTCAACTCGAACACCGAACACTGTACCTGGGAATTCCAGATGGAACACATACATACTGTGTAAGTTTTAATTCTGAAACCTCAAAAAAATCTGTTTTATTTTATTGCTGGTAGTGTGTTGTTTCCATTTTAATTTACAATTCTTTTGTGGTGTCTTAATCTGTTTTTTTTTTGTTGTTGCTGTATTTGAATACATGAGATCAGGTCATTTACAAAGAACAAAAGTTTAATTGGATCATAAGTCTGAAGAGTGGGAGGTCCAGGGACATGGTGCCAACATCTCAATATCTGGGGAGGCCCTTCTTGCTGCATTAACATGGTAGGGGACATTGCATGGTGAGATATGTCAGGTACACTAGCTCCAATCTCTTTCTCCTCTTATAAATGCATTATTGACACCATGAGAGCCACATCCTCATGGCTTCATCTATTCCTGACCATTTCTCAAAAGCCCCACCTGCAAATACCATTTGCATATGATTTTAAGGATTAAGTTTCCAATGCATAAACTTTATGGAGACATAGCCAAGATAATAAATGAGTTAGTCACTTTTTTTTCCACTAAATAATCATGAACCATACTTGCAACATACTATGCATTATGCTTCAAACCCCTTTTCATGTCTGTCCTCCAAATCTTTCTCAATAGATTTCACAAATGCAACTCAAGATGTTAAGTGAAATCATAAGCAAAGTTTTCTACAGAATCTACCGCTCAGGGTTGAGTTTGGAAAGGAGGGACATGAACCCTTTGACACCAGGCTCCAAGGTTGCAGTAGGACAGCTGTACCAAGATTTGAGTACCCACAGGAAGAAGATCGCTTGTGTAGTTCCACACTATGAACCTTGTGTTTCTGAAGCCTTAACATCCTGCGCCATTCTGACCCTGGAGGCCCTTTTTCCCCCACCTAACTCAGGGCTGAGCAATTCCTAGAAATATTGAGAAACTCACCTACAAACCTGTCCCTCATATGTAAACTCACCCATCCCCATCGGAGCCCAGACCTTCTTTACTGGATTCTTGTACTGTGGGCTTCCATTCTCTAGCCCCCTCCCCAAATAGCTGGAACAATTCAAACTAGCCAGTCCTAACCCTTCTTGTCCTGCCCCATCCATTCTTCTCTTAGAAATCCCAATAACTGTTCTTGCCTGTCTTCCTCCTTTCCCTCTACTTCCTGACTGACCCCAGCACTTCTCTGCAGAGCTCCTCATGGCACAGAATTTTTCCCTTCTCTTCCACTCAGTGAGCATAACTAGGAATCTTTCCCACGGCGATCATCTGCTAAGTCACTGCCCTCACTATGCCTGAAGAATCAAATCTACACTTGAAGACAAGCACATGTCCTGTATTCAGTGATCCCTGAAAAATTTAAAGTTAAGGTAAGCCAGGGCAGACGGACGCGTGTTGAAGGTAAGACTGGCAGGATGGACTTATTTTGGGGGGAGATCCTATTCTGGGAAGAAATTTAATTTTCCAAGCCAGCATACCAATAAATTCCCAGTGACCTAACATCCAAGTTGTCCTCCTACATGCACCCCCTGGTCACTTTTGCAACCAGCACGATTTCTGAATTGGAAGATTATCTGTTCAGCTTGAGACATTCCTACTAACTTAAAGAATAGCAAAAGGCACAGAAGAAATGGCCCAGTTGAGGATGATTTTTAGAATCATAACAGTGTTCCTCTTATGTAGCCCACACGACTCCCATAATGAGATGATTCTACCAAGTCAGGGCTTGCTCCAGAAAGGTGTGGTTGGTGATTTAGCTTCCAATGGGATTTCTGCATTGAAATGGAAGCATAGAGCACCTACCCTTATTCTTTAAGGCAGTATTAGAGATATTTTTGGTGGAATGTGATAGACATCATCATCCAAAGTACAGGTATGAAGATACGAATTGGTGTCAACATAATTTATATACAACCAGAGATATGAAAAATTGTGCTGTATACATGTAATAAGAATCGTAATACATTCCGCTGTCATTTATTTTTTTAAAAAAATCAATTAAAATAAAGAGATATTTTTGGAATTGGAACAAGCTTTGGGGAATTATTCTGAGGTTGGGAAGTGGGGATGTGGAATAGGACTGGGCTTTTTTTCCTTGTGTTTTCCTCAAGGTACTTCTACACAAGACTACAGTGAGGAAGAAAATTTCCCCCCATGTTTGAAATATCACCTTCCTGTTAGAGATTGGTTCTAAGGTGTTACATTCCTCTTTTCATTTCAAAGAGCAGATGAAAATGGAAAATTGTTAGCTCTTCTAAGAATCATAGAAGCATAATTATCAATTTGAATTCCTATTGCGAATACTTGCAACCACAGTGAAGTGATTTATCATCAAACACATCTCGAGATTTTAATTGTGTGCACTTGAATGTATTTGCATATTCTCGACACCCTTCATCATTTTCATTCCTGATAAAGCACTTCCAAAGAGACTAGGCTCTGTCTGCTCAAAAATGTATTGTTCTCGCATTTGTCCAAAAACTACGGGCAATTGCTAGCCTATTCTGAATATGTTTAGGACTAAAGGTAATCTGAATTTTATCAAATGGTGCCACAAAGCTAAGATTTCGAAAATGCTGATCTGGGTGCCCAGTGTTTAATGCTATTCATGTCCGCACTCTGCTTAATACTATTTGAGAATTTCTTGCATGGCAACAGAAACCACTGAAATGAGACTTTCTAAAAGCCCATCTTTTTTCTGCCTTCTTCAGGAGTGAAAAAACTACAAAGGAGAAGGGAGATGTTGAAAAGAAGCTGGGAGACCCGTAAGGCATTCAACAACCGAGTCCTTTCACGTGGCTCCTTCTATTCATCCCTGACTTCTGACTCCTGGCATCCCACACAATGTTTCTCCTCTCCAGGGACAAAATAGACTCAGAGAGTCATGACCACGTTGATGGCTCTCCAGGAATGAAGTGCACGGGAAAAGAAGGGTCATTCATGTGGCTTAATGAGCAGTAAGAACACAAACACACCACCAAAAAGATACTGAACAATTACACAAATCCACTCGTCCTATTTATACACTCCACTTATATAATGCTTCCCTTTATCTGTGTACTTAAAATGAATATTGATATAAATTCGTGATCCTTATGCCTGAGCCTTTTGAGTAGCTAGGATTACAGGCTTGCACTACCATGCCTAGCTCAGATGCCAAAACTTCTCTCAAGTCTTCTCTAATTATGACAGTGTTATCACAGGGCGATGTATGAAGGAGACAGACTAAAAAGCTCAAAACAGACTTGAAACTCTATGTCAGAGATTTCACTGCACATCTGTGGGGAAGAACAGCTTTAAATAAATATTGCTAGAAAAATTATCATTGATGTGGAAAAAATGAAATCAAAGCCCTAATTCATGTCATGCAAAAAACCAATCCCATGTGGAGTTAAATATGATGATAAAACCCCTCAAAAAATATAGACAGGTCATTAAGGTACTGATAAATTAGCTAAAGTAAAATTAAGAGCTTTCATTCACCAAAGGATAACAGAAGGAAAATAAAAAGACAAGTCACAAAGTGGAGGAACGTGTTTGTCACATATACCACTGACAAGAGAATATTATCTAAGTATATAAAGAACTTCTACAAATCACTAATAAAGCAAATATCACATTTTCTCATTTGTAGCAATTACAGAGTTGATCTCACGGAAGAAAAGAGTAGAAGAGTGGTCACTAGAGACTTGGTAGGGCAGCAGGGAGGAGGGACAGGAAGAAGTTAGACAACATAAACCAGAGTCCAGCCAGAAATAAGCACTTTTTCTACAGCACAATAGGGTAACTATTGGTTACAAGGTATAACATATTCAAAACAACTAGAAAGGAAGAGTTCCCAACATCCAAAAATGAATGGAACTGTCTAGAAAGCTCAAAACAGACTTGAGGAGATGTTACTTTGGTTTGACCATTACACATTGCATCCATGTATCGAACTATCTTTTTGTATCCCATAAAGACATACAAATATCATGACTCAAAAATTTTTTAAAGAAAACAAACAAAAGATTTGTCTAGTTCTTCAGAAAAAAAAAAATATAAGTCAGAGTCTCAACTTTGTTAGTCACCAAGAACATGAAAATTCACACCACAACAAGATACCTTGTTACAACTTGCAGCCTGGAAAATGTTAGAGTTTGAAGACATCTAAAGCTGGCAAGTATGTGGAGTTACTCCTCTTGTAGGCTGTAAATTGACACAAGAGTCTTTAAAAATATCTCCTTAGCAAGTGCTTTTAGAGGACAAGTGCAAGCACATAACCCTCTTTGTAATACAGAGAAAGACAGGAGTAACCCAAATATTCATCAACTATAGCAGAGATAGATAAATGGCATGACCGACCTACAACAAAATACTATATTCTTATGAACATGAGTTAACAGATAAACATAAAAACATAGATAAATCTCAGGACCATAATGCTCGGCTAAAGATTCAAGTAGCATAATAGACATACATTCTTATTTTATTTATAAAATTTAAAATCATACCACATTAAGTGATTTGTCATTTAGTGAAATACCACCTTGGCAATATTTAAAAAAATGAAATGATGACCACAAATTTTATTTAGCAAAGTCGTTTCCTCTGAATGAGAGGGAAAAGAACAGGACAGGACTCCAAAAGTCGCAATCACAATCTTTTGTTTTTGGTTTCGTTTTTGTTGTTGTTGTTTTGTTTTGTTTTTGTTTTTTGGTACTGGGGATTGAATCCAGAGGCACTTAACCACTGAGCCTCATCCCTAGCTCTTTTTAATTTTTTTTTTTTTTTTTTAGACAGAGTCTCCCTACGTTGCTGAGGCTGGCTTTGAATTTGTGATCCCCTTGCCTCATCCTCCCAAGTCGCTGGGATTTCAGGGGTGCAAAAAGGCTCCCAGCCAGAGGAATGATCTTTAGGAGCCAACTTTCAAGAGGAAGCGGGACAGATGGATGAGAAGAGCTAGAAGTTTACTCAGAGTGGAAATTCTGGCTGACATACAACAGGTGAGACCAAAGAGTCAACTGAAGACCCTCCGTCTTGGCCATACAGCTGACCAAAAGCCAGAAAAGGCCCAGATGTTTAAGAATAATTATAAAACCAAACAGTCTGGAAATCCGGGATCCAATTACTAGATTCCAATTACAGGATCCAAATATAGAAAAGGGATCAATCACTCAGAGCAACCTGGGACCCAGGCAGGGCCCAAAGCCCGAGTAAGCCAACAATAAGGCTGTCATGCGAGTTACTGTCCTGGTCCCCCAAGAGAAAGCCCGGAGCCAGCGCCCCACACAGGGGTGTGTTAAGGGAGAAGTCCACAGACCCAGCCACAGGGCTGCAAAGATGGGAGGCTAAGCATCTCTCTGCACCAACTTCAAGATAAAAGGGGGCATCTCCCCAGTTTATAGAGGCCCCTAAAGGAGCTGAAGTGACAGGTCTTGAGAAGCTTGCCACCAGTCTGGGTCTGCCTGGTTCCCTGGGTCCATGCCGTCCCCTTGACTTCCTTCCTGGTAAATGGTGTAGCAGCCACTCCCAGACCATGGAGGAGGCCGGGGGTGATTTACAGGCTGGAGTGTTTTAGGCAGGGTTTTCTTTCCTGGTTTTCATGACTCCCATCATTTTTATGTTCAGAAAACAACAACTTTGCCAGACAGAATTCAATGGAAAAAGAAAAGAATTCACTGATAGACAAGAAGACAAAGAGTTTACCTAGCTTGATCTTGGGTCAGAGTTCAGTTTAGTAACCCAAGCTTAGTTATTTTCTTTTACTGCATCAAAATGATTTCAGCGTCCATTCATATAACAATGGGTGGGTTTATCAAATGCCAATCAGCTGTATCACCACTGAAATGCAAATACATGCTTCAAACCAATCAAAAGCACCTCATTGAGGTTGATAAAACACATTTTGCTTGCAAAATCCAAGAGGCTATGGTAATAAAAGAGGCCTTAAAGTAGGAAATCAAACTATAAAATACTTCCCTATGAAAATAGCAAGTCTGCTTCTTACCTTCAATTGCCTTTCAAAATAGTCTTGTCAAAAGAGTATTCCTCTGATTCTTAGAGGAAAGATTTTCAAAAAAAAATAAATAAAGCACACTAATTTTTTTATGTGATATTTCAGAAGTCTCCCAACCTCTGACCTTCTGTTTTCTAACTTGTCAAACAGGTTCAGAAACACCTGCCATCCCTAGTTTCCCAAAGAGTAGTTGTGGAAGCACCTACATGAACATCAGGTGCTCAAATTTCTCTTGATTCCAGAGTGCAGCTGATATCGAATTTCAAGGAATATTCTGAAAATAAATTTGGGAGTATGTGGGGAAATGTTAGTGGACCATGAGACAGCCACTTTGATTCACAATTGACTAATCAAATTGCCCAGAGAAAGTGGACTGATAGATTTTTTTTTATCTTAGAGGATGTATTAGTTTTCTACTGCTGTATAACAAATTATCTAAAACTTGACAAAACATGTTGTGTCCTGGCTCTATAGGTCAGCACTCCAGTAAGGTTGGCTGGGTTCTCTGTTCAGGATTTCACAAGACCAGATCAGGGTATCAACTGAGCTGGGCATTCATACTGATGTTCTGCAGAAGAATCGAATTCCAGGCTTGTTCAGTTGTCAACAGGACCTAGGTCCTTGTGCATGTACGTCTGAGGTCCCCGTGTCCTTGGGGCTGTTAGCTGGGTACTTGTCTTCTCCTCTCTCTATGGCCTCCATCATATTCCAAGCCAGCAACAGAGTATTGGGTTTTCTTAGTGCTTCATATCTCTGACTCTGTATTATCTGTGAGAAAACTCTGCTTTGAAGGACCTAGTGATTAGATCAGGTCCTACCAGATCATCAGAAGGCCTCTTGAGCAACCTAACTTAATCACGGGAAAGACATCTCATCCTATTTTCAGCCTCCATGCATTAGGGCAAGACATTATTGTGGGAAGACACCGTAGCAATTTTGCCTATCACAAAGGAAGAAGAGGATAAAAGTGAATATGAGTTTTGGTGGAAAACTGATTTGGTTTCAAATTCCAGCTCTGAAGTTTAACTATTGATCTCTGTTTAAACTCAGGGAAGTTGCTAAACCTCTCTAAACATCACTTTCCATAGCTTTCAATCTATTCAGGAGCAGATGGCACCAATTACCACTTCCCATATGCTGTGCGCAGTATCTGTAACCCATCAGCGTTCGGTAATATTCACAAAGACGAATGAATGAAGGAAGCATAGTTAACATTGGAAGTTATCCCCCCAAAATACACCATAACGTTTTTACATTTGGCCTGTTTTGCAAAATTTGTTTATATAACTTGAGTCAATGAATAAAAGGAATATACACTAAAGAAATAAGTGAAAAAACAAAAGTTGGGCCAAATGTTGGAACGAATACTCAAATCAAGAAAAGTCACGGTAAACTTAAAAGAAGAAAGCCAGAAAACTCCACCAAATCAAGTCAAATGAAGATCCATGGGTTTCCTCAATAAGATTGGCAGGTGAGCTCGGAACAAGGCATTTATTACTCAATCACAAGAGTTTTTTCTTAGTCAGTGCTCCTTGTATAGATGTCCCTCTTCATTAGTTACCTCTTGCCCCTTATTTCTACGGCTTGGTGGTTTTATTGTGACTTATTTTACTTTAAATAAATTTTTTCACTATAAATCCTGTTAGGAAGCAGGCAAGGAACAACAGTGTATAACAGGAGAGAGGCCAACTTGCAGAAACAAGTTCCAAGGCAAGATGGTGAATGTAGGGCTGGGGAGGTAGCTCAAGCGGTAGCGCACTCGCCTGGCATGTATGGGGCGCTGGGTTCGATCCTCAGCACCACATAAAAATAAAACAAAAATAAAAATAAAGATGTAGTGTCCACCAAAAACTAAAAAAAAAATAAAAATAAAAATATTTTTTTAAAAAGGATGGCAAAGGTACTGGCTTTGCCTGACCATTTCTCCCCACCTTGAAAACTTCAGCTGGTTTCCTCTAATCCGTCCGAATGCTTTCATGCATATGAGCTTTTTGGTGCTAATGGTGAAGTCTAGGTGAACAAAGAAGGTTAGACAGAGATGGGCGTAAGGATAAAAGAGACCTTGAGCTACCATAAGCCCTCAAAGGCTTATGTGGTCATTGCTGATACGCAAGAAAACCTCAAGGGAGATACTGGTGGAATGAATAAACTGATCATTGTTAGTTAAATCTTAGTTTTGGCCATTTAGTTTTCTAAAATCTTCTAGAGGGTTGCTGCTGAGGAAATCTAACCATGGAATGAGGTATTCTCTCAGCCAGGCATTACAGTTCCAAATTTTGGCAAGGATGTGGGAGAAATGTTCACTCATACATTGCTGGTGGGACTGTAAATCGGTGCAGCCACTATGGAAAGCAGTATGGATATTCCTGGGAAAACTTGGAATGGAACCATCATCTGACCCAGTTATCCCACTCCTGGGCATAGACCCAAAGGACTTAAAATCAGCATACAACAGTGACACAGCCACGTCAATATTTATAGCACCTCAATCCACATTAGCAAAACTATGGAACCAACCGAGGTGCCCTTCAACAGATAAATGGATAAAGAAAATGTGGTATACATACACAATGGAAAATTACTCAGCCATAAGAAGAAAAGTATGGCATTTGATAGTAAATGGATGGAACTGGAGATATCATGCTAAGTGAAATAAGCCAATCCCAAAAAACCGAAAGCTGAGTGTTCTCTCTGATATGTGGAGACTAACCCACAATAAGGCGGGGCAGGTGGGAAGAATAGAAATTCATTGGATTAGTCAGATGGGGATGAAGGGAAGGGAGGAGGGATGGGAATAGGAAAGACAGTAGAATGAATCGGACATCACTTTCCTATGTTCATATATGAACATACCACCAATGAAACTCCAAATCATGTACAACCACAAGAATGGAATCCTAATTAGAATAACTTATACTCTATGTATATATAATATGTCAAAATATACTCTAATGTCATGTATATCTAAAGAGAACATTTTTTAATTACCAACAAAAGTACTATTCTAAGCCATAAACCCAATTGCTGCTTGATTTGAAGTCAACTGAGTCTCAGCTGTTTGAAATTATCTCAGACAGTTAGATATTATAAGACAAACTGGCAAAAGTTTACTTCTGTATATGTAGGTATTGATCACTGATAGTCCATTAATAATTGATAAGAAATTAGCCAAAATCAGGGGTATTCACAGAATCCATAGAGTTTTTCATATTTTTGTTTTATACTACTTCTGAGCATCTTTCAGATAGTAGTCACTCAAAACTTAAGAAAGAAATACTAATCTCAAGCAACACTGAAAAATTATTTGCATTTTGAGACATATTTTACCCTATCTTATTTTATTACTGTAAATTAGAGCTAGTTTTGGTCCCAGCACAAACAGGTGTTGGTAAAGCCTCAATTCTAATATCTTAGGGGGTTCTGGGGTGCAGCCCAGCGAGAGCTTGCCTAGCATGCCCACAGCCCCAGGTTCCATCCCAGCACTGAAAAAAAGAATAACACCACCGAGTCTTGTGTGGTGGTATCTTGGGTGGTGACATGGGATGTCATCCCTTCCTGGTAACCCTGGTTGAGGGGTTAAGAAGATTCAAGTAGGACACAATTGGCATTTTATTTAGCTGGTGAGCTGGAAATGAATGTGCATTTTTTTTTCCCTAAGCCCTGAAAATTTGAATCCATCCCATACAAGATAAATCTCAGCAAGCATTTGGGGAAAGTTGAATTTAGTGAGAAGTTCTTGTGTGGCATATTATTTCTGTCAAATAGAAGATACTTGTTGCCAGCAGGGTCATAAAAGCAACTGCCTGGCCAAGATTTGTACTGATCTCTATGTCCATAACCCACATGAGTAATTCTTCACTTCCAAATCATTGTTTTTCCACATACATTTTTCAGACATAGGCAACAGTATGAGGAAATGTTTGATGTCAACATTAATTTTGTTAAATCTCTGATCATCCAACCCACTCACATCAGACACACTATTGGGATGCTGAAAGCTTTATAGATGAACCTCATTAATACTGTTGCCTAGCTAAAATATCTGTTAACAACCCGGAGGACATGATCTGTATGTCTTGTCCAAACATCGTTAATAGAGAAGATAGGTTGATTCAAGGAATGGCAAGCACCATTCCTGTTAGCACACTGGTATCTTTCATATCAGCGTAGCTGATATGACATTCCAAAAAGTAACTTAGCCTACTATATAATTTTTTTAAAATCCTTCAAGAACAATTTTTGGCATCAAAAACCCCACTGAAGTTCCATCAATATTGAGACAGATTTTTTTTTCTCTGCACATTTTTTCATGCACGTTTCTTACTTGTATCACCAGAACACTAAAGCGTGGCTTTGCGTGGCAAATACATTCCACCCTCTGAGAAGAAGGCACCGTTATGTAAGCTAAGGAGAGAAACCCATAAGTGACTAACTCTGAATTCATGTTCTTTTCATGATTTTGTTGTTGTTGTTGTTGTTGTTGTTGTTTCTGTTTAACTGATTTTAGGTCCTAGTCTTTCAGGGACTAGATGTGTGAATAAAGTCGGGTACTAATAAGATATAGATATCCTAGATTTGGGATGCGGGTACATTAGGGAAAACTTTCCTAATTCTCTCATAGATTTGGGGTCAGGAGCTCATCATCCCCCCCCCCTCTCCCTCTCCACACACACACACACACACACACACACACACATACCTTCAATGCGAATTGCTAGATTTTTAGTTTCTTGACACCAAAAGTGTCATTTGAAATCCCAACATGTCCTAGAAATATGCAGGAGGTACTAAAAACACGTTGGATGGAACAATTCAATTCTCTGCCTTTAGCAGACTCTTTTCAAATTATGGGATGTTATCAACATTGTAACATGGATACAACCAATGTGCAGGATATAGACAAATTGCAAGTTGTCAGTTTAATGATTTATTCCAGAGATAGCATCCTTGTAACCATGCCAGGTGGAAACAGATTTCCAGCATTTCCAGCACCCAGAACCTTCTTTCAGCCACCACCATAACAACTCCAAATACACCCTAATCCAGTTTTTCTTATTAAAAATATAAACCAGTGGGTTAATACTGTATTTTTAATATGTATATTTTAGTTGTTGATAAACCTTTATTTTATTAATTTATTTATATGTGGTGCTGAGAATCAAACCCAGTGCCTCACACATGCAAGGCAAGTGCTCTACCACTGAGCCACAGCACTAGCCCTCATACTGCATTTAATCCATGATTTCTAAGTTCTTTCACTCAAACTTAAGACTGTGAGGGTGGTTTTTTTGGGGGGCGGGGGTGGTTGTTGCAGGTAGCTCCAGTTTTTGTCATTGCTGTGTAGTATTCCATTGTAAGGATATAGATTTGTTTGGATGTCAAGGAGACATTTCCTTAGTACAAATGGTATGAACTTCCCTGGGACTTTTATGTACTTTCAGTGATGTATGAAGCAAGTCTCACAGGCTAGCACCATTCTTGTGGTGTAGACTAAGTTTCATGGGGAAAAACATCTTACCCTCCTATTGTGTAAATGTTTAGTCAATTCTGACCTTGATTAAAAACATTTTCACCTGATTTCTATGGAGTTTGCCTTCCAAAGATAATTTTGTGGCCCTCAAAACCTTATTCTTTGGCCCTCATATTGATCACTCTATGATCATATATCATAGACCACTCTATGATCATATATCATAACATCCATCAATTTCTTCACCTGGAATTGTGCTTCCATGACAGCACATGAGGCGAAGATATACTTTATAACAACCCTCTCTTGCCAGAACAAACCCACTCCTAGAAGACAGTCATGAATCCCCCTTAACAACCTGCTCACCTCTTAATGTCCCCACCTCCCAACACCATCTCAGTGACAATTAAATTTCAGCGTGAGTTTTGGAGGGGACGAACCCCATCCAAACCATGGCACAAGCCTGCTTAGAGTGCTCCTGAAGAGGAGTTGGAATTGCTGCTACTTCGCCATCTGTATCAAGACCAAGTTCAAACACATAGGCAATAGAATTATTTAATATGATATTAATAACTTCAGATAAAATCCTATGATACTAGAATTGGTAAAAACACTCCCATCTGACAGGTGATGAACCGAGATTTAGATTGGCCCTGATCACCCAGTGAGTTTCAAACAAAGCCCAGAACCTAAACCTTTCACCTCCACGTCTTTCCTTTCCCATGGTGCACACTCTCTTCCTTATTTTTATAGATGTTGTACAACATAGGCAAAAGCAAGAAACAAGTCATTACCACAACAGAAGAATGGAAATTCCCCTTTGCTTTCCCTGCTGCAGAATTTCCTCATTTTGACTTTGGATCAATACACTGATTGGCCTCTTTCTTTCCTGCCGGCTGGAACTCAAGTTGCTAAAATTAGAGAGAAACTGGAAGTAACACTCACTTATTCTCAATGAGACTACAGTCAAAATGCCTGTAACAGTGACTGTTCAAGAGATGTTAAGACTGAGAAGAGAGAGCAAACGTTAAGTCCAAAAATTTTAGAGAGCAAAAGGGAAGCCCAGCTCTTCCTTGTGTATTTCTTCATTAGGAGGTGTTAGAGCACAGTTCAGAGTAAGACTCTTCAGTTTTAGCAGAGAGTTTGTGATCATCAGTGACAGTATCTCTTACATTGCAGATGAAGACACTAGTCCACCTAGGAATGTGCAAAAACGATATGCTGACCCAGGTCTGCAGCCCATGACTAAGCCCCCATCTCAGTCACTAACATGTTGGAGACACTAAGAGTTAAGAAGAAGGGACTTATTTTGAAAAAGGTTAGTGCATTTCCTAGCCAATTTCGTGGAAAGTAGAGGCTCATGGTTTTCTTTATGTGAGGCTTGTACAAGACCATGAAGTGGATCATTCCACTCTATGTATGCCCTGTTTGTTTGGGACACAAAGAAAACCTGACTTTGGTTTTGGAAAAGTGTCTACAAGTGAGGTTAAACAGCCCACAGCATTAGAATCAAAGTCTCACTTGCTTAGAGGTGCCTGGTTCCCGGCTACCAGATGGGAGACTAGGGTAGGAATGACAGTTTGAGTTGTTTTAAAAGGGATCCTGGGGCTGAGGACATGACTCAGTGGTAAAGCATTTCCCTGGCCTGTGTGAGGTCCTGGGTTGGATCACCAGTACCTCAAGAAAAAAAAAATGGATCCAGGACAACTGTGGGGAGAGACCTCAGTGAAAGCAGTTTTGATGGTCCCAGAGGATGCAGAAGCTGAAGGAGGTTGTGAGGAGTCCACCGGGAGGATTGTAATCCCAGAGGCCTAGCAGAGAAATTGCTGAAAGGCCCACAAAAGCAAGAGTCAGCTCTAGAATACCCACAAAAGCAAGAGTCAGCTCTAAAATACCCACAAAATTTAAAATGCAGCTACCAGATGACTCAGCAAGGCCACCAGTGGGTACACATCCAAAGGAAAGAAAATTGGGATGTCGAAGAGATATCTGCATATACATTGCCGAGTTATTCAGAATAACCAACATACGGAATCAACCTATGTGTCCACTAATGGACGAATGGATAAAGGAAATCTGACATATATAATGAAATACCACCCATCCATAAAAAAGATGAAATCCTCTCTTTTCTTCCTGTCTTTTGTAGGAACATGAATGAGAAAGGGAGAAGAGAGAGAGGAGTCGATCAATGGGTCAACATTGAAGTTAGACTGGAGGAGTGAATTCTGATGTTCTATTGCACAGTAGGGTGGCTGTGGGTAGCAATATTGTGCTGAATGTTTCAAAATAACTAGAGCATTCTCATGGCAAGAAAATGATAGAAGTGTTAGATATATAAATACCCTGATCTGATTAGGACACAGCATATCCCTATATCAAAGCTTCACAGTGTACCAATAATAAATATGTATAATTATTCTGTCAGTTCAAATTAAAGTAAAAATAAACAAAATATCCACAACAAAGGAGACTCTTTTACCCCATGTGAAAGGCCCATGTCTCTCTTCCACTCTCTGCTTTAACCTGGAGGAAGTCAGAGCAGACCAGTGCTTAAGGAGAGGGTGGATCTGCCTCTTTCCTTGTCTGATTTTTGGGTCTGAAGTAGTGAGGTTGGGGAGGCTGGAGGCTTTGCCCCAGAAAGTCTCTGAAGTCTCATTGTTACAGAGCTGGGCGTTTTCCATCTTGAACTAACCCCATTCTTTCTGTGTGTGTGTGTGTGTGTGTGAGTGTGTGTGTTGCTGGGATTGAACCCAGGGCCTTGTGTCTGCTGCAAGGCAAGCACTCTACCAACTAAGCTATATCCCCAGCCCCACTCTTGAGACTAAAATAATTAGCAGGCTGTTTTTATCTAAAACAGAAAGGGAATAGTATGACATCTAAAAATTTTATTCAAAAGAAGGAGAAAAAGTAACCTTATTTTTTTAATGGAAATGGGGGGGGGTATAAGTCATCTTCTAACTGCCCCCTGTTGAGTTCTACTAGTTCAGCCTAACAATTGTAAGTTCTAAAAGAAATTTGGTAGCACTAGCATAGCTCGATGATCTGTTAATTGCATCTGAGAAACTACAGATCTGATACTTGTGGTGAAATCATCTCCTCAGACCGACCTCACCTGAACCGCTAGAGATACACACCAGGGCGATTATGACAGGAGGCTACTGGTAATTGTTCATGAGTGGCAAGTTTGTGTTGATATAAAAACTCTGATACAGACTCACTTTGAGCTCCATTGATGGGCTAAGTTTTAGGGTGTCCAAGTGGAGCTCCAACACTGGCTTCCAGGTGACCCCAAGGTAACCCCCTGAGCTGTTTGTGCCGTGGCCATTCTGTAGCTCCACCTGGAAGGAGTCTCTTCGGCCTGGACTCCAAGGAAGAGGTGCTTCTTCCCACTCAGGGGAGCCCCAGAAGCCCTCCCGGTACCACAGCAGACAGAACCCCACACAGCAGGAAAAGCAAACACGGGTGGAAGAAGGACAGGCCCAGAGCGCAGATCTGCATCCGGGGCGATGTCCACAAAGGAGGCAGCCATCTTGGGGCAGATGATACAGAGAAGTAAATACTTCCTTAGAAGGTTGAGTGGTTGGCCCAAAGAACTGCCCATAAAGACCCAGAAATGAGGTCCCGGAAGCAAGAGAAGGAGATCTTATTGCAAGAGCCAGGAGCAAGGAGAGAGCCCAGAATGAAAGAAAGAGAATTTCTTCTGGGGGAAAAAAAAAAAATGGAGGCAATCATTATTCAAAGTGATATTGCCCTTATCAAAACCCACTGTTACTTCCTCCAGGGAAACTGGGATTCGAAGGCTCTCTGCCATTAGCTGGGATGCCCACCTCAGGATGTCAAGCCAGGGTTCTTCATTCCAGGGAATCCCTGCTTCTGCTCAAAAGCAGATGGACTTCTCCAGGAAACAGATTTGGGGAAGAGATGGCCAGGGCAGGGTGTGCATTACGGACATCTCTGAGGACCAGACCTGAGGGAGGGAGCTGGGGCTGACCCTGGGGGTCCTCTGCAGCCAGAATGGCCCTTCAGCACCAAGAGGAGTGGGCCCACAGGCCAAGCCGTATGACCTTAGGTGACATCCTCCATTATGGGAAACAGTGTGACCTCGGGAGAGACAACTCTGCCGCGAGCCAGTCCTCCAGGGGCTGGAGGCAGTGTGGCCTCCGTACTCCCAGCACTGGTGCAAGAAGCAGTTCCCTAGATGGCACCTGGGCTGTGCCTCCTGCTGTGGACCACACGTGCTACGCCAGGCTCCTGTGGCAGACGTTGCCAGGGCCCTACTGGTGCTGCTCAGAACCCACATCACCTGGCTTTCAGGCTTTTGCCTAAACCAGGGAAGATCGCTTTGCCCACAGATGAGAAATGTTGGGAGTGCAAGGGAACACCAGGAGCCCCGATCCTTGACTCTCAAAAGTCCCTCAGCTTCCTGGCGCCTCTGGGGGAAGCTCTGACCTGTGTTTTACATGGTTCCTGGAGTTTCCTTGTGAGATTAAGCTCCTGTCACACACAGCAATCCTACTTCATAACGTACCCTCTCCCCTTTCCTTTCTAAAGGCCCTCATTCCTACCAGTGTCCCCACCCCCTTCTGAAAAACTACTTATGCTCAAATCCTTGTCAACGAATCTCCTTCTGGAGAGGAGAACCACCTTCCATGTTCATAGATGCATCTTCTCAGTGTGTCTTCACACAATAGAAGCCTCAAGATGGATCTCTGGGTTCCCTTTAAGGGTGCTAATCCCATCCTGGGGCTCCACCTCCATGACCTGCCCATCCCCAAAGGCTCCATCTCTTGAGAGATAGGATTTCAACCTACGAATTCAGAACATGGCATCTACCTGTGGGAACTGCAGTCTCAAGGCAAAGGGTGGAGGAAAATTAGAGATGCACATCCTCCCCTTCCCCCACAGCATGAGAGACAAGGTGAAAACATGGAGGAGGACGATGCTGGAGAAATATAATTAAAACAAAATATCTCCCAACCCAGAAAAACCTCGCCACACAAGTAAAAGAGAAAAAGCAATTTTATTATCGAATAAACATTAAACTAGGATGTGATGCATATCACAGGCAATCTGTTAAGAGATTGCAAAGACAAAGGAAGCTCACCTTATGCAGCCAAGCAGGTACAGCCCAATAACCACTCCTCAATGAGAGTTCTTGACAGTCACCATTTGTCATACAGGGTTCATCCTAGATTCACTGGGTAATTAGGGTGACCATCTGTGTTGGCTAATTAGATTTATCCAAGGGGATAAACTTCTCCCATCTTATGACAGGATAATGGAATCAATGGCCAGCATCTCGTTGGGAGGTTCTTCTTCCTGTCCAAGAGAATGTAAGCCACCCTAAAACTTAAAGTCTCAAATAATTAGTAAATAACAAAACACAAATATTGAGAAATATATTTACAAACATGAATCCCCTGATAGATCTAGTCCACATGGGCTCTGGACCTAGACAAAGAAAAGATGGCTCTGGTGGTTTATTTAGGGGGATACATCCAAGGCAGGGGTAAAATTTCAAGGGCGGAGCCTTGCTTCCTGATGTCTAGTAGTCAGCAGTTGATTGGCATCTTCTCAAGTCACACCCATCTCAGGTGCTGTGTGGGATCTTTGGCAGAGCTTGAGAGGGAGATTCATCTGTATCATGGATCAATCCCTGTGGGGGTGCCACAGGAGGTTCCCAATGCAGACTTATCCCCCTATTAGGCTATGATGCGCCACACAGTCCACTCACAACTCACGGAGGGCTCGTGACAACAGGAGGTATCATGCATCAAGGACCCCACCAAAGCTGGCTCCTACCCTCTCTGCAACTGTAACGGGAAGAGGAGTCTCTGGAGAAGGACATTCCTGAGTCGTAAAGCTGACAACAGGTTGATTTAGCTTTTAAAAGGATTTGCATATATCTCCAAGAGACAGAGAAAGAGTTGCTACAAGTTCTCTAAAGCAAATGCTCTAAGGAGAGGTAAGTCCCTTCCTTTATTTTCCACAGAAAGAATTAAGTCTTTTGTTGACCTTTGCCCTTCCGTACCTGGGAACCCCAACACCTGAGGGGCTTCCTGTCAGCGATTCCAGATGATACTCCCGTGAGCAAGGGGGAGAATCATAAAAGACAAAAGAAGAAGAGACCAGGGATAAGATCAAGCTGCCCCCTGTCATCTGTAACAGAACTCTGACTTTGACTGTGAGCAAGATGAAAAACCGTTGGGGACTTAGATCAGGGCGGGAGGCCATCTGGTGCACAGCCCCTCCTGATTCTCAGCAGGACCCCTCCTGTCCAGCAGGACCCTGTCCTGGGTGCTGTTGGTAGAGAAAACACACAAGAAACAAAGCTTTGTCCCAAGGCTGTTTACTCTGCTCTTGGGGAGTTAGCAGGGAGACAGTCATTACTAACATGGGAGCATATAGGTTTATCTGCCCAAGTAACGTCAGTCAGGGTGCAAGAAAGATGAGAAGAACCCTAAAAAAGGGGCGTCAATGAGGATTTGGGAGTTGCAGAATACATCTCAGAGAAGATGCACTGGAGCTGTGCATCCAGGATGGTAGAACTTGGGGACAGGGAGGGAATCGGCATAGACTAAGGGTAGGGGGTGACCCTGCTCAGTCCCTATTTGGGTCAAGTTCAGAAAAATGAACAAGATTTTTGGCCTGACACTGCAGAGGCCAAGTGTAACTGATAAGGAGTCTCGGACCTTTAGGAGTTTCCCGATCCTCTGCTCCCTTACCTTCCTCTCCAGCTGAACAGAATGGCTGTGGATTTGCATATAAACCTTCTCCTTGCTAATTTTTACCAATTAGTTGCATTTAACAAGAAACAATCATCATGACGACTGCTTTCAGTCATATTCCCTCTTTACCTCCATCTCTCCCTTCCTATACCTCAGATTAAAAATCACCCTCATGTGTGAATAAAATTTAAATAACTTGCAAAAATAACTTCAGCAAAAATTCCAGTTGAGTGGAGGCGTGAGGGAGGGGGCTTCAGAAAAATTGAGAACCAAGTCACCTGGGTTGTTTTCACGGACAGACTTGACTGGGCCGCAGGGTTCTCAGAGCCAAGACTCCAAGACGGTGCTGTGAAGACGGAAGCATTCTAGGAAATGTGTGGAGCCGGTGCCCAGCACGTCAGGAGAGCCCGATGAATGGAAGTTTCCATTTTCACATTGTCACCATCATCACATTATTCCTTCATTACGGATTTTTTATCACCTAAATTTCTGTCTCTGGTAGACATAAAATGCTGAAAGAATCGCAACCCAAAACTGTTTCTCTTAAAAGTTTGGCACAGATGCAGCAGGGACATGAGTGTCCTTCTTGGCTCAAGACAGGAACAAAGATGACCGTTGGACACTCACTCCTCACCAGGGTCCCTCAGCTCTCCATCACTTCTTTTTAGGGGGGATAGCGGGGATTGAACTCAGGGCACTCAACCACTGAGCCACATATCCAGCCCTATTTTGTATTTTATCAGAGACAGGGTCTCACTGAGTTGCTTAGCACCTTGCTTTTGCTGTGGCTGGCTTTGAACTAGCGATCCTCCTGCCTCAGCCTCCCAAGTTTCTAAGTTTACAGGCATGTGCCACCGTGCCTGACAACTCTCCATCACTTCTATTTCCCATCTGGCCATAGCCACAAAGTTCAAGTATGTCCATTGTCTACCTAGATAGGCTTTTGTCTTTGGTTCTTTATTTACTCTAACCTGGAGTTAACTTGGGGTACATAATAGGTACTAATTAACAATTTGCTTAATGAAAGTCATTTTGAGGCTTTCTCTTCAATTGCCTCTCTCCCTGCACTGAAGAGAATGATTTAGAACTGACCATGGAGCTCTCCTAAGTCGCTGCTTACGTTGCTTTCATTGTATATCCTCTTTGACATCAACCAAGAAGAAATAGAGAAATGTTCTTGAAATTAATTTTTCTGGCCTGTGTATCATACACGATGCGATTACATTGCAATCATTTTCTAGTCGATGCCATTAATTAGATCTCTTTTTTGGTGACAGTCGGTCCTCTTGCTGTTTTTCCTCTCCAGGCTGTAGAACTGTACTCAAATATATTTATTAGTTGCCACACATTTATCTTGTAGTTCGCTTATTCCTGATCCCACTCCAGTCCTGATTAAATTCAGCATGAACTTCGGCCTTGGAGGAAGGGAGAGGCCAGTCCCGCAGCACTCCCTGGATTAATGAGGCTGCCACATGATTTACTGGGATTGGAGAGAAGATGCTGCCCTGGAAAGCAAGACTCCCGCATGGAGGAGAGGCCGTGTGCCCTCTTCCTCTGACACTGGCCATCACCAGGGACTCACAGTCAGAGCTGTCCTGGTCTCTGCTGATGAGGCTACGACAATGTTCATACTGGGACCAGAACCTTACACGGAGGTGGCATCTGCTCTTCGAGCATTGAGGAGGGAGAGGAAATGACCAACATTTCTTGATCCTCTGTGACCATGCTTGACATGGTACCCACACCACCCAGTGGGTCCCATTTAGAACAGGTGGACAGGTTTACTAAACCTAGAAAGTTCTAAGGTAAGAAATAGGGGACAGAAAAGAGGGGATGATGGAGTCCTGGCTGTTAGGAGGGGCAACACCAGGAGGGACTAGGGGAAATCTTCAGCCCAGGTGATGATGATTGGGAGACCCAGAAAGGAAAAGAATACGTGATGTTGTTACAGGGCCAGATTTCTGAGCTGGAAATAGTCCAAGCAGAAACGAGCGCTGTCTCCTTCTCTAACAAGCTTTCCTCTCTAGCTATCAAGGCGAAGTGACCTGATCAACCTGTCCACGCCATCGTGTTAACTGCTGATAGCTTCCGTGGGCTGTGCTGCCAGGGTTATTGGTGCTTAAGCAGGAGCCTCTGCTCAGGCACAGGAAAGGTGATGGAAAGACAAAGGATCCCGCAAAGCAAGGGTGACAGGAACTGCCAACGGATGCTGAAGGTCGGGACAGCCAGGTGAAAGGTGAGACAGCCTCTAGGCACCCTTCCCTCCTTCCCCCCAGCCTCACCCAGGCCTGTTCTTCCTCGGCCCCACTTCTCTCCTTCACTTGGCTCTTCTCTCTTCATTTAGCCCACGTGGTCTGTTCTTCAGTTCTAGAACATTCCTTCCTTCCTGAAAGTCTTGCACATGGACTTCCGTCAGCTTCTCGTTGTTCTGGTCTCTGCCTGATGGTCAGCAGGTCGGGAAGCCTTCCCCAAGCACCCACCCTCCGGCACATCCCAACAGCACTGAACCCTTCCTCATCCTCTGTCTCCCCACCAGGAGGGTGAGCTCTGGGCAAGCAGGGGCACTTCCGGAATATCCTCAGCCCAGCGTGGTGCCTGGACACCAAGGAGGGAACTGATAAGGGACTGTTTGAACAAACGAGTAAAGGAGTGAGTGATGGGTGAGAAGCCACAGAGGGTTAAAGACAAAGGAGGTGATACCTCCCGCTACCATTTACTCTTCTCACAGTGGACCTTTCCACTCTTCCCTGTGGATCAATTTTAATCCAATTTTCCAGTATGAAAGACTTGCACGGCAGGGGCCATGAGAAAATTTGTGAATTGGGGTGTGGGGGTCTTACGGTTCCCTACAGATGGTCCAGGGTTTTACAGAGCCCCAGTCGGATTCTGGTGACAGGAACATGTTATAGGCTAATGTGTGTCCTCCTCAAATTCGTATGTTGAGTTTCTGACCCATAGTGACCCAGAAGGTGACTGTATTTGGAGTAGAGGCCTTGAAAGAGGCAATCAGGTCAAAAGGAGGCTGGTAGGGGGGGCTCTCACCCAATCTGACTGGTGTCCTTTGGAGAGGAGAACATTGAGCATACACCTCCTCCCACAGAGGAAAGAGCACACGAGGACACACAGAGAAAAGCAGCCATCTGCAAGCCCAGGAGAGAGGCCCTCATGAGAAGCCGACCTGCCAACACCTTGATGGTGGACCCCCAGCCCTCAGAACAACAGTGAAGAAATGGGTTTCTGTTGTGGAAGCCACCCAGTCTGTGAGGGGTGCCTGTCATGGCTACCCGAGGAGACTAAAACACACGTGAACGTGATAGCCTTGGTGTGTGGGGAACGGCTTCAGGAGACTGTAGCAAGGGGACAGAGCAGACCTCAGTCTAGGGAAAGACTGGGGAGGCGGGGGATGCCAAGTGGACAGACTTCGTCACATCCCAACTCCACCCCTCGTCACCGTGGACAAGGTTTTAGTCAGCTTTTTCAGTGTGTGATCATAACCCAATCATTCATCTCTGAATTTAGTTGCACTGTCTCACACGTGAGCTTTTGGGGGGACACCTCATATCTAAACCATAACAGGCAAGTTACCTAACTTCTCTGCGAATCCATTTTTTCATCCATAAAATTGCACTCCTATATCTTTTCAGCAGAGAAGTTATCTGAGGTTGGGCTTATAAAAGTACCTTCCACAGTCCTTGAAGAGTATTGCTTGACAATGTTGCTTCCAGCCTAACTTGACTTCCAGCCTAACTCAGTTACACTTGAGCAGTAAGACTTTGGCTGTCAGACAATGATAAAATACCAACCAGGTGAATCAAAAGAGCTGAGTGAAGAAATACACACAAATCTTGGGGTGTGCACCAATTCATGAAAGAGGGCTCCTAAAGAATGGGGCAGGCAAAACTGCTTCTTGGGGTGAGCCTCTTGCTTGTGGCTGGTATCCTGAGCCAGTTTGGGGCCATGATATTAGATGATGTTATGGTTTAGATGTGGCGTCCCCCAAAGCTTCTGTGTGAGACAATTCAAGAAGGTTTGGAAGAGAAATGATTGGGTTACAGCCTTAACCAAATAGTGAATTAATCCCCTGAAGGGATTAACTAAGTGGCAGCTGAAGTGGTGGGGTGTGGCTGGAGGAGGTGGGAATTGCGAGTGGCTATAAGGTATATATTTGTATCTGGCCAGTGCAGATCTCTCTCCCTGCTTTCTTATCCCATGTGAGCTGCTTCCCTCTGCCACATTCTTCCTCCATGATGCTCTGCCTCGCCTGGAGTCCTGAGGAGTGGACTAAGACTTCCAAAACCGAGAGCCCTCAAACAAACTTCTCCTCCTCCACGATTGTTCTAGTCACATCTGTTAGTCACAGAGGTACAAAAAGCTGACTAAAACAGGACAACAGTCTGAGTAATAGCCTGGCCTATGGTTAACCAGGGAGACATAAACATTTGGAAGAGAAAACCAGAATCTGAGGGTGTGTTTACCAGTTTCCCAGATGACAAATGGAATGAGAATCTGATTACTGTCCACGTGAGAAGGAATCTACATGAAATATTAAGGAAAAGGGTCATCTGGGGGCTCCCTGGAATTGCCAGGTCTCTTTAAGACCCCTGAATGAAAACATTTAGGTCCTCTTCTGAAGATCTCTCCTCGATGATGATTTTAGGGAAACATGAACTTCCCGAGGAGGAGATCTGTGGGAGCCCCTTGGCTCAGGGCAAGCCTCCAGGTGGCCGGGTGACCAATCAGGACAACAAGCCAAACGGAAAACAGCCATCAAGCTGTGTCCACTTACTCCCAGTGAAAGCAAGAGGCAAGGAAAAGGAAAGGTGCTCTCCATTTCCATTTGCCCTCGGGGGAGAGAAAGGGGGAGGGCTGGGATTTGGGGGGACCTAATCCAAGGGCAGAGTGAAGTTCTTGGGGAAGCCCCTGGCACCCAGGGAGGAATACCTCAATGGAGGTGACTGCAAAGAAGCCCAGCCAGGTCTGCAGGTCAGAAGGCCTCTGAAGGGCAGCTCCTGGGCTCCGGAGCAGGGATGTGTGTGTGCCTGTGTGTGAGCAGGGCTGGGGCACAGGGCATGGGCCCTGGGATACACCTCCCCCAGAGACTGCATGCACAGAGGCACACAGTTTTGTCCCACAGACCTGCCTGGAAAGCCCTTGCAGTGGCTTTTATTCAGACCTAAAGGATCACATGTAAGATTCTGGCCTGGGGCTGGACTCCTCAGAAGGTCTCCACCCAAGGGTGATGTGACATGTCCTAACCCTAGAGTCCGGGTTTGCTGAGAAATCTGCAAAGACCTATAAATGCTCTTCCCTGAAAATGCTCAGAAAATATATTTGCATGAAATATATCGTAGAACTTATAAAGTCATGACATCTAACCTGTGGTCCCAAGGTCAAAAACTACACGGGCCAGAGAGAAACAGGTTGCTTTGTCAGAAACTCGGATGATGTGTGGATTTCTGTAGCTTCAGTGGGAGATGTCACTACAGGAGGAAACCTGGTAAGGTGGCCGTGATTGCAGAACCACCCTTCTGGGGTGATGCCACCCCAGAACCTCCCTTCGTCTGAGACATCGTTTTTACACCATGCCCACTTCTGGATGTGTGTCTGTGGGTGGAATTACAAAACATCTAATTGAATAAAATGAAAAACTGAGCAAATACGCAAAGTGTGTGAGTCTCAAGAAACAGTTAAGTTCACCAGACAGGATAGCGCACTCCTAAAATCCCAACAGCTCAGGAGGTTGTCTAGAGATGTAGCTCAGTGATAAAGTGTCCTGGGTTCCATCGTGAGGATCAGAAGAAAAAATAATAAATAAAGAGTTAAATTCGTACTCAATAATTACATTAGTCCGCTCGGGCTGCCTTAAATAAACAACAGGGATTTGGTTTTCACACACCTGAAGATGTCAAGTCCAAGATCAGGGTGCCAACAAGGTGGGTTCATTCTGATACCTCGTCTCTTGGTTTGTAGATGGCCACCTTCCCTGCGTGCTCATGTGACAGAGAGAAAAGTGACCTCTGCTCTCTAGCTGTGTTCTGACAAGGATACTAATCCTATCAGATTAGGGCTTCACCGTTAGGATCTCATTTAACCTAATTACCTCCTAGAGCCTCCACCTCCAGATATAATCCCAGTGGAGGTTAGGACTTCAACATATATACTTGGGGTTGGGAGGGGAGCAATGCTGTCCATAGCAGTAACATTTACATCAGCCCTTCTTTCTCAATCTCAAAAGGGTTCTTCATAGTTAACTCTCCTACACTTAAAAACAAAAATCTCCCTGCACTACTGGAGGGGAGCCAAAGAAGAATAATGGTAAATTATTTTCAGAGTAACTTGGATTGTAAGAAACATCTTGCCCCTGAATACTTTGAGATTCGCTCCCAATTTAAGTCTGGGGAAAAAAAAAAAATATTTTTTTTTCTTTCTTTATCCAAAGGAAAAATAAAATTTTTCCAGATTTTCTGCTGGGCTATATTGGTAGAGAGTAAGCACAAACCCACACCTCCCTGTGAGCATAGATTCAATTTCCATTCTGCCTCAGAAGGATGCAAGCCTTACTGGGAACAGTGGCCACAGAGGCAGGAAAGGATGCCACATAGTTCACCCTAATACAGGGCACATGGCCCATTGACTTCTTTGCTCCAGGTGAGGTCTTGGTGAATCTGAAATATGGCCAAGCTACTGTCCTCTTATACACAGGGCTTATATCATGATTGCAAAAGCATTCACATTACCTGTGTGCTTCCATTTAACAAAATGCTTACAAACACCAAACTGGTTCAGCACCAGCCAGGCTCAACCTCCAGGGCACGAGAGCAGCCCATGCCTTAGTGCAGGCCCATAGTACAACCGTCCATTTTCTGCAAAATTCATGTCCTTGCAGTGCTTAAAATGCCATGATTCACTGCTTTTTCCCAGAAGGTGATTCAAACATCCATAAAAAATTGTCAGGAGAAAACTAACTCAATTTAAAAAAATAATAATGTGTTCAGTAAAAGAAATTCAGAGGAATGAATGAATTAGGCTGAGAAAATAATCAAAATACAAAAATCTACTCTAGTTCAGTAGCTCAGATTTCTGTTTCCTTTTTGCTGACTAACATTCTGTGAATAATTTTAATTGTTTCATGCAGATCATCTCTACCAGGCCCCACATGAAGAGGCTTTTCCCATAAACAAGTGATGGCTTTGGGGTTAAAAACTCATTTAAAAATTACCTGATGAATTATTATTCCTTGAAGCCAGTAACTAAAATTGTCAGAATATTAAATCAAGTATGTTCAAATTCACTTTTTAAAAAGTTACAAGATATTGATTAAAAAAATATTTTTTATTTTAAATTTTAAAATAGTGGTTTTTTTCCCAGATGACATTCAGCCTCGGGGGAAAAAAACCATCTTTCACGTTATAATTGCAGGTATTATTTGCCATGGGTAATTTCATTTTTTTTTAATGTCACTACATTTTAATTTTTTTTAATTCTATGAGTTTGATGTCTGGAATTCTTCCTGCTACTTCAATTGAGCTCACATTGTCACTGGTAGGTGCTGTAGGATTTCAAAATTATGGCCTTAAGTTTTGAATGTTTATTTAGGAGAGAAAGAAAGAGAGGAAGATCCTTTCAAATGACTCTGGGCATATATTGAGTGATAGCAGTCTTTTTTATGTATACAATTTTATTATCATTTTAATTTTGCATATTCTTGGGGTACCTGTGATAATTCTACACAATATGTTCTGATTATATTGGGTTAGTTAGGATTCCAGCTTGAACACTTTTTTAAGTCTTTGATGAACGAGTTGTAATTGTACCTGTTTATAGGGCATAGTGATATTTCAGTTCACGAACACAATGTGTACTGATCAAATCAGGGCCATTAGCATTTACCTACTGTCATTTACATTTGGAGTCTTCAAGCTCCTCTCTCTAGTTATTCATAAAATATACAACAGGTTCTTGTGAACTATAGTCTGCTGTAGAACACCAGAACTTATTACTCCTACCTGGTTTTGCACCTATTATCCAATCTACCTTTGTTCTGCCTCCTGTAGCCCTTCCCATCTTCTAGTTCACTATTCTACATTCACATTGACTGAGTCTAATGTCCACATATGAGAGAGAACAGTAGTGTTTGTCCTTCCATGTCTGACTCATTTCGCTTAACTAATGTTCCATCCATTTTGCTGCAAATGAGGGGATATCACTCTGGTGTCCGAATGGTATTTTCATTTTGTATATATGCCACATTTTCTTTAGCCCTTCATCCGTCAGTGGACACCCAGGTTGATTCTGTATCCTAGCCATTGTGAAGAGTGCAGCAATAAACAAGGGTGTGCAGGGATTTCCTTGATATGCTAATTTCATTTCCTTTGGATACACACCCAGAAATAGAATAGCTGGACCATCCACAGAGTGATAGCAAATGTCACTCTAGAAAATGGAAGAAAATGTTTGCAAACTACTCAAAAAGGATTAACTAGACATAGGGTTAATTAATATATTAGCACTCAAAAAAAATCAATAATAAAAAGAATCCAGTGGAAAAAAAATGGGCACATGATATGAGTAGACTCTTCTCAAAAGAAGAAATTCCAATGGCCAGAGAAATTATTTTAAAATGCTCAGCTTCCTTAGCCATTGGGGAAGTGCCAATCAAAACCACAATGAGATATCATCTGAGCCCAGTTCGACTGGCTAGCATCGAAATCACAAAAAATAACTCAAGCTGGGGAATGATTTCAGTTAGTGGGTGGGGTCTGTACCGTCCTGTGGTCACACAGAAAGGGCAACTGTAGTTGGCATCCCCTGCTGACTTCCTCCACACCCAACATGAGGCTCCATTTGATCCACTAGGTCTGCTCCAGAGTGCCCCAGCCCAACCTGGAGAGCTGCAGCGGGCAGAGAATGAAGGCTGCAAAGGAAACACCTAGTTTCCCTGCTCCACCCCACACACAGCGCAAGACGCCACGGGGCTTTCTGGACCCATTACCTGGACACCGTAGCAGGACACGTAATCTCTGCTGCCATGTTGGATGTTCTTACATGAGGGGAATAAAACACAGTCATCAAGAGGGAGAGAGGCAGCTCCAGCCTGCCCCCAGCATCCAGACCACATCTACATTCTCTCCAAATCTCTTCACACCAGTGGGAAGACTCTTACCCCCCATCCTGTTATAGAGAAATTGTATATCATTTCATGTTTAGGTATAATTACACACAGGGTAATAACGTACAATTCGGTCTGTTTTAGCAAATGCATGCGCCTGTGTCACCTACACTCTACGAGATGCAGACTATCCCATCACCCCTGCCAGTTTTAGCCTCTTCTTACTCAAGCCACCCGCTGGCAAGCACTGTTCTGATTTCTACCATCACAGATAATTTCCATGTGTTCTAGAATGTACATAAATGAAATCACACAGCGGGTTCTCTTTGGAGTCTGGCTTTGTTCCCCGAGAAGCCTGTCTCGCAACTCAATAGAGCTGTTTGTGTGAGTAGTCTCTTGCTTTGTATTGCACTGTATGAATATTTTGGTTTGTTTATATATTTGCCTAAGGTCTGTATTTTCTTTTTGATTTGTTGTTGTTGTTCTGTTCTTTGTGCTACTTTGAATAGAGCTGCTATGAACTTTGGCATGCAAGCCTTTTTTGGACAGACATTTTCATCTCTCTCAAGTAAATAGATATAAAGTTGTAAATTTATGGAATAGCTGTGTATTTTACTAGAAACTCCAGAATAACTTTCCAAAGTGGTTATACTTGTCCTTTTCCGGAAGAATACTGCTCCTAGTCATCTCCCGAGTTCTCTGTTCTATTACGTAATCTCCACATTCTATACCCTTAAGCAATGGATGTGTTAGCACATTATGTACTTTCCTCTCCAAGAGTTCCCTCTTCACATATCTGCGATGATGTGGCTTTCAGACGGTGCCCTCTGCCAGGAACTGTAAAAGCTTGTTTTAAGATTAAAAGCCAAGGGCTTGTGCCTTTGTCCCACTGTGTGTTGGGTCTTGCCTTCACTTATAGCCTAAAAGATGTTGTTTAGCTTAAATGTTCAAAAAATAAAAATCTGCTAAGTCAAAATGCATGAGAAGAAGGGGAGAAAAAAAAAACATGAGACCATGTTTGAAAATACTGTGGACGTTCAGTAATGCCCAATAAACTTTCCAAACAAATTTATTAATAATAATAATGACCAGGACAGAAAACATGAGCTGGGGACATTTCATTTACCACTCTAGTGGCATTCCCAACAGAGTCCCAAGAGAATGAATTCATCTTCCACTTGATAGCTAGCACATCAGGGCACATCTGCAGGCTGATGTTCAGAGAGGCCCTGATATCACCATATATGTTATGGCCCTGTCTAGAAATTATAGTTTATAGAGCTTTAGGGCTAAGATTTTTATATGAACAATAAATTTTTCTTTCTTTTTTTTTTTTTTTAAAAAAAGTACCATCCAGGAAGAAAACAGCCCTTGAGACACCTTGATTTTAGCCAGGGAGATACATTTCATATCTCTAACCCCTACAACAGTGAGATAATAAATTTGTGTTGCTTTTAAAAAAAAATTGTGGGAGTATATACAGCTGGCCTTCGGTACCTGAGAAAGAGTGGATTTAGAAAAAAAAACCCCCATTGATACCCCAAACTGCAGACGCTCACATCCCATATATGAAATGGCAGAATATTTGCACATAACCTACAGACATCCTTTAAATTGTCTCTAGATCCCCTAAACCTACCTCAATGTAAATGTTTTGTTAATAGTTGCTATACGGCATTGTTTAGGGAATAATAACAAGGAAAAAAAGTCTGTCCATGCTCAATATAGACATTTTTTTTTCTCGAATATTTTCCATTCATGATTGTTTAAATCCAAGGGTGTGGAACCCACAGATATGGAGACTCAAGTGTGTAGTTCGTTGTTGTTGTTACTGGGAATTTAACCCAGGGGTGATTTACTACTGAGCTACATTCCAGCCTTTTTTAGTTTTCATTTTGAATCAGGGTCTCACTAAGTTGCTGGGGGGCTCACTGAGTTGCTGAGGCTGGTCTTAAACTTGCCATCCTCCAGTCTCAGCCTCCCAAGTTACTGGGTTTACAGGTGTGCTCCATCAACTGCGTATTTACTACTATTCAGCTAGAGAGGTTCTCTGACTATCAGTATTTATGCCCTTGGGTAGTCCTTTTATCTTTCAGAGGTACATAGATGACACTGACCCAACTTGCTTAGGAAATACTAGCACACAGAGGAATTGACTCTATGACAGCTCTTGACCTAAGCCTTACAAGGCACGGCAGCTCTGCACTTTTGCTCTTAGGAACACTAACCCTGCTCAGCTACACTGCCAGAAGGATGACTTGAAGATGACACAGAGAGAGGGAGAGGCTGCAGAGGAGAACCGAGGAGTCCAGTGGACAGTAAGAACAGATGTACAACCCCAGTCAGGCCTTGTGGAATGGTCCAGTCCCAGCAAACACCAGTGGAGCAGAGGCAAGCTGTCCCCACCTTCTGAACCCCTCACCCACAAACCAGAAAGCAAATAAATGATTTTAAGTCATCAAACTTAGGGGATGAGTTATGTATCAATAGATATGGTCTTAGGGGGAATTCCTCACCTTTACTTGACTGAAAAAGAAAAGTTTTCAGCCTGATTTATAGATGGTTCTAGGTGATAAGCTGGCATCACCCCAAAATAGGCAACTATAACACCTCAGCCACACTCAAAAATGGCCCTGAAAGACAATGGCAAATGAAATTCTCCTAGTGGACAGAACCTCCAGCGATGACAACCATAGATGGTCACCTACACTCGTGTATGCTTGGACTCAACAGGAACTTAGAAAGAGCATGCTTTTAAAAAAAATGATGACAACATAGTTACTGGAAAGAGGTATACAGATGGAGCTCTCCAAGTGGGCACAATGTGAGATGCTTGGATTCCCTGTGACGGTTCACTAATGACCACGCTGGGAGAGTGAGTCTTAATAATACAATCTGACCTATTGTGTGACTCTCCATTTGACTCTTTGTCAAACCTCACCAGTTCTTGCCCAAAATCTGCATTGAACAAGTGGTCATGGCAGAAAAGAGGGAGGAGCTATAGGGGCCCAGTGAAACGAATCTGGTCCAACTACTGTTGAGTACTCAATCTTCCAGCAATGGAGCTCCACAGTGGGTCTCTGATACATCCTCATTCCCTGGGAAAATTAACCCGTCATCTGAAGATATTGCATGAGGGACAGTGGTTTATTCTGACTGAAAAAGACATTTATTCTGCTTATGACTTTGCCTTCCCTGTTCATAACACTTCTGCCAAAATCAATATTTGTTGACTCTGAGACGGCCTCATTAATTATTATGGTATTCCACAGAGCCTGGGTTCCAACCTAGTCAACCATTCTACATCGACTAAAGTAAGACAACAAGCTCATGAATATAGAATTTACTAGTCTAGCCATGCTTCCAATCAGCCTGTGCTGTGATAGAACAGCTGAATTGTCTATTGACAGCTCAGTTACAAGAACAAAATGGTATTATGATTGCTGTATGTATATAGGGGACTCTATGACCAGTGTGATTCTACAATCTGCACAATTGGAAAAATTAGAAATTATACCCCAATGATTGAAATGTATGAATTGCCAAGATCATTGTAATGTCATGTGTAGCTAATGAAAAAAAATTTAAAAAATAAAGAAAAAAATGGTAGACAAAATTTTGCAGCAATGAAGTTGTTTGTATAACAAAGAATAAAAGTTGAGGTCATCCTGTCAAGCAAAACAATGACTAGCTAGAATGGGTAGAGGAAGAGGGAAATTGTAAACACCAGTTAGGCCCACCTAGCAGTGATAGAAAAAAAATGGCTATAATAATTTTGACTATTGCTTTTCTTATTTGATATGGGTATTTGTGAGGCCACACATGAAGGAGGTTTGTTTTCATGACTGTAAGTCTGGCAGTCAGCAAGAGCACCTCAGGGCTGTTATTCCCTGCAGCCTGTCCATCACGTAATGTGTCAGGAACTGCATGTGGGCGAACCAACTTGTAAGAGATCAGCGTGGGGAAATGATGATCTTTGCTCTCAAGATTGCAGAACTGAAAATTATCTCATTGACAGGTTATTTGGATCAGATGTGCATCCTCCGGCTACCCCCTGTGAGAAGACACCCACCATCTGAGGTTCCCCATCATCCACTGTGAGAAGGAGCCCACCACTCTGGAAATGTCCATCAACTGCCTCCAGCAAGATGGACTCCTGCATCTTCTCAGCCAGTCACCTTCCCGCCTCAACACCTTGTCTCTGGAATTGATTGGCCTGTTGTGCGGTGAGCAGCTGGACTTGGATCCAGTGTCATTTGTGGATATATCAGCCAATTGTTATTCTCTTCTTCCTCCTCTCCCCTTATGCCAGTATCTACTCTCAGATTTGTTCATGATTGACCTTATATTTCAGTATTTAAGTTACAAAATAGCAAAGGAAGACTTTGGTACAATTTGAGAGGAATAATATCACTCGGAAGTGGACTAAGTGAGACTTTGTACTTTTGCAGGGAGAAATGTTTGGGGTTGTTGGAGAGACAGCTGCACCACGCTAGAAAGGTAAATAGGATTAAGAAGGTATGCGTGTATTGGCAAGGAGTGTGCTCTGTAGTTTTCTATTATGGCAACCTGTCTTCTAGAATGATGATTAACAAGTCTCCTTTTTGTGAAACTTGAGCAAGTTTTGGAAGAGAGAAGTGAACAGGAGCCATTGCTCTTTCCAGATCACCATTGATAGATTCAAAGAGGGATAAAGGCACACTGCTGGCAGAGTCTAGCTCTGGCCCTGTTCTTCCCTCCTCTGTACCTGACTCTTCTTCCTGACTGCAGCCTTGCTGACTCTAATGGTTAATTTTATGTGTCAACTTGAAGGGTGGTTTTGGATAAAGTTAACATTTAAATCAGTGAACTTGGCCTCGAGCAGATTTCCCTCCATAACGTGGGTGGGCCTCATCCAACCAGCTGAAGTCTTTAAAGGACCAAAAGATCCACCACCTCCCTGAGCAAGAAGAAATTCTCAGCAGACCCTTTGGTATTTGTTGCCTCTCTTGCCTCTCGAGCTTGCCATGCTCACAGTAGATCACAGACTTCCACCTCCATAAACACATGGACCAGTTCCTTGTAATTATTAATTATAAATCCTTAAGATGAATGAATGAGTGAGTCCTGCCTCAGTCCAGCTGCAGCAAAATAGGGGGCGGGGGGTGACGAACAACTTGTGTACATTGATACAGCAGGAGTGGGAGCCGTTTATTGTAGGACTGGAGGGGTATATATACATTCCACACAGCTTATCTTAATTAACATAAACTCGATATAGCAGTCAACCAATAAGGAATCTCCACACTTAATGGCTCGCTGGCGTTACTTCTCAAACCACTCCCTCTGCAAAATGCCAGGCGCCATCTTGACTTGTTTTTTTTTTATTGGTTGTTCAAAACATTACAAAGCTCTTGACATATCATCTTTCATATATTTGATTCAAGTGGGTTGTGAACTCCCATTTTTACCCCAAATACAGATTGCAGAATCACATCTGTTACACATCCACATTTTTACATAATGCCATATTAGTGACGGATGTATTCTGCTACCTTTCCTATCCCCTACTATACCCCCTCTCCTCCCCTCCCCTCCTACTGTAATTCATTTCTCTCTCTTGTTTTTCTTCTTTCCTCTCACAACCTCTTATATGTAATTTTGTGTAACAGTGAGGGTCTCCTTCCATTTCCATGCAATTTCCCTTCTCTCTCCCACCTCTGGTTAATGGTAATCTTCTTCTCATGCTCTTCCTCCCTGCTCTGTTCTTAGTTGCTCTCCTTATATCAAAGAAGACATTTGGCATTTGTTTTTTAGGGATTGGCTAGCTTCACTTAGCATAATCTACTCTAATGCCATCCATTTCCCTGCAAATTCCATGATTTTGACATTTTTTAGTGCTTCATAATACTCCATTGTGTATAAATGCCACATTTTTTTATCCATTCATCTATTGAAGGGCATCTAGGTTGGTTCCACAGTCTAGCTATTGTGAATTGTGCTGCTATGAACATTGATGTGGCAGTATCCCTATACTATGCTCTTTTAAGGTCTTCAGAGAATAGTCCGAGAAGAGCAATAACTGGGTTAAATGGTGGTTCCATTCCCAGCTTTCCCAGGAATCTCCAAACTGCTTTCCAAATTGGCCACACCAATTTGCAGTCCCACCAGCAATGTACAAGTGTACCCTTTTCCCCACATCCTCACCAGCACTTGTTGTTGTTTGACTTCATAATGGCTGCCAATCTTACCGGAGTGAGATGGTATCTTAGGGTGGTTTTGATTTGCATTTCTCTGATTGCTAGAGATGGTGAGCATTTTTTCATGTACTTGTTGATTGATTGTATATCCTCCTCTGAGAAGTATCTGTTCAGGTCCTTGGCCCATTTGTTGATTGGGTTATTTGTTATCTTATTGTGTAATTTTTTGAGTTCTTTGTATACTCTGGATATTAGGGCTCTATCTGAAGTGTGAGGAGTAAAAATTTGTTCCCAGGATGTAGGCTCCCTATTTACCTCTCTTATTGTTTCTCTTGCTGAGAAAAAACTTTTTAGTTTGAGTAATTCCCATTTGTTGATTCTTGTTATTAACTTTTGTGCTATGGAATTTGGAGCCTGACCCCACAGTATGTAGATCGTAGCCAACTTTTTCTTCTATCAGACGCCGTGTCTCTGATTTGATATCAAGCTCCTTGATCCATTTTGAGTTAACTTTTGTGCATGGTGAGAGGAAGGGATTCAGTTTCATTTTGTTGCATATGGATTTCCAGTTTTCCCAACACCATTTGTTGAAGATGCTATCCTTCCTCCATTGCATGCTTTTAGCCCCTTTATCAAATATAAGAAAGTTGTAGTTTTGTGGATTGGTCTCTGTGTCCTCTATTCTGTACCATTGGTCCACCCGCATGTTTTGGTACCAGTACCATGCTGTTTTTGTTACTATTACTCTGTAGTACAGTTTAAAATCTGATATCGCTATTCCACCAGATTCACCCTTCCTGCTTAGAATTGCTTTTGCTATTCTGGGTCTTTTGTTTTTCCATATGAATTTCATGATTGCTTTCTCTATTTCTACAAGAAATGCCGTTGGGATTTTGATTGACATTGCATTAAATCTTTAGAGAACTTTGGGTAATATCGCCATTTTGATGATGTTAGTTCTGCCTATCCATGAACAGGGTATATTTTTCCATCTTCTAAGATCTTCTATTTCTCTCTTTAGGGTTCTGTAGTTTTCTTTCACCTCTTTTGTTAGGTTGATTCCCAAGTATTTTTTTTTTTTGAGGATATTGTGAATGGAGTGGTTTTCCTCATTTCCATTTCAGAAGTTTTGTTGCTGATATACAGGAATGCCTTTGATTTATGCATGTTGATTTTATATCCTGCCACTTTGCTTAATTCATTTATTAGTTCTAGTAGTTTCTTTGTAGACCCTTTTGGGTCTGTTAGATATAGTATCATATCATCCGCAAGTAGTGATAATTTAAGTTCTTCTTTTCCTATTTTTATGCCTTTAATTTCTTTTGTCTGTCTAATTGCTCTGGCTATTATTTCAAGAACTAAATTGAATAGAAGTGGTGAGAGAGGGCATCCCTGTCTTGTTCCAGATTTTAGAGGGAATGCCTTCAGTTTTTCTCCATCTAGAATGATAATAGCCTGAGGCTTAGCATATATAGCTTTTACAAGGTTGAGGTAAGTTCCTGTTATCCCTAGTTTTTCTAGTGTTTTGAACATAAAGGGATGCTGTACTTTGTTGAATGCTTTTTCTGCATCTATCGAGATGATCATGTGGTTCTTATCGTTAAGTCTATTGATGTGGTAAATAACATTTACTGATTTCTGTATATTGAACCAGCCTTGCATCCCAGGGATGAATCCTACTTGATCATGGTGCACAATTTTTTTATATGCTTTTGTATTCAATTCGCCAGGATTTTATTGAGGATTTTTGCATCTAAGTTCATTAGAGATATTGGTCTGTAGTTTTCTTTCTTTGAAGTGTCTTTGTCTGGTTTCGGGATCAGGGTGATGTTGGCCTCATAGAATGAATTTGGAAGAGCTCCTTCTTTTTCTATTTCTTGAAATAACTTGAAAAGTATTGGTATTAATTCTTCTTTGAAGGTTTTGTAAAACTCCGCTGTATACCCATCTGGTCCAGGGCTTTTCTTGGATGGTAGTCTTTTGATGGCTTCTTCTATTTCCTCCTTTGTTATTGGTCCGTTTAAATTGTGTGTGTCTTCCTGACTCCATCTTGACTTATTTACAGACTCTAACATTTTCCCCTTTTGTTTAATTTAAATAATGACCATAGTGTTTTTTCCACAAACACCATAAATAATCTGCTACAAGCAGAAAGGGAGGATACAAAATGCCACAATACCAAGCCAATTGATGGCTCCATGCAAGAAGCCCTTGGAAAAATTATACCAGCAATGACACCGTTAGCAAAGATACCGAGTTACAATTTGTTGTAGATTACGGTTTGTTGTCTCAGTCCAGGTAAAGCAGTGTCTCAATAGATTAAGTCACAGTCCAGGTAAATCACAGTTCAGGTAAGTTCAAAGTCCAGATAAGTTCTGCAGGCACCTAGCTTGATCTGAAGTCTCGTCTGGTTCTCAGCCAAAGTTTCATCCAGTTTTCAGCAACACTGGAAATTTTTCCACCCTCGTCCTCACCGGCACTGGGACAAAGGCAGGAACTCCAGATGGCTAAAGAAAATCCTGTAGCATTCCACTAAGAAAACAACCCTCTGAACAATTTAGTACATTATCTCAAGGTTTTTACATTTGAAATAAGCCTTAATAGTGCTCATTATTCATTAGCTTCCAGGTGTGGGAGAACCACTGTAGTTACTGGCCTTGGAAATGATCAAACTTCAGGGACGAGGGTCGTCTTCCACCTGCAGTGTCCTGGGCAGCCCCAGATGGCCTCGGGGAGAGTCCAGGGAGTGTTCCAGACTCAAACTGCCACCAGGCATAGGGAGCAAGAGCCTGTGAGACTGTGCCTCTGGGTCAGGTCTGGATTTGGGCTCTGGAAGTGGCATCCCACTCCCCGGGCAGGTGGGAGGGGGCAGGGAAGAGCCGGCTGCCGCTGCTTGGAAAGTCCTTGCTACACCATGACCAGCTTGCGCACGTGGCAGCTGACACGCCAATTCACACACCCTCCAGTAACGAAAAGTATTTAGTAATAGCCTTTTGCTGCAACTTTTTTCCTGATAATCCTTCTTCTTCTGAAGTTTCTTTTTCTTTCTGACTAGAGTTCCTGGGCTTCCATCAACACATGCCCTAATTGCTCTTGGTTCCACTGGGGTGTCTCTTTCCATTATCAATTTACTTAACACCTCTTTCATATTTTCATCACAAAGACAATACAATACACTGAGACAAAACAAGACACAAACATACTGCATCAATCCTCTCCATTTTTTCAAAGTGGCCATTTTTCCTCTCACCCTATCTGCCTAGGGACAAGCAGATTGCTCCCATTCTATCTATGGACGGGCAGCTTTTTTTCGTCACTTACCTCCGAGTGTCCCGGGGCTCCCTGTACAGGCCACCATCTGCTGCAGTCCGGCTGCAGCAAAATAACCGGGGGGTGACGAACAACTTGTGTAGATTGATACAGCAGGAGTGGGAGCCCTTTATTGTAGGACAGGAGGGGTATATATACATTCCACACAGCTTATCTTAATTAACATAAACTCGATACAGCAGTCAACCAATAAGGAATCTCCACACTTAATGGCTCGCTGGCATTACTTCTCAAACCACTCCCTCTGGCAAAATGCCAGGCACCATCCTGACTTGTTTACAGACTCTAACAGATTCCTATTTCTCTGGAGAACCATTACCAAGACCCAGACCAATGGCCTTTCCATATCCACAACCACAGTCAGAGGCAATGGCCCTGTACCTCCCACTGGCTCTCCTTCCCAGGAGGCCCCCAGCTGATGTCCTCACCCTCCCACATCCCCTGTGAGCTTGCATTAGTCCCTGGCACTAGTGTTTCAGAAGGCAGAGTGATATTTTTCTAACCATCCAGCTCCTTCCAAACCCTTCCTTCTCCAGCTCCCTCAGTGATTATGTGAGGCCTTATTCCTATAATAAATCTCTTACTCTATAAAACTCATGATGATTCAGTTTCTCTATTGTACCACAACTGATGCATGATCATTCTTTTAACTCCAAAGAAACAGTGCTCACATTCTCAGCATAGAGAGCCAAGCACTCAGACACTCCATGGCTCTGATTCCCTGTCTCTCTCATTCACGGACCCATCATTCATGGAAGAAATCATTGCTCACTGCCTGCTATGGCCAGGTGCTGGTCTGAGAGAGCAGGACTAAAATGCCCAAAAGCTGTGATGTGCAGAAACTTGGAATCCAGAACGAGGACCCTGATGGGGAAACTGCTAGGAGGGGGTTTTGGTTCAGTCTGAACAACTCTGGGCAATGAAGCCTGCCTAGGACAGAATGTGCTCTCCATTCTAAGGTAGGGAGGGCCTGGGGCTACAGACCACCCACAACTTGCTTACCAGGGCCACTTCGGAGGTACTGGTACATCACTTAGCAGTGCTTAAATTGGTGTGCAAACTAAACGTTCACTTTTTATTGTTCATATTGGACTCTATTATAAAACATTTTCCTATCTATGAGATCCTGAGATTCCACGTTCTATTTTCAGAGGTGACTTTGACCTACGGTAGGATGATAATATTCTCAGATAATACCAAAAGGCAAGACAATTGATATTTCTTTGCTCACCATACGCTGGGTAATTTTCATTAGTTGTTTCATAATCTTCCCAAAACTCTGAAAAGTATGTTTTACTATCGCCACTGTATGGGTGAATACCTAAATTCAGCAAGATACACTGACTTGCCCAAACCTCTTGGTTACCAAGAGGAAGACTCTGAAGTCTTTCTAACCCCAAAGCCCATGGGGTTTTCCCTAATGCTTTTTTACCTCAAGTGTCGGCATTACAGTGTGAGAACTAACAAGATTATTAACTAATATAAGATTATGATTCATAATTCTTATTATAGATTATTAATTCTCACATAAAGATAAAAGCTTAATTCGAATTTTTTTCAGGTAAAATCTTTTTTTTTTTTAAAGAGAGAGTGAGAGAGAGAGAGAGAGAGAGAGAGAGAGAGAGAGAGAGAGAGAGAGAGAGAGAATTTTTAATGTTTTATTTTTTAGTTCTCGGCAGACACAACATCTTTGTTGGTATGTGGTGCTGAGGATCGAACCCGGGCCGCACGCATGCCAGGCGAGCACGCTACCGCTTGAGCCACATCCCCAGCCCCTTCAGGTAAAATCTTAATGAGTACATATTTTAATTCTCTCTTAGAACACAATTCCTTTTGAACATATTAAATAGTAATAGTGCATCATTTCTTGAATGGTTTGCATGTTCCAATCACTCCAAAGTGCTTTACATTCCCATTCCTTCCCTATGATAGCCCTGCAAAAGCAGACAAATTTTAGCCTCATTTTACAGAGGCAAAGAATGAAAATCAGAGAGGTTAAGAAATTTTTCTGAAGTCAGATAGCTGGTAGGAAGTGCTGCTGGAATTCAGACTCTGCACTGATGGTATCTGCAGCCTACTCTCCGGATTCCAGATGCACCTCCTTCAGCCAGGTCAGGGGGGTGGATTTGGCTTTCTGTGTGTCCCAGGATGACTGGTTTCTTTGCCTGCAGGTCCCAGGGGTATTCGCTGTTTCTTCTCCCTCTAGATCTCACCCTAAAACAGTGTCTTGTTATCTCTATGACAGTTTCTACCTTCAGCCCCTTTTTAAGATGAGGAAGACTCACCCCCATCGAAGCCTCTGGTTATGAGGAATTTGTATGTAAATAAAAAGAAAGATCTTAGTTGACTCAAATTGCAGGGAGTGACAAATAACTGCTGTTCATTGCAACCTAGGTGTTCCGGGACATTTTTTTCATTTGCTCAATCAACCATTCACTCCTCACGAGATGACTTTCAAACCCATGAAGGATTTCATTTTGCCTTTAAACCATAGCTGGCTGTTGCTGTGCAGGATGTTGAAAACACCCAGGTCCCTGGATTGCCTCATCAGCAATCAAGGGAAAAATGATTGTCTCTTTGTAATATGGACCTTGGGCTAAAGATGGGCTTGTCTGCTGTTTGCTCCCATTACCAACATCAGCTCCAAAGCAGAAAAATAAAATTGAAGGGAAGAGAATTGGTTTTCAGCTCATTACAGGGAAAGGAAAACTACATCAGTACGTATGATTCATATGTAAGGAGAAACACACACAAACACACAGTGGGAGAGACAGAAGCTAACGTTTGTAAGGAGCTTAATGTACATCTGCCCTGCAGAAGCCCTAGGCGATAGATGTTGCTATTTCTGTATTTTAATGGAAAGAATTGGTTTTAAAAATCCAAGTTTATAAACACCTCCAACTCAAAAGTCCAGGCTTCTCCTCCCGTGTTTTATTAACTTTGCAAACAGTATTATTTAAAGTTCTCTTCAACACTCTGAAATGATTGTATGTGGTATCATTTGCCTATTTAATGTTTCAGAATAAAAATGAAGTCATAAATCTCAACAGGGAGCTTGCGAGCCCTCTACAGCCTCTGCCCAACATCTCTCTTCTCCGTGCCTCTCATCCCCACGTTTAAGCCTCAATAAAAGTTGTTTTGAAACCCTGAAGTTTATAATGAGAGTAAATAGAAAAGCAACTGCCCCCACCCCCATTTAGAAAGCTTCTATCTCTCTGGCGATGACACCTGCGGTTGCAGGCAGCCCGGAGCCCGCCCCACCTGACTTGGGAGCAACCCCTCGCCCTGTCTCCTGGTTCATGGTTTCAGATGAGGCTGTCATTCAAGATGCTGCCCCTTCCCCTGACCAACGGGAGAGAAACTTGGCCAGTTCTTTCCCACCCCAGGATTCAGATTGTGTGCAGCGATATTCTAAGAGAGAAAGGTGCTTCCCAAAGGCCATGCCCAAGGATCCTGCCCATTGCTGCTCCAGCTCTGTCTGACTTCTTACGCCACACAACTTATTTAGTCGTCTTTTCTTTCAATTCTGTGTACTATTCCACATCCTTCGAAACCATTTTTCATTTTAATTTCCCTTTATGAGCTAGTGTGTGTGTGTGTGTGTGTGTGTGTGTGTGTGTGTGTATATATATATTTTTTTTTTAACCAGAGACCACAGTGCCTGAACTATAGACCCTCCCTCCAGGCCTTGACTGACTAGATGGGCCACAGTCACACAGTCTCTTGTCATTGCTCTTGGTAACTTGATAACATGGTGTCTCCTGGATACTTTGATTTCTTCCAGCCGTGTTTACAAGATGAGCACATCTATGGTCAATGTGCCATTATCAGCTAATTTCATCTAAGATGATAGTGACTGATAACATCTAGAACTGTATCATGGAAGGAAAGAAACTTATTGTCAGTGGGAAACACAGAAAAAAAAACAGGAAATGTTTCAAACACAGAAGAGTGAGACTCTTGCTGAGAGCCATTGCCAAGTAGGAATGACGCATGGCATGACCCAGGTCATTTGCAGTGACATTGCATGTAAGGTGACCTTGCTCAAGGACCAGGGTGGATCGGGTTTAGGGCAATTCAGGGTTTAGGGCGGTTCCAGGTTTAAGGTGTATCCTGCTGGGAATAGGGCGTATCCTGCTGCCTCCAGGCACCCGCTCCTTGAGTTCCCATTGAGTTCTCCCGGGATGGGATTCAGAGAGTATTTGGGATTCAGAGCCCGGTGGAGAGTGTGGATTTTGTTTGAATCTACAAGGTGAGTGGTGGCTCGTGATTTTGTGCCCAGCCAGACTGCGGCAGACTCTAATAATGGGATTCTAGATATGCTAACTAAAATATCCACAGTAAGTGATTCCATATAATCAGTACAAGGTCACCCTTTGCCTCAAAAGATCTTCATAATTCATGGAATCTCATGCTTAGGGAATTTCTCTGTATAGATTCTTAATTACAATCACTATTGTACCTAAACACATAACAACTTATGATGTCAATCTGTGTTCCTCTAGACTCAATGGAGATGAATTTATTGATTCAAATTTTTACAAGTTTACTTGCTGATATCAAATTTTTACAAGTAATTTTTTTATTTTTAAAAATATATTTATTCTTTCTCTACTAGAAACAGGCCTTACTATGGATTGCTCAGATATTAAGTTGCTGGGATTGAAATCTCTGCCTTACCTCGGATTGCTTGACATTTTCTTTGCACACTTACGATGCAATCTTAGAAGACTTCTGCCATCCACACCATCTCACAGACCTTTAATTATGTTCCTTTATAAAATAAGCTTTTTAACTAAGGACAAGAGAAACTGTCAGTTAATATCAGTCTCATTTCCTCTGCAGGTGCATATAGGGCTGAGCGGAGACAGCTGTGTCTCCTGAGGGGCTTCCAATTAAAAAGGATCAGGAGCATACCCATGTCCCTAGATTCCCAGATTTCTTGGTTTTACCACTCTTGCTCCATCTATGAACTTCAGCTACAGCTCGGTCCTATAAATATCAGTTATATTTTAAGGAAGGCTCAAATTAGGCAACTAAAATTGCTTTTGCAAATCAGTTGAAACTTGTTTAGGATCTGAACCCTAAACCTTACAGACTCCCACTTTTCCTTTTGTTCACACCACTGGACCCGACCTGGAAAACATTCCCTCTCCTCGATTCAATCAGGTCTAACTTTTCTTCTCAGGCACAGATCATTTTCTTCCTCCATGTGAGGTTCTGTAAAGCCCCACTTCCATGGGACATCTCTCCACTGGGATCCAACACACCTCGCCTGCTTCTTGCCCTCCCCTCTGGCTCTTCGCACAGCTGGACTTACACACCGTGAACGCCAGGGGAAGGCCAAGGTTCCTCCCTGAGCTTTTTTTAAAAAAGAAAAAGTCAGGCCAGCAAAACACAATTGGGGTGCAGGGCTGAGGAGGCATAGAAGGAGATGTTTAGCTGGAGGAATGAAAATGAATTAAGTGGTCGGCTTTTAAAGGGGCTTAAGAGGATTTCCTTCTCTTGTGTGTGGACAATAAGTAAAAGTAGCAGATCAAGATGAGCATTTGGAGCCAGGTGCGGTGACACATGCCTGTAATCCCAGAGACTCGGGAGGCTGAGGCAGGAAGATTGAGAGTTCAAAACCAGCCTCAGCAATTTACAGAGGCCCTACGTAACTCAGAGAGACACTGCCTCTAAATATAGAAAGGGGTGGGGGTGTTGCTCAGTGGTTAAGCGCCCCAGGTTCAATCCCCCTACCCAAAACCAAAAAATTAGCATTTGGATAAAGAAATGAAAAACGTTTGAGATGGTGGATACTTTGATCTGGTACATCTGCTCTTCACACATTGTACCTGTATTAAGATGTCACACTGTGCCCCATAAATATTCACAATTATTATACGACAATTAAGCATAAAAATATTCTAAAAATAACATAAAAACAGTCCCTATTAAGAGAATGAAGACACACCACATATAGCAAATAAAAGATTTATATCCAAAATATATAAAGCTTTCAAAAATCAATAAGAAAACAATCTATTTAAAATATGGGCAAAAGATAATTTTATGAGCACAAATGTATGTCAAAACCACATCATATACTTAAAATAAATACAGCTTATTGTATATCATCTTTTCTATAATAAATCTGGTTTTTTTAATTAAAAAAAAAAAAAAAGATCAGTACTTGGTACAACCTTGACTTGCCAGTGCTCTAAGTCTAAATGTGAAGGAACACAGGAGGCTCTTGAAGCTTAGCACCATCCAGACTAGGAAACAGAGATGGGGTCTTCAAAGGAGCCAGGACCATGGGGTCCTGTCCATGGAACTTATCTAGGACTAAGGCTGGAAGATGGAGATTCAGGGATCTCTGAGTTCTACTTCTGGTCAAATCTTGTTCTACCAAAAATCCTAAACCAGCCTGAATAATCAATTTCTATTTCAAACTCTGTCCAATCTAACTGAGGAATGGATTAGGCCATCTATGGACTGAGACCTCTGAAACTATGAGCACCAAATTAACTTTTTCTCCTTAAAAATGTTCTTGTCAGGTCTTTTGGTTCCAGCAGGGGAAAAAAAAAAAAAAACCTGACTACAACAACTTGTTCTCACTGCTGTTTCTCCAGACTGCAAGCTTCGAGGATGAAGGGGTCAGGCCTAGGTTATTCACCACTGTGCCCCCACACACACAGGAAAAGCCCGATAAATAATGAAT